>NC_090936.1:1190944168-1191565426 GCF_040938575.1 Ambystoma mexicanum
CTTGATCTCCTGGCAATAGGGACCCAGCCTTTGGTAGAAGTCTGTACTACACAGGTTGGTAGTGTGGCTGAGCAGCTAGGCTCATCTCAAGAGGGGTCAATGTGAGCAGTTGAGTTTTTACACAGATTCACAGTGACAATTATTCAAATAAACTCTTACACTCAAGGTTTCTTGTTTAAACAATTATTAATTTAACAGTCAGTTATATAAACCTTCTTCATAAGGGAGCAAAACATGTAACACTTCAAAATACACTTCAAAACACACTCTTAGTTTCTCTAAATCAGATGATACCCATTGGGGATGGCACAGAGAGACTTCCTACACCCTCAGGTGACTTAAATAGCTAGGACACTGGACATTAATATATCACTGGTACGTTTAGAGCAATACTGAATTTGGCGCAAAGGTTAGATAGGGGAATAAAACAAAGGTTAACAAATAATTCATGAACTGTAAGTACTTTCTGAACCCTCCAAGGTAAAGTAAATTAACCCTTTCCTGGGGGAAAGGTAAAGTACAGATTCAGGAGTAAGAAGAGTCTCTCAGTGAGCCAGGACAGCCAATGTTAGTTGAGCAAAGTCTAGGGGAGCTGAAGATCTTCTTTGCAGGAAAGTAAAAGTCTTGCAATGTTTTTAGAAAAGTTTGTAGGAATAAAATCACTGGAAGGGCTACACGCTGGGAGGCTTGTGAGGGGCAAAGCTATCAGCAACTCTGCAAGGTTAACCAAGACAAGTCTCAACTGAGAACAAGTAAGGCTAAACCGCAAGAGATAAGTCCTCTTAACTTTACAGTACCTTTGGTTAGATGAAATGGTTCCAGCTGGCTTCTTTTCCTGTACAGCTCTGCAGATCCTGGTGTTCCTGGGCCTCAGTCGTGGGGACAAGAGGGAGGACTTCTGGCGACTTCTGCACTGCAAAGGTCGGCGGCAGCAACGGGCAAACTTCAATTCAGTGGCACTTCGCGGTTTCAGCTCCTCGCGTCTATAGCAAATAGCACCACTGCGGTCTCACTGATACCACGGTGGACTCCTTGCATCTGGGGTCCAGCACTCTGCTGAAGTGGCTCAGGCTTTGTCAGTCCTGCTTCAAGGGAGTCCGGGGAATCTTCCTGAAACACGATTCTGACTTAAAAGCGATGCACACGTTTTGGTGTCCCTCTCCCTGGCACTTCGATTCCAGCAGCAGCAGTACAGTCAGCTCAGCTCAGAGAGGATGTCCAAACAAGTTCACTATGGGGTTGATTGGTCCCACCAACCCAAGGGGAGAAGTCGCCCTTGCAAGGCTTCTCTAGTCGAAATGAATTTGGAGCTTCAGCACAGCAGCAGGTCTTCACCGGGCAAATCAATGGTTCAGGAGTTGCAGCAAGCGTCTCTTCCAAGTTCTTCTTCGGATTCCTTCGTCCAGTGTTCGACTCTGCCTTCCAAGCCAAAAAGCCTTGCCTTTTATGCAGGTTTCTCCAATTCATTCCAGCCTAGCTGTCAATCACACAGCAGGGTGCCTGTCCTTCTAGGACAGCCAGCCGGCCAATCAACTACGGTTGCATTCCTGTAACCATGGGGATTAAGAAGAGGGAGTTTCGGGCACCTCCCTTACTTCCTGCCAGTGCCAGAGGCGGGCTTCACTCGTGAATCCTGCCAAAGACAAAAACAAACAAAGGGACCAAACCTGATTTGGCACGCCGAGCAAATCTCAAGAAGGACCTTTCCAACAAGAAATGGTGAAAAAAGAAGACCGGGCCATTTTGACAAAAATGGGCACCCATGGATGCCTTACTGTAGCTGCACAGCCCGCGGTAAAAACACACAATGGTAGCAAAAAGTAAACCACTGCCACCAGCCATTAATTGTAGAAAGGGTAACATAAAATTGTTACATGAGAAACTAGACAAAGGGGATACTAAGTTACCCCTCCAGCACCCTATGGTAAGAGTGTGTGCTGGTTCTAGAAAGTTACAAAATGTAAGTAAAGTCAATTTCACTTCACTGCTCTTGGAAACAGTAGTTTAACTAAGAGAAGGTATTTAAACCTTTGGGAAATCTAAGAGACTTCCCTGTGTCACTGCACTGAAGGTGCCTTGTGTCTCAATGTAGAGATGATGCCTATGGAGTTTGTCAGACTCCAAAGTCAAAAGAAACAGAGTCCAAAGCACAGAAAAATACATGAGAGTGGGGAAAAGGTCTCACTCTCTCCAGGTTAGAAATTAAAAAGGGCTACAGTCCATCAAAAGTGTTAGGGGTCTTTAAGGTAGAAGGGAATTAGCACATTCCTGAGAATTCTCCCTAGCACTCGTCCCTTCGAAAAAAAGATGCAATACTCTGCGATTACCACTAGATGTCGGACTATATGCACAGCATGTGATTCTAAGATTGACAAGCATCAGCAATCTGTTTTATAGTGTTGGTGTAACAATATTTGACTAGATGTTTTACTTGGTGTGCATTTTTAAAGGCCCAATAAATTATTGTATATTTGTATACTTACCTGTCTAACTGGAATTATCTGCAACCTACCTTGATTGGGTTTGGCTATACTCTGTCTCCATATTCACGAGAGTAGGGTGGCCCCCCAAAATTGTTCCACCAAGTTTAATTTTGCAAATCCATTTTAATCCCTCTGCCCCTGAATGGCTAAGAACTTACATATGACCATGAAAGCAGCACACATGCTTTTATGCAGGAATGTATAGACTATATTTGAGGCAATGTGTTCCGAGGCCCCGCCCATAAGCGGACCCATTCATTGCTAATAACTCAATGGCGTTCCAATGATAGAATATACCGGCATCATGAAATTGGGTATGTCATGTTCCTTTTAACTTTGAGAATCTGTAAAGCCTCCGTTTCTGGACTACACTTTTCTTTCGATCACCTGTTTAGGTCTGTGTGTGTGTTTAATTGGAAGGGAGGGGCTCTGTAACGTCCTGGGGTTTCAGCCTCAGTCATTAGTCTCCTTTCCATCCTCTGCAGTTCCCCCTCGTCTTCATGGAAGCAACATTACCTTAGGCCATATGCCTCCACCTGTTCGTCCCATCTGTCAAGATCACGTTTGGTGCCACACACTTGACCGTCCTGCACAGTAAGCAGCAAATGTCAGACCACATGGTGAGAGGAAAAATCAAAAAGGGAGATATTTGGCTGTCATTTTTGGTCGACTGAGATGCCATGACCATCTGATCTGCGAGGGAAATATTTCAGTGCTGCCGATGACTGGTCATTATTAAAATGTATGCGCCCGTCAGACCGTTGCACGCCCAAAGGAAGTGTGGGATGCACAGTAAAGATACTTATAGAACAGATCAAAATGCAGCTTGGATGATTAATCTCTCTCGGCCACGGCAGTTATAATGATCAATGTTCATTTTTAGCGTGCTTAATACCAACAAGTGTTTTCTAAGTGCGGGATTAGGATTCAAAGCAGTGTTGCGCCGTGTTGTCTTGCTTCCAAGACAAACGCGTTGTCCCTGAGCTATCCTTCAATTCAGTACTCGTCATGCTGTGCTGCTGGTCACCTGCATCAAAGCAAAGCAAATACCCAAGGCAGTTGTTGCGTGATAGACATGTTAATGCAAAAAAGAAGTGAGACCATCATCCACATTCATCTATCATTTTATTGATTTAAATAAGGACGTGTAGTACCATGAGGTAGACAAAAATATGCTTGTGACATCATTGAAGTATTGTCCGATGAGGTGGCCCAATACGAGACCAGGAAAATGGAAATACCAATTCACATCTCAGGAGAAAGTGCACCAATTTTAAAGGTTAGGAAACGTAATGGACAGAATTGTTCATATATTACTTACTAAAATACAATCTGAATTGCCAGAGCATGAAATGCAACTGATTTGTGTGCGGACATATGAAAGGTCAAAGTACATCTATGTGCTCCTCAAAAAAAAGAGGGCTGTCAAACTCTGGGAGCTGCTGAAAGGATGGCCAATGAGGCAAACTGAGTGATAGGTTTTTTTTTTAACAAAAGTACTGTCTGAGACAGCACTTAAGAAAGCCCACCTTCGGTGAACAGGGTTACACTACTTGGGTTTAGCATGAACCACACAAGGGTTTGGTAGAATGGCAAACAGCCATGCTTAGTCTAAGGAGGGAGGAGGGCTGTAGTGAGGTACAAAGAACTCAGAGCATACACTGAGGCCAAGAAAACACTGATACACTTAGAGGTTACAAAAACAATAGTTGTGTGTTTAATATATACACTAAAGCACACTATTGTACCTTTCCAGCCAAGTAAGTACTATAATACAGTAAAACAATAGAAGCACACTTGCAATATTCTTTGGAGAATAAACCACAGTTGGGGTCACAGTAGAATAGCTTTTTCAGTACTTAATCACATAGTAAACGCAGCTGAAAGATATATGCAAACTTTTTCAAACTCTTATAACTTTCAGTAACTTTGTTCCAGTCCGTCTTAAAGAGTCCAACCATATCCTTTGAGAGTCTCACAATGTTCTGAGAGGACACCAGCGACCATGTGTTGGGCAGGAAAGGCAGAAAAACATTGTACGAGGCTCCGTGTGGCAGAGTCTTGTCGACAGAAGAAAGGGACTTTGGTGGATCTTGAGACATTTGTGCACACTGATGCCCAGCAAATGATTTTCACAGTTCTGGCTTGTGGGCATCTTTTTCAGGCCTGGATGAAGGAAAGGAGTCGCGGCAGTAGACTCTTCTCCTTTTCTAGGTCTTCGTCTCTGGTGAGGGGTTTTAGGGAGCTGGCTTGAGTCACTGCATGCCTCGGAGGATGCTCAGAAAGTTCAATGAGAAACCGTGCTTTAGGTGATGATGCAGAGCAATGCAGGATAGGTCCCCACGTATTGGTGAATTGCAGGTAGTGGAGGTCGCAGCTCTTCCAGGAATAGTCTAAGTTGCGGTTAGTTTTGGAACTCGTCAGGCCCACAAGTCCAATCGAGGAAGTCGTTGTGTTCGGATGTTCCCTGTCGCTTTGAAGTTGAGGTCGGACCAGCGGCGGTTACGCAACAGGCTATAGCGGTCGTTGGAAGCTGCTAGCAGTGTCATTCTTTGTTCTTCTTTGGAATCTTCTGTTCCAGTGGTCTACTCAAGAGTTTCTGCTCCAGAACCTCGGAATGTCCAGGAACATTAGCTGAGTACACCAATCAAGTGCTGCAAAAAGGTACACTGCCACCAGTCTGAGCAGAGCTTGTCATAGTTACTAAACATTACTGGAGAGTCGAGACATATGGTGGGGTCTGCTGATATTGCAAAAGAAAATACAGGTAGGATACAAAGTATCCCCCTGGCTTGGTAACAGAGTTAAACAAGGGAAAATAAAGAAATACTTAAGTGGAAACTCTTGGGGCTCCCAGCAACACTGTACAGAAAGTGTTGTGAGCTGCTTTAGTAGACTGTAGATGCCAGAAATGTTGGAGGAAAGCAGGACTCCAAAAAGGAAAGCCCAGAAAGTGGTAAAAAGGGTTCCTAAAAGCAAAGTAAATGAATGAGTGGGAAGTCAAAACACCAGTGGTGAAATTAAAAGTGATGGCGACTCACAGGTGGAGAGAATTACACACTAAAGGAAATATCTACTCCAATACTGCAGACAGTGTTGCGGGGAGAGAGGGGTGCTCAACAACCAACCCCTGGGAACTAAATTGCTAAAGCACGTCAATTTAACCACTGCCATGCCAGTTTCAAAAAATGTCGATCACATACTATAAATGTCAATCCAGTGTTGCCCTAGTTAAGCGTACTGTGAATATGGGTTCCACTTTGACCCCCAGAAAATGATATCAGTTAAAACAAACACTGACATGGCAATGTTGCTCTGTTCAACACACTGTCATGCTAGTTTCTACATTACCCCAGAAAAATGTGATGTAGTACAGTGTCTTGTTGGCTTCGACTAATTCAAGAAAATGCTTCCCGTGTTGCCCCATATAAAGGACATTGATAGGTTATTTGACACATCAGATATTTTCACACTGACCTTTGTTCACCAACACCACCACTGTCTACAAGAAATCCAGTTCTCAGCGAGACACTTAACTCGAAGAGCCAGTGTATTCAGGGCTCCAGAGGCCCCACAATGTTTCCTCTGTCCCCCAGATAGCACAACACACACTATGAAAGTGAAAGGCAGTGCTTTCACATACAGACAAAAGACATTAGGTCTCAAAGTTTTCACTCGCCACTAATGGTTAGTGATAATAGAGTATTGACAAGTAAGAAATGCTGTGCTGTGTGTGTATAATTGAGAGGTTGAGTGACCTTTCATGCTTAGCTAGTCACTTGCAACTTGAAATATTTACCCCTGGAATATATCACATAGTTTAAGCTATTTTCTGAAGAAAAGTAGTAGCACTTGGTTTAATGTCCTACAAAGCTCCAAATTATTGGCACAGGGCTTTGGGTTAATGCTACACCACGCTTGATGAACAAGCACCCCCTGGTATAGTGTGCATGTGTCAAAGGGAGTTTTCCTAAAGTCCACCTAGAGGTAATACTATAGATCTACCCCATGGTATAAGTCTGTACTAACCAAAGGAACTTGGTAGAATGGCAGAGCAGCCAGGCTTATCTTATGAGGAGGATGCGAGCTGTGGGTAAGTACAATGAACCCAGTCAATACATTAGACCAAAGAAACTCTTATATACTGAAAGTTAAAATAAAGTACAGGTTTATTTTATATACACAAGGTAAGGTAGGTAAGTACCATTTTAGACTAACCAATACACATAGATTATTACTTATGTACACATAGATTACTATGTATCATAAGCAATACTTTTCATAGGTGACTGCATCAATAGTAGTGACTTGCGCCCACAAATGCTACAGAAAATGACAACAATGACAGTTCCACTTTTTAAATAGTAGTGACCCGCACAGTGAAACGACAGTTTCATTCATTTACAAAAAGACTGTAGGAAGGAAAAAAAGGTTATTTAGTACTAGCAGCATTGATTTACCTCTTAGCAACACTTTTCAAGGATTCCAATGCTTTAGCAGTCCAATATGTAACTAGTCAAGAGTTCATCAAAGTCAGTGTAGGAGTGGAACCAAAGTCTTATCCAGCAGCAGGAAAGGCTTTAGGTACTTCAGATAAAATGCTTTACAAGGATAACACAATAGGGACCTGGCAAAGGACTCCCTAAAAGAGCACAAGCTGTTAAGCCTGGGCAAGATGTATGGGTGGACGTCCAAACACCAAGTATTGCACTTCAGTCACACTGGAGCAACTATTCGGCTTGAGATAAGTTCTACCTCGAGCCCCACAGTACCGTGGAGTGGTTGAAGAAAATGTAGCTGGATTCTTTCCTGTGCAGCAGCGACTGGCCCGGTCTCCTGATTGCTCGGTCTGGTGACAAAAGGAAGGACTTTGAATGGGATGCTACAGCAGCAGTTGCAAGAAAGGCCCCTCAGCAAGGATTTCTTTGGTCTCCCACGTTGGTCTGCGGTTTTGGCACCTTTTTATCAGCTCCAACAGTGAACGGTTACCGCTCGGTCGATCTTCCACGATTCTGCAGTCCTGCACTCTGGTGAGGGGACTTGGATCGTGCTTCTGGAGATCCAACTGGAGCACAAGTTCTGGGAGGATTCGTTCACGCAAAGACGTTGCACTGCAACTGGGTCTGAGGTCCCCTGGTATTTGCAGTTTGCAGCCCTGGAAGGTCACAGCATGTCAGGGGATGGCTTGATCTTCAGTTCGTCTTTGGGCTGGTTGGTTCTGCAAGCCAAAAGGGAAGGAGTCATCCTCTTCGGAGCTCCTCTGTCGATAAGAAAACTGGGTCAGGACAGCAGTGGTTGCTTCACGGTTACTTGAAGGGTCTGCCAGCGTCTCTTGTAATGTTCAGATTCGGATCGTCTGTTCCAGTGGTCGACTTGCCTTCTGCCTCAGGAACCTCACCTTGTATTCAGATTTCCAATTCACTCCTCTGTAAACTCTACCTGCAGTTTACAGAAAGGGGCGGGTGTCTGTCCAATCAGGACAGCAAGACCCCCAATTGGGAACTGGTTCCATTCAGGCAGATCCGCAGACAAAGGACAGGGGAGTGTCGGGCTCCTCCCATGCTTCCTGTCTTCAGAAACACTGGAGCCTTGACAGGCTACACAAAGGGTTCCCGGCAAAGGCGAAACACATTCAGACCTCCCCCTCCCAGATGGGTGAAAGAAGGGCTAACAAAGGACAACCACACAAGAAATGGAGAAAAAGAAAGGAGCTACCATGTTAGAACATGTGTGACCCTTGTGTGCAGGGCTGAGGATTAAGCCTGTGGTAGCAGATAGCACAAAAGTTGGTAGGACAAACGCTGGTAGGACAAAAGTTGGTTGAACACGTCCACTGGCACCAGCCATATCTATAGGGTTATTACTGTGACCAACAAGTTACAGGAGCATGGAGAAGGGGGATATTAGGTATCCTTTTAGCACTCATCAGGTGGGGTGTGCTAATCTCTCATAAATTTAGGATAGATACAAAGTACCCCCCTCTTTCCTTAAGAACAGTAGTTCTTAGGGAAAATGAAAGAATATAAAAAGGAGAACCCAAAGGGCTCCCAGTAACACAGCACAGAGGGTGCTGTGTGCTGCAAAATTGTAACAGGTGCCTTTTAGAGATATGGAGGAAAGCAAGACTCCATTAAATAAGGTCAAACAAACAGAGTTCATATGGTTAGAGCATGTAAGAATGAATCAGGGGGGAAAAAGGCTCCCCTCATTCAGGAGAACAGGAAAAGGGTCCAGAAAAAGTGCTGGGGGTCTCACTAGGAGAGGGGATTAAGCATCCAACTGATAAATCTCCCTAACAGCATGTACATACCATAAAGGGGAGGCAAGCATCACCTACCTTTTACTATGGACTTCCATCTTGCCCCATGGAAATATCAAAATAGTAGGAGTCTGCATACATCATAACGAATAGTTGGTGTTTCTCCAATGCAGACTATTTCAAGATAAAGGCCTGCTTCAGGAACACCAATAATTGCCAACACTAGGAGCACAGAATTACACAACCCAGCATGGAGAAATTAATTCAGAGCGGATAATGCATTCCTCTTAATCATCTTCCTTTGAGAAGCAAGGCCAGGAATCATTTCCTATAATACACCGGCACCGGCACTGACCTTGCTCAGTGCTACAAGACCACTACGCCTTGCTCAGTGCTACAAGACCACTACAGGGGTGATATGGGCAGTATAAAAGACTAATGACATACCCACATGGAAGATGTAATATTAAAGGTCAAGAGCTCAGTTTTTCCAACAAGGAAAGGAATTCAGATGGGAGTATCCAAAAACTATTGCATTTAAACATAGAACACAAACCTGAAAAGACAATAGCCAATAGCAGTTCTTAGAGCATGGTTTCTTCTCTTTAGGCAATCAGAAGTGTGGAATCCAGACTCAAGCCAGAGTAGAACCATGCACTGCATGCTTTCCCTTTGTTCAATTTTGAGTCCTCTAGTGTATAAAGGCTGCACTCAGATCTTCAGATTTTGACGTGTACTCAAAGCACTGGTCAAGGAGACATGGACAAGCCATGTCACAGGAAGTCTTAGGCTCCACTCCCCTTTTTCACCTTTCACAAGCTCAATTAGTTTAACAGCCCGCATTGTTGGGCTCTACTGTGTGCTAGTTCACCTTCGACTGGGGACCACTGACTTGGTCATCAGTCACCTACAACCGAATAGAGCTCTCTGGAGTGAGCTTCAACACTTTCTTCTAGAATGGAACAGCAGCTTCAGAGGTTGAATGGGAGTGATATGAAATGAAAGTGGTGCAAGGAAGTTAATGAATCAAACACGCAATTGGTTTGAAAGCGGGAGGATCAATCAGTTGTGTCACTGCTTAAGTGTCCTCGTTACCTAAACATCCCTTTTGACTTTTTCAATTCGTTGACAAAACACCAAACAAAATTAGGAATATGTAGGGGATACGCACACGTCAAACTGATAATGCGAAAAGCTAAGCTATTCTTTATATGCACAAGTGTTTCTTACAAAAGTGCCCATAATTCAAAGTCTTTACAGCAATAAACGATTTTTCTTTTTATAAATCTTATCTTTCATGTTTATTTATTGACACACCTGAAGGTTTGTTTATAAATGAAAAGTAACCCATTAAGTTCCCAAGCTAATACTTGTCAACAGACTGAAGTAAGGAGTTCAAATAATACAAATTCATCTTTGCGGAACCTATGTTTTCTACCTAAAAATCAGAGGATTGACAAATGCATACATCCTTGAGAACCTCAATTGTGGCATCAAGAAACATCTGGAATAAAGCAGTGGTATCTAAGTGCGAAGGAAAACATAAAAGTTTATAATCGCCAAGAGAGGAAACTAATCAAAGATGCTGCAACGCGCGCACAAATGCAAATTAAATAGCATTCAATTACTACTTTGTTGCTGTTTTTGCTGGACAGGTCCAATCACCAACACCGTCAATTTACTTCTTGTGCAGGACTCCCAATTTTTATTTTTGTATTATTTATATATGCCATTATGAGCGTTACATTTGTTAACCTTCACATTATACTGCGCTACAGAACACTTGAGATTTAATAAAATTAAGTGGATACTAAAATTAAACTCCTACACATAATATTCAAAGTGATATATTAAATGGGTAAGGGACGGCATTCTTTTGAAAAGAAGTTCAGTTCAGAAGAGGCAGCTTATTCCAGTGCAGGACAAAAACTGAATCTACCAATTCAATAATAACCCCAGTAACGTGGGTCTTATTTGCTTAGATTAGATTAATCACGTACAACAGCTATTTGTACTTTTACCAAAACACCTTGCTATCAATTTCTGGTTTGCAGAGTACTCAATTATATATCTATGCAGCGCACTACAAAGTAACATTAATTTTAACAAGCTATTTGCATTTTTAATGTTGCAATTTCAAATTAGCAAGGTGGCCATTCCCTACTATACCATAAAAATTAGAAAGTATGGCGCAAAGATTTCTGCTTCCAAATACCCCAAAAAAACTTTAAGAACATCTGTAAAGTACAGAACACAGTAACTGTGCCTTAATGCGTCTAATCCATTACACAAACAATTCTGAAAGGCAATGCTTACTTTCTGTTGTTGATGCTGTTATAATTATTTGACATTGTTGGTGAGATCTTTGGTAAAGATGAAAAATTGGATGCACCTGGGGAACTTCAAAAAATATGAGAATGTTAAATTAGGAGAAAACGCTGAATTGTTTTAAAATCAATCATGAGGTGAGGAAAAAAAATAATTGAATGGGTTATGTATGCAGAAAAGAAAACATGACGATCCAAAGAAAACCTACCATGTAGGGAACCCAAAACCTGAGACATTGGTTCTTTTTGTTTCAATTGCTTTCACAGAGTTTAAAATCAAAACTTGCTTTGCTGTGAGAGTTGTAGGACAGCATATTACAAACTTGTACGAAATACGTGTGTGGCTTATTCTCCCTGGAACATGAGGAACACAGCAAAAGCAAAGTACTAAAATCAATTTGTTAAATTTCTTTTTGTAAAGGTTTTGAATAAACCATATGCAAATAAATGAAAAAAGCAAAGTACATGTAAACAGGTAAACACGCTTTTCAATACGAGTGGTTTTAAAGCTTGAGGCAGCATGGAAGACCACACTAGAATATTGGCAGGTCTCGGGCTAAAGGGGATTCTAGATGCAGAATTAAGTCTACAATGGAAGTTCACAGTATTTCATCCGTCACAATGATTTTAATACAATTCATTTGTTTTCTCATTCCAAAATAGTGCAAACCACTATGAGAATGACGAATCGAAGCCTGCAGTTACCCTTCAGAGTTCCAAAGGTAACAAGCACACAGATGAACAGGGGTACCATATCATGGCAGTAGGCGGGCACAGTGATCAAAATGAGGAGTGTGAAGACAGCAAAAAGGAAGGAAAATGTAAGGAAATCAACCCAACAGTACAACGTGGCAGCTGCTGTACACCAGAGCGCCATGCAGTTCACAGAACAAGGCTTGGATACGTACAAGCAATGAGTGCAGCATGAAAATCCATACCAACCACTTAGTGCACAATAACAGTTCCAATGACATACACATCCAACAAAGATCTCCAGTGGCGTCTGTGAGAAACAGAGAACATAGCTAACACCTCAACAACCACGATCTTCGATGCTTAACGGAAGACCACCGATTTGTTTCATCACTCATTTATTTTTTATATTAATGTTTTCTCTGAATGCACCAAGATTTTCAGGATTCAATAACAAACAATATATCTAATGAAACAAACATTAAACATTTGCTTGCAAGTACATATTACAAATGTCACATTTTGTCACTCCACCATAGCAATGCCCATCTTTGTCTCACCAATACCACTACCCGGTGACCAACAAAGGTTGTTTGACTAGACATTACTTTGGAGCTTTCACTGTGGAGTATTCCCTTATCTTGATATCAACAAAAGCCAACCTCAACATCACATGATCTTCACAGGGTCATATTTAGGGTGGGTACTAGTCCGATGGATCGTCTGTCATGTCTAGAACTTTGTCCCATATGCAATTTATTGTTTCTCCCTCCCATGTTACCTTTTCCGAAATCTGAAGTCACGCTCCACCTCTCCCCATTTCCTAAGATCCCATTTCCAATCTGCTCACATGGTGGGATTGGTGGGGTTTGGTGGGTGAATTTTGGGCAGATTGTTTCCAACCCAAAGCGATACACCTTCTGGCTAAGACCAGGCCCAGCAAGATGTATTCATACATTCATTCATCGTGGTGCCAGGGAGGGAACAGTGCCATACCTCTGGCGTCAATTCCAGTCTTGCCTCTGCTATGCTGGCCAGTTCCTCATTGACCACAGCTGAAACATCCCCCAGCATTGAGCAGCCCCACCACCTATGCATGAAGGTGCTATTAACACTCTGCATCTGTTTTGTCTGAGGATAGATAGATGTGCCCTTTTGGAGGCATGCATACCGGATTGGTTGGAACCTTGCATTCAGACATACCTTTTTGGTATTGCCATTAGCCGTGTCCCACTCCGATTCTAAGATCTCCCTCCCAAAGTCACATCCTTAGACTTCACTACCGTAGTCCTATTAAGCCTAGCTTGTCTTTTTTGCACAGATCTATAATGCGGATGTGCATTGTTTCGCATGCCAGAGAACAAGTAGGATTTGGTTGATGTTCTGTACTTCGGGTCCCTGTGGAATGTTGTGCCATTAGTGAGCCAATACAGGCAGCGTACTGAGTATAAGTCAGTAAGTGTCCGACTCCCATTTTTGACAGAAGCCTGCAAAGTTTACAAGGCTGCCATTCTAAGCTCCTATCCCACCTTGATCATGGGGACGTTGTAAGGTTTTAAGCCCTATCCTAGCAAATTTACCTTCCCAGTAAAGTTTGAGTAAGAGAGTCAAGTCTAACAAAAATTATCGAAGGATTTGTACCATCAGGGATTGGAAATGGAAGAGAGCTTTGCAGAGAAGTAGCATTTTGAATAGAGCTACTCTACTTATCAGGGACATCGGAAAACTCAACCAGAAGTTTGATGTGTCTTTCAAAGCTAGGCAGCAGCTGTCTGATATTCTCTTAAATTACTCTCATTTAAGTGGTTTACTTGGATGTCTAAATACTTAAATTACACTTCCACCACTTGGAGGGGTGAGCTGGTTAACCATTGAGCGTTAACGCCAGGTTGCGGGTATCAAGTCAACTTCGACAACTTAATTAGCAGACACAAAAATGCCACTAATCCTACTGTCTCGAGCATCCCCTCAAACACAATATTTGGCCTATGCACATATACTAATATATCTTCAGCATACATTATGCATGCCAGTGATTCTAGGATTAATGCAAAGTCCACTGGAGAGAGCGGGCAGCCCGGTCTTGTTCCCCTATTTATCAGACATCTTTCTGATATGTTCCAGTTTATCTTAATCCTTGCTGAAGGTGAGGTATAGAACAATTAAATCCAATTATCGAACTCCGAGCCCAGCCTGAATCTGTCCACAGTCTCACGCATTAAGCGCCAGTGGATCGAATCAAAGGCCTTGTGGGAGTCTAAGTTTATTAAGGCATGGTGTTGATCTCCCCTTCTGAGTTGCTCCAATAGTAAGAATAGCCTTCGAAGATTCAGCACTGTGCTTCTGCCTGGCATAAAGCCAGCCTGGTCATGGTGGACAAGCTTGGTGAGAACACTCAGTAGTCGTTTGACCAAGATATTGTTGTCCACATTTATCATGACAGAAGACACTTTGATGCACAATCCAGTAGATCTTTGACAGCTTTGTGAAGATTGACAATTGTCGCCTCCCGGAATGATTCAGGCAATATACTATTGCTTTCTTATAATTAGCCAGCAACCTAGGTGTAAGACCCTGAATTATTTGTAGAATTCCACCAGGAATACATTGCAGCCTTTCCTCTCACCCTTCCAACTGAGGAGTATTAATGAAAAAATCTACACCTTCAAGGTTGCCCACTAAGACAAAAAGGTTGAGGTTGCCTAATAGCAGCGCCGAAAGATTTGGCAGCCGCCTTTCAGGTCTGCAACCTCAAGGCTCTCATCAGCCTTGTTGCCAAGAAGAGGACACCCGTCAAAAGGCATGTTGAGAAGCCTAGCTTGCACATCCGGTGCAAAACCAGACTTCCCCAAACACGCAAACCTGCGCATTACGGTGCTGGTAGCCATGGATCTGCTAATGCCAACTGCAGAATCCAATCCAGATTGAAGGGACTCACAAAGGGCTTCTTTGCCCTCCCTAACAATAGCTTAGAAGCCGTCCCTTTCATCCCCTTCGGGAATATGCCCTGCCGCCATGGAGATACAGTCACATAGAGTATATGAAAACTTTGCGAGGGCACAAGTGGAGTTGGCAGATTTTAGTGCCATGCTCCTTGTGAAAATAACTTCCTCGCCCATCCATCTACGCGCTTGTCGTCCGTATCCGGAGGGATTGTAGGGTACGCTGCCTGTTTCGAAGTAGCCATGGCTGCCTGCACCACCAGACTCTCCGGAGTGGGGTGTTTAGACAGGTAGTCTGGGTCACTACTGGAGAGGTAGTATTTTTTGGTCAAGTTCTTGTCGACTGCCGGATTAGATTCCAGAGTCTCCCAGTTCTTAGCCACCCTTTTTTGCAGTGCCACATGAAAAGGCAAAATGGGATCCGTTTGTGGACCCAGAATGTCTGAGGTCGTCTTGGTCATAGAGCAAAGGTGGCCTGCTCCAACCCAAATATTCAACCACCTTTGAGATAACCTGTCTATAAGAAGTTCTGGTTCTGGCTTTCCGAATTCAAGTTCAGGTGAGGTATCAACCCCACTTGCTGTTTGCTTGCATTCTACTTTCCTCCGAGATAAAGCTCTCTGGTACATTGGGTGTACCATACTGCAAGCCAAATGGGGCTCCCTCATTGTAAGATTGCTCTTCCTCTTTAAATGAAGAAGAGACTTAAAAAAACACTTTCTTCGGGAGTGGAGCATATATTTGTTCTGGTTTTGTACCCAGAGGCTTTGATGTTGAAGTTGTCAACATTTTCTTTGTCTGCGCCGATTTTGAAGGGGCGCTTGGCTCCGACGTCTTAGCTGGCAAATGTGGCGCAGCTGGCGTCAAAGACTTTGGGGCTGATGTCGAGGGCTTAGTATGCGTCGAGTGTCTGACGGGCGTCGAAGGCACCACCGGCGTCAAAGGTGTCGATGGCGTCGACAAACTCGACATCTCACCATGTCGAGTGATCCTTTGATTTTTCAGATCGAGGCCCCTCAATGTGGATCAGTTCTTTTATCCAGGCTCGAAGGCGCACAGATTTTCAGTCAAGACCTCTGCTTTTCATCTTCTTTCGAAGGCTTGGTCGGAGCATGATTTGCTTGTTAAAACTTTCAACATTTCCACCCTGAAGTCTTCCCATTCAGCAGTGGTTTTTCTTTTGTAGGGCATGCAACCCTTTCAGGGGAACCGCCCGATGAAGTCGACGAAGGCGACCTTCGTTGCCTCCTCTGATTTCTTTGAAGATGGCGACGAGTGGTGGGAACCCCTTCTGGACCTAGAAGGCTGGCCGCCGTTCTCCGAGGAGTCTCGCCTCTCGACTCGTCGGTCGAAGGCCTAGCCGGTCGGAGCTTAGGTGATTTGGGGATTTTTCCTACCTTAAGTTTCCCCTTCCGTTCACTCAAGGCTTTTACCGTCATGGATTGGCACTTGGAACAATCTGTGGTGTCGTGGTCCTCCGTGAGGCACCAGAGACAGACAATGCAGGTCAGTTAGAGACATCTTCGTCCCGCAATCTTGGAATTTTTTTAAAACCGGACTTTGGCGTTCACGGTGTTGAAGATGATGACATCATTTCTCCATGAAGTAACAGTACGTCACAGATGAAGCGCGCCGAATTTCACACTAAACAAACGCCTTTTGCGGAAAAAGGCCAACAGGCGCTGCGCGTGCTATGTATACCCCTCGATGGCATCTTCCTTGGCGGAGGCCTTCTAGGGACATCTACGCGACGACATGGACGCAGAGAGCCCTCTGCCAAATTTCTTTTCCGAATCATGTCAAAGATTAGGAATACGTGGGAGGACACAATCCACTCGAAATGGAGTTACAGGTAAGAAACTACTCCCTTCCCCAGCATTGGATCTTTCATGGATTCACATGCTGTGAATACACTTTATATCAGTATACTTGTCTGGAGGAGAAAGAAACAGGCAAACAAAGTTTTGTAACCTTTGCATTTTTACGCTCATGCCAGAAGTACACATACGTAATTACAAAAAACCCTGGAAGCTGCGGGACTTACTTTACTGGAACAGCCGTTGAAGGACTGCTCGTCCCATTTGCACATCTTCCACGTGCTGTTGTTGAATGTATGATAGCTGCCGAAGCTGCTGTGGCTCTAGTAGAATGTGCCCTGGCTGTAGTCTGTAGTGGCCTGTTGGAAATCACTGAGGACATTCACCTTGCAAAACCCTGCTTTATGATAGCTTGCCCTTTGTTCGAGGGTCCAAAAGCGATAAAGAACTGTTGTGCTGCTCTAAAGCATTTTGTCCTTCCAGGTAGTATTGTAACACCCTTTTTACCTCTAGGGCATGCAATGCTCTCTCCGCTGGGGAATTGACATCCTGGAAGAATGTAGGTAAGGTGATAGTTGCATATTTGTGGAATTCAGATGGCACTTTCGGGATAACGTGAGGATTAGTGGAGAGGATTACTTTGTACTTTGCAAATCAGAGGTATGGAGGGTCCACCACTAAGGCCTATAGTTCAGAGACTCGGCTGGAGTACGTAATAGCGATCAGGAACACCACTTTCCAGGTCAGAAACTTGCTGTGCACCAAAGAGGTTCAAAAGAAGCTTTCATGAGGCTGGCTAGGAAATGATTTAAGGTCCACACAGGTGGTATTCTTTTCCTCGGAGGAAAAATACAAAAAAGCCCCTTTAGGAACTGCTTGAGCAGCCTGTCGCTGTAGAGAGGAAGTTTTCCTTTTTCTGGTGTACCTGGAGATTGCTGCCAGGTGTACCTTTATGAAGGAGATTGCAAGACCTTCCTTTGCCAGCTTCAGAAAACAGGGAAAAACCTGTTGTGCTCGTATGGCCAGTGGTTGAAGGTTGGACTGCTGCAAACACCGTGCGCAGAACCTTTCCACTTCTGGTTGTAGGAGCTATTTGTGAAATGTGCCCTAGCTGCTGCTAGAATGCGCTGCCATTCCTGCGGGATGTCTAGGTGGCCGAATTTGGCATGATCAGGAGCCATGCTGTCAGCTTGAGGGAGCATGGGTCATGATGCAGGATTAAAGCAAGGGCCAGGTTTGTCAGGGCCAGTATGGTGCCACCAACCAGGATTATTTTGCAATGGTATTTGCAGATCATCTGGATTGTCTTCCTGATAAGCGGAAGTGGAGGGAACGCATATGCGAAGATGCCGCTCCAGGGGAACGAGAATGCGCCCCCCTGTGAGCTCGGGTGTGGCAACCTGCGTGCAAATGCTTTGCATTGTTTGTTGCACCTTGTGGCGAAGAGGTCCAGAGGTGGCTGGCCCCACGCAGATACAATCTTTTTTTATTTGGTTGCCGTGAAGGTTCCATTCGTGGGACTGCGTAGAGTCTTTGCTGAGTGTGTCTGCCTGTTAGTTGTGTATCCCAGAAAGGGGAATGCTTGCAAATCAATGTTGCGAATGGCCCAGTGCCAAATGGCTTGAGCTTCCTGAGACAAGGTGTTTGATCATGTTCCTCCCTGCTTGCGCAGGTAAAACATTGCGGTGGTATGGTCTGTGAGGATCCGCACTACTGAAGTGGCAGAAAGGAATATAGGGCCCAACGGACCGCTCGCAGCTGCAGGACATTTACGTGTAGGGTCGATTCTTTGGGAGTCCACAGGCCTTTGATCTGGTGTGTGCCTAGGTGATCTCCACAACCCGCCAAGGAGGCATCGGTCATGATCGGGAGTTGGTGAGTCGGTTCTACTAGTGACATCCCATTTGAGATTTTGTCAAGGACCGGCCACCATTTGAGAGACTTTGAGAGCGCTGGAGTGATGGTTATCTGGTCTTCCCAGGAACCTTGTGTCTGCGACCATCTGATATCTAGAAATCATTTTACCTGTAACATGGTCCCTAGCAGAGCCATGTATTTGCACACGGATTTGTTTGGGGTGAAAGAGCGTGCAAGGGTTAATCTGTGCACTGTCGGCTGAGGGTCTGAATAGGCCCTTTTCTGTGAAAAATGTGCCCAGGAACACCAAACTTTCGATGACACTTCGCAAGATTTGGTGTAGTTTATTTCAAATCCCAATTGTTGGAGTAGAGTTTCTGTCCATCTCAGCGAAGTGGAGGTTTCTTGATGTTTTGGGCCTCAGACCAACCAGTCCTCTAGGTATGGGTAAACGTGGTGGCCCCGTTTTCTGAGGAAAGCTGCCACTGACGCTAGGTATTTGACTAAAGTCCTGGGGACTCAGATTCAAGGTCGCCGAAAGTCATTACCAGTTCTGAGATACTTTCAGTTTCTCAGATGTATTGGGATGTGAAAGTAGGCTTCTTGCAGGTCTAAAGCCGATAAATATTTGTGAGGCTATACGGCCTTTATGACGTCTTGTAGTGTGACCATTTTGAACTTTGGTTTCTTGATGTTTAATTTTCTTAAATCCAAGATTGGACACCACTTGACGTCCAGCTTTTTTACTATTAAGTATCTTGTGTATACCCCTTTTCCCCCCTCGATGAAGGTGGAACTCTTACATTTGAAGCACTTCTTGTTGAAGAATTCGAAGGTGCGAATGTGACAGCGTTACAGGAGGTAAGGGTTTCTATGTGCGTTTGAATTCCAACAGATGGCTGTTTTGGATGGCATCTAGCACCCATCTGTCTTTTGTAATTGCTCGCCACCTGTTGAAATGAAGCGCCACATTTCTTCCCACTGGTGGGCTTTGAGGTAGTCATTGCTGGGCTTTTTTCTGCCTACCTCTCTGCGAGGGGGACAAGGCGTGTTTGCGTTGTGCTTGGTGGTAATCCCTGCTGCGTTGTGAGGTCTGGTATTTCCTTCTATATCCCTGGGAGTAGTAGCCGGATCTTGTGTAGTTCTTGGCATCCCTTGTAGAAGACAGCCTGGTTTGACCCGAGGCTCCAAGAAAGGGACGATAAAACCTTCTTTCCTGTAAGGCAGTTAATGATCTAGCAGTATCGGAGTCTGCCTTCATTGCCTTAAGGGCCTAATTGATTTTGTCCCCAAAAACGTTCTCTCCCTTGAATGGCAGGTTAACGACCTTATGTTGCACCTCCTGCCCAAAGTCGGTGCAGCGTAGCCATCCTTGTCTTCTAAGGACGACACCATTACAAATTTGCTTGAATCCTGTCTCTACGAGATCCACTGCAATGTTGGTTTGAGGCTTCCTCACCCTCACGTACCAGTGTCATGGCCTCCTTTCACTGTTGTACTGGCAAATGCTCAAATATGGGAGCCAACCAGTGGCACATTTCGGCATCATAGCGAGCCACTATCGCCAGGGCGTTGGCAGCTTTAACTGTCATGCTTCGATGGTTGGTACTTTCTTGCCGAAAGCATCAGGTTTTCTGCCCTCATTCTCCAGGGGTGTAGCACATTTGTGGTGTTCACAGGCTTTGCGACTTTCTGCCGCTGACATTACCGAATCTGGAGAGGGTTGAGAGGTTAGACATTTTGGGGTTGTGTCCATTGCCTTGAATTTCTTGACTATTCTTCCTTTTACTGCAGGTTCGGTGAAAGGATGTTTCAGAGTTCATACCCCTCTTGTCAGACATGATCTAGGGTGGGTATTGCAAATACAGCCTTTCTGCGCTTACCCATGTGATCAAAAAGAAAACAGTATCCACTAAC
The DNA here is from genome assembly GCF_040938575.1 of Ambystoma mexicanum. Lineage (NCBI taxonomy): Eukaryota > Metazoa > Chordata > Amphibia > Caudata > Ambystomatidae > Ambystoma > Ambystoma mexicanum. The sequence continues at coordinate 1,190,964,464 of NC_090936.1, forward strand.
TCCTTCTTCTTGTACGCCTATTAACGGGCTATCTTTTCGTGGAGGTGGCGGCCTGGGTGGAGATTGCGACCTGTGTGCGTTTGCCGTGCTCCCTGGACGAGTGCCCCGGATCTCTTCCATGTACTGCTTGCTGACCTGGTGTTAGCTGATCTTTCCTGCATTGAGGGATCCCCTGAGGCTGAGGAGGTGGGAGCCTCACATTGAGTTGCCCTAATATACTTTGTAGAGTTGAAAGTACTTGCAGAGATGGTAGAGATTGTGGATTTATTAGAGGGTATGTTGGTGTCATACCTCCTGTTCCCGATGGTGTAGGAGGGAAAAACAAAGGGTACTCTCTTTAGTCTTACTGGTATTCCTTCCCCTCTTGATTGGAGCCAAATAGAAGACCTGTCCTGTGCATGGGGTTGGATCACTGTGCATTCCTCGGAATCAGAATCCATGACTCTTGGGCACTCCTCCCTAGGAGGTTCAAAGTCAGATGCTATCTCATGTTGTAGGATTTCATCAGGCATGATTTCAGTTTATTTTATGGGTGACACACCTAGAGGGAGTTGCCTGGGCTCTGTTGGTTCCTCCATTAGAGTTCTAAGTATTCCTTTACTTCAGGATAGTATATTTTCCTGCTGTAGCTGTAGGATAGGTTGTTCGGGATGAACCATGGCTTCAACTCGTTGATGGGGGTGTGTGCACTACTGCTTCACTCCATGGAGATTTTCATTTTTTCGTTGTCGACGAGTGATGTCCCGTTTCGTCAGAGTATGTAACGTCGATGATTTTGGCAGAGGAGGAGGATGTCTCGTGGACGACTCTTGTTCAGAGGAGGATCTATGCCCTTCACTAGAAGTACGAGACTCTGGCAACAAGTGGTGTTTCTTCTTCATCAAAGAAGGTGGGGTCTTTGTGGACGATTTGGTCTTATGCTTCTTCGTCGGAGAGGATGTTCTTGATGAAAGGGAGGTTGACTTTGTTGACGGGCGTGGGCCCTTATAGGCCTGCTTTGAGGACGATGACGCTTTCGCCGACAGGATTTTCGATGACTGCTTCGACATGGAGCCTTCGTTGCTAACCAGTTTCTTTTTAGTAGGAGACTGGGGTTGTGGGGCAGTCTTATCCTAGCTTGTTGACGATTTAGACTCACCTTTTTTTTGTTTCTTCATAGGTCGGTCTTCCGACCTGGACCTTTGGCTTGATGGCGAACATCTATCAGAGGGGGTGGTAGCTCTCCCACTCCTTGACGAGACCGTCTTCGACGCCGGTATGCCCCTTCTTTTAGCCAAAAAAATCAGTCAACACTTCCTGTCCTTGAGGGTTTTCTGAGAAAAACCCTGACAGATTTCACATTCCTCTGAGGAATGGTTAGGGTATGGGCAGTATATGCAGTCTACATGCCTGTCACCTTCATAGACATCTTTTTGGCTGCACGTCCCACAGGGCCTGAACAAGGATTTCCTAGGTCTGACGGTCTCCATGTTGTAGCCGACGCCGTAGAAGAGTCATCGGTTGCTCTGGATTGAATTTAGTGTGACAAAATATTTTTATTGTGGGTAAAGAATTTCTCAGTGAAGATTAGAACTTGAGGAATCCCACCTGCTAGAAAGACGGTTGAAATCTGAGGGGAAGAAGCTGCTGGGGCAGAGGTCTACACTCGGCATCCTATTGGTGGGGCCTAAAAGCATCCACGACTATGCTGATGGCACACTCAAGGTGTGAACATTTTTCCATAGGAAAAGTACTAAATTAAAGTAACCAGGGATTCTCATCCGGACGACAGGGAATATTCACAGCATGTGAATCCATGAAAGATCCAATTGCTGGAGTAAGTGTGCATGGGCAGGGTGATGTAGTTTGGCAGTGTTTGTGGGTGCTGGCATGTGTGATGGTATTGATATAGACTTGGAAGCTTGGTTTGCCTTCATTTTTGTAAGCTGGAGTTGGAAATGGGGGATACAGTTTGGCCGTCCTGCAAAAAGGTGTAAGGTGCTGGGAAAGCGGTGACATCCATTGGTTTATCAAGCGTGTGCTAATTCTAGAACCCTATTTGTGAACCAAATGCAATGGTTGCAGATCCCCAATGGTACCTGCAGTGCCTGTATGAGCTGTAGATGCTTCACTATGGGGAGCACCCAACAGCTCAGGGAATGCCCATGTTAAATCAAGTTATGCACCAATGAAAGAACTAAGCATAGCCCTTAAATGACTAGGTGGATGATAAGCCACAGGTGAGTTGAGGGCAAGATTTAACAGTAGTGAACAGCACAGTTATAAGCAGGTCCTAACCAGCTCTCTGATGAGGCTGAAGAGAAGCAGGAAGAGTTCCAAGGGTGACTAACATACAGGAAACAGCAATTCAAGACATTTAAATTAAAAGGCGTCATTCCATACGGTGCAATGTATTTTTTTTTTTTAAATTTCACTTTTATTGATTTTGAAAAGTTCGGCAGTCACATAAATGCAGCTTACATCTCTTGGTTACAGAAAGAAAAAAAAGCGAGCATGTAAGTATTATAACAATCAGTTATATCGCATACCTGAGAAAAGAAAAGAGAAAAAGAAAGGAAAAAGAAAACCCCAAACTATTGCATCTAAACATATCCCACCCCTAATTCCCACCCCCCGCACATGATATCAAACCGGAACTTAGAGAGAGCGTTGAACAACATTAATTAACCGTCATTTCAGTCATGGCAGTGGGCATAAAAGTCGCACATTGATTTAACAGACACGTACTCGAGTCAATCCAATCGTTAGGCCTTCGTAGCTTTGGACATAGCGTGTGTCAAACACACCTTACAACGCATATATAGAGCGAAACTCCAACCAGGCGTTCTCTACCGTGGAACGATCCCCATGCAATGCTGCAGTCAGGCACTCCATTCTGTAAATGCTCAGTGCGACTGCTCGCCATTCACTCTTGCTGGGGAGCGTGGGTCTCTTCCATGTCATAGTAAGACATGCTCGAGCAGCCATCAATAGACCCTGCACCATTTTGCATGCCACCACTATTCTATCCTCTTCCTCAGTTAGAGAAAACAAAACGAGCAGTGGATGCATCTCTCTTTCCTCCCCATCGAGGTCCCTGATCCAGCTAAGGACTTCTGACCAATAGAATTGGACCTTTGCGCATCCCCACCACATATGCCAATAATCGGCCCGCCTCCCACAACCCCTCCAACAGTTCGGGCTCACTCCCTGGTACATCTTGGCCAGCCGGGCAGGGTCGTATTGCCATCTGTATAGTAATTTGGTGGCATGTAATTTATATTGGCACGAGAGGGAGGACTTCGCCGTCCTTCTGCACATTTGTAACCACAGTTTTGGGGAAATTTGCCTGCCCATATCAGCTTCCCATTTTCTCTTAAGTGTCAAGGAGGGTTTAATATCGATTTCAATGAGTGCGAGGTACATAGCACTGATCAGACCCTTGGAGCTAGTGCACCGATCGAGGATCTCTTCAAACGGCGTGAGGTCTCTTTGTAACTGTTGCTTCCATATGGGTCTGGTCATTACCCCCTTGAGTCTAAGATACAGGAAGACCGAGAGTTTACCTATGCCGAGGGCTTCCTGCAACTCCTGAATGGTAATAAAGGAGTCATTGCGGCGCAGTTGTCCTGCCCTTTCTAGCCCCGCCTGGTACCATGCTTCATAACTCCCTGGTTCCGGAATAGCATCGCGGATCCCTGGTGACCAGAGATGCCCCAGTGGGGCAGGCCACGTTGTGACACCCACCATTTTCCTCCCTGGTTTCCATATCGACCATATCGTACCTATGATGGGATGGGATTTGACAGTGTTACGTAGTTGTGGTCCAGGCACCCATAGCCATTCACTCATGATAAAGGGACGGAGGTGGTAATTATCAAGCGCTATCCACTGGGGTTCTGACTGCTGTCTGAAATGTGGGACAAGGACCCTAAGCTGAGTGGCTCTATAGTATGTCTCAATATCTGGGAGGCCCACCCCAGCGTTATCTTTTCTAAGTTGAAGGAGGGGTCTCGGGATTCTTGGCTTTTGGCCTTGCCATAAAAAGGTTAGTATCAATTTCCTTATGTCTGTAAAGTAGTCCGGGGGCATTTGAATAGGGAGCATTTGAAATAAGTACAATATTTTAGGGAGCAGGACCATTTTTACAGCATTCAGACGCCCTAGCCACGAGATGGTAAGTTTGGACCACCTTTGGACATCTTTCTGGAGAGCAATGGACATTGGGGGAAAGTTGGCCTCATACAGGGATTCAAGGTCTCGGGTGACGTTAATGCCCAGGTATCGGAGCGTAGTGAGGCTGACCTTAACGCCCAAGGGGGCGAAGCGCTCGACGTCCGCGTCTCTGCGGGTGTCTATTGGAAGGACGACAGACTTGCCCGTGTTAATTTTCAGTCCTGCCAACGCTCCATACTCCTCAATAATACTAAATGCTGCCGGGATCGAGTTCAAAGGGTCGGTCACATGTAGCAGAATGTCATCTGCGTATAGTCCCAATTTATATTCCCGGTCGCCCACCGTGATACCCTTAACTCTGGCGTCGTTTCTCAGTTTTTGTGCCAACGGTTCTAGAGACAGCACAAATAGGATCGCCGACAGTGGACAGCCTTGCCTTGTGCCTCTCTCAAGGGGAAACCAACGAGAGTATCCCCCGTTCACCGCCACGGACGTCACAGGGGAGCTATAAAGTGCTTTAATGGCACGGGAGAGCTGTGGTCCCAGCCCGTATGAACTCAATACCCTCTCTAGGAATTCCCAGGAGACCCGGTCAAAGGCCTTCTCGGCATCCAAAGACAGGAGAGACGGGTCTCCCCCCATCTCCTTTGCTTCGTGGATTAGGTGCAGCGTTTTTCTCATTGTATCCGCGCCCTGTCTGCCAAGGACAAAGCCAACTTGGTCGGAATTTATCAGCCTAGGGAGGAATGTCTCTAACCGGGCTGCGATCACTCTGGCGTAAATCTTCGCATCGATATTAAGCAAGGAGATGGGGCGATAAGAGCTACAGTGTCTGGGGTCACGGCCCTCTTTTGGGATGACCGCGAGGAGGGCTTGCGAAAAAGATGGAGGTGCCTGGCCTGTGATAAAGATGTTGTTAAATAGTGATGTAAGAAAGGGAGCAATGAAGGGGGAGAACGTTTTATAGAACCCAGGCGTGAATCCATCGTCCCCTGGGGCTTTGCCTGTTTTCAACCTCTTGATGGCCTCTATGACTTCCTCTTCAAGAACAGGCGTGTCTAAGGAATCCGCATCAGTGGGTGATAGTGTGGGGATCTGCAATTCCTTCAGATATGCATCTATACTCCCTACGGGGGGGGGCGGGTCACATGTATATAGGTCTTCGTAAAAGTAAGCAAATGCTTCCTGTATGTCCTCAGGGGCCGTGACTACCGTGTCTGTGAGAGTGCCATCAAGTCTCTCGATCGTTTCAACCCATCTCTCCGCTTTTTGCGCGCGAAGGCGGGCCGCCAAGAGAGCGTCGGCCCTGTCACCCTTCTCATAGAACTTCTGCTTGAGATACTGTAGGGTCTGTGCCGTCTTACCGGCAATGAGTATCCTCAACTCCTCCCTGAGACGGCGGACTTCGGCAATATGTGCAGCCCTCTCAGATGGGGATGACTGTGCCATGGCCTGCGCCCTCCCAAGCCTTTCCCTTATATCCGTCTCCACCAGAGCACGTTCACGTTTTTTATCGGCTCCCTCTTTTATTAATATTCCCCTCAGCGTCGCTTTGCCGGCCTCCCAGACATGTAGCTTCCCCACCTCCCCCGTATCATTTATAAGGAAAAACTGTTTTATTTCATTTTCCAGGTTTTCTCTGAAGGCCAAATCGGCCCATAGAGAGTCGTTGCATCTCCATTTGGAGTTTCGCGGGGCTAGGTCATGCCAGGGTATGTCCACCGCCACCATATCATGATCCGTCCAGGCGGAGGTATGTATACTGGCTGCCTGCATTATACGCGTGAGATGTTCTGAGAGAAAAATGTAATCAATGCGCGTAAGCGTGTCATGGGGGAGGGAATGGAAGGTGAAGCCCCTCTCCAACGGGTGTAAGTGACGCCAGGAGTCAGTGAGGCCAAAGAGGTCAAGGGTCAGCTTGATGTTCGCCTCGTTTGATATACCGGGTGGGTCTGCTGCGTCTGCTTTGGATTGTCTATCTAAGGAGCTGTCCATCCACGTGTTAAAGTCTCCGCCGAGGACCGTGTGTCCTTTGGCCATTCCAAAGACCTTTTCACTGATTTTATGCAGAAATCTGTTCTGCCCCTGGTTAGGTGCATAGAGTGTGGCGAGGGTGACTATCGTGCCCCTTATGTTAGCAATGACTATGAGGGCCCTCCCCTCCTGATCTGTCCATGTCTCCATAATAGTGCTCCGCAGGCTCTTGCGGATTATGATTCCCACCCCCGCTTTCTTCAGAGCGCCCGAGCTCCAAAAGGTGGGCCCAACCTCCCGTGATGGAATCATTCTCTCCTCGCCCTTCCGATATCTCGTTTCCTGAAGAAAGAGAATGTCGATCTTCGATCTCTTAAATTCCCTGGCCACCATAGATCTCTTGGTGGGGGAGTTCAGCCCCTTAACATTAAGCGTGCAGATACGTATGGTATCTGTGGAAAGTGTGTGTGTCATTTTAGGTCATATACGTGTGTATGCACCTCGAGTGTGCCTGCGACAGCGCCAATTCCGTGTGTAAAGCCCTCGCGTACATGGGTATTGTGCTATTTCTCCCTTCAAATCTAAGTTGTGGTCGATTAAATGTTGCCCTTCTACCCCACCCTCCCCACCCTCCCCACCCTCCCCCATCCCCTTTATGATCGGCGCCCGACCCGGCTGGGTTGACCTCACCCAGTCGAATTCGGACCATCAGCGGGGACCGCAAGAACAAGCAGTCCCTTCCCATTACAAGCAAACATAACAGTGAGCCCCCAACAAACAAATCACACAAAAACCTGAGTAAACCGCAGCTTCGAAACAGTACTATCGACTCCCCCCAGAATGTCTATGCTGCATGGATATTACCTCATATCCATCACCAAGTTCACCGTGCAAACAGAATCGAATGCTCCCTACGTAGGTTGATATATCGCAGTCAAGGAGCGCCTCGAGGAAGGCGTGTGGATCCATGATCCTCAATGAGCAAGTAACACCTCAGTCGACCCCTCGACCCATCAGGCGGGGCCTCAAATGAAGCGATCGGGGCAAGGCACCCTTCTGAGGAAGGCATTTTTCCCCCAGTAATTGAGCACACACGACCCCTGTCCAAGCTAGTGTTCCATGTCACGCGAGTCATCCATCCTCCGAAATTTCCTGGAGCCCTGGATACGCCTCCGGCGGGGGCCCTTGATGCGCCATTCAGCTTCCTTTATATTTGGATCCCCCTGGGAGGGCTCCCCTGCGTGATCGCCCAAGAGATCAGCTGTGCAGTCTGCAATTTCCTTCTCCGTTGCGAGCTTTATTGTCGAGCCTTGCCACTCGAAGGTGAGAGAGAACGGGTACCCCCATCGATATCTGCTTCCCTTGTCTTTCAGCATCCTTGTAATTGGGATACATTTTCTTCTCAGAGCAAGCGTGAGGGATGACAAATCCTGGTAAAGAGAGACAGTCGCGTCACCCATGGTGAGTGGTGGGGCATTTCTAGCTTTTTCCAAGATGCGGGCCCTGTCAGCGTAGTTGTGAAATCTGACTAGGACCGAACGCGGACCTCCTGCCCTGCCTCCTGCCCTGTGGACGCGGTCGATTTTGGGTTCGTCTACCAGATCGTCCTTAAAGAGGAGTTTCAGGATGTTGTGGATGGATTGCCTCAAATCAAGATCAGTCTCCCCTTCCTTTTCGGGAATGCCATGCACACGTATGTTGTTACGACGTTCTCTATTTTCAAGATCGTCCACCTTCAGCTTTATTTCCTCTTCCCTATGTTCTAACTCCGCAATACGAAGGTCCATCTGCGTTTCCAGTGTATTTAAGGAGGTTTGATTGTGTTCGAGCTGTTCCACTCTATCATCCATTTTATCCATCCTTTGCGTGATCTTGTCAATCCGACCCCCTATGTCTGCTCTCATGCTTCTCATTTCTTTGAGTAGGTCAGCAACGTCCCCTTTAGTTGCCGCGGCCTCAGATCCTTGGGAGGCCATCATTTGCTCGTCCGGGCCTCGGGGGTCGTCTTGCGATGGGGTAAACTTGTATTTTGCCAATTTGTCCATAGGGTCCTTGGGCAGTGGGGTCACAATCACACAATGGGGTGCTCTCAGGACAGCGTCTGCATGTGGTGGTGTGTCTTGCGGGCCGGATAGGTTCCGTGTCGTCGAGGCCTGTGGCCGTGTCCGGAGGTCCCCGTCCAGGCGAAGTGACAGTTCGATGGGACCAGCAGGAGCAGTGGCCGGGAACGGGGGCCGAGGAGGGCACACGCCCTGGAGTCCAGGGGCCCAACCCTCAGCCCACTGCACGCCGGAGGAGAGGGAAGCGCGTAGCGCTGATATCCCCGGAGTGCATTTTTCCCCACCAAAAGAACTATGAGCTCGGGGGAGGGTTCGGTATATCCCCGTAGAGAAGGCCTTCCTCCGTTGTCGCCCTGGCAGGGACCCGCGCACCGGGCGCGGCTTAAAGTCTGGGACCGTGTCTTACGCCGGTCAGGTGAGGCCTGTGCGTCTTTCAAGTTGCACGCACCTTCTCGCAGGATTCAGCCGAGGGTCCACGAAGTCGCCAGTTTCCTTGGGCCGTGTCAGCGCAGCGTGTGCTGGAAGCTTCCAGGCCTCGCGCGTCCTCCTTCCGTATGGCGCAGGAGAGTGTTTCTCCGGAATGCAAGATCCGATTTCGATCGGAGTTGGAACCAGACGGTGCCCGGGAGGTTCCGACACCAGGTTCCGACGTTCTTTTAGCCAGCGGGGGTCTCGTGGTGGGGGCTCAACCCACTTTTTGGGACCCTTGCGCGGAGCTCACACGGAGAACGTCTCCATCCGTGCGCCCCCTGGTGGCCGTCAATCGGTGCAATGTATTTTTAAAGCCATTTTGAACAAAAGGCAATGGAGAAGAACAAGACATTGATGAAGCAGTTCTATTCAGTGGATGTACAGAAGGCAGATTGTGGCACTACTGCAAATGACCTTTATCTCCAAATTCCACATTCACATAATCACCATAACTCATGCAAATACCACAGAAATGGCACTCAGCACAGAGGACATAACCTAGACAAATGTTTGCCACAATGCAATTCCACATTCCTTGTTAAGCCCACCTCCACAGCAGGCTCGGACTAGCCTATAGGCTAAAAGGGCAATGCCCGAACCAAAATCGCAAAATGATAGTAGGGGGCAGTTTTTTTGGTCACAGTGGGCAACCTTTATGGCCCATGTGGGCCAGTTTGATAAGTTAATGTGGGTAGTACTTTTGACCAGTGTTACTGAATAAATATTCATTAAAATGCACAATTTGCAAAATGTTTGATCAAAAATCTCCCCCTTGGGTACTACCGAGTGTCACAAAAGCAACAAATTGCCGTTTGCAACTGCGGGCCACTTTTTCAGTAGTGCCCGAGACAATTTTATGCCCCAGTCTGATCTTCTCAACAGGTTTTTATTTTTTAAACTACTTTGAATTTACATTCAACAGGCCACTCCAAAAACCTAGTCCCCCCCTCATGGACATTCTTAATAATTCAAAGTCCTGTCCTTGCAAGTGTATGAAATCATACTATCTTTCCGCTTGCACGTAAAATATTTTTGTTTATTAAAATCTTAGTTTGCATTAAAAAAACTCTAATTAGGCAATTTAATAGACATATGTCAACATAAAAAGCCTATTAACAGCTATCAGCAGATAAAACCTGATTTGGTGAAAGTGATAAGGCCTGTTAGAGTCTAGGTCATTTTAATTCATACACAAAAAAATAAGTTATCTAGGATTGTCTATTCACAGGAGTACGTTTTTTTTTCTTCAGCCATAATACTTGACTCACCAATTTTGTAAAGGAACTGTGTTCCAACTGGGCCATTGGGATTCTAGATATTGCAAGAACAATTCCAAATGTGTTTGTAGAAACATCTGCCAGGACCATCAACTACTGTAATTTTAAATACAAATGAGAGCCTTAATGTACACAGTCTATGGCGTCCATTACCAGATACAACTGCAGAGGACTTGGGCACAACCTGTATTATGCATCATACAGGTGTGATAATTCGAGGCAGCAATGAAATGCCAGATCCAATGAGGTGATAGATTTAGCCACCCATATGATCGAAGCTTAACGGCCACATTTTGTGGATGGTAGGTTTGGGGCAAGTAGAGGGACCAAGGCTGTGAAATGGAAGTTTGGGCTGGGTGGGAGAGGTGGGGCGGGAGGGGGGGTTGAAAAGGATAGGGATTGCTGGAACACTTGGTGTGGGGAACTGTCTCCCCATAGAAAACTTGCAGTAAATTACAAAGACATTTCCCATGCAGTGAGATGGGGGTGATCCATTTGGAAAGATTTAATCTAGCTTCTTCTCTTTTTCTATTAGCACTGTTATTTCAAGATAGTGTCCCTAATATGTCGGAGACTGGGCTCTTTATGTGTAATACTTTCAAAGGTTCGGCCAAAAATCTTAAGGCAACAAAGATCATGGAAACCAATTAATGATTAAGGTCCAATATTTCAGATTGAAGAAAAAGAAAGGCAAGCCGTACCTGGGAGGATTAGTGTTCACAAATCATCTTGCTTTATACAATACAAATTATATGTGAAAAGTTACCATTTATAAAATGTTGATCCAAAATAGAATAGATCAATAGAGAGTATGGTTCTGCATTATTCTGAGCAAGCTAATGTGTAAAGGAACCAGTTGAAAACTTTACGTTCAAATAAAAATAAAATAATCACTGGTGAATCATGTACAAACTTTATTGGACAAGTTAGGCATATGCATAATATATATTTCACCAATATTCCGCACAGTCAGAACAGACACTTTCTCCAAAGCCAACCCCATTATAATAAAATCTGCCTGAAGTGCATACAATGTGTTGTGAAATTAAACCTGAATCATTTATCAGAATAAATTGGTCATCCCATCCTTGGACCAGAACATTCCAAACAATAAATTAGCAACCAAGACAACAATTGGAGTTATAATATCCAGAAATAGTATGCAAATATATCCAATGAAAGACTCACTTTGATGCAGAAGGCCCTCGTGGCCATGTCCCATCTTCATTTTTTTGTTCAATCACTAACACCTGAAGGTTTAAACAGAGAAACAAGAACCAACAATTAAACAGGAGGATGGCAATTACACGGTTTTTAAATGTTTTAGACTATGTGAAGGTGATAATAGTTTTCACTGGAGCAAATCAGGTGATATGTTGAGGTTCGCACATAGGATTTCAGAACTTTAGAGAACCCCTGCGCTGAACCATCGAATAAAAGCATGAAACCAGGTTTAACGTGCAGAATAGAGAGGTTTAATAGATCGGTTTGCGGCAGTGTTGAAATGGATTTTGAGACAAATTCTGGAAGGCCTTCATACTTATTCTGGTGAAAAGGGAAAGACACTAATATCTACCCAATCTCTTTCAAGGTAGTGTGGCTGAGCAGTAATGTCTAGACTGTTCAGTTAAGCGCACACAGAGCACTCAACACAAATTAGGTAGAATATATAAAAATATGATTATTGCGGCCTTGGACAACTCTTTGCAATTAAAAACTACAAATATATTACAAATGAACTATTAGTAACACATTACTTGCCTGTAACTGTTGTTCTCCAGCACGGGTCTGGCATGGATTCACATGCTCATGAATATTCCCTGTCAGGCAGGGAATCCTCGGTAAAAGAAAAACAGTTTCACTATCACTTACAAAAATGTATTTCTCCCATAAACCAAACACTGTCCTCTAGGTCATACTGCCCCAGCCAATGACAGACCTCTCCCTAAGTCCCTCCTCTGGCAACCATCTTCAGATTTTTACTGCACGCTTCAGTGCTGGGAGTCCATGAGTTTTGCTCTGTGAGCTACTTCTAGGTTTTTGTTTTTTCACGGAAAAGGTTCTATTTTTGTTCCAAAAGAGCCTGTGTGCTCTTCTGTCCATCTGCCGACAGCGGGGATCCATTGTCGACGAAGTTCAGTGCCCCTCAAAGGTGAAAATCGTTGAAGTTTCTAGAAGTCCATCAGGCTTACTTAGCGCCCTCTGACCATGAAGGAGGAGAAGAAGAAAGGAAGATCCCTCTTCAAGCCCTGCACCAAGTGAGGGCTCCGGAACGTGTTTGTGGAGGACAAACACCTACAATGCCTTTACTGCCTGCATCCAGACCACAAGTAAGAGGATTGCGAGATTTGCTGCAGATTCTCCAAGACGACGACAAAGGACAGGCATAAGTAGACTGGCGGCGTGGCTGAACGCCAAGGTCTCTGCCCCGTTCCCCGAGCAGGGACATGCCTCACCCAAGACCGGTCTATCCGAGGAGCGGGCTTCTAAGTCCTGTGATGGCGCCTCATCCATGGGGGCCCCAAGATAAGACCCAGCACTACAAGTCTCGGTTCTCCAGGGTCACCACAGAAGTGGGTCGCACGACAGACAGGGTACGATTGACATCACCCTCTGCCTCCATTGATAGCCGGCAATCGAGCTCCTCCTCGAAGAGAAAGTCGTCCAAACCGGCTAAACTGCGGGAGAAGCCACGGATGGAGGAGAAGGCCAAGCTGCCCAAGAAGGCCCATTTGGCACAGGAAAAGTCTTTATTGACGATAGAGCTGGTGGCGGCTGCTCTTTCAAAAGCTAAAGGGGCTGACCCGGAAAGGGTAACTCCCGAAACGCTGAAGTTATCCCTCCCCCCAGGGCGAGAAGCCGCAGTGGTGACCTTGATAACGTCTGCCAGCACTCCGGAGAAGGGGAACCCCCTCAACCAGTTCCAGCCCCTCAGGGTGGAAAAAGGGCGTGACTAACACCAGCCCTAGTGTGACATACCCTGTACCCCATGATCCCTCACGCGCCAAGGTCCCTCAGATTATTTGTTTCTGACAAGAGTGAGTGCAAGTTGTAAGCGTGAAGTGTAGATAGAGACCATGAGGTGTGAAAGTTATTAAGTTATGTAAATATATTGATACTTGGCTTATATTAATATATGTATATAGACTGTGGGGCATGCTCCAATGAACACAAAATGATCTTTGCTTTCTCCAACGACCAAACTATTGTTAAGATATGAGCAACAAGGTGATTTACATTATGGTGCTCTTAAATAGACTTGCAATTTCATTTTGATGGAGTCTTCTGAACATTGGCGCCCCATTTCACCTAATTAAGTTGCACAGGCCCAGCGTTTGTCTCTTGGGATCCAAGCCATCCATTAGACATGCACAGATAGCATTGTATGGCTGAGCCAGAGTTTAGAAAAGGTTGAGGATGAGTGGAACTTGTGCAGAAATATTGTTCTGTTGAATGCAGATGTCTGCCATAAAGCAGTAATAGGCCTAGTCATGCTCGTAGGCACTGTCCATAGACGGCAGAATGGAGTTTTTTGGAATGTGTATATTTGCTATTTTTCTAAGAAGAGCATTTCTTCCCTTTGGGCGCCACCAAGCTCAATGGGCTTATTGCATGATGGCTAAGAGGCCTGGCTTTGATATATGGCTTCAAAAAGGTTTGCATTCTGACAGCGAGTCTGAACTCAGTTTTGTCTTGAACAGACTGCATTAGGCCCAGGCAAAGATGTAGTGGTTAGGACAGTTTTTCTAAAGTCCTACCCAGACTTCAGAAAAACCATATCCGAGGCAGTACATAAGATAAACTCTTAGTATAAGGCTGTAACACCTGTGAATGTGGTAGCATGGACAGAACCAGCCAGGCTGATCTTAGGAGGGAGAGAGGGCTATAGCTTGGTACAAAGAAATCAAACATATGGTTCAAGAAAAACTGAAACACTATGTATTGTAAAAATAAAGGGTTTATTTAAATACAAGCAGGCCAAGATAAATCTTGGCTGAGGGAAAGTACCATCAACATCATATTAACACAATTATAAAAACCAACAATACTTCTAGGTTAGAACGCAAAGTATAAACTTTTTGATCATACAATCAGTAGTCAAGGTGATTCAAACCTGGCAGTCAGCTATTCATGGGGAGTAAAACCAGGTTATATATACTTTAACACAATCAGTATTTGAAGGGTAGTAGACCCTGTCAGTCATGCAGTGACACTCAGTTGTAAAAATCACATAATAAACTAACCTTGTTACCAGTATAGAACCTCCAACATTACTTTTTAGAACTCAGTTCAGAGCTAGTCAAACAACTCTTACTTTCTTGAGGGACCGCGAGCTACTCAATGATAGGTATGAACACACACCTATTTTAAAATGCACTAAACAAATCAGGGAAAACAAAAACACAATTAAGTTTTAATAAAGACACAATGTATTTCAAGGTAATTATTGACCTATTGGTACATAACTATAGTTTATCTAACAGCTAGTTATACCCAGTGAACTTTTAAGAAGTGTACAATACAGTTTCTCAGCTAAGTGAGAACTTCATGAAACGATTTTAGAATAGCAGCAAAGCAATTCAGGGAAGCACAACCCAGTGTTACAAGTTTAGAAGAGCAGCAGCTAATCAAGGCAAGTAAGACCTACATACTTTTAAGGAGGGACTACCAGCAACGCAAAGCGAAGTATTAACTCAGAGACTGGTTTAGATCTGTATAAAGCAGACTAGGGAAAGCAAAATCCAACGTTACACTTCAAGACCATGTATTTCAAGGTAGGTAACCCCTATTGGTGAGCTTTTACACTCATCCAGTTAAGAACGCTAAAACAGTACCAACACATATTACCTTTCAGAAGGGGGTGGGGGGGAAGACACATTTCAAAAACTTGTATACTTTTAGAGGGGCATAATGCAACTGAAAAGGTAAGCATAAACTTAAATGACACTTTGTAATGTCTTCTTTCACAGAGATACAGTCACCACACTAACGTCTTTAGCAAGTAAGCACGTTAACACTCAATATACTTTCAAGACAGAATCCTTAATTTATAAAGTCCTTCCCTAGTCTATAGGATGAGTTTTCTTAGAGGCAGTAGAGGGACCCCGGTGGTCTAAGTGCCAGCTGTAGGCAGGTCAAGATGGGTTTCAGTTGCAAGAAAGAAAGTCCCAGAGGATATCTTCTTAAATAAGTATTAGCTTCAGAGTTAGTTAAAGGGTTCAGGGATTTCACAGAAGGCTCTCTATGTGCGTTCCAGCATAAGACCTGGGCAAGTGGTATGGGAAAACACCAAACCACACGAATTACCCACTCAGCCTCACAGGATGCACACCAGGCTTAAGATAAGTATTATCCAAGCCAGCACAGGACTGTAGGCGAAAAGAAGAGCTTTGGAGTGGATGCCTTCTGGATACAGCAGCACAGGACCTAGTGACTGGCTTCTTGGTCTGGAGACTAAAGAACTGGATGGGAAATTGCTGCAGCAGTCGTCAGAGGAGGCTTCCAGCAAAGGACTCTTCATAAATGCTCATGGCTTTATGGATTTGGCACTTTTTTACAGCAGCCAGATGAAGAACGAATATCGCTGGTCGGAGTCTCTTCACTCTCGGTCCCGCACTCTGGTCAGGGGAATTCAAGGATTTGAATGTTGTGTTTGGAGATTCAGCTGAAGTTCAAACGTTTCGGATAGATTCAGACTTTGGAAGACCATGCATCGCACTCAGGCTCAAGCGCCCAGGGTATTGGCGGTTTGCAGCCCAGCAAGGTTACGGCACGATATGGGATGGCTCAAAATGCAGGTTCTCTTGAGACTAGTGTATCTCACCAGCCTCTGGTAGGAGTGGTCGTTTCCGGGAACCCCTGGTCGATTGGTTCAGGCTCCAGTTACACAGCAGCCTCTCTGGTTGCTGGAAATCGCTACAAACGTCTTTTCTTCATCTTCCTCTTCAGATTCGGCTCTTGTGGTCGACTTGTCAGCAGCTTCCAGTATCAGTATTTATCAGGACCTACAGCACAACTTCTGCAAACTGTCCCTGCAGTTTACAGAAATGGGCGGTCTGGCTGTCCAATATGGACAGCCACCCCCCTCCCCTCCCCATTGTGATTTGGTTCCTTTCAGGCAAGGTTAAAGACAAAAGGGATGCAGAGCTTTGGACTCCTGCCTCGCTTCCTGCCTTCTCAGACACTATGGAGCCTTGAATACAAAGGATTCCCAGCAAAGACAACTTCAACTGAGACTGTTCCTGCCTAGAATGGCAGGGGAAGACCTCAGAAACAACAAGCAAACAAGAAATGGTGAAAAAAGGAGCCCACCATTCTAGTAGAATGATGGCCCTTATGTGCATACCGAGGCTGATTGAACAGCCTGCGAGTAATAAGACTAAAAAGTCCCTATGGTAAAACCACTGCCACCAGCCATTCAAGTAAGCGTGCAATTATAACAGAAATATTACCAGTTAAGTAAGAAAGGGGATACATTGTATCCCCCCCCAGCACTCCACATAAGGTGGGGTGTGCCGGATCACTATACTGGTACTGAACTTTTACCCCACTGTAACACCGACCATGACCACTATGTTACTGGCCCTGCACTATCGTTAATGGTATTAATGTTGAATTCTCTAATTTCTGACACCTCCCTGTGCTTTGCTAAAAAGTGGAATCTAGCCCCGTCTCCAAAACTGTTAATCAAGCACTTCTGCTGCTATGCTGCGGACCACACCGTTAGACCTTGCCAATCTGCAAACTTGCACCCATCTTGTCCTTTTCATGTTTGCATGCCTGACGTAGAGGCATGACAAGAATATGCACCCACCGACGACCACTATGCCGTAATCCTAATGCGTGTCCTTGTACCTTCAAATTGTAACAAGCACTTACTGTAACTAGCACATAAATGCCTCAAGGCTTTGTGCGCTGAAATAAATGCAAAAATAAATAAAATGTAAAGGGGATGGAAATCCCACTTCTTGGGAACAGTACTTCACCCAAGAAATAGCCTCGGAGAGAACACATTTCCGAGATTAGAAGAGCCAATAACTGGCTTTCAACTCATGATAAAATTAATCTAAAGGTTGCCTCACTCACTTATAAATGCCTGAACAACGCGGCACCTTGCTGTTTGACTGAAATACTTAACTAGAAAATCCTCCACAAGAACCACCAGATTATCCAATATCAACTGCCTTCTAGTCCCAAGATTCAAGCCATCTAGAGTTGGGGGCAATAGCTTCACGGTCAAGGCAGCCCAATTTTGGAATGCCTTACCTCCCCTATTGAGAGCAGGCCAATCTTACCAGAACTCCCACCAAAATGTAATAAGATGGATCAAAGACACATAAATAAAATCTTCTTTCTGACACCTACAATTGATCTTCTCTGCCACCGTGTAAAGAATTGTAGACAAGTATCCACCTGTGATTTTAAATGTACAGTTTTGACTAGCCATTGTAAATGACCATTCGTCCATTTTTTCCCCTGACCATGTTCTGTTGCTTTTTATGAAACCTTGATGTATGCATAACTATAGATCTGTGTTTTACGGATATTGCTTGACTTGTATAAATCATATGCACTGTGTATTTTCTCATTGTGTAACTAAACTTAAAGTTGTCTTATGCTATGCGCCCTGATACCCACGGGTCTGGTGCGCAATACAAATAATAAACAAGAAAATTTTAAAAAAACCACTGCATTTAAAATGCAGTGTGCTGCCATAGTAAATGAATCAATCCAAAATTATAGGAAACTAACTACAATCACCCACTATGGAGAGACATAAAAAGTTCACCCATAAAAAGAGTAAAAGACTAGGTGAGAGGGGGGAAAAGATTCCAACTCACCTAGGGACAAGGTGAAATAGTTACCAAGTCCAAGCAAAAGGTTCTGGGGTTGACACAAGTCAGGAAGATTTATCATAAATATGAAAATCTTACCCAACCAGTTTGTATTTGACAATTTGGCATTGAACTAAAGCCAATGTGCTCATTATGTCTCTGTATTGTGAAAACATAAAAATAATATGAGGCCGGGAAGCCCAGAAAGAAACACACCAACACAGGTTACAAAGTACATACAAGTTCTTTATTTAAAAGCTACAACAGTTACCAAAGTCAGTTGACAAACGGATAGCTATTCGGCTCTCAGAGTAACATAACGAACTTCAACAAGAGTTCAATGCGTTAGTGAGAGAGACCGTACATTGGAATATTTGGGTCTTTTATACTCTTTATCCAGCCCTTGGCCAACCCTCTTGCGGGTTAACCATTCTAGGAGTCGGGCCGATGGGTTCCTTGCCAGGTCAATCCTATAATATATGCATTTTGATTAGTTTCGCTGATATAGTTGTACATTTACAAATAGGTCAACAGTAAGACAAGGTCTCAGTTCGCGACCCCGACAAGTGGCCTGCAGGCATATTAATTATTTGTGTGTACGGAGGTCACAACGGCCAGAATCTTACTCAGAATATCACTCGGCCTCCATTTTTGATGTTCAGGGTGACTTCCATATAACAAGAGAACCTAAAATGGCGGCTTAATCCAAGATGGCGACTTACATTACTTTCTCTAAGGTCAAGACCTTGCCATGGAGTTTGTTCGCATATGATGTTTAGACAACTTGGCGTAGGCCAATACACATACAATTGTTGCAATAGGAGGCATAACATTGTTTCAATTCCGACAAACCCTCCTTTTGGCCTATGCCAAGTGCTAATATCATTTATAATATCTTTGTAAATAACTCCATGCATTGTCATCCATACATCCTGAATCATTGTCTAACGTCTATAGCCATTAGGTCGTTCATCAGAACTTCTTGTAACACAAACTCTTTAGATGCTGTATCTGAGGCATACATTTTGTGCCCTACTGTGCTCACCGCTTGAGCACAACATCCCCCTAGCATTGCACATACACTAGGTAGACATTGGAAACAGCAACAAAGGAATAGCAGGATTCCCAAAATAACCAGGATAACAGAAAGCACCTTCCAACCCCAGGATCGTAGAGAATGCCAGAACCAGGCGCTAATATTCCAATCTCCCACAGGAACATGCACTTCAGAACTAAGGATGTGCAAGTTCTGTATTGCTATGGAAATTGTCGGTGAGGAATCTGGTACGAAAACAACAAGCGGTCCCCACTAATTTGCATACTCCACCACGTTCTGCCAGAATGACATCTAATGCCATCCGATTTTGGAGTGCTACCAATCTTATTGCTTTTTGTTCTAGTGTCATATTGTAGAGTATATCCGTGGTCCGGTTGATGGTTCTCTCCAGTACCCTTGCTAGTCCCCTAATATTTTCAGAATTTGCCATCTGTCCCCAAAATGGCACAACTGATTTTGCTATATCTCCCAATACTTGCCCAAGGGTATCTCCGTTCTCGTCCCGCCGTGGGCGAGCCTTAGAAACTTCCAATGTACTAGCTATAAATACCCCAGGTAACAGGATTCCTAAATAACAGGTTCCCTGCCAATCCTTGGGCAACCAGGGAAATGCTGAACTACCACAAACGAAATAGACAGGCCCCCCTACATACAGAGGCCTGTTCTCTCTGGTCAAATTTACAATGTTCACACAACCTTCAAAATCTCCCATTGACCGAGTGCCATTTCTTTGTACACAGAAGGGGACTGAATCAGGGCTATGATTAATAGAGTAGGAAGGAGGCACGGCGTCCTTATTGCCTATCAGAGCCATTTTAAAGGAAATTAGAGTTTGAAAAGGAAGAGATAGTTTATCAGATGGCCTAATAGAAGCAACATTAGGTTTACTTCTATTTGCAAAAAGCGAGCATCCCAGGGGAGTCAATTCATGTTTTTCAAAATCATTTAAATTAGTTCCATCAAAGTTCCCTGAGATGCTATCATTCCAACGGCCAAAGAATAGTGCTCTAAGAGAGGCATAGCAAGTAGTCGTTAAAGGTAAAGGGTGAATATACCATCCTAGCCCCTTGTTCCCATGTTGCGGTAAATGGGTACAAATCCAGCAATTACTCTTATTAAAAATGGCATGCGTCGAATTCATTATTATCATTAAAGTGTTACTATGGTACTTTCGTCTATGCTGGGAGTCTCTAGGTGACACAGTGTGAAGGTGTACAGAGGGAGTCAAAGCAGTAGGTACAATTTCAATTGGCAGTAGAGGTTTTAGAGGGTAAATTTCTTCGAAGTACCAAAGTCCCACAGCAGTAACTATACAAATTCCAATTATTATTAACACAACACAGCAATACGTTTTCAGGGCCCAGGCACATTGTTCGTTGTCCGAGTTGGTCACCCCCTTATTTACAAGTCCAATGCGAACAGCAGCGGTGGAGGTGGCAGGCATCATAGTTTCTCAATCAACGACCCCAATGTTCGTTGCTGGCGACACTACGGTCGCGCGACTTCTTAGTCCTTCCCCAACCCTAGCCAGCAGAATACCTTTTTTCAACAAAAACTTCCTTTTGCAAGAGAAAAAACTCTCAATGACTTTCTTTCCAGATGCACAGGCAAAACCCGTGCCGTAGTTCTATTTTCTTTGTCGAAGGTCATACCTGGTGGTACCCAATGCTGTTTGATCCGGAAATAAGGTAACGTCACTTCCTGAGGGAAGTGAACGTATCAGAGGCGACGGAAGTCGCAGAACTTGAAACAGTGTTTTCCGGAAGTGACTTTTTCAAAGAGTGCAGAGACAAAATGGACTGTTCCCCAAGCTCCACGGGCTCAGAGAAATTCTCCGACGCACTCACAGTGCTGTTTGCTACTCCAGGATCAGAGATTGTAGCATCAGCGAGGGGTTCTGCTTCTTCTGTAACGTGTGGCGTCGGGTGAGGAAGTTTCTTGACATGCATCGCGTGGATCCAATGCTTCTTTCCAGCCACCTGCACTGCTGTTTGGGTGACCAACAGTACCTGGTGGGGTCCCCGCCAGCAAGGCGCGAGACAGGAAGACCTTTCGTAGGCCTTCACTAGGACCCAACTTCCAGGCTGAATATCGTGTCCTGGGCCCGCAAACCGAAGAGGTAAATCTGATTGAACCTGATGATAAATGAGATACAGATTTCTAGTCAAGTGGTTACAGTAGTCTACAAGCAATACATTTTCTACCTCCCTCAATGCTTTGCTTTGGAAGACCCCAAATGTTAGCAGGTCTCCCCATCACTACCTCAAATGGAGAGAGCCCAGTCTTAGTTTGAGGTGTGGTACGCATGGCTAACAATACAATAGGTAAGGCATCTGGCCATTTCAATTTGGTGCCGGCACATGCTTTTGCAAGCTTATTCTTTAAGATACCGTTATGTCTCTCTACCAACCCAGCACTTTGAGGATGTCTAGCCGAGTGAAATCGCTTTTCAATGTGCAACGCTGTGCATATCTGCAAAATTACTGTTGCAACAAAATGGGGACCATTGTCCGACCAAATTACCCTTGGAAGCCCAAATCGTGGAAGGAATTCTTTTACCATAGTCTTTGCAGTGGTCATGGCAGTAGCATCCTAAACGGGGAAAGCCTTGACCCATTTACTAAAAGCACAAATAATCACAAGAACATATTTTAGATTGTTACACCGTTCCATCTCAATAAAATCAAAGTGGATGACCTCGAAGGGAACCCCTTGGAGTTACTGTCCCCTTCCCCGCATTGTGCTGTAAACAAATCATACAATTCTGAACATGTCGCTGTGCAGTCTTCAAAATTTTATCATTCACCCAGACTTGTTCTAGCATTTTCGTGATCTGTTGAGCACACACATGCGTAGGACCGTGTGCCATCGTAACCATTGCCAGCACATATGAATCAGGGAGCAACCATTTTCCTTCAGATGTATCTACCCAACACCCATCGGCATCCAGTTTCCCCATCCCTTCGGCCCACCTTTTAGATTCTTCTATTGTAGCATCAGTTTGAATAACTCGCCCAGACCCGATACCCTCATCTATTACATAGGCATCTTTTGTTTCCCTTAGAGCATACATGTCTGCGCTAAGGTCTGTGGCCATTTGCCTGGCTATCTGGTCAGCAAAAGCGTATCATCTATGACCTTACGATGTGCTGCACATTTCATGATCGCTAACTGCCTAGGGAGTGAGAGTGCCGAGAGCAGTTGCACTATCAGGGGACCATGCTGGATCTTGGTCCCATGTGAGGTTAGGAACCCTCTTTCCGACCAGAGCCTCCCAAAGTTGTGAGCCACCCCAAAGGCGTACTGGCTATCAGTATATATGTTTACTATATGCCCTTCGGAGAGTTCACAAGCTCGGGTCAACGCTATAATCTCTGCTGCCTGCGCGGAGTTATGCGGAATTCTCTTAGTTTCAACAACCATACTCAACGTAGTAACTGCATAGGCAGCTGTAGATGTACCAAACAGCTCCCCTTCTGCATTGCCCAAAGGAGTATCTATAAGATCTATCTTGCCCTTCGTTTCCTGTTCAGTGGTATACAGGCAGTCATGCAATTCTTCGTCACTGCAAACAGTATTTTGCGGGAAAGGAAGAAGTTCAGCCGGATTAAGAACACAACACCTCTTAATTTGAATGTGAGGGGCAAACAGAATTAATTCATACCTTGTCAGCCGGGCAGAGGTGAGGTGTTGCGTTTGAGTTTTATTCAATAGGACATCTACAGAGTGAGGTACCATCAAAATTAAATCATGGCCTAGGACCATTCCCTCACTCTGCTTTACAGACGTGGCAGCAGCAGCGACAGCTCGCAAACATCTTGA
Organism: Ambystoma mexicanum; assembly: GCF_040938575.1. Taxonomy (NCBI): domain Eukaryota; kingdom Metazoa; phylum Chordata; class Amphibia; order Caudata; family Ambystomatidae; genus Ambystoma; species Ambystoma mexicanum. The sequence goes on from NC_090936.1 coordinate 1,190,987,115, forward strand.
AAAAGCGCATGCGACAGGATCAAGGGCGGAGGAGTAGTAGCCGCAAGGCCTATTCTTCCCTCCGTGTTCCTGTGTTAACACAGCCAAAGCACATCCATCACATTCATGCACAAACAACACAAAGGCCTTGTCATAATTTGGAGTACCCAGAACCGGTGCAGAGCATAACGCGGTTTTGAGAAGCTCAAATGATCGTTGATGTTCCGATTTCCATGGCAGCGGCAAAGAAATGCCCTTCTTCGTCAAAGCCAACATCGGTTTTATCACTAGTGAGAAGTTCGGGATCCACAACCTACAGTAAGAAGCCATACCTATTAAGGCTCTGACTTCTTTCTGTGTATTTGGAACAGACATGCCAGAAATGTGTTTTATTCTTCCAGGTGTCAATCTTCTCCCCTCCTTTGACAGGAGGTAGCCTAAATAGGCGACCTCCTGACAACAATATTGAAATTTTTTGAGCGAAGCTTTATGACCATTTTTAGATAGATGAACAAGCAACAGTACAGTGCCTTCTTTACAAGCACTTTCAGAATCTGCGGCCAAAAGCAAGCCATCGACTTACTGGAGCAGTGTACAAGTAGGTGGCAATTCAAGGGTATCAAGCTGCTCTTTCAAAGCTCTACTATAAATGCTTGTACTTTCAGTATACCCTTGAGGTGCACGAGTAAATGTGAATGAACGTCCCCCCAAGGTGAACGCGAACAAATTTCTACTCTCCCTGTGTATCGGAATACTAAAGAAAGCATTCTTTAGTTCCACAACACTAAAGTGCATAGCTGTAGCAGGGATCATTGTTAGTATCGTTGTTACATCAGGCACAATTGGAAATTGTGGGGCGAGAACTTTGTTAATAGCACAAAGATCAATTATGAAACGGTATGGGATTGCATTGTCGCCTTTCTTGTATACAGGCAAAATCGGGCTGTTACATAAACTACCTGCAATCTCTTCAATCACCCCTCGATGCACAAAATCAGAGACAATACACTTCAAAGCATGCTCGCCCTCAACTGATATTTTATATTGCGAAATGCGTGGTAGTTTAACTCCATGCTTCAAAACTATTTTAACAGGCTCAATCTGTAGCACCCCGACAACATTGTCGTCAACCGCCCATAAACATTCTGGAACAACACTAAACTCAGGAGGCAATGGTCGAATCAAAATCTGAGAATTGGGAAGTTGATGTGGTGAAACCGTCAGTCGTACTCCATCAGAGGAACAATGAATTACTGCATTTAGTTTCTTCAACAAATTTAACCCCAGTAAATTCTCTCCACAGTTCGAAGTCAGGAGGAAGGGACAATGGTCAGTGAAGGGACCCAAAGAAACAGACACCGGCGAAGAAACCGGGCAAGCAATTGGTATACTAGAAAACCCTACAGAAACATCTGTTTGCCCTGACAGTGGAATGTTTGGAACCCGGGAATGATCAATGGAGCACTTCTGTGCTCCAGTGTCTATCAAAAACTGATGCTTTCTATTCCCCACTAACAATTCAACGTAGGGACCTTTCTGATACGGGAATAGGTGAAGGTTCCAAACCCTGCTTCGGGCAGTCCTAACGAAATAAAATGTCATCGGAAGGGAGCTCTTCAGAAAGATAGGCAGCAGAAGGGTGATCAAATATGTTTCTCGTGTCCACACTCGAAGTCTGATTTTCCTGTGAAAAAGGTTGCTGAGGATCTTGCGAGAACTGACCTCTATCAGGCCCCCCCCACTCCGGGGCGACCTCTAGGTCGTCTACCCATACTCCCAAACGCATTGTTTGACCGTTGTCGAAGGACGGGGCACTGTGCTCGCCAATGACCTTCCTGGCGGCAATAGGAACATTGATTAACATTCACAGGACCCAAAGGAGCGTTTCCTTTTGGGACATACTGACCTCTGATCTGTGAAGTACCTCCTCTGGGATTTCTAACAATTTTGTTTTAACAATACTTTAGTCTTCAAATCTCCTTTCCTCTTCTCTATTTTCTCTTTTTCATTATTAACACGGTTCTCATAATACTGAGCCATGTGCAAAACTTCAGATTGGGATTTCGCCTGCCAAGCGCTCTCAGAGGACATAATCTGTGACTGGATGTCAGGCAACAATCCACGTACAAATGTGTCCACAAACAACCTTTTCCCAGACTCTGTGCCCAAGTCCTGTCCACTGAAGTCAGAGAATACCTGTTTGAATCTATTAAAGAATTCGGTGGCACCTTCAGTTTTTCCTTGAACACAGGCCGTAAGCTTGTCCCAAATAATTCTTTTCTCTGGAATTATAGTTTTCAATTTTGCAAAATTCTATCAGGCAAAGTAAGTATTACCTGAGGTGGTTTCTCACCAGCTGGTCTTCCCCCATCAAACCTAGTCAGGTTAGCCCACGTATCTCCCAACCCTGGCACATCGTCTATTGTCCGAACCTGCTTCCATAAATCTACGGGCAGGAGTACAGGGAATAGCAAGTCAATATCACTTAAGGTGAACACAGAGGACTGCAAAACGGACTCTATCTCTTTGTAAAACCCTGTCGGGTTTTTCCTGATATCGGGAATTGATTGTCTAATAGTGTTCACTTCCTGTCGTGAAAACGGGACGTGAACAAATTGTGATACATAATGTGCAGGGATATCCACAGCGGGTGCACCAGTCCCAGCGTTAGCGGGAATCTCAACCTTTGGGACAAATGTCGGAGGAACCTCTCTCATAGGCAACTGAGATATAGGTAACTCTGACAGCTTACCAAGCAACAGAGCCAGGTCGAGCGCTAAGGCAGTCAAAGAAGTATCGGGCGAAAAAGCCCTTTTACAAATTCCCAATAACTCTATAGGACAACTAATCTTCTTCCTTCCACATTCTTCCTGCAGGTATTGTACCATTACCTGAATCACCTTCCTCTGCATTTCTACTGTATACTGACTATACGTGTCATATACTTCATCTGGCGGTATCGATGAATCCGAGATCCATCGAATCGCATCTTTGGTACAAATTCGTACTTCCTCAGGTGCCGATCTACAACACGGAAGGAACCGTTTCTGCACATACATACTGTCGTCTTCATCATCCTCATCCCGCAATTTCTGAAAATGTCCCTCCAATACTCAAACAATCTCTCAACATGACCATGTACTTTCTCCTCTGTATCCCTCGAAAGTGCTAAAGTATTTAGATCCCTCACCCTTTGTGGGAGATCCGAATTATGTAATCTACCCCACATTACACATAAATGAGTCCCCAAACCTTCGATAAAAACATTTCTCGGGAAAATTGTCCTTATTTGATAATGTGGAAAAACGTTGACTTGATCACCTTTCTCCATACAGTGCTTAGCCCATGCAAATAATTCCTGTTTCTTGTCTGCAGAAACAGTATTTTGAGTGACAATCTTTGACCCCGCACCCCAATCAACTTCAGTCAATACAGAACCACTCGGGAGCGGAGGTGAGGGCAAATTCAATGAGGGTGCAACTATCGGCGCAAGAGGAAGGGGTGGCGGGATAGGTGGAGGAACAACAACTAGAGGAATAGGAACAATAGGTTGTACAGGGCGAACAGGAATAACAACAGGAACAACAGCAGGAATGGGCAGAGCACCCGGGAGTGGATCATACAGAGGTGGCGCAGAGGCACCAGGCCTGCGTTCGTTTAACAATTTTTCAATAAATTCTTCAGAAACATGGAAATCTTTAGAGGGATACATTTTCTGGATACCGAGTGAGAAAGCCCTTTCCATATTTTTAACTGACTCCGAATGTTTTTCCTTATCATATAACAACGCCTTTTCGGCATTTGTTTTATGACGGCATGCATGTTTATCCCAACTTTTAAGCTGCTGCAACGCTTCTTTTTTCCAATTCTGCAAAACATCAAATGCTGCAGGTCTGGCCTTCTTTTTTAGCAAGACCGATTCTAGGTATTCAATAAGGGGGATCTCGAAACTACCATTGATTGGTCAGTGAAATTCGGAGGCATGTCTGGTTTGTCTGTGCCAAATATCATTAAATACTATACTTCCAATGCCATACTTACAGTACATAGTACATGCCGGCGACCCATCCTGTGGTGCCGGGCGGCTAAATTCCAAAGATTGTCGATCGCTGCGGAACAGAGCCCTAAAGCAGCTAGACAATTTCCCAGGCATTTCACAAAAAAATTGGTGTTACCTGGTCAGTAATTGTGTCTGCAGATACAATACACCAAATTCAAATTGTCAGGGTTAAATTAAGAGCCGGGTCACGACTGCATCTGACCAAACCTAAGGAGGACCGTACGGTTTACCAAAGAACTTACCTAACGAATTTTACCTTGTGTTTGGTGGTGTCGACAAATCTGCCCGCCTCGAAAAAATGGACCCTCGTCAAGATGCCGTGTCAGACCACACGACTATCGTCCAAGGATCGGATCGTGCAGCGCTGCCGAGGTATCGCGTCTCGTTCGGTCGAGCCCGCAGTATCACACCGTCCGATCCCTGTTCTATAGTCTGCGTCAACCTTCAATGATCCGGCATCAATCTTGAGGGTCCCTGTTCGGGCGCCAACTGTGAAAACATAAAAATAATATGAGGCCGGGAAGCCCAGAAAGAAACACACCAACACAGGTTACAAAGTACATACAAGTGCTTTATTTAAAAGCTACAACAGTTACCAAAGTCAATTGACAAACGGATAGCTATTCAGCTCACAGAGTAGCATAACAAACTTCAACGCGTTAGTGAGAGAGAACGTACATTGGAATATTTGGGTCTTTTATACTCTTTATCCAGCCCTTGGCCAACCCTCTCGCGGGTTAACCATTCTAGGAGTCGGGCCTATGGGTTCCTTGCCAGGTCAATCCTATAATATATGCATTTTGATTAGTTTCGCTGATATAGTTGTACATTTACACATAGGTCAACAGTAGGACAAGTGGCCTGCAGGCATATTAATTATTCGTGTGTACGGAGGTCACAACGGCCAGAATCTTACTCAGAATGTCATTCGGCCTCCATTTTTGATGTTCAGGGTGACTTCCATATAACAAGAGAACCTAAAATGGCAGCTTAATCCAAGATGGCGACTTACATTACTTTCTCTAAGGTCAAGTCCTTGCCATGGAGTTTGTTCGCATATGATGTTTAGACAACTTGGCGTAGGCCAATACACATACAATTGTTGCGATAGGAGGCATAACATTGATTCAATTCCGACAGTATAATAGGGCCCACTTCTAGTTTGCATTAAACAATTTCCACGAGATAGCAGGTAGATAGATAAATGCATACGGCTGGAGAAAGCAACGTATACAAATTACTATTGGGTTACACGTCCTCAATGATCAGCACATTACAGAAATGAAAAACAGTGTAAATATACAAGTCATGGAGATTTTCTTTTTAAGGGCATACTTCTGATATAATTATATACATTTTGCATTATTTTGGTGCAACAGGGCTGTGCAAAATCAATGTGCTTCCTGGAACATCTACCGCCCTGTAACATTTGGGAAATTTAGTGCGTGATAGAAATGCAGGCAAAGCACATTGTGTTGGTTCATTTCTTTTTTTTAATATAATCCCTATAGCTAATGTCACACGTAAGAGTGGAGACAAACACACAGTAGACCACAATACCTCAGATGATCCAGGCAAGGAGGAAAGGGATGAAATCGATGGGGCAAGCACATGGTATACTTCAATTGCCTCAATTACACTCCGGTGAATCCCATTCCAAAGCCTATGGTCTGTATACTACATAACAAAGACATTCCACAGCTCATTTAACTTGTACATACCGTATTCCTATTGGGCCGACCTGCATTCTAGAGTTGCCAATCTCAAACGATCCGACAACCACATTGCTATGTTTAGGTATGCTTTTTCACTACCATCCCCCTCTCAGCTACACAAACGATCCTCAAGCACCTCATTTACCGACCTCCAGGTCATATCACCAACTTCGAGGAAGACATCACAGACCTGCTACCTAATAACACTAAACCAGGCTTATAGATCAAAATGCTTGGATACTTCAACCTAGGTCTCCTTGTCCCCAATGCCACTGCATTGGAAAACGCCATCTCCCAGCTCGGCCTTAACCACCACATTATGGCACTCACGCACAGTAAAGGCCGTACTTTGGACTGGCTTGCGGAGCTCAACTGCCCAATAGCCAACTTTCAGAATGAGCCTTCCGCATAGTCTGACCATCATTACATTTCCTTTGACATTCAGGAGAAGGCACTCCCTAAGCCTCTCCCTACCCACGACTCCCAAATTCCCTCCAGAAACAACCGCAACATAATGATACAAAACCTTCACCCACTGATCCATGACATATTGGACCCTTTGGTCTACAAAGACATGGACTCAAACAAACTAGTTGACCTCTACGACGACACTCTTGAATCTGCTCTAAATATAATCGCCCCTATCAAGAAAAAAAAGCCAAACCTATAGGCCTCCTCAACAAATGGTTCACACCAGAACTAAAGATACTCTAGATTGCCAAGTGAGCAGCTGAAACCACTTGGAGAAAAGCGCCCACACATACTTATAAAGCTCTCTTCATCTCAGCTGCCGCCACCTACAAATCTGCCATTCATGGCATAAAAATAAATGTACAACAACTGAATACTTCATGCCAAATCTGGGACGAAGGAGCTGTTCGGCATCATAAAGGGGACTAGAATCCCCTGGCTCCCAGCCCCACTGAAGCCTGTGTGAAGGATGCAGTCTTGTGTACTAAAATGCAGAAAGCTCTCGCGGACAAAATTACACTGCTCCAAACTAAATTCAAATTTTAAAAAAGCATCTTGACTTAGAGTACAAATACTACTGCTCTACCGATCCACCCAACCCCTTCCCCTTTGCCTCCTCTTCTCCTTCTCACCAGTCTCTCCTGCAGAAATTGAAAGCATCATAAAAGGCCTAAAACCACCTAGATGCCAAGGCGATCTCTGCCCCGCCACAACCATCCGGGAAGGCGCCAAGGACTTGGCCCCTTTCATGGCGCCACTGATCAACTCCTTATTCAAATCCAGCTCAGTCCCCAACAACCTCAAAGAAGCATGGGCCATGCTCCTCTTAAAAAAAAAAAAAATTTTAAAAAAAAGTTTACACCCAAACATACCTACAACTATAGGCCCATCACCACTGTCCCTTACCTACTAAAGATTTTGGATAGAGTGGCCTATCTACAAATCCAGAAACATTTGGAGGACAACAATTGACTTGACCTTAGACAATCTGGCTTTAGGCCAAGACACGGCACAGAGACAGCCTTCTTGGACTTCAAAATCCAAATGGATGAGGCCAAGGACAACGGTAAGTTGGCTATGCTCCTGCTGTTGGACCTATCGGCAGCATATGACCTTGTTGATCATCAAATTCTCACTGATCACAGCAGCTGACTTCTCCAGTAACGCCTCTAACTGGATACAGTCATTCCTATCTAACAGAACCACTAGGGTCTTCCCTCCAGCAGCCTCAGCTGACCCAATCCCCATTTATTGCGGCGCACCCGCAAGGCTCATGCGTCTCGCCAACACTCTACAATATTTTCACCAAGCTCCTCTTCGATGGTCTTAATAACTTGGGTGTTACATACACGAACTACGCTGACGACAGCCAGGTTCTCATTACGTTGTCAGGACACTATGAAGATGAGTCTAATCTGATTAATGACATCTACTCAGAGATTCAGGCCTGGATGGCAGACCACAATCTTTGTCTCAACAATGAGAAGACTGAGCTCCCGATTGTCGGCTCCCAAATATGCCTAAACAAACTACCCGCAATATTCCTCCTTCAACATCGATGGTAACACCATTAAAGTTGCCTAGGATATCAAAACCTTGGGCGTCTACCTAGATGCCACACACTCACTCAAGAAACAATTGAGTGCCACTGCATCCTCTACGGACCTACACGAACAAGCTGATTAATGCTTGCAAATAATTTCTGTCACCCAACAGCTGTATCACGCTAGCCAGGGCCTTTGTGCTTTCCAAAATCGATTACTGCAACACCCTCTTCCTAGGCTCGTCTGAACGGAACTCAACAGGCTCTAAGTCCTACAAAACAACACCTTGAAATCTGCACTCAACATCCCCAGATCCACCCAGATCACTTGCGTCAGGCAGGATGCCCACTGTGCTTGATAGAATTGCTCTCCATACTTACCCACAAATGTCTGACTAATGCAGCCCCTAAGTACCTCTAAGACAGATTCTCCAAGCACTATTCAACCAGACCGTGCAGAACTCTACTCACATAAACTAGATCCTTCCTACCAGCCATTTATCATAGATGGAAATACAATCAAAGTCTCGAAAGACACAAAAACATTAAGTTTTTACCTTGACGCCACTCTATCCTTGTCTCGGCAAACAAATGCAGTCGGATCAGCCTCTGCTTACACTGCTTAAACTTATTGCAGCTTGTAGACCGTTTGACTATTCCGAACAGCGTCACTCTAGCCAGAACGCTCATTATGTCTAAAATGGACTATTGTAGTGCCCTCTACTTACGGACTAGCCAAGGGAATCTGAATAAACTACAAATCACCCAGAACAATGCCATTAGGGCAGCCCTAAACATTCCTAGAAACCACCACATTTCTGAATCCAGAACTAACCTACATTGGCTACCTGTCAAGCAGAGAATCTCATTGAAAACACTTGCCCTCACGCACAAATGCCTTGCCAACAAGCCCCCCACCTCAGCAACCGGCTCTCCCTCCATTCTTCCACCCGACCTCAAAGAACTGCCCAGACCCATAGCCTATCGATTCCAAGGTTCAAACTCCAAAAAGAGGGGGGCACGAGCTTCCCTGTCTTAGCCTCCAAGCTGTGGAACACCCTCCCTGTCGCCATCAGATCTGAAGACTCATTTAACACCTTCAAGTTGAAAACGAAATCATGGCTCTTCGATCAGAATTTAGGCACTCCTATACTTGCGCTATACGCAACAGCTTCACAGTCGCCGGCGCTGCCTCCGACTACTTTGTTAATCTCTTAAACACAGCATATTTACCTGCCGAACTTCTGTTTTACTAGGACTATTGCTCCACTTTTTCTACTACACATCTATCCATTGATCTCTGCTCGTTGTACATTTTCTGTTATTATGCCTCACCTTGTTAACTTCTATTGTAATTCATGTATATCTATGTTTTCATACTATTCATGTATATAACTATGTATATAACTATGTATGTATATAACTATGTATGTATATAACTATGCATGTATTTACCTATGCATGTATTTACCTATGCATGTATTTACCTATGCATGTATTTACCTATGCATGTATGTATATAACTATGTATGTATGTATATAATCTATGTATGTATGTATATAAGCTATGTATGTATATAAGCTATGTATGTATATAAGCTATGTATGTATATTTGCACAAGTTGCGCCCCGATGCCCCTGTGCCGGATGGTGCGAGTTATAAATAAACAAAATACAAACTGCCTCACCATCCCAAGATTTAAACTAAAAAGAGCTGGAGGTGCCAGCTTCCTGGTTCTAGCTGCCAAATCTTGGAATGTCCTCCCGCCCACCATCAGATTGGGACATTCTTTCTGGACCTTTAGAGCCAAAGTAAAAAGTTGGCTCCTCAACAAGAAACACTAATGGCCCGCCATCCAGCACAGTAATAATTATCTAGAGACCGGTTAAACCGCTCTGGCTATACCTATAGATGTAACGCTGTCTGCCTTGCACTGCCTAAACTGCTACCTCTAGAGTCCTCTATAGGATTAGGTGTACTGTTTCTCTATTCCAATCTCGACCACATTGTAACCACCGGTCATCCGCAATCTCTTGCGTATTTGTAAATTTGCTGTACATTTTGACGGTCTGTAATTCACTGTATCTGTACATTTTCTGTAAACTTTGTAAAGCATTGCATTTCTATAACACTGTTTAAGCTCTTGCGCCCATTTACCTCAGAGTTCGGTGCCCGATACAAATAAACTACCTCACCATGTTACTTTTGGCACGGTTCCATGTCCTTTTCCTCGGTGGAAAAATCATTGTTGGGTTCCACAATATTTTCTATCTCCTACTAAACAGCCATCCCAAAACATATATGTGGAAAGAGCAGGATCGTGAGAGAACCAATATTGTTCTCCAAACTATATTTATTCCAAATATTAAAGACAACTGGATGCAGTTTGGCATAGGTCACTGTTAAAATGGATTTTCAGAATCAACCCAGGGGGTGGATTTTGAGAGGCCAGCCTATTATAGCGAACAGGGAGAAGAGACTGATGTCTAGCCAGAATCAACCATGGTAGGGTAGCAGAGCATCAAGGCTTTGACTCTGGAGGAAACAAGAGTGGTCCAGTGCTACTATGAAAGAGACAGCACACCAATAATTCAAGTCAGAAGGAAGATTTACAACAATACAATTATGTATTAGTCATTTGACTACACTCCAAGCAATGAAAGCACCAGGTAAGTATGACAATGCATTACTTACCGTAAAAGCATTTCTGATGGTTGTATCTGCTTAGATTCACATGCTGTGCATAGGTCCGACATCCAGTGGTCACTGCGGTGTATTGCATTTTGTTTTTCGTAGTCGAAAAGGGGACATCGACAAGGAGTGTCTCTAACACTATCCCTATAGTGACGTGCGTTGTACCCATAATCCCTCACGCGTCGAGGTCCCTCTGTTTGTATTTTTCTGCCCTGAGGGAGCCTTCTAGACGTGAGTGAGTACAGAAAAGAGAGAGATATAGAAAAGGATGTCTATGTTCCTTCCATCCGAGCGGGGAGGAAGGGTGGGCGCATGTGAATCTAAGCAGATACAACCATCAGAAATGCTTTTACGGTAAGTAATGCATTGTCTTCTGATGTTTGTTAATCTGCTTAGAATCACATGCTGTGCATAGACTAGCGAGCAGTACCCGGAGTTGGAGGTGGGTTGTGAGAAGGAACAGTAGAGAAAAGATGTCTTAATACTGCTTGTCCCACCTGGGAATCAGATCTAGAGTGGGCATCTAGACAGTAGTGTTTTGTAAAGGTGTGTACCGAACTCCAGGTTGCCGCTTTGCAGATGGACTCAAGGGGAACATTTGCAATGAATGCTATGGAAGCCCCAGTGCCTCGAGTAGAGTGTGCTCTTGGCTTGAAGGGTAGTTCTCTCTTAGCAAGAGTGTAACAGAGAGTGATGCATTGTACAATCCATCTAGATATAGTGGATTTTGAAACTGCATCTCCTTCTCTTCCTGCTGCCACCGAGACAAAGAACTGATTAGCCTTTCTCAGTGGACTAGTTCTTTCCATGTAAAACATGACAGCTCTGCGCACATCAAGTGTATGCAGGCTTTTTTCTCCTAGATTTGAAGGATTTTGAAAGAACGTTGATAGTTCTATAGACTGGTTGACATGGAATTTGGAGATGAATTTCGGTGCGAACCTTGGGTGTGTGCGTAGAACCACTTTATCTTTGTGAACTGTTACAAAGGGGTCTAAAACCGAAAGGGCCGGTAGTTCACTTACTCTCCTAATGGAGGTAATAGCGATTAGGAAAGCAGTCTTAAGAGTGAGATCTTTAAGAGTTGCCTTGTGCATGGGTTCAAAGGGTGACCCCATGAGCCTGGTGAGTACCACATTTAGATCCCAGCCAGGAGCTGGGTTTGCTATTGGAGGGTGTATTCTCTTTACCCCTTCCATGAAGGCTTTGATTACTGGGATCTTCCACCACGATACTTTGAGTTGTGAAGTGGTGTAAGCAGAAAGCGCTGCCAGGTGTACTTTAATAGAATTGAATACTAGACCAGAGTCCAGTAAATGGGTCAGGTACAGAATAATTTGTGTGGGAGAGCAGTCAACGGGGTTGATACTCTTCCCTCTACACCAGACGACAAATCTTTTCCATTTGCTAGAATAGCAGTGACAAGTGTTAGGCTTTCTGGCCTCTCTGAGGATGTCCATGCACCTCTGTGGAAGTTGTAAATGTCCAAATTCTATGACCTCAGGAGCCAGGCTGCTAAATTCATGGTCTGAGGGCATGGGTGCAGTGTCCTGCCCATGTCTTGTGACAGCATGTTGTACGGGCAGGGCAGTTTCACTGGTGGAGATAGAGACATCTTCAACAAGTGAGCGAACCATGGCTGTCGGATCCACATAGGGGCCACCAGTATCATGGTAACTTGTTCCTGGTGCATCTTGTTGAGAAGTGGAGTCGGGGGGAAAAGCGTAAACAAATTTCCCTGACCATGGAATCGATAGATCGTTCCCCTTGGACTGGTTCTGGGGGTACCTGGAGGCGTAATCTTGGCATTGAGAGTTTTCCAGAGTTGCGAACAGGTCTATTTCTGGGAAACCCCACTGTGTGAAGACGTCGAAGACGATGTCTTCTTGTAACCGCCATTCGTATGGGCAGGGGGAAGTCTCTGCTGAGTTTGTCTGCTAGCAGATTGAGTTCCCCTGGCACATGTGATAGTAGGAACATGTTGTGTTTGAGAGCCCACTTCCAGATGTTCTGGGACAGCTTGGACAGTCCTGGAGAGCGAGTGCCCCCTTGCTTGTTGAGGTAGTACATGGCTGTGGTGCTGTCTGTGAGGACCATCACTGTCTTTCCTTGTAGGTGTTCCTGAAAGGCTTTCAGTGCTTTGAACACCGCTAGTAGTTCCAGCAGGTTTATATGCTTGGATGCTAAGGTCAGAGTCCACGCTCCGTGAGCAGTCTGATGGGATAGGTGAGCCCCCCCCCATCCTGTAAGGGATGCGTCTGTGGTTAGAGTGGCTTCCACTGCGGGTGTGGCAAAAGTTTTCCCTAATAACAGGTTTTCTTTTGTCCACCACCGTAGCGAGAGAACGAAGGCCTGCGAGACCACCACTAGATCGGCCTATTGTCCGCTGGCCTGACACCACTGGCTGTTGAGCCACTCTTGCATTGGGCGCATGCGCAGGCCCGCGTGAGGTACCAAATAAATACAGGACGCCATCATTCCTAGCAAGCACATTGCTTTGCGTACCGTCACCTCTCGACCTGCCACATAATGGGGGATGTGAAACAGCATGTTTTGGACCCTCTCGTTGGAGGGGAAGACGAGGCCGTCCTTTGTTCGAATTAGAGCCCCTAGGAATTGTTTGATTTGGCTGGGGTCTAAGCTGGACTTCTTTTCGTTAATGGAGAAGCCCAGTTGGAACAAAAGGTCTACGGTCTTTTGGGTATTGGAGAAGCATGTTTCGTAAGAATCCCCTGTTATGAGCCAGTCGTCGAGGTAAGGGTATACCGGGATGGATAACCTGCGCAGGTGGGCCGCTGCCACTGCCAGTACCTTTGTGAATACCCGCGCCTGAAGATCGCCGCGAGGCCTATTTTCTGTCTCCCACACTGTTAAATGTATTCTCTACGCACTCAGTCTGCCTGTGCAGAGTAGTACTGTCTCAGAATTTGAAGGGCTCCGAGCTACTATCCTCACCCCACCCCCCACACCATGTCCCCACCTTCCTGGAGCGCTCTGAAAGACTTGCTTGTGTATAGGGGCTATATAAATAAACAATACCATACCAGTGAATAAATTGTGTTAAAGGGACGTTATGGTAACAAATAAAACTGAAACCCCTCCCTTCCCCCAGAAACTTGGCAGTTCTGGTAAGCTAAGCAACCATAACTCACGCCACCACCATGCACTGCTAACACCAACACCCAGGACATCAAAGGCTACACCTATTCTTACTGACTCTCCATCTGCAATCCAGGTGAGAGCACACGATTGGAAGACTATTAGCACAACTGCTATTTAACCATTTGGGTTCCCCTTTTACTTTCTCTGGCTAGCCTTATGAGAAATACAGTTCACAAGGGTAGAAAGGATATTTCTATCCCTTCTACATTTTGTTAGGTGAAACCAGCACACCGCACCTTATGTGGAGTGCTGCGGAGATACAGTGCTAGTGAGAAAGGGAATGCATTGTAACAATTATGTTACAGGGACAAGCGCACCTTACATGGCTGATGGCAGTGAACCTTTTTGCAAATTCCCCGCACCTTTACCGCATGCTGTTTTCACAGGGCAGGAATTTCCTTTGCGTGATTTTTATCTTCTGCGTGAGACCTTGGTCAAGACCGCCCAGGCTCCAGAGTGTGGAAGGCAGGAAGCAAGGGACGAGTGCAAAACTCTGCAGCCTTTTGTCTTCCAGCCTGCCTGCAAGAATCCAGTTTAAACTGGGAGGCTGGCTGTCCTAAAAGTTTGAATGTTGCACGCATGTTTGATTGGCTGGGTTCCTGTATAAACGTCAGATCCTGGAAGCTGAAGAGGAAGTCGACCAATGGACCTGAAGACAAAGAGTAAGATGAAGAAAACACAGAGATGATTTCCAGTGACCGGAGAGCCTCCTTCCAAGTAAATTTGGGATTCTGAAAATAATAACCCAACCCAGAGCCTGGTGAGGTCCACTATCCTCCAGAAGACCGGCATTTGAAGCTAACCCATGTCATACTCCGACCTTGCGGAACTGCAATACCCAAAAACCCTGGGACCTCGATCCATCGTAGGGTGCATGTCTTCAGAATCGAGCTAAAATTCCGATGGCCCCCTGCTGGTCCTCCAGAGAGGCGATTCCAGTCCTGCAAGTCCCCACGCCAGAGGGCTGAACCAGATTAGCCACACAAATCCAATCAGTGATCTTCAGTCTTTTGCTGGCTCCTGAAAAGGGCACCCAAAACCACAGAGCCGCATCAAGCCCCAAATAAACTCTTGCCTGGAGCCCACCAAGAGGATCCCTGCTGCAGAACCCTTTCCAGTGTCGTGTCTTCAGGACAAAAAATTAATTGACCAGATTTTTGGTTGTGGATCCTGGCGTCTCCCCCGCTGCAACCTCTTCTGCTGTGCCGAGTAAACCATGCGAAGGACCTCTTGCCTAGAGTCTTCCCCGTGATCCCTGCTGCAAAATCCCTTCCGGTCTTCGGTGTTCAGGACAAGGAATTTATCGACTGGGTTTTTGGCTGCAGATCCTGAAGTCTTCTTGCTGTAACACCACTTCCGTGCAATGGTACTGTGTTGGCTTGGGTATTTACTTACATTAAGCCTTTGTGATTACTGTGTAGCTATTGGGGTGTTTCCATGTGATTGTGAGGCCACTCGTCCAATTCAGCCAGGCCCACTGCTGGAATCCTTCTAGGGTGTCTTCTCAGAAGTCCCTGGATCCTTTCAACCTCTCTAAAGTGAGACGGACAACGGAAAAACAACAATGATGCAGATAAGAATCAAGAGGACCAGGACGATGAGTTCGAGGAAATGCATACCTCCAGCATTAAGAGAGAATCATGTGTGGCGGTTCTGTACCACCATTGGGGGTGTAACTAAGGCTAAGGCTACCAACGTGAAATGCTGTACTCAGTTGCAGAAACCTGGGCTGTACTCCTACGGGACCACCTCCATGCGCCGTCACACCAAAACCAACCATTGGGATGCTCTGAGAAAGGCTGTTCCTTCATCAGGAATTAGTAGGCTGTCTTCCTCTACCTCATCTTCCTCAACCAATACTGCCACCAGACAGGCTACTCCTGTTAAGTAGAATATCCCACCCGTAGATTAACATGCTCATGAATATTCCCAGTCGTCAGGCAAGGAATCCTCTGTAAAAGAAAAAAACAGTTTCACTTTCACTTACAAACCGTCTTTCTCCTATAAACCAATCGCTGAGCTCAGGCTCATACTGCCCCCAACCAATGACTGCCCTCTCTCCCTAAGCCCCTCCACTGGCAGCCACCTTCAGATTTGGTAGCACTTTAAGTGGCAGTATGACCAAGAAGGAGGGAGGGTTTGCATGTGAATCCATGCCAGACCCATGCTAGAGAACAACAGTTACAGGTAAGTAACGTGTTCCTTCTCCAGCATGGGGTCTGGCATGGATTCACTTGCTCATGAATAAAGAATACATAGCAGTACATCAATAGACAACCACGCGAGGTGGCAAGGCTCAAAGGAAGCAATTACTCTTACCTCCGGCACAGGCTCACCTTCCAGCGAACAGGTTGCATAGTACTACTTGGCCGACCATGGACTCCTCTGTGGAATCCCCGTCGACACAGTAGAATCTTGTGAAGGTGTGCGTAGACCACCACATAGCAGCTCTGCAGATGACCAGCAGGGGCACACCAGACAGGAATGCCGTCTTCGCACCGATTGCTCTGGTAGAATGCGCTCTCGGACAGCCAGGCAGTGGTCGGTTTGGCAACCGGTGACGTTGTGTGATTCAGCCGGAGAGCTACCTGGAAATGGAAGCCTTAAAGATTTCCCATGGCTCACAGGACCGAAGTTCACAAAAAGCTGAGACGTCTTCCGGAAACTCTTTGTGCGTGCCATATAGAACTTCAGAGCACGCGCCACAGCCAGTGAGTGCAAAGTCCTTTCAGCCGGCGAAGGTGTCAGAAAAAACACGGGCAACACCAAAGGTTTGTTAAGGTGGAATTCTGACGGGACCTTTGGCATGAAGGAGGGGTGCGTCCACAGCACCACCCTCGTCTCATGTAAAGTCAGATCAGGCTGCTTACAGGACAGGGCCTGGATCTCACCTACCCTCCTGGCAGAGGTGATGGCCATGAGAAAAGCGGTCTTCCACTATCCTTGATGCATAGGCTCGAAGGAGCTCCCCCCATGTCAGTACCACGTTGAGTTCCCACGCCGGGGCAGGCGCCTTCACCGACGGGAACTTTCGAAACAGTCCTTTGAGGAACTCCTCGACTAGACGATGTGACCAAAGAGAAGACCGTCCTGGAGACCTGGTGTAGCGGGAGATGGCTGCCAGATGCACTTTGATGGAGACGTGGGCCAGCCCCGCCTTGGCCAAAGACAAGTACTGAAGCAACCGAGGGGCCGTGACCCTCAGGGGGTAACATTTTCTGAGTCCGGCACCAAGTTGCGAAACACTTCCACTTGTGGCCATAGCACGAGAGTGGATGACGCTTTGGCCATGGCAAGGACCTCCCTGAATTTCGCCTGTAGCTCGTATCCACGGAACTATAAGGCTGCGGGAGCCAGGCCTTCAGGTTCAGCAATCCTGGGTCGTGGTGAAGGATTTCACCTCCTTTGGCAAGCAGATGCGTGACCACTGGCAGCTTAGCTGGAAGTGACGTTGACAGGCTGAGAAGGTCCGGGTACCAAATCTGCCTCAGTCATGCCATAGTGACGAGGATCAACCTGTATCGGCACCGTTTTGAGCTGATTGATGACTCGCAGCAGGAGCGGCAACAGCGCGAATGGGTATAGGAACAGGCCTTCCCGCAGGAAGGAGAACGCGTCCCCCATGCTCCCCGGCTGGTGGAACCTGCTGGCGAATCTCTGGCATGTGGAGTTCGTCGCCGTCACTAACAGATCGATCTGGGGTCTGCCCGACTTGAAGTAGTTGCTGTCAACTTGATCCTGATTAAGCTCCCACTCGTGGCAAGAGCACAGCTCCCTGCTGAGGGAGTCAGCGATCGTGTTCTTGACTCCCGCCAGTGGTGCCCCCCTGCTTCCCGATTTAGAACATTGTGGTGGTATTGTCCTTGAAGACACTCGCCACCCTGCCCCTGAGGGACAGGAGGAACGACTTGAGGGCTCAGAATACTGCTCACAGTTCCAGAACATCGATGTGGAGATCCCTCTCCTCCAGTAGCCACAGGCCTCTGGCGTGGAGACGTCCAGTGGGGGCTCCACAGCCCTCCAGGGAAGCATCCGTTGTGAAGTCTCTTGGTATGGGGGCTCTGGAAATCCATGCCCCCGGCGATGTTTGAGCGCACGCCCCACCACCTTATTGCTCGACGGAACTACTCGTCGAGCACAATCCTGTTTGCAAAGCTTCCGGACACATGAAGCCACCGAGCGTCCAGGAGTTCCTGAAGGGGCCGCATCAGCAACCTGCAGATAAAAACACAGGTAAGTACACAATGAAATCATGCTGAGCAGCGACTTGAGGGTCTGTACTGTGGCAATCTTCAGTGCCAACAGCCGTCACACCTTGCCCAAAATGGCCGCTAGTTGACCTCCGCGGGGGCCGCCAGGCAGGAGACCGTGTTGACCCTGGACACCAGGAACAGCCCGTTCTGCGATGACATCAAGCCTGACTTTGGATAGTTCACTGAGAATCCCAGATCCGCAAGCAGCCGGACTGTCCTGTCCGTGTGTTCAACTGAGATTTACCTTGACTTGGCCCGGACGAGCCAGTCGCCAAGGTACGGGTACACATGTATCCCTTGCAGACGTAGATGGGCTGCCACTGGTGCCAGGCACTTCGTAAACACCCTGGGCGCTGACTTTGTTCGAAGGGGAGGGCCTTGAATTGGTAGTGCTTTCCTTTTATGATGAATCGCAGGAACTTCCGATGCTTCTCGTGAATGGGGACGTGGAAGTAAGCGTCCTCTAGACCCAGCGACGTCAGGAAATCCCTTTCCTCCAGTTGGCCGAGCACGTGTTACAACGTGACCATTCTGAACTTCCCGCCAAAAATTGGTGGCTTTTAACCAGCCACGATGACGGAGGCAAAAACTGTTCCCCATCTGTCAGAACCCCGTGTCCATGATATCCAGGGCCACAGTGATTGCATGGTCTGATGCTACCTCGCCCTCCTGGAGAATCTCCAGCACCTCAACCAATTTGTCAGGGAGAAATTCCAGCAGCAGGGCCATCTTGTAACACAGCTTGTAACACAGCTCCCTGTCATACCTGCCAGGATCACAAGAGCATTCACTGCCTTGACCATTGTCGCCGCCGAGTAGATCACCTTTCTACCCATGGCGTGCAACTTCTTCCCCTCGCTGTCCGCGGGAACAGAAGCCGAAGATGATGGATTTGAGGACTTCTTCCTCGCAGCCGCCGGCACCCGGTATTTCTTTTCCAGCCTCTCTCTTTTCGCAGGGGCTGAGGCGGTATTCTTCAGCAGCATCAGGCCTTCATCCCAATCATCATCCAGGTGAGGCACTGCCAGAATGGTCTTCCTCTTTGCCTCTCGGCGCTGGTAATGGAAACCCTCCTCCTTGGTCTGTTCTGGGGTCAGCTGAAAGAGCCCCGACGCGCGGGCGCCCATGGATGGAACAAACCCACTTTGTCCGGCGGGGAAGCTCTCGGCGGAGGGGAGATGCCGCCATCATCGTCGTCCGTGTCAGTCGTCGCTGTGCCAGTCCCCGTATCCCCGACACCCTGCGTGGGGGCTAGGGCAAGGGCATGTGAGGCGGTTTATGAGGAGGCGTGGGATGCTGTTACTCTTCTTCAGCGGCATAGGGTCCAGTGCCACTGGGGCAGGTGGTACTGTCGGCATCCTCCTCTGGTGCTAAGCCCAGTGCCTAAGTCGTCACCCTCGACGATTCCACAGTCTTCGTCCTCAGCATTTCCGTGGTCTTCGTTCCCCACGTCCTCCAGGACCGTGTGAACGGACACCATGTCCTTTTCGTCTGAAGAAGAAATATCCGTGCCCTGGAGCACGGTAGAGGCCTCCACTGCCTGCCCCCCTTTTTTGCATCCTGAGGGGTCAAAGCCAGGCTCAGGGCTGGCATCCTTTTCTCCAGTGTTTTCTCCAGCGGCTAGGCCGAAGCCACCAGTCTGGGAGCAAGGGCCACTCTGGGCACCACAGGAGTCCCCTGGACTGGGTCACTTTCGAGAGGGCGGCCGCCACCAGCTCGATTGTCGAGGAGGACTTCCTCCTGGACTAAATGGGCATTCACGGGTAGGTCGGACACCTAACCCTGAGCCTTGGTCTTCTCCCGCAGCTTTCCGGGGTTAGCCGAATTCCTCTTTGAGGAGGAGCTGGAGCAATGGCTGGAGATGGAGGCAGATGGCGAAGATAAGCGTACCCTGTTCGTCGCGGGACCCGCTTGCGTAGTGCCCAGACGGAAAGGGACTTGCGGTGCTTGGCCTGGACTTGGGCCCTCACAGATGGAGAAGGCCGCTCCTCGGACGGGCCAGACCTGGGTGAGGCATGCTCCTGTTTGCCACACGGGGTAGAGGCCATAGCGTTGAGCCATGCCGATAATCTACTGTGCTGATACTTGATGGTGCGTTTAGTGAATCCCAGGCAAATTTTGCAATCTGCTTCCTTGTGATCCGGATGGAGATAGTAGAGGCACTGGGAGTGTTTGTCCTCCACAAACACATTCATCAATTTGCAGCTGGAGCAGAGCTTGGGGAGAGAACCTCCGTCATTCTCCTCCAACATGGTCCGGTGTGCGGTGTAGGTCCGATGGCCCTTCGATGAACGCTCGACAATTCTTGCCCTTGAGGGGCGATGAAAGACGCCGACAAACAGATCCCCACTTGCCGGTCAAAGGAATGAAAGAGCACACAGGCACCATTTGACAACGATTTCAACTTTTATTACAAAAAAGCGAGAAAACTTAGAAAAGCTTGGAGCAAAACACAAGGAGTCCCAACACTTGAAAGTGCGGTAAAAATCTGAAGATGGCTGCCAGAGGAGGGGCTAAGGGAGAGGGCAGTCATTGGCTGGGGGCAGTATGACCCAGAGCTCAGCGATTGGTTTATAGGTGAAAGACAGTTTGCAAGTGAAAGTGAAACTTTTTTCTTTTACCGAGGATTCCCGGCCTGACGACGGGGAATATTCATGAGCATATGAATCCAGGCCAGAACCCATGCTGGAGAACTTCCGGAAGTCCGGCTTAAGTCTAAGAGGGGTAGGGAGCCTGTTCCAAATAGAGGAACCAGCGAAACAGAGAAACATTCCTCCACTCTGTTTCAACAAGCATTTAACAAACAGAGAATTCAACACAAACAGAGAATTCAAGTTACAGGAGGGAAGGGCTCTAGCAGGGGAGTATTTAGAGAGACAAAGTAGTAAATCGAATGGTCCCAGGCCACAAAAAGCCTTCTAGATAATGCACTGGGTCTTCAATTTCATTCTTGTGGCCAACAGGAGCCAGTGTAGAGATTTTACGGCTGCAGAGATACGATCCATGGGCTTCAGGCCAAGAATAAGTCTTGCAGCCCTATTCTGGACTAGCTGAAGGTGTGTACGGCACAAAGGGGGACGTTGAGGAAGCGGCTGTTGCAGTAGTCCAGCCTAGAACCCTGGTAAACACTGCAAGTAGAGAGTGAGGTGGTGAAGGAGAAATTACCCAGTTGCAGCTGCGAAAGGTGGTTAATGACTGAAGGTCAGCCAGTCCAGTGCCGGGTCCGTAATGCCAAAGGTATCATGGAGCCATTTAATAAGGATAGAATTGTTGACTGTGTGAAAGGCGAAGCAAAGATCAACGATCACCATCTTCAATTGTACTACAATCAAATACCATACACACTTCAACTTTATCATTCCACCATAGCACAAATACGATATACGCCCTGTGATGCACTGTGACGCAAATTAGACTTTCTTTTCTGCATTTACGCTTTTTTTTGCATATACGTTCTTCTTTGCATATACATTCTTCTCTTCTGCATTTTTGTCTTCTACAGTTCTTTTGTAAAAATAATTAATTTGATTAAATCAAGTAAATAAATAAAAAAATATATACGCCACTTATAGCAGCTATACACATATTACTATAGTGCATGTGGCCAATGGCCACAACCACCACAATAGGATGAAACCATATAACATGTACAATACACCTTGAAATAACAATACTCACCCTGCCACCCCAAACCTCCCCAACCCCCATCCAATCCCAATGTCCACAAACAGAAGAATTCACGGAACACACCCCAACACCTACTTACCTTTTTCCACCTATAAAAAGTGCTCTATCTCAACTTTTCTCCACTCCCCCATCCTTTCCAGGCCCTCTTTCATCCACAACATAACCCCAAATATATTTTCCAGACTTGCACGGACCACAAATAAAGGCCATAATCCGCCCATCCAATCTGGCCACCATTTCAAAAATGAGGAATGTTTCCTTTTTGTTTACAAGTACTAAAAAAATACTCCATATTTTATATGTTCACGGAAACTGTTTCAATGCATTTTCACAAAAAATCCAATTGCCAACATCAGTCAAATGCACTCCATCTCTTCAAAAAATGTTGACAATATGAAACTTTATATTTTCACTCTGAAAAGAAGTAATTCCAACATCCTGCAAAAAAGCACATACAGCTTTGTTTCTCAATTTATGGACAAAATAAATTCAAATACTTCCACATTTGTCTTTCAACTATCCGAGAGAAAAACTTCAAATGTGGAAACAGTTCCATCCACTATGAAAATGTATCCTTCATTAGAAACTAATAAAATTCCAATTACATAGTCCAAACATTGCCACTACAGTGAACTACAATGATGTCCGGATGCTTCAAAGTAACCATACACTCACAAAACTGGAGCCATTTCGTTTGGGTCTAAAATGATACTGCACAATTTCATGCAGTTTCATTGAGTGGTGCCAAAGTTATAAGCCATCCAAAAATGGCTTTTCACTGACCCTATAATGCAGAAATATGCATGGATGTCCCTGAACATCCGAGATGCTCGCGGACATCGGAGATGGAAAAAGACCAGATTTTTGGCTTTTTATGGCCATATCCCATGCTCATCAACCCTCACCTGCCCAGAGATGGTTTCATCAGTTTGACAAGTGTAATGTTGTGTTTAATATGTTTTCACTGTGACATCCGTGGACTACGGGGGGCAGTTAGCAAATGCAACATGGTGTCCGTTTCAAATGTTTTGACGCAGCTCACGTTTTTAAATCACCATCAGCAGGCGCGTATGATGTCGGCGAACGTCACGCAGCTCGGATTGGTCCAGAGTAGTGCGCGGACTCCGAATCAGTAAATGGGTCCGCTGGCCAGACCTAGAGATCACATTTTTTTTAAAATCTACTTTATGGTCATTTTTTTTAAAAAAATACAGATTCCCACCAAATTTGCAAACAATTAGATTGGATACGTATATGGGAGATTTGATAGATGGAACTCAAGTGGGATTTATGAAACAGTGTTATGGTTATGATAACATTAGAACCATCCTAGATGTTTTGAATCTGTCGAGCTCGGAAACAGATAGTCTATTTCTTAATTTTTTTACACGCCGAGAAGGCTTTTCATAGTGTAAACGGGACCTTCTTAAATTTCACACTCATGAGGATGGGCTTTGGTCCATTATTCATTAATGCTGTTGGAGCATTGCAGTCAGATATCAGCGATAGAGTTTGGGTAAACAGAGACTTGTCAGCTTCTTTTAAGCTTTTTAAGGACACATGTCAGGGGTGTCCTTTTTTGCCTTACCTTTTTAATTTAGCCTTGGAGTCATTTTTCATTTATATTTGACAGACTCAGAGTCTTTTTGGGTTTAGAGTAGGGATCGAAATTAAAGTACTGTCCTATGCAGATGATGTTACGATTGTCCTTGGTAACCCTGAGGAGGAGGGCACTATTTTGCGAACTATGGTTCAGGAGGTGGGTAGACTCTCAGGTTACAAAATAAACTGGGAGAAAACAGTGTTTCCGCCTCAGGATACCCCTGTACGTAATCAGTTGATGGACTGGAAATAAAATGGGAAAATTAATGTGTCAAATATTTGGGAGTATATCTCACTATGGACGCAAGAGGAATGGCTGGGTTTAATGTGGATAGAGTTATAGAAACTCTTCAGAAAGACATTGTTAAGTGGGGGAGGCTCCCATTATCTATTTGGGTTAAGGTTAATGCCATCAGATGGTACTCTTGCCTAAGATTCTATACATTATCTAATCCTTTCCTTTAAGATTCACCAAAGGGGTTCTGGGCCGTGTGGATAAAGTTTTTCAGAATTTTTTATGGGGCAATGGTAAAAGACCTAGAATACCACGGTATCCTATGGTTCGTAGCGTCCATGATGGGGGATTTGGTTATCCCATTCTTGAAAATTACTGTAAAGGTTTATTGTCAACAAAAAATAATTGGTTGCTTATTTTTCTATGGATGGTCTAGTGATTCCACTTTGTGTATTCTTCAATCCGAACCCAATGATTCAGTTTCTTAGTAAAAGCCTGTACTCTTTTGGTAAGGTACCCAGGCAAGTTGCTAACTTGCAAGCAGTGATGGACACTAAGGATGCTCTCACTTTGATATTGAGTGGTGGACAGGGATGGTGTATGTATAAGTAGGCCTCCATCTGGCAGAATCCAGGATTACAAATTGATAAGATGTTATGTTGGAGGAGTTCGATCAATAGAGGCATATTACTGGTGGAAGATCTCGTGTGATGGAGATGGGGGATGCAAACTTTTGAGTTCTTACAGAGGAAGGTTGGTTTACAAAAACAGGAGCTAAGAAGGTATAATTTGCTAAAAGCATTGTTCGAAAGGCGAAATATGCTGGCCACACCTCTCATTCAGAGGCCTGAGTGTTTTGATTTTCTTATGGTTGCACCCCACAAGGAGTACAGTTTTTTAAAACTTTTCACGGTTGAGAATCATTCAGTAGTATCTTGGGATAACTCGAGACTTGCATGGTCTGAAGAATTGGGAGTGAATTTATCAATGAAAGAATGGGAAAGCATGTGGCAAGTTCCGATTAAGGCAAAAGTGGACCTGAATCTATGCTACATCCAACAGAGGATTTTAGGGCGTCTTTTTTGGACTCCAGATAGAATGAGCAGGTTTGGATTGAGTGATTGCAATAAGTGTTGATGTTGTTTGAAGGGAAGGGGCACTATGTTGCACATGTTGTGGAATTGTACAAAGGTAATGGGTTTTTGGAATTATATCCTAGATTGGGTTGACATGGTATGGAATATTGTTTTTCCAAGAACGCCATTGGCCGTACTTTTGAAATCCCCAGGTTGTGTACGGCACCTTGATTATGTGATGTTGTGTTGGGTCACTAAAGTTCTTCTGGTGGTTACTAGACAAATATGTGTCTGGAAAACTAGGAAAAAGTCATGCGTTGAAGAATGGCTTGTCCATGTGCAGCTCCTTTCGCGTTTTGAGAAGATCAAATTTGGTAAATTGCATAAAGAAGAAGCTTGTAATGAACAATGGAGTGTATTTAATGAATTTGATGCCTAATACTCGGCCAGAGCAGGTTTGATTATATATTACTGTTTAAGACGGGGTGGAATAGAGGATGGGGGGGTTGGGGTTTGTCATGTCTATGTTCTTGTGTGTGTCTGTGTACTATTTGTACTTTTGGCAATATTCTATCAAAGTTTTGTTTGACATTCAAGTTACCTGTGGATATTCCTTTTTATTGTTAATGCTGTTTTTCCTATGCTTATTACTTTTTCATTGTTCTGATTGCATTGTATCGAGTTATTATCCTGATTTATAACTTAATAAATTATGGTTATTTATAAAATAAATAAAGTGGTTAAAAAAAAATCCCTGATGCTCCTCACAACACCAGAGGCCTTAGCCATGTCCGAGCAGAAAAGAGGAGCAGCAGCTGGGAATAAGATGACGCACAAAGGAGGATCCTGCTTGGGTAGCTAATGCACAAGCATACCGGAACCCAACTAGAATAAAGTTCCATTTACCTCCATGCTGGTTGAATGTTGTCCTTGGGAAGAAGTATGTTAGCGGGAAAGGGTGCAGGGAAACAAACCTTGCCAACAGTCGGAATATGAAAAAAGACCAATAGGACACAAAGAGAAGACTTGAGAAAGTATGAATTGAAAGAAGAAAGCTATGCCAAGAGGGGTGAAAGAATTGGAATAAAGTTTTTTTTATTAGGAGCACTTTCTTTTCTGGACACAGGCCCAGAGCTCTGGGTCTGCCGAAAGGTAAATCAACATTAGAAGGCAAACAATAGGTGGACAAGCACTCATGCATTCAATGGGAGCCCTTCACTGGTCTGAAAATGGTGGGCCTGGAAGAAACACTGGAGGGGCTCGACAAGCATAGGATCTAGGTTGGACGCCTCAAATGAGACAGTGGGTATTCTAAAAGGGAATTAAAAAAGGATCTACACAGTCCAACGTGGGGCAAAAGTGTAACGATATTGGAAAACAACATTTTCTTTGTGCAAATTATAATGAAAACACCACAATACCTGTCCTTGGTACAAACCAGCATCCTGTATCGTACTATCCGGTTTATTTAGGGGTTCGAATGTATTGCTCATGTATTTGTTCCACAATCTTGTCTCTTTTTCATTTGGAATATTGAAAGCTTTTCTCATTTCCTTCTCAATGGAATCTAGGTTTTGAGAGAAAAACAGAAGTGAAATGACACTTTGCGTTACGTTGCAATCAGTAGAAACATGTGACCGTTTTCTCAAGATACAATCTCTTTCTCACTCTTCCTAAATGCATGTGTGTACTTTTCCTTGAGCTTTCAAGACACATGCATTTAAACTGTAAAGGCACGCAACTATACCTGCAAACAGCTACAAAAGCGTGTTGGCAATAAATGGAAGTAATGTGTCAATATAATGTCTGTTAGAAGTCTTTTAATAAATTATTAAGCTCCACTGTGCCTGCCTGTAAAACTGTTACATTTGACCTAGTTTGCAACAACCGAAACAGAAAAACAAAGAATTAAAAATATGCTAGGATTGATTTTACAGGAACCTTTGAATGGAGACCAGAGAATGAATACAGCAAACATGTGCATTTGGAACCTGACAAGCAATTATACAATTAAAAAAGATTCCATCAATTAGCCACACTCTAATGCTCATTCCTCTTACAGCAGGAGGTGATGATGCAAATATGCAAAACATATATGACTAACAGATTTGATGACTACAGACTACATCTCACAAAAATGATATTGTCCTTAAAATGGGACAAGCATTTTTCTAAAAAGAGATGTTCACCATGGCAAAAGGTCTCACTGGTACGGCTCCTCTTTTTTTTAAGCCTTGGGAGGAAGTACACTTTTGAAGTCCTTCAGTGCAAAGGCTGTACTTGCTGTGATAGTACCCAAATGATGCACAGAGGCGCGCCACTTGAAATAATAAGGGGGTGCTATTCCAGGGTTTAAGAACCGCAGTGCCGTGTCATGTATGTCACAGCACCCACACACCAAAGCATGTTCAACCCTCACCGGGGCTTTAACATCATGGAATCATCACCATGTGGTTACTTCAGTCTGAAGTGGATGATAAAAAATAATTTAAAACAAAACTAAACTTCATTAACATAGTGCTATGGTTGGGACAAACAAGTTAAATGTAAAATACAATCAGTTTTCAGAATGGCCAAAAACTTCAAGTAATCCACATTTTAATGCTTCATGTGTATTCCTAAAATATTCACAGGATTTTACTATTGTGGGGGGGGGGTGGAGCTATGCAGAGAAAATCGACAAGCCCAGCACTAATCAGAAGACAGACTTACGACACAAGGAAAGATCAAGTTTTACACAGTAAGAATAGAGTGATATTTCTAATTAAACTATGGATTTGCACAAAAGCAGTCCCGCAGAAGGCAGTGCACACCGGAACATGTGGATTTTTAGAAATAAATTACTTGAAGGAACAGGGCCATCAACTGTCAAACTAGTCCAACTTGAGGGCCGGAAATAATGAGGCGGTAAAAGCATTGCCCAAGTGACCAAACGAGCTTTGTAACATAAGCACAATAGTGAGGTATTCACACACACACACTGAAAACAACACATAATTCATACCTATTGTATCAGCTTTGCTAAATCTTCGCGTAACCAAGTTGTTCATATTTCCACTGTCACAGAGCTTTAGTTCTGTAAGATAAACTTCTACTTTGCAGTGCTTCACAAACATACCCTGTTCAACCACCTGAAAACACAGCAAAAACGAAGTGTAAACAGTAACACCACAAACGGTGCATTTTAGCGCTTTGAGATGCAGCATACGTTTGCATGTGTGTTTTTAAGAATTCTGTTTGAGAAAACAAGTTAAAGAGAAACTGTAATCAATTTGGGAGTGGGGACGGATTGACTTCACCAATATTTGCCATCCACCCCTGAAGAGAAGAGACATTTCTTTCACAGAAGGCTCTGGTGCATCTGCCAAAAAATACCTGCATTCCAAGCAAGCTCTTGGCCGTTCCGTGCCCACCATTAGCTTGTTTAAAGGAAAAATAAAGAATTACTCACTGTAGTGACTGAAGTACTCCTAGTCCATGGTCCCCTTTTCTCTACACCATATGGGTGTCCCAGTAAAAGGACAGGTACATTTTTGCGTCACGATTCCCCTTTAAAATTAGAGCGCTTTTTGGCACTGGTGCGGGCGTAACCACGTCCCACTAGACCTGCTCACTGGCACCTCACCTCAGTCCCCTTTGTCGCATCAGACATGAGAAGAACTCGTTTTAATAGCTGACTGTTTTAGGGGGCTGGTGGTGGGCAGCATGGAGGAAAGGGGACTATGTACTAGCAGTACATCAGTCACTACAGTGAGTAACTTTGTATTACTCCTACATCCAGTCCCATTTCCTCCATAATGTATGGGCGATTCCAAAGCACCATTCTCCAGGGAGGAGAACCACTTATGAATTATTGGAGAACAGGTTTTGTAGTACTGAATGCCCAAATGCAGCATCCGACCTCGCACTAATGTTGAGGCAGTAAAGTTTGCATAACGCTGTCGGTGATGCCCATGTGGCAGTCCTACTTATGACATCCTATGATACATGTCTCTGAAATGCCAGAGCTGTGGCTTTAGCTCTGACCGCATGTGCATTCATTCCTACTGGTAGTCGTACCCTGTAATTTGTAGGATTCTGAAAGAGCTGGATATGGATGCCTTGAATGATTGAGACCCTGGAGAGGAACCACCAAAAGTGACAAACAGGGCATTTGATTTTATGAAATGTTTGGTCCTGTCCAAGTAGAACTTGAATGCGCTGTATACATCTCGGTAATGCAACACTTGGTCCGCCTCAGAGGTGAGACTCTGAAAAAATGTTGGAAGTACTATCTCCTGGCTAAGATGGATAGCCGATACCACTTTAGGAAGGAAACCAGGGTGGGTTCTAAGCCCCACCTTGTCCTTATGAAACACAGTGAAGGCTTGTTAGCTGTTATTACTTGAATTTCTCTGACCCGGCAAGCAAACATTAAGACTACTAGAATAGTGGTTTTCCACGCGATTAGCTAAATGCCAATGGATGCCAACAGTTGAAAGGTTTTATGACCTAGTGCCACCCGAATTATATTCAAGTCCCATACTGGATGTGGATGAGAAACCGGGGCATACATTCTTATAAGTCATTGTAGATGTCTCTTCACTATTGGGTGACTATAGCAGAAGATGTTTGGAATTCCTGTACGCGCCTATGGCCAGTAGATAGGTCCTATCTGAATTCGTAAAGCACATCGGTCGCCCAAAAGCATCATGGCACTGATAAAGGATAAATAACATAAGGCAGCAAGTGTAACGAGTGGACAAAGTTAAAAGAGAAAGGTCTTAACTTGACGACGGAACAAAAGCTGGTTTTCAGTGGAGCGGACAGAAAATGGTAACATGTTCCAGAGAGTGGTGGCAACATTAGAGAAAGCAGGGCCTCAAACGCTGGTACAGCGAAACCAAGGAACCTGGATGGACTGGGCATTTACAGAGCGGAGAGATCTGGGAGGAACATTAGTGCAGAATTTAACCTGCAGAAATTTGGCTCCATGACCATAGAAGGCACAGTGGACGATGCAGAGGAAACAATTCTGCCCACTACAGGAAGCCAATGCAGTGGGAGAGATATGCGTATGGTAGGAGTAACTTGAAGGCGGTGAAGCGGGTACGCAGGTTGAGCTAGATAAAAAGTTGCATTAGTCAAGGTGGGCAACACAGCAGAGGCCACAACAGGTGTACGGAGGTGGCTGGGTCGGAGGTGGTTGGGTAAGAAAAGGACAACCCTACTTAAGACTTTAAGTTTGAAGTGGCCAGTTTGACAGACAAGAGCCGATAGGAGCCTCCATAGATAATGAGGCAGTGATCTGAACGCCTAGATCTTTCAGCCAATGGACAGGGAAAATATGAAGATGCCATTTCCAGTGAATGGTAAAACTGTCCAAGGTAGCTTCCCCAGCCTTCCATTGAAGAATCTGTGGTAATAATCATCACTGCATGAGGGATTTGACAGAATGGAGCCCCTGTCATAACATTGGACTCATGCTTCCACCATATGAGGTCTTGTTGACGAGAGGGGGGGAATGGGGAGGGGCAAACGAGATTTTGTCCATTTGACTTCCCCTTGCCGGTTATCCCATGAACTGGATAAATGCATCTGAAGTGGTCTCATCTCGAGTCTGGATACTGGTACTGGGAGGGCACAAGAATCTAGGAGTGTATGCTGGTACCAGCATGCTTACATTGATTGCCTCTCTTTAAAGTGAATGACAGCTGATACAACATCCCTGAACCTGTCCTGGGTCAAAAACATACTCTCCGATAGAGTGTTCCGCCTATTCCTCCACCTTCTTGAGGTTGATTGAGAACCCTAGGTTGAATAGTATTTGCATCAGCCTGTAGCATGAGGATGTAGAATTCTGTGGGGAACTGGTTCAAATAAGCCAGTCGTCCAGGTAGGGATAAATGTGATCACCATCCACTGAGAACACCACCAATAGCATTAATGATTGCGTGGAGCATAGTTCAGCCCAAATGGAAGCACTTTGAACTGAAAGTGATGGCTCTCAGTACAATTGCCTTTGTAGCTGCCAAATGGGGACAGGTATATAGGTGTCCTTTAACTCCAGGGAGCACATTCAATCTCCTGTGAAGAGTGCCACTGCTACGTGGGGTGGCGTCACCATTTTGATCTTTTCTAGAGGGAGGAAAGGTTTGAAGTACTACTGTGGGGCCAGTAGAGTGGTTCTTGTGAACAGTGACTATTCTTGAGCAGTAGCCCAGACTCTCCTCTTCCTTTGGGACCTTTTGCTCTGCATGATCGCAAACTAGCTGATTATCTCTGAGGAGAGCTGGTGAGCCTATCTGAAGGAGGGGAGGCGATGTCGGAAGACCGGAAGGAAGCAGGAGTCAAACACCTATGGAAATAACAGATCTGAGCCACAGGTCTTGAAAAAGGTGATGCCATACTAACACATGTCAGACTTATCTGCCCCCAACAAAGGTGTCGTGGACCCCGACACTGGCCTCATTGCCTTTTAGGATCTGCGGGTTGGGAGGAGGGGCGCGCGAAAAACCTATTAGCTGCCATACGCTGCTTTCTAAGGTGCACACTGGGCAAACAATCAAGTTGCCTGTCTATTCTGTCCTGAAAACCTCTAAAACCCCATAAGGAACAAGGTCTTTACTGGGAGCTTGAAAATTGCTTTGGTGACAGCTTTAACAAGATTGCAAATGACTTCACTGTCTGGGTGCTTGGTTTTTCTTTGATAAAAATTCCTGATCTGTTGAGGGATGGAACAGATTTGTTCCCTGAAAAGGGAGATCTAGGATCCTGTCTTGCACATCGGCTGTACATTTACTGGCGTGTATCCACACAGACCTCATGTTTGTAGCTACACACATGGCTCTGCTGGCTGTATCGATGTGCGATACTGATGCCTCCAGAATATCCTGAGCAATAAACTTTGCTTCCGATAAGCCTGCTTTAAAAGCTGCTTGCCTTTCTACTGTGTATCCAGTGGAAAACGCTCTGCAATAATCCTGCGGCCAAAAAAGCCACAGTTTAAAATGCACTTTTAAACGTATCTATGTGGGGGTTGGATTGAGGTAATACTTTCAACTCCCTCAGGGTCAGTCGTTCTTCAAAGAAACGAGCTGGGGGTAGATCTCCGTCTTCGGCTGGGACCTCCATCTGGAACAGCCTCCCTTCCACTCTAAAACTTGAGAACCGTCTCCGGTTTCGGAAGCTCCTCAAGACCTTCCTCTTTGCTTCCGCTTTCGCTCTCCCCCTTCTGAACTGCTCTCTTGGCACTGTGCACCTGGCCACCCTCTGTCCCCTGGGCCCAGGTACCTGTTCACCCTGCCACCCTCCTGCACTGCCTCCTGGCCACCCCTTGCACTGGTAGACTTTATCTGTACCCATACAGTTCCCCACACCCCCATTTTCTTCTTTTTTCTGCAATCAGACTTACCCAGTCTGCTGCCTTAAACACAGCACTTTGACTGCACTACCACTGTTTATTGCCTCTACTATCTATTTATTTTTATTTATTATTATTTATATTTTTCTTCTCTGCTCCGCACTTTCCACTCTCCCCCTTCCAGGCACTTGCACGTTCTCAATGTCACTGGGCCTAGTAAGATCGTTTTGTTCTCACCAGTTTCCCTCCCTTGCCTTGTCGCGCTCTGAAACACTGTGTACGAGCGCAATATAAATACATTATCATATCATATTTGAAGGTAAGGGGGAGCAAGGGAGAGCTCCAGGGAGAGGGGGGTGGCCTAACCCCGAATATAAATGGATGTAAAAGTGCATTTTAAAAGGCAGTTTTCTCAGCCGCAGGATTATTTTAGGTGAGATTTTCACATAGAACCTTCTACTGGTAGATCGAGAAGAAAGTCCCCCATTTCTCTCCATAATGTTTGATTTGCTGCTGCAAGCAACGCGTCCGCATTAGCTTGTATGAAGTTCAACCATGCATTCATGTAAACCTTCTTTCCAAATGACTCCAAAAGCTTGTCCTCTCTGGATAAAAAGGCTGTTGCAGATGATGTTGAGGAAGTAGACCCTGCTGACACCTTTGAATAAAGAGATGCAGCAGCTACTACAGAAGAAGGCGACAGGCTAATAACGCAGATTTGCCTACCATTTGCCTGAACCTGGTGTCCAAACATAAGTTGGAGTGGGATTTAAGCCATATCTTTTTCACTACCACCAATGCATACTTCTGTAGAGGAATTCCCCAGTGGTTAGTTTGCCTGAGAGTTAAATCTCCGACAGCGCCCCGGCTTCCTGTTTCTGGTGCGATACAGGTACTCCTAAGAATTCAGTAAGGCCAGACATGCGGTCATAAAATTCTTTAGCACAGTATGCAGGACCTTCTTCATCCTCCTCATTTGTGTCTCTGTGAGGAGACTTCACTCCCTGAGCATAATGTCCCAGAACCACCTGGTTAAGCGTGGCACATGGCTGGCTGGGCACATTAGGAGTGGATTTTGGTGGTTGAGCAATTAAAAGCACTGGAGAAGGTGGTGTGGGAGGAGGATACATTGGAATTGTGAGGAACCCGGAATGAGACACAGACAAAGCGGGTTCATAGTTTTGGCTATAGACTTCTTTCAAACAAAGGGGGGCAGAAAACGCTTTGCTGTCCCTACTCTATTTTCCCCTACCTAAACAAAAATTTAGGGCATGTCCGATGTCAAGATGTCCAAAGCAAAATTTCAATTCGGGCCCTCACATTCTAAACATAATTTCTAAGGTGAAACAGGTAATGCCTTGCCTGAGAAAGTGTATACAAATGTTCGAGTTCAAAAGGAAAGAGGACACTCTAACACAAAGTTCCGTATTGGAGGACTTTCACAGCTCCAGGGGACTGTTCCCTTCCCTAGGGTTTTCCTCTTATAGATGTCCAAGCTCCTAAGGGTAGGAGCCTTCCTTAAGACTTTTCTGTTCAGCAAAAATTGTTTATATTAAAAATGTGGCTGTTAGCCTTAATTTCGCAGGATACCGGGTGTATTCCCTTGCCAGGTTTTTTTTCTTCTCGTCAATGTAATTTCAACACAGATTTCGGCTATACCCGATTTATCCACATTTTACAACTTCATGTGATCTACTTTACACACTTACCAACTTGACTTTACCTGGTATACTCTCCTGCTATAGCTTTCTTGTATGCTTTAATGGACACTTGCAAATGTGAAAATATCTTGTGTTCATTCCGTTATTTCTCAGCTTCCCTCTTATGAGCTCACAAGTTCTCTGATGTGCTTCTGTTTTCCTGTGGTAAGCATGCAGCGGCTCTTCGGCATCCCGTACCTTCTCCCTGGTTTCACCAACCTCGCTTTGTGGTTTTCGCATCCTCAGTTTGCCTACTTTACGCTTCCCTGTGGTCAAGCATTGTGGGTGTTGCCGTGCGGTATCTGCGAATCCCAGGAAGTCTTCCCTTCTCTTCGTCTCATGGCGTCCTAGCTGCGGACCAGCTCCTGCAGTCTTCTTTCCTTGGTCTTCCCAGCAGCACAGTGGTCCCTCGGTCAGTAAAGAGGACGAGAGTCTCCCAGCCAATATCTCCCTCCCGTCTGCTGGTTCAGTGTTTAAAATGTCCTGGCACCAATAATGCGCTCACAACCACTAGAGCACAGCTTACGCAGCTGTCCTTTAATCGATCTTCATTACTCCACTCAGATTTCTCATCACAGTACTTTTACATTCATAGAAAGGGAAGTCTGTTCTTGGTGACTTATAGGCAGAGCATCTGAAGGTATTCTTAGCAGCTTTCATGGGTCAGTGAAGGGAGACATGACGATATACCGTTAAGGTATGGGGAATGGACGGGGTATCCCTAAAAAGAAAAGGGGGATACCATGTCTCATCCGATGAAGAAGTGTCAATCCTTTGATGGTTGCCCCCCCCCATGTGATCCTCCCTCATATAGCCACCCCCAGGGATAGGATCATGTAGCAGCGGCAGTCCCCTGGCCACAGCGGGAGAGATCACCCCTGGGAAAAGAGTGACGACACCGCCGGATTCATCACAGAACCAATAACTGAGGATCTGGTTGAGGGCCCCGTAGGCTGTACCTGAGGTACAACTTCACTGATCAAACTCCTCAAGATGCCAGTCATTTGTTGGGACTTCATCAGTAACATAAAACGGTCAAAGAACTGTTCCTCGGATGTCGCTTGAGATGATGATTGCCTCTGACGCACCAGAAGTCGCAGCAGCCCTTGGTGTATAAGTGGGGGAAGCCATTGGTGTGTAAGTTGCAGAAGGCCAGTCTGAAGCCTGTCTGGTGTGGTATCCAGTTCAGATCTATGCCCTGAAGGTAATGGATATTTGGTACCACAGTGAATGAGACCATTCCTCCCTTGAATCCCCATATCCTAATGATGGACAACTGCCTGGCTGCAAGACCCACTCAGAGGGAGAGGAACCCAATGAACATTGTGAATCTTCCCCTGGGGTACGCCCTAGTGTATCTATTTGTTTGGCTGCCATAATTGGGCAAGGTCGAAAAAGGATACTCAGAAACTGTGGGCTCAGAGTAAAGCCCGGACCAATAGGCCCTTCATTGGCCTCAGTATATTTCTCGGTACCTTGAACGACCTTGGACGTGACTCCGGGAGGCTTAATGTCCTCAGGCGTAGAGCTTTAAAGCCCTCCGACTTGTGTCTGGTAGAGAGACCTCTAGGTCACTCAGACTTGGGCCGGTAGAGTCAGACTACCCCTCAGTGTGTATAATGGTAGCCCGAGGGGACTTCGGCGCCCTGCAGGTGCGAGAGTCTCTAGGATCCTTCACAGCCAAACAACTTCCTGGGAATGAGCATCCACGCTGTGGTGGAGTGCAGAAGAAATGACTTGCCTGCTTCTTCTATTTTTGTCGAAGGCCTTGAGGTGCTCTGGGAAGACTGTTCTTGAGAGACCGCACAGTTAAAGCGTCATACGGCACACAAAAATCCCACCGGTTTTCAACCCCCAGGCACTCAACAGAGCGAGTGGGGGTCTGAAGCTGGGAAGGATCTCTCGCAGGACGAGCACCTGGAGAAACAGCTCGGAGCAGACATACGCCGGAGAACAAGCCGCCGGAGGCTGGAGAACTGAGGAAAGAAACGTAGGGGAATCTAGTTGCGCAGCAAAAAATGCTTGCGCAATGCAAGGTAGGGTCCGATCCCTTCCAAGCAGAAAAGAGGACGGAGTTAAGGTGCCGGTGGGCAGGGCTAGTGGGGAATAGTTGCAGCCGCACCCATGCATGCTCTAAATTTAAAGGGGAAGTATTATTTGCAAGGTAAAATGGTACCAGGACCCCCACACAGTATGGAGGAAAAGGAACAGGACATAGAATTAAAGAAAAATACCAGACGGCTGTCTTGTTTCTGTGCTTCAGCCTGGAACCTCTTTCTCAAACACGCTTGGTGCAGGCATGGAAATAGTTCTTTCAATTCAGAAGAACAAGTTACTTACCCCTGGTAAAGTTCTTTCAACTGGATGTTCCTCCCACGTATTCATCTTTGACATTTGTTGTCCAGCTTTAGCTGCCTCAGAAAAAATAATTCTCGGAAGAGGGCGCTGTGCGTTAATGGCGTCGTTTCGGTGTCCCTTGGAGGCCTCAGTCAAGGATGAGGTCATCAAGGGCATATATAGAGCACGCAGGGCCCGTTGGCTTCAGTTCTGTTTTTCTTTGTTCCCCTTTCACAGTAGAATACCTGCAAAACACGGGAGTGACCGTACTCAGCATTGATGGAACGGAAACTATAGAAGCACAGGAAATTCTACTGAGGGGTAGGTTGGGGAGGGTGATGAGGGATACGTGGGAGGAACATCCAGTCGAAAAAACATTACCAGGTGTAAGTAACTTGTTCTTCAAATGGATTGTGTCCTCCCACGTATTCCTCATCTTTGACAGACTTCCAAAGGAGTATTTGATTTGGAGCGGGGGCGTGGGGGGAGTAGAATTAGATCTCTATTGGTTTTCATGGACCGAGTGCAAGACTGCTTTACCAAAGTTACCATCCTGACCGAGGGAAGATTTCAGGCAATAATGCTTTGGGAAGGTGTGGCTAGTAGACCACGTTGCCGCTTCACAAATGTTTTTAATTGGTACGCCTCTTTTCAGGGCTGTAGAGGCAGCCATGCCCCTGGTGGAATGGGCTCTTAAACCTTCCGGGGGCTCCTTTCCCGCCAATCTAGAACATTCTGAAAAAGCCAGAATTATCCATCTGGACATGGTCTGCTTAGAAACAGCCTGACCCAATTTATGACCCGTGTATCCAATGAAGAGTTGGTCATCAATACACAGTTTTGACATCCTAGATATATAAAAGCTAAACGCTCTATGAGGATCCAACCTATGTAGCCTTTCCTCTTCCTTGCCAGGGTGAGGAGTGGGATAGAAAGAAGGTAGAACCATTTTCTGTCCTATATGGAAATCAGAAATGATTTGGGGCAAAAATGAAGGTTTGACTCTTAGAACAACCCTATCCTTGTGGAAGATAGTAAAGGGTGGCTTGGATGAAAGTCACTCTCTACGGGCTGATGTTTAGAGCCACCAATAGGATGGTTTTAAAGTTTAGCCACCTTAAAAGGACATGAGCCTAAAGGCTCAAAAGGTGCACACATTAGGAATTTTAGAACTAGATTAAGGTCCCAAATTGTCCCAAAAAGATGGGGAGGGGAGGAGGGAAACACTAGTGAGCCCCTTTAGAAATTGTTGAAGACGTACTGAGGACAGATGGACATGTCCAGAAGGTCCGGGTACCACATCCTCCTGGCCCAATCCAGGGCCATTAGGATCAGGTGTTTCCCAAACTTTCTCCACCTCCTGATCATGTGAGTAATGACGGGGACTGGAGGAAAGACATACAGGAGTGGAAATTCCCAGTCCACCATGAACGCATCTCCTAGAGCTCCTGTTGGAGGAAATACCCTGGAGCAGTACAGTTCGTGATCGGTGTCAACCGGAAGTGCGAACAGATCCACTTGAGGGGTTCCCCAAAGGGTGAAAATCTTTTGAATGACTTCCTGAGCTAGTGCCCACTCGTGGGAGACTGCTCATCCTGCTCAGAGCATCCGCCGCCATGTACTCCTCTCCAGCTAGGTGAACTGCCAATAGGGAGATTCCTTCTTAAATTGCCCAGTACCAGAGCTGCACTGCCCCTCTGCGCAGTGGTATTGACCCTACACCTCCTCTCTTGTTGAGGTAGTACATGGCCACTGTGTTTTCCGTCATTATCAGCACATTGTTTCCCCGTGCAGAGGGCAGGAAGGCCTTCAGCTCTAGTCTGATCAGCTCCAAAAGATTGATATGTAGTTTGGACTCCGATGGAGACCAACGACTGCTGACTGTCAGATAGTTGGTGTGGACTACCCACCCCGTGAGTGAGGCGTCCGTGACTAATGTTCTCTCCGGCCATGGTTCCCAAAAAGGTTCTCCCTTCAGAATATTGTCCTTGCAGGCCCACCACAGAAGATCATGTGCGACCCTGCTTGGAACCTGAAGTAGGTCCGACATCTTTCCTGAGAACTGGGACCATTGAGTTCCTAGAGCCCATTGAAGGGATCTCATTCTCAGGAGAGCCTAAGGCACCAGGAAAATGCAGGAAGCCATAAGGCTGAGCAACTTCAAAAAATCTAATGCCAGTAGACTCTGGGCATTCTGAAACTTGGTAACCACCTGAAGAATGTCTTGAGCCCTCACCTCAGGAGGCAAGCTCTTTCCCAAGGAAGTATCCAGTACAGCTCTGATGAACTGGAGCTTTGAGAAGGTATTATATGGAACTTTTTGTAATTGAGGGAAAAGCCCAGTCTGTGTAGAGACTGGCAGGGGATGTTGAGATGATCCAGGGCTTGTCCGGGAGAACGCGCCCTGATCAGTCAATCGTCCAGGTAGGGGTAGATGTGAATCCCCCCTCTCCTGAGACCCACTGCCATCAGTTTGGTGAATACCCCCAGGCGGAGGTCAGCCCGAAAGGCAGAACTCAAAATTGATAATGAGAACCGGCAACTGCAAACCTCAGGTATTTTCTGGGCTTGAGATGGATTGACACATGAAAATAATCTGGAATTGGAGGGCCTGAAGGATCTGAGAAAGTGCGACCATCTTCAACGTGTCCTTCCTGAGGAACTTGTTCAAGTATCTCAAATCCAAGATGGGTCTCAGTCTCCGTTCTTCTTGGGTATTAGGAAATAAGGGGAGTACCATCCCTTGTTCCTCTCCGCTACAGGCACCGGTTCTATAGAGCGTTTCTCTAGCAGGGTTAAAATCTCCTGCACAAGGAGCAAATCCAGAATCCTCAAACAGTGGTTCCCCGGTGGATTGTTCTGAGGTCTTTTTATAAAAGGAAGGCAGTAACCATGGGCTACCGTTTCCAGAGCACAAGCATCCAAAGTAATGTCTCGCCATTCTTCTAGATACTGAGACAGCCTGCCCCCCCAATGGTGAACTGTGACTCATGACCTCAGAGGTTTTGAGGCGGCTGATGGTAAAGAAGGAACTTCTTGAGCTGGCTTTGCACCCCTTCATCGTCCACCATGAGGGAATCTTCTTTGGCCCACTTGACTGGCCAACCCTTTCGCCCTTCCAACTGAGGAGTACTAGCAAAAAGATCTACCCCTCCAAGGTTGTCCACTAGGTCAAAAAGGCTGAGGTTGCCTAGTAGCGGCGCCTAAAGATTTGGCTGCCGCCTTCGAGGTCTGCAACTTCAAGACTCATCAGCCTGGTTGCCAAAAAGGTGAGACCCGTCAAAAGGCATGTTGAGAAGTCTGGATTGCACGTCTGGTGCAAAACCACACTTCCGCAACCACGCAAACCTGCGCATAACGGTGCTGGTAGCCATGGCTCTGCTGATGCTATCAGCAGAAGAAAAACTTGACTGAAGTGACTCGCACATGGCCTCTTTGCCGTCTCAAACTATGGCTAAGAAGCAATTTCTTTCATCCCCATCGGGAATATGCTCCGCCGCCATGGTAATGCAGTCTCAGAGTGAACGTTAACTTCGCAAGGGCACAAGTGGAGTTGGCAGATTTCAGTGCCATGCTCCCAGCAGAAAATACCTTCCTCACCCATCCATCTACGTGTTTATCGTCTATATCAGGACGGATGGTAGGGTGCACTGCTGGTTTTGATCTTGCAGTAGCTGCCTGCACCACTAGACTCTCCGGAATGGGGTGCTTAGACAGGTAGTCGGGGTCACTGCTGCAAGGAAGGTATTTTTTAGTCAAGTTTTTATCAAATGCCGGATTGGTCTCCGGTGTCTTACAGTTCCTTGACACCCTTTACTGTAAGTCCATGTAGAATGGTAAGATGGGATCTGACTGTGGACCTTTGTCTAGAATGTCAGTAAGGTTGTCATGTTTGAATGGTAATGGAGGCCTACTCCAACCCATGCAATCCACTACCTTTGACATAGGTTGCCTGTAGGATGCAATTGCATTCTCCCCAGCCTCTGGTTTCCCAGACTCTAGTGCAGGGGAGATATCCATCCCACTTGCAGTCCTCAAATTATCATAAAGGTCCCTCGTCCTGGACTCTTCCGCAATTAAACTCTCTGGTACATTGGGCGTACCATATTGTAGGCCAAATTCCTCTTCTTCATAAATTGAGGAAAGAGACTTAAGAAGTCTTTCCTAGGTAGTGGAACATAGGTTTTGTCAGGAATCATGTTTCTTTTGACAGAATTTGTTTCTACGCTGTAGTAGTCAAGGTCTTTATCTGCGCCATTGGTTTAGGAGGGGCGATCGGCGCCCATGGCATAGCTGGTAAAGATGGCGCAGCTGACGAAGTCTACGGCATTGAGGGTTTGGCAGGCATCGAAGGGATCGACGACCTCGACGTGTTTATGTATCGACAGATCCTTCGATGTTACATCGGATCGAGACCTCGAAAGCTCACGATGCAGATCGGGCCTTTGTCCCGGGTTCAAGGTCGCGCAAGACTTGGGTCGAGACCTTTCCTTCCCGGCTTCTTTCGAAGGAGCAGTAGGAGCATGGCTTGGTGTTTGCTTTTCAAATTTTTTTAAGCATTTCAGCCTGAAGGCATTCGACTACAAAGTTGACCTACGGTGCCTTCTCTTCGACTTCTTCGTGGACTAAGAAGAGTGCACTCGACCTGGACCGCTTGGCCTTCTTCCTCCGAGGAGAGTCGCCTCTCGACTAGTCAGTCGAAGGTTTCACGGATCGGGAAGGGGATTTAGGGATTTTGCCTACCTTCAGCTTCCCCTTCCGTTCCCGCAAGGCTTTTCCAGTCATAGACTTGCACTTGGCACCTCAGACTGCTCCATGATCTGCTCCGAGGCACCACAAGCAGATTCAGTGCGGAACAGTCCGGGACATTTTCAAATCGGCAATGCCAAAACATTTTTAAAACCGGACTTCGGCGTCATCTGTGTTGATGAAGAAGACATCTCGATGTCGAAGTTTTAACAAAGACGTCACAAGATGTGAGAAGTGCACCGTATTCTTTCGAAGCTATCGCTGTCACGGAAAACCAGCACTGTAGCCAACGGGTGATGTGTGTGCTCTATATGCCCTAGATGACATCATCCTCGACGGAGGCGTTGGAGGGACGAGACGATGCCATTGACGCACAGCCCCCACTGCAGAGAAAATTTGTTTCCGAAGCAGCTAATGCAGGACAACAAATGTCAAAGATGAGGAATACGTGGGAGGACACAATCCATTTGAAAGATCTCTTTTTCACAGTGACCATTTTGAACTTTTATGAAGAACCTTGTACTCACCATCTGGGATGTTTGGGCCACATTGCTACTGGCCATCAACACCAATGGGCCATTCCAGCTAGTAACGGTAATTCTGCTCTTGGTAACAGACTTTGCTTGGGCCAACAGGTGCAGTCAGCTACTCTATCTCTGAAGGTGTGGTGTGATCCTTAGTAGCTCCTGACAGTCGCATCACCATCCCAGAAGTAGGCGCACTCTTTGGCAATAGAAAATGCTTTCTCCATCCTTGGTCTCATCAGGATAGTCTCTTGCACCGTCATATTAGAAGGACCCCCACTGTCCCATACTACAACTTAAGCTCTGGATTGGAGCATCCACTGCACTGACTTGATCTGAAGGGTCAGTATTGTGCTCACTTGCTGCCGTTTCAATACCCACCGGCTTGAGAGCAGCATCTAGAAGTCCTTTGCCCTATACATTGGTGGTCTTGTCCTTCTGTTGGTGGTGGCTCTGCTTGAGGAACATGCTGCATGTTATCAAAACCAGTGGAAAGTCAGATATTGGAACTCTTCTCTGCA
The DNA here is from genome assembly GCF_040938575.1 of Ambystoma mexicanum. Classification (NCBI taxonomy): domain Eukaryota; kingdom Metazoa; phylum Chordata; class Amphibia; order Caudata; family Ambystomatidae; genus Ambystoma; species Ambystoma mexicanum. The sequence goes on from NC_090936.1 coordinate 1,191,028,766, forward strand.
TCCGGGTCCCCTGAGCGTATTCAACACTCTAGCAGTCTTTCCTGTAGCTTGGGTTTCTTCTGACCTAATCTGTGTATCCTGTTCGCCTGTGCCTATGGGCTCCATCTGCAGACACTTCTGCCAGGCACTGGCCCACAACACTGGGGAGTTGGAGTGGCGTTTCGGAAGCAGGCAACTTTCCTTAAAGCTCCGTCGAATCTTGGCCTAGATATCCTATGGTGGGCCACTCATCAACAAGATCTTCAATGACGGGGACCCTCACTGGCCAGAAGGTCTATGGTGGAGCCCCTTGACCAGAAGAATGCTTCTTCAGCTCCCATACAGAATTGGTAATTTGTGACAGTTCTCCATTATACCTTGCGAGCGGCCCAATGACTTTGTATGGTTTTCTGTGGACAAACTGTTCTGAATACAGAAACCTCTTTCCACAAATGCTAAAATATTTATAGACCTGAGGTTTTATGGAAGGTCATGATTTAAACTGCATATATTTTATGGTGAAATTAATGTGATTATGCACATTTTAGATGTTTTACCTGAGGGTATTCTGTATGAATGATGTCTTATGGATCTTCTATATTATCTATTGTGTGATAATGATATATACAAAGTCAATCTTTTGACCATATATATTATGAAATATATTTATTGGTTTGAATTGTTGGTTTTCCTTTAGTGATCACCTCCATGTTTTTAATGCACTATTTTGTATAATTTGTACTTAGTGGTTATTTAGATCTTTATCAACTACTTGATATGAATAATGTCATAATCTGCGAGGACATTCCTACATCGCATGCAAGTTGAACCTTACTACCTTCCTTCACTCCTCTGGACGGTGAAGCCTTGACTTTTCCGCCAGTCATCACTGAGAGGCCGCCATGACTTAAGGGGCATCCTGCCTACCGTTAACAGGTTGATGTCCCTAAACCTGCAAAGGACTTTTGGGAAATCTCCAACACCCAGAGAGGACTCTTTAGATCTTTTAAGTCAAAGCTTGCGCACAAGTTAGCTCAGCATTCTACTGTTGTCCGACACGGTTTGTATGCTAGGTTGACCTGGGAAAGTTGATAACCCCTTTTAGCTGAGGAAGTAGATATAATCAGCTTTTCAGCACTGAATCATGCTTTATATCGCAGCAAGGTTTTGAAACCAAAACTTTTTTTTACCATGAAAAGGAAGGTATAGGTCCCTTTTCTGAATTACTTTTTGGTGAAGAATCTGAGAAATAAGCGTGTTGCAGATGTAAATTGAACCCTTCATTTCCTGCTCTTGCAGTCATGAGTCACATGCTTGTAATTTGAATATGTTGCATAGCAGGCTTCTTTTATTCACTCCGCTAAAAACATTAGTAGTTAAATCATTTCTTGCAGATACTGACAAGCTACTCAAGTATTTCCCATTTTAAAAGATCAAAACCTGCTAAAAACAGTGCAATTGTTTATAGGTCTACACCAAAGATCTGCATTTAAGGACGATTTCCGTTTTGATTTTTGCATTGTGTAATGGGGTGCAATCTGCAAGTTTGTTAGCCGTCGCTTTTTGAGGTTTAAAATAAAATTATGCTGGTAATTGTGTCTCTGAAAGTGAGATCTGCTAATCAGACCCAACTTTCGTAATGCTCCATGTAGGATTGCATAGTGCAAACATAACTATGCTGCAACCGTCCACAGATATCCCTCACCAGCTACCCTGTAGTTTGGAAACGTGGCAGTTACAGGGTAAGGTATGCATTTCTACAAATGATCTGATGGAACCCAACATTCCAACAGCCAGGGAGTTCCTTTCCTCAAGCACAACCCCGATGCCAATTGTACAATTGAACGTTCCCAGTGCCTGGTGGCAGATTAATAAATATAAATCATATCTAGCTTTGGATGGTGGCCTCAGGGAATCTACAAGCATACTGGCCAAAACCTATTGCTGTCATTGTGGTTTCTAGTGACTCATTCTCCTGTTCAGAGTTTGTGCATCCAGCTGTCTGGGACAGAGTTTGACCCAAATATGATCATAGAGGTTTTGCACTAGCAAAGCAGCTGTTCTCTCTGGGAAGACTGGTGGCCTTCCAGAAGAACAGGAACTGTGCCAGAGAGAGAGAAAGACAGAGGTGTGGGGGCAGGAAGAGGACTGGTGTATCAGATAACACACTGTCCGCAAGAGAAAGTCGCACCAGGGTGAGAATTGTTTGAGACTTTGAATTAGGTAGACAGGGGAGTGGGCGATTTAGGGTAGCTCATGAGAGTAGTGCAGTCCAGAGAAGGAAATAAGAGTCTGGGTGAAACCGCTTTTTAGTGCGTTTGGTCCCTAATTATATGTAGTGTAGCGTGCTGCATAACTAGTATGTTGAGGTTCAACCCGTAGCCTATTAAGTTATATACAGTTAACCAATTGTACTAGTTAATCACGCTTGCCCCTGACATTAGCATCATGTACAGGTATGATCAACAGAAAAGTCTGTCCAATTATTAATTCTCCAAGAGTTGGATTTATTGTGCTCCAATTCTACTTCTGATTACAGCCAACACTTATTTCAACACAAGGTCTTTTTCAAGGCATTTGTGACAAATGGATCTTTCCCATTGTGTTGGTGGTAATGCTCGACTGAAAATCAATAGTTGCTTTATCTGTTGTACTAGATTCTTTTTTTATGGCTCAGATGCTTAGTTGTTCAGTTAATGTTGAAGCTGTCCTGTGGGCTGTCGCTTCTTAATTCCCAGTATCAAATATTACAGGAGGGGTGTCCTGTAAGGAGTCATCCCAAACAACAAGTAGAATTGGATCACAACACATCCAACTCTTTGGATCATTTATAATTGTACAGATTTATCGGTTGATCATAACTGTATGATGCCAATGTCAGGGGCAAGCGCAATTAACTAGTATAATTGGCTAACTTTGTATAACAGTCCAGAGAAGGATATCAATTTCTTGGCATCTCACAGGGCTCCCAAAAGTCCTTTGCCTCCTTCTCCATTACCTCCAGACAAGGCACTTTCGGACTGAAATACCAGGACAAGAGACTGATTAAGGCAGCCACAACTGAAACTTTAGAGCAGGCTTACAATGCACAAATCCACTGGGACAGTCAGATGAAATAAGCCAAAGAAGAAGAATTTTGCTGAAGCTAGAGGAACCCAAAACTATACGTGCTCTCTAGCATCGTTCCGGGGAAGGGCAGAACAAGCACGCCCCATAGCTCTGGACAGGGACCCTTTGGAGTCTAGGAGAAGCAGCGGGCTATATTTCTTGCCATCATCAGCTTTTAAAAAAACTGGACTGCTTTCAAATTATTGAAGTCTGGGCGCTGCTTTGGCACTTGTCACTTTTCAATCAGATTTGACCCGCAGACTCAATCATCGCCTGCACGTACCCTAAGTATTTGAGCCGATTGCCACTAGGAAATGCATCGCAGATTTGTACCTCTAAGTGATTCTTTAGTGATCCAAGTCTATCACTGCATCTTGGCTCGCTCAGTTCATTGGGAGCAATGGACTACCATCTCAATGGGTACTCGACCCATAAGCTGTTCAACTAAAAGCTATACATTTGTACCACCCTTCTTAGGTAGAACCAGCATATTGTTCTCTCATTCTGCATGCATGTAACCTGTCATGCTATGCTGTATCCTACCGCAAAGCCTAAAGCGCCTCAACCTGTATGTCAAACTTCTTACATATTCACATATTCTTGTAACAGCGCCTCGGTGTCCCTGGGCTGCAAGTGCGCTATACAAATACAAATAAATAAAAATAAAAAAAATAATAGTAAAGAATCCCGTTTCAAGATAATCCACAAGGACATGCCTAAAAAGGTATCAGTCACCCTGACCTGCGATTATGGTCTCTAGTGATATTGAAGACCCCACTCCTTAACCTTTTTAATTTTTGTAAAAGACATCTTCATTGAACTTAAAAATTGCCTATCTCCCCCATTCTACAGACCCAAAATGCTACTTTTCATCCTAAAGTCTGCATATTCGATAGCCGTGGGCCATTAGTGTGTTTATTAGTTGTGTGTATTTTTAACTATACTACTTTTCTAGAACCTTGGTTGGACATTTGCTTATTTTACAACCAAAGGACTATTGTTGTTTGGATGCTTCTTTGCAAAATCAAACCCCTTTCTGAAGAGGATAGCCTGCCCTCAGCACACGTTACCAGAGACAAATGAGGTATACCCATTTGGGATCACTGCTGGTTTTGTAGTAGTGGCCGAGTATAAGTTTTATACACCGCTAGTCCCTGCAGTCCAGTAATCAAGAAGACTCCTGTTCTTACTTCTTTCGCCTACGCAGTGACCCTTTCTATCTTTTTTCTCCCTTGCTCCTTTCGCCCCTCCATTCTTTTTACGCTTAACTTTGATAATCTAATCTATCCTTTTACTTCTTCCCTTCCTATCGATTGCTATTGAACATGCATTCCAAAGAACAATCTACTGAACCTCTGTTCATCTTACTGTAGTTTCACTTTCTCACAGAGACTTGGATTATCCCTTTGAATACTTGTAACTTCCGTTGCTCACCCTCTAATAATCAATACCTGGTTGTAGCCTGCCTAATGCTCACTGGCTATTGTTCACTTATTCAATCAATTGCCAACCTATTTCCATCTCATTCTTTAGTTCCCAATGTCTGTCCTCATTCCACCTTGCAACACTCCACATGCAAATAGATGTCCCCACTCATGACTCATCCAATTTAATTTCCATTTGTCATCCTTTTTCCTCTCTGCAGATTATTTCTGGTCTTCTAAGCGCCTGGTCGATCACCAACAAATCCCACATAGTTCTTGACAATTTCTTTTATTTAAACGTGCACTTACTCTGCCCATATGAAATATGGATCCTTCCCACTTGCACTACCACCGCCGCTGCTGTCGCAACCAAATTCTTAAATGTTTCCCATTCCCCACTTCAATCAGGGAGCAGCGGCAAAACTGGTATTCTTACTCCCTCATCTTTTACTATAGACCCATATTCTGTTCCCCTACTTTGGTGCTCTTCTTTGAATATTAACTTCTCTAAACCCTATTGCTATTGTTTCCTAGTTAACTGTCCCCCCTGACCATCACCTCATGTGATGACCTAGACTCCCTTCTTTCTTCACTTGTTCCTGCAACGTTTCTCTCCTTTTTCTCCGTTTATATTTCTTGCGTTCTCTTTTCGGATCATTTTCGTCTCCCACTGCAGTGTCTTCTGGGATTATAACGAATGAACATAGGAGAAGAAGTAGAGGAGCCAGATCATTTCAGGTGCCCATCTTCAGTTCCTCTCAGTCTTGAAACTCTCTCTCCTCTCTTACTATTCTTAACACGGTTTTGCTCTCCACTCTTGATTCTCTATGTTCTCCTTGTCCCTTCTGACGCACCCTTAACCTCCATCGACCTTGGGTCACACCTGATCTCACTGTCTGCTCTCCTCTTAAAGTCACACAGAAGGCAAATATCACTCACAATTACCTTAACATTATTCTCTTTACACTCTTATTATTCTTTGATGTGGACTGCAAAAAAAAAAAAAACACAATATTTTTTTCTGACTTATCACATCTTAAACGCCCCCCCCACCGCTGTCATCTGTTTTACGTCCTCAGCCGCATATCTCCTCCTTCACTTGATCCCACTGTCACTTCTCTCTCTTCCACAATCTTTCCCAACTTCACCAATAAAGTGACTCAGCTAAGTTCTTCTATTGCTCTCTCAAGCAATCCTCTTTCCTTCCCTACCTTCCACATCTCCTTTACGCTGCATTAATTCATACCGCTCTCTGAATCTGATATTGCTTCCCATCTTTCTCGTACCACCTCTTCGGCTTCCCCTCTGCCCCGTTACCATCGCCACTCATCACTACAATATATCCTCTATTACTGCCTTTCTTGACTTCCCTAATCAAATGTCACTTGATACAGCCAAGGCGTCTACTCCCAAGAATTCTCATATCTTGAGCTTCATTCCTTTCTCCCACAGCACCAATTGGGTTTCCATCCCCTCCACTGAAACTGCTGCTCTTTGTGCATCCGATTCGTCCGTAAATGCTGGTTATTCAATACTTTCTTCAAATCTTATCCTTTGTGTTCCTTCTACTGTATTTGATACTGTCGATCATACGACTTCTTTCAGCTCTCTTGTTCAGGTTCTCTGGTTCTGTTTTATGTCTGCTCCTTTTCTATCTCTTGGGCTGGTAAGCGCTACTCCCATTTTCCCCTACAACATGGTGTGCTACAGTGACTGGTCCTCAGGTTTTCCCAACTACACTCCACCCCCACTCATTTGTTTCCAGCTGGCCTTTCTTCCTAATTCTATGCCGACAGCGCTCCGATATCTAATTTCTCTTTTTTAGACTCACTTTGTGCAACTAGTTCCTCTTTTCTTCTTTCAATACATCCTGACGCAGGCTCGTTTTCTACATATTAACACAAACTGAGATTTTCCTTGTCCTTGCCTCTTCTGTACCTCCTCTACTTCGGCCCCCTACTTTCTTTCCACCTTATGTACTTCCACTGTATACCTCTGCAAATAATCTTGGCGTCATCTTTAATTCCTCCTGGTCTCTATCTTCTACCATTTCTAATATCCCTTATTGCTGTCAATTATTCAATCTTCGCCCACTCCTTGTTTAACTTTCTTTTCATGCCACTAAGCTACTTATTTTTCATCCTAGCCCATCTGGACTACTGCTCTGCACTACTTGTTGGCCTCCCTGCCAATCAGTTTACTTCTTTACGTTCTAGATTTATTCCTCTATCTGTACTCATTTTGTTCTCTCCCTCTACACTTCGATTTCTCTCTCTCTCAACGCTCTTTCCTGGCTTTCCTTTCGAAATCGATTAATCTTGTTTTCTCTGCATTACCATTAAATGTATACATTTTATTTATTACACTCCCAAGCCCTGGCGTATCACAGTGTAGTTAAGGGACATCTTGATTATAATTGGGTAACATTCACTGTAAATTCAATAGCAATAGTTATACAAATTAAATGCATCATTTGAGAACATTGGTAATCATTACACAATATGTATTTACAGATTCGAGGTACGTTTCATTCTTTCATAGGTGTCTATCTAGGGGGTCGGGGGAGGGGACCGAGTAGTATTGGCAGTTAACTAAAAGGCAGTTAACTAAAATTGGTTAAAATAGTCCAAGTTCTGAGTAACCTTTTGAAACACTGGAAGGACCCTTCATTTTTGATGTTTGAAGGGAGTGTGTTCAAGTGTTTTGGAGCCATGGCTGGGAAGCTACTTCCCCCTGCTCTAGAGCAATTGTAGCGTGGGACAAAGAAGAGGATTTTTGTTTGATCCAAGTATTCCATTTGGGTTTTTTTGGGTTATTAAGTTGTTGATATTTATGAGTGCTTTCTTCGAGGCATTTATGGGTAATGCACAAAGATTTGAAGATAATTCCGGCTATGATGGGAAGCCAATGGGTTTCTCTCCTGATGTTAGAGATGTGGTCTGATTTTTTTAGTCCCAGGGCTGCTCTTGATCTGGGTCCTCTTCATTATCATTTGCGACTAGCTGTTTCCAAACCTCCCCTGCTCAATCCAATTTCAGATCTCTTCCACTCATTAAGATGGATTTCTAGACTCGGGCCTGGTGGAGAGATTTTTCGGAAGCCACCCTGGTTCCGATGAACATGGAGCTTGGAGAGGTTAGCCAAAACTCAATTAAGCTGTGGATGAGCAGTCAAGGCTTAGTCTCAGCAGAGCGTGGGTGGGTACAGGGGGCCTCAATGAGTCCACACAGAATAGCACACAATTCAATTTAGACAGCTGTATAGCCATTTATTTTAGGCCTTTAAAACTCACTGACAAATTAAGCTAGCAGGTAGTACTATCACACAACACTCTAATGCAAATATATACAGTATGTTCACTCATATTTCATCAAATAAATCGACCAAACAATGCTATGTAATGCAGATGCAGTAAATGATGGGATTCAAATGACAAGAAGAGTAACCTAACCTTAGAAGTCCAAAGCCTGAGTTGAGTGAGGCCTTCTGCCCAAGTCACAAAATGCAGCACAATGTGTCTCACAGGTACGTTCTCTCTGTACAAAGGGATGCAATGGATTTGTGGTGGTGATTAGTTGCAATAAAAGATCTACAACAATTTACCAGAAAGTAGGTACATTTGCTCCTTTCTTACAAACCCAAGGCTAACCCAGAAGCAGGATACCCGACCCTAGTTCAATGACCAAACTAGAATGGAAAAGAACTAGGAGACATAAAGGGACTTGTTCCCAATGCTATTCTATGGAGGACAGGCGGGGGTACAGGCACACCGATACTTACATACCCCACTGACTCAGATTTTCCCAGATTTCGTGGTGGATCCTCTGTAAGGTCACCGGAAGCTAGACCACCACCTTGCACCCCCTTTGTTCCGGTGAAAGGTGTGCAGGAGTTGTGGGTTCAGGGATTCTTACAGTCGGGTGCAACTGCAAGATGCAACACCTGTTGGTGAAGAAATGCAGAATGAAACGATGCGGGCCTCCTTAGGACACTACGCAGGATGGTGGAAGTCGAGTTCTAGCGATGATCACAGTTTGCAGGCGACACTGGCGTCCTTACAGTAGCAGTCACAGAAGCTGCACCAAGACAGGTTCCCTTGAAGATGGGAAACTGAAATTCTGCGAGAAGGCTACTAGTGGCACAAGCTGGCAACCACCAATGTTTTGGACTCTTAAGCGGAACAGCGACACCTCTGGCGAGGTAGCTCATGAGAGCTGGCCAGTCCACCGGGCAGTCGAGGGGCACTTTCGAAGGCTGTGATGGGCTGGATCCTGGAGAAGGCTTTGAGACTAGTTGGTCCCACTAGTCCAAGGGCTGAAACACCACTCAGGGTCTTTAGAGATCAGGCAGAGGAACAGGGCTTCACCGGGCCAGACACTGTAGGGAATGATGGGCCACTTCACAAGTAGTTTTTAGGTCCTCAACTGTCTGCTCTTCTTCGAGGGATTCTTGGCTCCAATGTAGATCTGACAAATGGCTGCGGAAATCGAAGCACACTAATGGTAAGGATCAGCACCATTCAAACAGCCAGTAGTTTTCCAATCAGGGACAACTACTGGTTTCACATCCACCCCAGTAGCAGACTTTCTGACATCAGTGACGTGGACTGGAACTGGACAGTACAGGCCCCCTTCATGGGCCACCCCCACACACACAAGCTTTCTGGGGCAAGTGCAGGACCATATAAGGACCTTCCTTGAAACACTTGTGTATTAGGCACGTTACAAATGCCATATCATATTCCTGACCCGATAGGTATGGAAGAAGGACAAATTACAATATGGCCAAAGAAACAAGCAAATATCTCGTGGCATGGCCATTTTATGGCACTGGCCACGTTTAGCAGTCATGAATGGTAACTGCAAATTTACACACCAAAAACAATTAAAATGGTAAAAACATAACTGATGTCACCGGTGTCTTTGAGCACATATAAAAGCTTAAGGCTTTCCATCCCTTCAAAAAGTCAAGACAGGATCAAAAACAGCCAAATGAATGGGGTTCTATGGTAGGAAACAACTCTTGCCACCCAAATACTGGAACTCTTTACCACTCTATATTAGTTACTCTTAGAACCTCCCTTTTTCACTCCAATCTCAAAAATGTTCTCCTTGCCTAGTCTTAAAGCAGTGTTTAAATTAAATTGTTAATTTCTACTTTTTGTTCCACATTTTAACGTAGAGCACTTTGGCAAAAGTGCTCATTACAAAATACAAACACGGTTTTCTCATTGTCCTGGAAATCTGGCACTGGTGGGGGTACTGCTATTCTTCCTCGATTCCTTCTGGACCTTTTTTCCTGATCATATTAGCTACTTTTGAATATTGTCATTTCTTTTTCTAAATCTTGACAAGCTTTGTTTGTGATTGTTTACGCGTTCCAGGTCCTCCTCTACCTTTTTCTGATTCTAGACATTCTTCACTTGCTTTTCTTCTTCCCTCTTTTTAGGGGATTTTGCTCTTCACACTAAACATGCTTCCTGTCCCTTTATTTCCATTGCAGACTTCCTTCAACAGTTGCACCTTCCTGCCCCCTCCCCCCTCATATTTCTGGATCTTCTAAAACTCATTTGCACTACTCATTTTACAGACCTTCCAATTCCTTCCCCAGAACCTCTGCTGACCATGTGCGTCTAATCTTGCTTCCCTTTCCTTCCCCTTCAACATCAAGACCTTATCACTTTGATGTTTCCTCATTTTATATTAATGTCCATTCGTCAGATTTTGCTCTTCCCCATCCTGAACCTACTGATGTTCTTTTCCTCTGCTACGTTAACCTCTCTCGATTCCCTCTCCTTTCACCTTTACTCGAACATCTTCCCTACCCCGTGCCGACGATTCCTCCTTAGTCCTCTTGCATTTCTTTGCAGAAACTTGAATTCTAATCTTGCTTTACTTACCCTCTTTGCAGACACCTTGCGTATCGTTATTTCATGCTAAGCAACTTTATAATCAACTTCTCACTGTTCTTTTCACCACACCCTAGTTCTCTATTCTCCCTTCTCAATAATCATGTGACTCTCCATTCTACTAAAGCATCTTTAAATTCATCCCTTTCTAACTTTCCTTTCTAAATTACCATCAAAATTGATTCTCCTCACGTTTCATTCTTGTCTGATTCTCCCTTTCCCACCACCTCTTCTTCTGTTACTCGCATCTTTTTCTAGTTTTACTTCTCTCTCTGAAGGCTTTTACTTCACGGCTTCAGTGTGCTACCTGTACATCCCCTCTGTTGGATCTACTTTCACAGATATTCCTGAGATTTACTCCTTCTCTAGTTATTCTTTTCAAGTATTATTTTTCTACTGGTACTCTTACCTCTTTAAGCATGCTACTATACTAATATTCTTGCAATTCTTAACAATCCGTCAAGTATCTGTGTGAAAAAGGTCCTTACTATCCCTAACTTCTAAGAGGGGTTTCAGTGCCTCAAAACTAATACTGAAAGTGCCTGTCAGAACGTCAGTCAACGTAAAATCCACTGTCCTGTGTCAAAACCTACTTCTATCCCTCACACTATATAACTAAGAGGTAAACTAACAAAAAGTGTCTTCTTCTGGGAAAATGGCTCCCTTCTCGTTCTGGAGTAATGTTCAAAAGATTGCTCTCTCAGATTCAAATTACCAGGGTGAATGACTTCCCCTGGATTGTGGGTTTCACACAGTTCTTGCACAACAAATGGGTCCCTTCCCCTGGTGCTGCTCCTTATACTCTTCAATAGAACCAGGAGGAATGACCACCTCCCCCTGGCTTTTTATCTCATCTCTTTATTCAAGAGAGCCTCCCTTCTCATGCTATGCTTTGGCACAGTTCATCACAAGGCCAGACGTCTTTATCAGAACTCTCGATGTGGTACCAGGAGAATGACTCCCTTCTCCTGGTATGGCTTGATATATTTCTTTCTCACGGCTTTCAACGTCATGCACACTTTGCCACTTTGACTGGTTCTTAACAAGGTCCCAGAACCTTGATGGACAGTGGTTCTCTTTCACATTGTGAAGAGGAAGTTCTCGTCTGATGCCTTCAGTCTCTAGGTGTGGGTCCCAGTCCCTTCTCAGGTGGTCAATGGTCTTATAAGTGCCACTGGGACGAGGAAGCGTTCCCCCGGAGGCATCCTGTGTCAGTGGTTCCCTTTGTTTCCCCACTGAGTCTTCTGTGCCCACACCCTTTACCTTCACGTGGGATCAGGCACTGCTCCGGTTCTTCCAGGTATGGGTTTTCCGCTCTGCTGCTTCCAGGCGCCTTCTTCGGCCGGCAGGCTCCACAGCGTTCTCGTGGATTTTCCACCTTTGATGTCTCAGCATCTCTGTGGGACCCCGTCGGTCCACTTGGCCAAGGTTATGCCACTGCTCTTCTTTCCAGGTCGGGCAGATGGGTCTGCTTCTGCAGGGACCCTGGTTAACTCTCGCAGCAACTTGCTGGTCCACCTGCTTCTGTCGGGATTCAAATACGCTGCACTCCTCGAAGACAACGTTGAGTCAGTTTTCGTTGAGTCAGTTTTCATTATATAGGACTGGTCCCCACCTCCGAGCGGTCGCTCTTCATGACTCTGGTGAGACACCTAGTGGCAGTACTTGAAGGTCTAATCTTCATACTTCTGATGTTCTTCCTGGGTGGTTTCATCACTATGACAATAGTACATGTTTGCTCTCGAAGGAAGGATTACAGGGAGTGTAGGAATAGGGAATGTGTGTGGGTGATGGGATTTCCAGGGCTGCACCCCAGGTGGTCATCCTTGCCAAGGGGTGGGGGTGTCCCTCCCCCATGAGGTCCTCCCACATTAAACCACCCCTAGTGGGACTATTGGGTAGGGGCCTAACCTCGTGAGAAGCCCCCCCCCCATTGGGGAGAAGTGACAACACCTTGGGAATCGTCACTATTGCAGCACAAACACATTGTGGCATTTAGGATTCATGAAGCTAGTAACAAGCAGCCAACACACTTAGGGTTCCACTACTGATTTCTCTACTGTGCACCCTTCTTGAAAGCAAGCTCTTCTAGAGGGAATGTCTTGATTAAAATCATCTGTGGGTGTCTTATATCTGAAATTGATATGCACTGGTCTTCAAGACCAATTAAATACTACATTTTTCTCGGGTTAGAATTTTAGACATTTTTTAAGATATTTTAAAAAAGACCTCTGGTGGGCTCAGTTGTAAGCTAGATGCATTTGATCAAGTCTTTGCATTGAGCACTAGGGAGAGCTAGGTCATGTCAGTAAAAAGGGGCAGTCTGTTGTTCCTCCATTTGGGTAGATATTCATATTGGCATAAAAGACTGAACGTGCTGTAGTTCCTTGGCAGTTTAGGAACACTCAGATGCAGAAGATTGACTGGATGTTTCTCAGATGGTAGTTAAGGAAAAACTAATCAATGAAGGAAGTGTAGCCATGACAGAAAATACATTTCACTTTAGTACTTGGAATGAAGAGGAAAAACACACAGAGGAGGAATGTATATTTCAAATGAACACTCAATTTAATATTTGCATGAGAAAGAAAGAAGGATTTCTTTTAGGAACACAAAATGGAAGGGAGAATGTTCTTGAACACCAATTTCAATAGAAGAAAAATGAGCAGTACAGTGGCTAGGCAGGCTGGGGTTGGAAGAAGGAATGCAACTTCCATATTGGTCAAACATTACATGGGGAAGGCATGTGGCTCATTGGCATTTACCTTCCACCATAGCTGGGTGCTGTAAAGAGGCCAGACATTCAGGAAGATCTGTGCAGTAAGCAACCACAAGTATCAAGCCAGTGACCAACACAACAGACTCATATCAAAACTTCTGATTACTAGTACAAAGAAAGGCATTGCAACAGTGACTGACACTATTTGGCAGATCACTCTAAATCTGCCTTTGATGAGGTTTTCACAGTCTGGCACATGCCAAATACTAAAGCATCCATCTGTGTTGAGACTTTTAGTGCAGCAACCGCAAGTGTGTTGAGATGCACGTACAGCATCCCAGCCATGCCAAATGATTCCGATTGAGAAAGATCTATTAGAATGAACTATTGCGGGAGCAGATTAAAGGCGGTGCGGCAGAAGTACACGTTTTAGTTCGGTTTGACACATTTGATACTAACATATAGCAATAGTGAAAGAGCAACAAAATGCATCATTGTTGTGTTTGCAGAGGTCATACATAGGGCAGCATATAGGTCCAGGGTTTTAAGTTCTGTATTAGTAGCAACATAGTATAGCGTGATGTGTGGAAAAGACCGAATTAGGTGGAAAATGGAGTCAGTAAAGTACCATGGTAGAAGCAAAGTCGGTAAGTTAACATGGCAGGAGTATCACCATTTTGGATCTTAAGGACTAGCACACAAATAAAATAGAACACAGGCTGTGATGTGGCGCTGTGGCAATGTTACTTCAGCTCCAGAAGCAAATTCCCTTTCCTGTTCCCCAGGAGAGAAGCCAAGGTCAGAGGCACCCATGGTACATAAGTATGAAATGTGTCCAGCTGCAGTGCTTGAATAGGGTGGGAGTGGATGTCAACTGGTAGGGATGTGCCCTCTTTGAAGGACAAATTCATGAGAACAGGTTATAAAGGTCTTATGATTCCAATGGGCAACAAGAGCATTTAGAGCACTACCGCCCTCCCCAATGAGCTGTCATCCAATATGAATTAAAAGTAGGGACACAACCAAAAGCAAATAAAACCCTGAAATTCAAACCAAGAGCGATGCTCCCAGTCACGTCATTACTGGGCACCTGGGGTTCGAAGAAAAGAAGGGGGGAGTCATGTCTGGATCGTTCCGAAATTTGGGATAAGAAGAGCAGAGGTGATGGCAATAAATTAAGTACAAAATCTGGGACGCAGCTTGTGTGGGCCACGGCGTCTGGGTTGATGTGGCCTATTGTCCATTAGTGCAGAGTTGGCCTCGCCAAGATACTTTGTTCAGGTCTGGAACTGGGGGGTGCACATCACATGATAGTCTCAATTTACAAACAGATCAATAGGAAACCACAAATCAGGTACCTGGTGTTGATCGTCACAATGTAGGAGAAAACGTGTCTAGAGAAATGGGTTTTGATTAGATGTGGCTAATCAGTCCAGCGACTACTCGGGGGCTGGGTGATTAGCATGTTCTATAGGGCGTACGCAATGGGGATGGAAGGATTATGCTGTATTCATTATTTTGCAAAGTACTGTTAATTTGCTGTTTATCCACTTTAAAAGATGTAACGCCTTGAGATAAGACAAGCTCTGTCAGTTCGTTACTACAGGACCGTCAGATCTTTTTGCATGCAATAAACCTCTTTTTCCCTTGCAAAGAGGTGCAGTAATTATTTGGCCTTCTTGGATTATTTTCACAGGCGGTTTTTTGTGTTGCGACCATTTCAATATGGTGACCCCAACGTGATCTCAGACTTTTCATGAGGTCGGGGTTGTCCGAGCTGTGCATTATGGGGTGCGGCGCCCATCTACAGCAGCGAGTCCCTGTCCACGACGTGAAGAGGTCTGCACGCGCCACATTGTAAGAAATCCTGTGCAGGCCATTGATGGGACCCCATGACGGAGGAGCTTGAGAGAACGCATAGATGCAAGTGCATCAATAATGGAGAAAACAAGCAGAGAGTGGGCATGTGTGGAGTGATTTGTTGGTGAAGGGATGGAGTTTGAAAAGCCACGTGGTAATCTATATTGGTTTTATATAAGGTGACATCACACGGCACATATAGCAGAAAGAGATGGAGAAAGTAAAGGGGAACTTCTCAGATTGTGGAGGAAAGGCAGCGCTGCAGAATTAAATAAAAAGGTGAGGTCCATTATATGGAGGTCCTTGGATCCCTCCACTCTGGAAAAGGGAGTGTGAGGAGGTAAACACCCTCATCCCGAGGTAAGTGGATAGAGGGAGGGTACACACCATTTGTAAATAAATGTGATCTTGTTGTGTGGGACCATTATATGGAAGGTTTGGGATTCCTTTGCCTGGTACAAGGGGTGTAAGGAGATTTAAGGTGTTTTTGGACATGTAATGTGGAGTGCCGATTGTTGTGGCATGTAAGAAGTTGCGTGGAGCATCAAGTGTGTGTGTGGGGTGAAACGGACGGGAAGTGTGGGCAGTGTTGGGACGGGGCGTGGCGATCGGCACTGCTGATCTGTGTCTAAAAAGCAACGGATTGTTATAAGTTTGAACTAGACGTAATGAGTTCTCTCACCCCACTTGAATATATGTGTACCGGGCTCCTGGTGTATAGGGAGAAAAATATGAACTAACGCTAAAGGCGGGTTGCTGACACAAGGGGAGATAATAATAATAATGTCCTTCTCATATAGCACTACACACCCATAGTTCTGAGACCGCTCAAATAACAGAAGACATTGTACAAGGTATGGCCTGAAGAAGGAACAAATAAAGATGTCCTGAGCCACATGTACTCATATTTGGCAGCAAGGTATAAGGGCAAGAAGTAAAGAAATAGGAAAGGTGCTGTAGAAGATGGTGGAGGATTTGGAAGATGTTCCCGAGCATTCTAAAAAGGGGAGAAATTGCACTAAAAGCACCCTGTGTCAACAAGGTGCCTAGCATAGCGCTAGAGTCTGGCGATACCCCTACAACCCCCACAGCCCCGCCACCCCCACAGGGATGCTTCCAATTACAAGCAGCAGCAGGTTAAACCCAGAATATGTAACTCACACAGCCCCTTGACAGTTAGTGCCCGCAACAAACGAGAATGTCCTACCTCCAGGAGTACGGATGGGCGATGACAATCATGATGGGGCACATTTTTACGATAGTAGGGATAGAGTGTGGGCCTACTTAAGAAATGCATATCCTGATCACCCGATATACTTTCAATTATGGCACGTACTATGAAGGACGATGAGGACCCAGCACAATACATATAACAGATTCAGGAGATGTACAGGGCTGAGACAGGGGAATCATGGGATAAACCTATTGCCATATTTCATCACATGTTGAAGAAGGGACATCCAAAGGCGGTGCAGAAAGACTTGGATTAGGTAGTAGGGATCGAGGCTAAGGGATGGGCAGATATTCAGGCAATTATAGCGCATCATTGCAGACGACGATAGGAGAGGGAAAAGGAAGTAGTGGATAATGCACAGAAATCTGAAGCGAAGTTAGTACAGAAGAAACTAGCGAAGTTGAGTAAAGAAGGAGCCGTGATCACGGGTCCGCCTGTGGGGCAGGCAGAGCCGTGATCACAGGTCCGCCTGTGGGGCAGGCAGAACAGCGAGTGGCAACAGTGGACATGAGGGTGGTGCCAGAATGGGCAGGAGGATATAAATACTATCCAGACATCAAAGGGTACCATAGAGTGTACCAGGGAGTCTATGCAAGAGGAATAGCAGGCTTTCAAGGATTCCGAAGAGGTAAAGGAGGAGGATTTGGCAGGATGTGGCTGAGGTTTGGTGGACCATGGTTGTGTTGCTCATGTAGTAAAATGGGTAATTTTGCCTGAGAGCGTAGGAGTAGGCAAGCAGCTGCGTATGATCCCCGCACATTTCCCAGTGGGCCGATGGCCACGGCCACATATCCACAGCAGTATGGGATGATGCCTCTGAGTGTCCCATATGGCACAACACCGGCACAGACGTCCCAGCAGGGACAACAGCCCAAAAACCAGTATCAATTCCCACTACCGCAACAAAAGGGACAGCCGCTAGCACTAAATAGCACACCTGTGCACACACAACCCCCACAAGTCAGCACCACCTGTATGGGAGAAAAATCCCTAACCATATGGTACAGTGACAAAACACCAAGGGGCAAGTGTGGTGGGTGCTAACCCTTTTGGGTTCCCAGGAGAGAAAACCCACCCAGATTAAGACTGTCCAGAGAGGTTTGGCATGCCCAGTTCTATCAGCTACTGCCGACCCGAAAGAGGGACCCATGGTAGGTGTAGAAATAGGCAACAAATAGTTTTCATATTTGACACAGGTGCGACAAAATCATGCATAAAGGAAGGCCGCTTTCCCTTATCAGGTAAAGACTGGGGAAATTAATGTGGTTCCATTTACAGAAGACTTACCCATCAAGGTAGGGAACAAAGGGGTGATAGCCCCACTACTGTTTTCAACAGCAAATCTGGTGAACTTGTTAGGCAGGGATCTGTTAAGCAAGTTGAACAGGACAATTTAATTTTCGGAAGAAGGGGTAGTGTGCTCTACACCAGGAATTTGTTATGTTAGAGCACTGGTGAGAATGTAAGCAATGTACAGGGATGTCACCACTAAAGGAATACCACTGCATCCTGATTTGTTTATGTATGGAGTGACGGTGTTGTTGAGTTGGGTGCCTGGTATTGGAAACCAGCCGTGGAGGGTGCTGTCAGAAGAACAAGTTACTTTCTTACCTGGTAACGTTCTTTCGATGGGATGGTCCGACGACGTATTCCATATCTATGACAGATAATGTCCACAGCTGTGCTGCTTCGGAAAATCTTCGCCATCTGCGTCCTGCGTCGATGCGCCGTCCCAGAGGACCTCCTCCGACGGCCGACGTCACCCGATGTGATAAGTAGGACGCACGACGCCCATAGCCTCAGTTACAGTTTTTTCCCCAGAACGTGTACCAACAGTTTACTGCCAGTCAGACACACAAGGCCTTGCGGAACGCAAGCTGCAATCGCAAAAGAAATTCTGAAGCGGGGAAGGTAGGGAGGGAGCGATATGGAATACGTCGTCGGACCATCCCATCGAAAGAACGTTACCAGGCAAGAAAGTAACTTGTTCTTCGAGGGGATTGGGTCCTCCGACATATCCATATCTATGACAGACTCCTAAAGCAGTACCAAGCAAGGATGTGGGAAAGAATTTCGAACACAAATTCAGCATGCCCAATCAAATTGCGGAATAGAGGACTGCCTTGCCAAAGGCCAGATCCAGCCCTCTGATGGAATCGAGGGAGTAGTGACGTACACAAGTATGTACTGAAGCCCAGGTAGCTGCATCACAGATGTGGCAAATAGGAACGCCCCTCTGCAGGGCAGTAGACGCAGCCACTCCCCTGGTAGAATGGGCCCGCAAGCCAGCCGGAGGGTCCTTACCCGCCAAGCGGTAACACAAAGTCTGTTTCGTCACAGCTTGTCCCAAACGCTTTCCAGCGTAACCAATGAAAAGTTGATCGTCCACTCTGACCCGGGACATGCGCAAAATATGAAAGCTCAACGCTCTCCTAGGATCAAGCCTATGGAGCCTCTCCTCTTCCTTACCAGGATGTGGCGGAGGATAGAACGCCGGAAGAACAACCTTCTGGCTCAAATGAAAATCCGAAACCACCTTCGGAAGAAAAGAAGGACAAACTCTAAGGACAACCCTGTCCTTATGAAACACAGTGAAGGGTGGCTTAACTGAAAGTGCCTGTAACTCACTCACTCTGCGAGCAGAACTAACCGCAACCAAAAAGTTAGGAACATTCTTCAGACGAGCGCTTAAAGATGGACAGCGCCGCCAGGTAACCTTTAATGGTCCCCACTTGCAAGCCCCTGTGGGCCAAAGAAAGCAAAAAAGACAGAACCATGGGAATGTCACATTCAAAAGGATCCACATTCTTAACTCTGCACCAGTCGCAGAACTTTCTCCAACGGCAACGGGACAGAGACTTTGTTGCCAGCTGCCTGGCCGAGAGCAACACCTCCATCACGTCTTCAGGGCGGTCCCAATCCTTATACCTCAACCTTTCAGAAGCAAGCGTGAAGGTTAAGGGATCTGACCTCTGGATGGAGAACCTGACACCCCACCCGTGAGAGCAGATCGTCGCGGTAGGGAAGACGACGTGGAGGGCAGATGGACAAGTCGAGAAGGTCGGGGTACCATGTCCTCCGGGCCCACGCCTGAGCAATGAGGATCATCCGGGAACCGAACCTCCGCAGTACTTGCGGGATGACGGGGACTGGAGGAAACGCGTACAGCAGTGGGAATGACCACTCCACCACAAACACGTCTCCCAAGGCTCCTTTTGGAGGAAATTCCCGCGAGCAAAATCTTTCGCACTTCCGGTTGACACTGGAGGTGAAGAGATCCACTTGAGGGATCCCCCAAAGGGCGAAGATCTCCAGGAGAATCTCCTGAGCCAGCTCCCACTCGTGAGACATCATGCTCTGCCTGCTCAGAGAGTCCGCCGTCTCGTTGTCATCTCCGGCCAGATGAACATCCGAGATCGAAACTTCCTGCTGGATGGCCCAGAACTCGAGCTGCATCGCCTCCCTGCACAGATGAAGTGACCCTGCCCCCCCCCTTCCCCTTTTTGTTGAGGTAGTGCATGGCCACCGTGTTGTCCATTAGAATCAGGACACTCCTTCCTCGCACAGTCGGCAGAAAAGCCTTCAGGGCTAGCCTGACGGCCCTCAGCTCCAGCAGATTGATATGGAGTCTGGACTCCGACGGAGACCAACGACCGCTGACTGTCAACTCGTTGGCATGAGCTCCCCATCCCATGAGGGATGCGTCTGTCACGTTCGTCACCTCCGGCCAGGGCAGCCAAAATGGGGCCCCCTTCATCAGATTGCCTTTGACGGACCACAACAGAAGGTCCTGGGCGACCGAGGGCGGTACCTGAACAGGGTCCGACAGCCTGCCGGAGGACTGAGACCACTGGAGCTTGAGTGCCCACTGCAAAGATCTCATCCGCAGACAAGCCTCTGGCACCAGAAGAATGCAGGATGCCATGAGGCCGAGCAGTCTCAAAAACTCTAACACTGGGAGATTCGGGGCAAGTTAAAACTTGTGCACCATCTGCTGAATGTGAAGAGCCCTCACCTGGGGAGGAAAACACTTCCCCTAGGGACGTGTCGAGCACTGCTCCGATGTACTAGAGCCGCTGCGTTGGTGTCAAATGGGACTTCTTTAAATTGAGGGAGAAGCCCAGCTTGTGAAGGGAGTGGCAGGTGACGGACAGATGATCCAGGACTTGCTCGGGAGGGCTCCCCCTGATCAATCAATTGTCCAGGTAGAGGTAGACATGAATCCCCACTTTCCTGAGATGCGCTGCCATCACCACCATGAGCTTGGTGAAAACCCTCGGGGTGGAGGTCAATCCGAACGGCAGGACCCGAAACTGAAAATGCGAGTCGCCAACCGAGAACCTCAGGTACTTCTTGTGCTTGGGATGGATCGGCACATGGAAGTAAGCATCCTTGAGGTCGAGGGACACCAACCAGTCCTGAAGTCGAAGGGCCTGGAGGACTTGAGAGAGAGTAACCATCTTGAACTTGTCCTTCCTGAGGAGTTTGTTAAAACCGCGCAAGTCCATGATGGGTCTCAATCCCCAGTCTTTTTTCGAAATCAAAAAAATAAGGGGAATAGCATCCCTTGTTCCTCTCCGCTACAGGCACCAGTTCTATGGCGCCTTTCTCCAGCAGGGCTTGAATTTCCAGCGCAAGGAGCAGATCCAGACTCTACAAAGAGAGGTTCCCAGGTGGATTGTTGTGAGGCCTCTGCCAAAAAGGAAGACAGTAGCCGTGGGTTATGAACTCCAGAACCCACACATCTGAAGTAATGGCTTGCCACTCTATAAGATGCTGCGCCAGCCTTCCCCCAACCGGCGAACCATGGGACCTGGCCTCATGATTGAGTGGTAGCGGCTGCGGCGTTGCCTGAGGGTAAAGAGGCAACTGCCCGAGCGGACTTGGCACCTCAAGTACCATTGTTTCCACCTCTGGCACTCTTACGGTGGCCTCTTTGACTGCTAGCTCCTCTCGCTTTACTGAAGGACGAGTAATAGCGAAAGGAACCTCCCCTCCATTGCTGTCCCCTAGGACGAAAAGGCGGAGGTTGGCGAACTGCAGCGCCCAACGACTTCGCTGCAGCTTTGGAGGTCTGCAACCTCTCAAGGCTCTCGTCAGCCTTGCCGCCAAAAAGGTGTTCACCGTCAAAGGGCATGTTGAGGAGCCGGGACTGCACATCAGGAGCGAACCCAGACTTCCGCAACCACGCAAACCTGCGTATTACGGTGCTCGCCGCCATGGACCAGCTGACACAATCTGCCATGTCCAAACCCGACTGAACGGCCTCACACATGGCATCCTTGCCATCCTGAACCATAGCAAGGAAACCATCCCGTTCGTCCCCTTCGGGAATACGGTCAGCCGCTAATGCAACACAGTTCCACAGAGTGTGTGTGAAACGAGACAAGGCACATATGGAGTTGGCCGCCTGAAGCGCCATATCCCCTGAAGAAAACACTTTCTTCGCCCAGCCGTCAAAACGTTTGTCGTCCCTATCCGGAGGGATGGTAGGATACGACGCCTGCTTTGCCGGGGCCGTAGACGCCTGCACCACCAAACTCTCAGGAGTGGGGTGCCTGGTCAAGTAGCAGGGGTCGCTACTGGCTGGACGGTATTTTCGCACCAAATACTTGCCCACTGCCGGGAGAATCTCCGGAGCAGGCCAAGCCGCCACCACCCTTCTCTGCAGAGCCATATGAAACGCTGGCGTCGACAGAAACAGCGTCGAGTGAATAGGCATCGACGTCAGCTGCAGCGCCGCCAGCATCAGCGGCGTCGGCACAGGCCTCGAAGCCGGAACTCTGGCATTTCTCTCGACGACCTAGGCGCCAACAGCGTCGACGACCCCCTCGGAGGCGGAGCCTCGAGAGAAATCGTCGACGACCTCTGCGCCACAGGCGTCGATGTCTTCTTTGAAGACGGCACAGGCTCACGCGGTCTCGAGCGCGTCGAGGACCGGGACCTGGAACGGGCATGGCGAGAATGGCTACCCTGGTCCGAGCGGGACCTCTCCCGTGAGCCGTGCCGACCACCCGAGCCCGAAGGCGTACGAGCGGTGTCGCTCGACCGGTGCCGACCAACCCCACTCGGAGGTGCGGACGGACCGGTGCCCTGCGATTCAAGAATTACTAGCATCTGCTTCCCGAAGGAAGCCCATTCCTCCGGTGTCGCTTGCATGGAGGGATAAGCGACCCCCCGACGGGGAGTCCTCTGAAGAGGACAGGGAAGGCGACAGATGCCGGCGCTTCCGGGAATGTCTCGAAGAGGCGGAGGAGTGGCGAGACCTACTCCTGGAAGCAGACCCACTGGACTTCCGATGATGATGCTGAGAGTCGCCCCTCGAGTCATCCGTAGAAAGCCCCGCAGACCTCGACTTCCGGGGCTTAGACACCCGACCTACCGACAGCTTCTTGTGTTCCCGCAAGGCCTTTGCCTTGAGCGACTGGCAGTCGACACAGTCGTCCGTATCGTGGGCCTCCCAGAGACACCAGAGGCAGGCGTCGTGCAAGTCCGTGACCGACATCTTGGACCCACAGTCCCCGCATTTCTTGAAGCCCGCACGCGGGGTTGAAGACGAAGTAGACATCGCCACGAACAGGTCTTCACAAAAAACCGAACAGGTTCAACGAACCGAGAATTGAAAACAGCAAACTCTAAAGAGTCGAGGCGTACCGAGATTCACGAAGCAAACCCGTTCGCGGAAAAAACGGAACTGAGGCTATGGGCGTCGTGCATCCTACTTATCACATCGGGTGACGTTGGCCGTCGGAGAAGGTCCTCGGGGACGGCGCATCGACGCAGACGATTTTCCGAAGCAGCACAGCTGTGGACATTATCTGTCATAGATATGGAATACGTCGGAGGACCCAATCCCCTCGAATGTTTGTTTCGGCCTGCAATGATCCGGGTACCATCGTTACGCTAGATTTGGAGGGGGTGTTGATTGCGGATTATAAGGTAATGCTTAAAGGGATTTGGGAGAAGGGAGGTGAGTGGCGTAGTTTTGTGCATCAACCCGGGTCAACCACTATGGGAAGTTGTTTGAGGATGCTGACAAAGATGGTGAAATGATCCTGCAGGTTTGTATCCGGTGTTACATAATGTTTAGGCATCGGAATGTCCCTTGTCCTATACGTATTGCTAAATGCATGCCTAAACACTTACAGGCAGATTTATTACAGGTCCCAAGCACTTCATGGACCGACAACCCCCATGATGTAGGATTCTTTTAGAGCATAGGGGCAGTGCGTATCAAGTTAATACAAGGAGCTGCGTTACCGAGAGTGACAAAGTACCCATTGTCCAGAGTGACAAATGAGGGAATACATGAGCCAATATGTGTGTTATGGCAGCAAGGCATTATAGTACCATCTGAATCCCTGTGCAACACAGCCATATACCCTATCAAAAAAGCAAAAGGCTCAAGTGGAAGGATGTTGATTTATGCCCATTAAATAACAGTTGAGGCTGAATTCCCAGTTGCAATGAACCCTGCCACGATCCTTTGCAGTAAACCAACTGAGGATACACACTTTACTGTCCTTGATTTAAAAATTGCATTCTTTTCTATACCATTGCACTCAGATTCGCAATATCTCACTGTGCTTACTTATCGCGGGCA
The DNA here is from genome assembly GCF_040938575.1 of Ambystoma mexicanum. Classification (NCBI taxonomy): domain Eukaryota; kingdom Metazoa; phylum Chordata; class Amphibia; order Caudata; family Ambystomatidae; genus Ambystoma; species Ambystoma mexicanum. The sequence continues at coordinate 1,191,052,601 of NC_090936.1, forward strand.
AAGGTTCCAACAAACTAGACTCCCTATGTGGTATTGCGAGTCCCCAGTATTTTAACATTGTATTGCACATGGATTTTGGTAATATAAACGTACCAAGTAGTCATCCAGTTTGTAGATGACATCTTGGTGGGCAGCACAACAGAAGATGTGTGCAATTGCTCGCAGACAAATAATACAAAGTGGACAAGGACAAAATGCAGCACTGTCAGAAAGAGGTAGTGTAGTTGGGACAAATTATATCCTCTGAAGGGAAACAAGTAACACCAGGAAGGGCAGCTGCAGTATAGAACACACCACAGCCTGTGACATGGAATGCAATGCAACAGTTCTTGGGATTGGGCAACTATTGTAAAGCACAGATTTATGACTATTCTACTTACATAAAACCCTACTGCAGGGACTCAAGGATGCACAAAAAAGGAAGGAGTGACTCACATAGACAGGAGAAATGAGAACATGTTTCCAGGAGCTTAAAGAGGCCATAAGCAACACATCATTAGCAAACCCTGATTATACAAAAGAATGCTTATCTCTGCTCACATTGCAATGGTCAAATAATGACTGCTGTATTGGCTCAGCACACATCTCTGCAACATAAACCCTTAGTAGATAACAGTGGCATACTAGATTCAGTAACACAGGATCAATTACCATGTGAGCAGGCACTGGCCGCTGAAGCATTTGTCATCGAACAATCAGCGACACACACTATGGGGTGATTGGCCACGTTAGATGTAGAGCATGCAGTGTTTGTAATTCTTGAATTATCTAAGTCCACTTTAAACTGCACAAAGAGCCTCGGCATACGTAGTAATTTCATCAAGCCCATCCATTCACATTGTGAATGTTGTACTCCGCCACGTTTATCGCAATACCTGTTGAGGAAGAAGAGGAAGTGCATGATTGTATCATTTATGAAGGCCCGGAGGGTGATTTAATAAGAGCTAGAGAGGATGCGCTGGAGGAGGTTCTCTTCGTTGATGGGTCATCAACGATCGATCAAGAGACAGGCCAGAGACTCAAGTGCAGATGTGGTGTGCCGTGTAGATAGAGAATATGAAGTTCTACTCCAAAAAAGGCCATGCACACATTATTCGGCCAAGGCAGCAGAACGAATTGCATCGTTAGAAGCATTGGAAGCGTCCCAGGGATGCTTAGTTACAATATATCCAGACTCTGCGGCCTACACCCAAAATACAGACCCCGTTTCTCTTGGCAATGACGCAGAAGATAAGGCCGCCAAAGAAGCAGTGTATTATAGGGATCCAGATGTCACTGCATAACGTGAGGTGGCAAACAAACATTTGGAGTTAGCAATCTCAAACACTGCAGTAGCAATTAAGCAAATAATGACAAGGCCAGGAACCTCAGGATGGGAAGGATATTTGGATTAAGCAGGGTTGCTCAAAGAAACCGACTGATCTGATTTGGAGACAAAACATTACAGGTAAATGTGAGGGGTCAGAAAGGTGAGGCGGACAAGTAGATAGAGTTCTCACATGTAGGATTTCCCTACCTATTAAACTAAGAATAAAGGAAAACACTAAAAGGTTTCTGTCCCTCACACAACAAAACATACAGGTATTCGATGGCAATTCAAATTATTATTAAACACAACTTTATAACCATAGTTCCTTGTAACCTGGGTCAGTTCCCCCTTCTCTAGGATTAAAGCAGGATTCTTAGCTCAAAGTTCCAGTCAAGAAAGTTCTTTCAATATCCAAAGTCTGTTTGAAAATTCAACATAAAGTTCACTCCATAGGTTTTCCACTTGGCATTTGGATCAAATGCAACACAAAGTTCTTCCAATGAGACAGTTCACATTTTTCCCAAATGTTCTGCTTCAAGAAAATCAAGAGACTTCCAACTATTGCTCAATAGCTTTCTCTTGATACACAATAAGAATTTGTCAAGATGAGTTTTTAAATCACAGTTTAAATCACCTTCTAGGGACGTTGACACTTTCCACTTCAACACAATACTTATATTTCTTCTTCCTGGTCCACTAACCTGCCTGGACTAGCCCCTAAATAGTCCCTCTCCTGGTGTACTCGCCTGCCAGGATAACACTCCTACCACCACCATCACCACCACCACCAGTACTCAGTGGTGAGGTTTACTTCAAACTTCAACAAAATTAATATTTATAATTTGTTTTAAAAAAGGACAATGCCAAATCGATGCCCTTTGTTCCTCTGACTTGTTTGCCACATGTAATGCAGGTTAATGTCCTCTTTCCCTTGATAAGGATTACAAGGAGGGTTTCCCTTCTGCCACCTTTGGGTTTCTTCTGCTTCACCAATTGACTGCTGATAATATCTCAGATTTTGTTTTCTCTAGGAAAACATGTTTCACTAATTTATTATTGCCTCTCTTGGGTTTAACCAATGCTGGTACTCTTGTTCAAGTATTGCTGCCTCTTTACTTTGGAAACGGTAGTTCTAATCATTAACCGGTCTTGTTCTCTTCTTTTGGCTTATGTAATATTGGTTCTTTTGATCAAGTATTGCCTTCTCCTTTCTTCGGCAACAATGAATATAGCGTTTCATTTTCCCCATTCCTCTTTATTTAAGAATAAGTCCAAAAGTACTTTACTTCATTATTTCGGTATTCAAAGTGTCTGTTTCCAGACAGTAGTTTGTCATGGACCGCCCCGGGGTCACCTCGCATAGGCAGACTCACCGGTCATCTTCTGCGCTTCCTTCCTACATGCTGCTGGTTCAACGTCAGGATTCAAATGTTTGACTACTCAGGTCACATTTCCAGTGCATGCGCCTTCTGTGCTGGAAGTCTGCTTCACTCAAGTGCTTACCAGCCACCTGAGTACTGAAAAGAGCTAAGAGAGCTCTTTTCTCCCATGGGACAGTCAGCCTCCACACTGCTTCCCGCTGCACGATCTCTGCACTTTGAGGCCACAACTTCTAAGACTATCAGGACCATAACGCTCGGTAAATGCAGCGGCATTCATGGCGTCTCCTCTGATTCTACTGCATACACGGAAGAGGAGTTCTCTTGGCCTGCACCTGAGGTAGCCTTACGTAGTCACAAGTTCTGCTCAGGTGTGGGTAAGTGTTGCTCTGCCATTAGACAGAGTATCAGAGTTATGCACCTCTGTACTCCTGTGCCTCGTCCCAGTACTTAAAGCATTATGGCTCTTGAAGTCGCCAATGTTCTATCCTTATTCAATTTGTTCTGTTTAAAGGTTTTATTAAAGTTTTTTTTTGGAGATGAATTTAAAGGGATTATGGTTTGGTTTTTGATTCTATATCTTATAAACAAAGGTGAACCATAACTCTCAGAAATGATGGTATTGATTCTCCCACTGCTATACACATCATTCTCATGCTGATCATAAGGGTCAGCACCAATAATACCTTGTGTGCTTCTGGGATGGGGAACCTTAGTCTGACAACACGCTATTAGGCATTCTGGCATTAGGGAAACTTCACCTTCCGGAGAAGAAAAATACGGAATCTCTCCTAGCAGAGTCACATTATTCCCTTGGTGGCCTTCTCCTCCCAGGTGATTTCCCCCCTGACGAATACCACCCACAGGGTTAGGATCAGGAAGCGGCTGCCTTTCCCATGCCACCTTGGAGGAGATTCTAGGCAGGGATTCTGTGAGGACTTTGCAGGATTCATCACAAAAAGTTAGTAATGCCACAGGATTTGGTAACAGTTGCTTTTGAGAAGCTGCACTACCCAGTGCATGTTTGTAAACAGCATATTGCTGCTGACATTCAGGAGGACTGGTTTGTCCCCAATTTACAGGAATTCATCAACACGATTGTGGCAAATTGCACAACGTGTCATCTTTACAACACTGGCTAGATGCTTAGGAAGTTAAGTGGCACATTGCCCCATCCCACTGGGCCATTCAGGGAGCTTCACATCAACGTGTTTATGATCTACAGGTACAGTAATTATCGTTACAGTATTGTTGTAGTCGGTGTTCTCCCGTTGGGTTGAGGTTGGTCCCTGCACACAACCGGATGCAGAATCAGCTGTAAAATATTTGGTATGCAAGGTATTCCCTCGCTGGTGTATGAGGTCCTAAAATTTGACAGCTGAACTCACTTTTTTAATGATCTATAAGAAATAGTAGCCCTATTGGGGATTACGCAAAACTGTACTCAATATATCCTCAGGCCAATGAAATTGTGTAGAAGATTAACAGATGTTTAAAGAATAAATGGTCTAAGAAGTGTGTAACATAAGGGAACTGGGTGCAATGTCTCCCTTTGGCTCTGTTTAACCTGAGAATGCAGCCTACGAAACACCACAATTGGCCCCCTCACAAGACAGTGACTGGGATTAGAAGGCTGAGAGTTCAGAAATGAGAGCCGGAAACAAGGTTGTCATGTTTTTGTCAAAGATATTAAATGAAAAGGGCTGGGAAAAGGTCTCTCTGATCCTATGCTAAAGAGAAGATTCCCCACCTATAAACCAAAACTAAGGATCTGGGTCAGGATGTCAATAACTGAAGAGCCGTCCTTGTGTCCAAAACGTCCTATCCTGACCCTCATACTACAAACAAAACAATACAAATGTGAAAGGAAAATATCTTCAACTTGAACCTGGCAAAAAGCGTTCACAACTGATGCAAGACTAATTCTAACAAAATGTTTTCCAAGGAGGAAGCCCTTGGTTCCAGAGGGTAGATCCCTTCCCCAGAATTCTTAAGAGTGAAAACAGTTTTTTACTAGCAGTTCCATTGTTTCCTGCTTTGCTTCACAAGGTTCACATTTAAGCCATAACGCCTGTGACTGTCTTTCTTTAATGAAACTTCCTCCTTGATTCAAACAAACACAAATCTTTCCTTGGATCAGCCAAAATGGTGCATCTTGAAGACTTCTGGGGCTTTTAAATTGCCTTGTATTCTCTCCTGCCAGGTCCCCTTCTGCAATGCCTACTGCTTGGTGAACTCTCCTGCCAGTACTCTTTCTGCAATGTCAACTACCTGGTTTACTCGCCCAGCAGGACCTTTATATATCGCTCAGTTGCCTGGCATCTTGCTTGCCAGGGATTCTCATGCGCTTTACAGTTCTCCGTGTTACCAATACTGTATGTATTGTTCTTGGTTTCCTAAGCAGGTTTGTGTGAAGGTTTGTTCAAGGTATGCTCCACATGTGCACTTTGTGGATTCATAGTTCATTGGGGGAGGGGGGTTGTACTTTGCCTTTTCTGCACTCTAACATTTTTTCAATGGGTTTCGGTTCAAGCTGCTATTGGGGGAGTTGCGGTAAAGCCCTGGGGTTCTCACTGGCCTCGGGTAGACGCACCGGCTTTCTCCAGTGTCTGCAGTTCACACTTCTGCAGCGTGCTGCTTTCAGCCGCTTTCCAAACTGGAGGGAGTAGACGTTCTGATGGCTTCCCTTGAGGCTCTGCAATCACAAGCCTTCGTTCCTACAACTCCCGGAATGGAGAACACAATGTTCTTGACTTGCTGAACGGCCAGTGCCTTTCTTGCGGCTTGTTACCAACTCTGGTACTGCATGTTCTTTTTATTTCTTTGAGGCACATGAAATGCAAGGAGACGGGCCTACCGCTGAACACCCATGCCAAGCGAGTTTGCAGAGCTGAGAAATGCATGATGCCTCAGGCTGCTCTGTGCCAATTCATGAGCCCCTACCAAGAAGTACACAGCTGATGACACTGCTGGCTCTAATCCCAAGGCCAGAGGCTGCGCCTCGATATGACAGTGCACTTCCCCAACTGCAGGATACTGCTTCCCCCTTTCCTCCGAAATGTACCGGACGTGCATTACACATGCTGTTTTATGGGTGGGGAGTGGATTTAGCCACTCCGTTTGTATAGAAGGATGGGTCAGACCTGGCGGGGAAAGGCAGTAAGTAGCCCTCCCATGCACTGGTTTGTTTTGCATTACAGCCCATTTCTCTCTACTTCTGGTCTGCTGTTTATTATTTGTGTCCAAGCGCTTTGAGTGTGTTGTGGGGGAGTAGGACGAGCCTGTAACACGACTCTCTACGTCTACACAGCACTTCAGTCTGTGGTATGGAGTGTCTCCCTCGAATGCAGCGGCATCCTATGCCCTGCCACACCGGTAAGTCATCTTTGCGTCTCTGAACTCCAGGATGGAACCAATGTCTTCTCCTGCACTGCCTCCTCGAATAGTGCGCTCGCCAGGTTTAAATGTCTCATGCACGGGTGCTTCAGAAACAACTAGACGGCACTTTAGGTTTCAGGCTCTAGGTATTTCCTTTGACCTCCTGCACCCTCCTCATCTCAGTACTTAGGAATTCTGGGAGTTGAAGTCCATAGGAGGTTTTGAATTGTGCTTACTGATTTTACAAAAAGGTACTTTGGAAGCAAAAGATGTTGTGTTGGTTTTGTGTGCGTTTGTGTCGTAGTTAGGCACTTGACCAGAAAGATTTGAAGCAATTGCTTTACTTCTACATGGGGGAGAGGTGGAGGCAAGCAATTGGCAGTATGAATTGAACTTACCACCGCCTCAGCTGTTTCCTGAAGAGAAGATGTACGTTCGGAATGTTGTATGCCACTGGTAGAGGTTCCAGGACCCATTCACAGTGGTGTCCACCACGCCCTTTGCTGTGCTGTTCCGGTGAAGGAGTTACAGTATTGTGTTCATCTATCCAATGTTCGGAGGCGTATGTTTGCTGACCACCCTACACTCTGCAGTTTTAGTCGTTTAAAATTCTTATCTGTCAGTAATAAATGTGCCGGCCCATTCAACGTCAGAAGAGATCAAACTATTGATCAAAGGATTCCTTCGAGAAATGAAAAGTGATTCCAGACCAATACCACCTATTTACCAAAATGGGGAACTTTTCTGCTTCCCTCCTGGTGCAAGGTATCCAGAATGCAGCTAATGCAAAATGGCTGCAGATAACCAGATGGGAGATGCTTCAGATGGCAAACCAGACAGAGCAGGGCCTTAACTCAAAGAGCGAGTTAAGGGCTATCCGGCTTATGACCTATCTACTCATGGAAGGCGTATGCAAGAAAATTGGACTGTCCTGCTATATGAATATTCCCACAAGGGGCGTGGCTAACTAGCCATGGGATAAGACGTGTCCCGACGAAGCTCCGGTTGATCATGGATGATCCGTGTGTGCACAATCAAATTCGAAAGGTTCGCGTAATGAGGAAAAAGTGCCTGCAGCTGTGGGAACATAACCGGCATGTATTGACCCAAGCTTGAAGCTGAATGGAGGAAATACACGGGAGATATAAGGCGAAGATGTCGCAGGGACCTGCAAGCACAGAAGCAAGATGGCGGCGGCCCGTACCCAAAGGACAAGGCCAGTAAGCGGTGCCAGAACAACGCCAGGACTGCAACCGATCGACTGACCACACTACACGGAACGAATTGTGAGCAGGTGAATGTGCCCCTGTGGCGTCCCAGTGCACACGAACGCTGGGTATTGAAGCGGCATAGTCCGGAGTAGTGCCCGCTCGTAATGGAAGGAAAGATTGCGATCTGAACGCCTTCTTGGGCCCATAAGCCCTGGAATAATGCGGCCCCCACAATAGGTTTGGCTGAAGACAGACGCTGGCACTGCTGCAGCATACTGCGTTGGGAGGATGCGTCAACAGGCAGCAGCTGACTGCGAGATAAAAGCGGACTGGATGTAAAACAGTGCTGGTGAAGTCCAGCAAATCCACGAGAGCTGCTGGCAGACTGGCGCGGTGTGCGCCCGCTACATTGTATCTGGCCGCCATGTATTGAAGCGTGACCTGCACTATGGCCTGGATAGAATGAATACATGATACAAAGTGGCCACGCGGAGAGAGCTGAGCAGTGGACCACAGCTGCCAGCTGGGAGCACAGTATAATTAGGATGCTTAACCCCATTTGGCATGGACTCCACAATGGGTATGGTGCCAGGTCAGATGGATATGCTGTAATACCATACAGTGGGAGCACAAATGCCGGCCGATATGCCCAAAATGGCAGCATGCTCCGAACAAAGAGGGGCACCGCGGTGATAGGAGGCAGTGCCCGACCTTTGCTGGCGTGGGGAAACAAGTAGCCTGAACAACTGAAGCCATCCAGCGCTGCCGTGCAGAAAGCAAAAGGATCGCGGTACGTCTGCTGATACGAGGTCTGCAGCGGGAAGGAAAGCGGTCCAGTGGCTAAGGCAGGGCGCACACGACGGTTGGATTTGAGGACCGGAGTGGTGCGCTGAGGGCGGCCACAGGCTCCCCCTGAGAAGCACTGAATGGAGCAAGGTAAGTGGACTAGAACGGAAATGCACAGCTGCTCATCGCTGCACAGAAAGTGAACAACTAGGGCCAAGGGAATGAGCCAAAGCCTGTGACACTGTAGACAGAGGCAGGCGCCCTGCCAACATCAGTGGGGCGCCAGCCTGATATAAAACAGTACGTGTGGAAGGGAGCACAAGGGAGAAGACTGGACAGGGCAGTGGAAGACACTGCCACAGGAAACAAGATCCCTGCCAGCAGAATAAAGACCCACACACGAAACTGCACTGGATGGCCAGACAAGATAGGACTCATAGCGACCACAGTGAATGGCATCTGAAAAGTGCTGGGGTCCATGAGACCACATTACCAAATAATGCCAGGAGGCTGACGGAGGGAGCGGGAGCACACTACCAGATCTTGCCTGGATGCACAATACCCCAGGACAAGACACACAAGTGCGCGCCAACGCACGCTGGCATCCACACATCATGCTTCCACGTAACAGGCTGTGTAACGACCTGCTATAGAACCACGTTGGACCCACAGGCACTGGGATGCGCAGATGAGGAGGGTGACCTAACCAGAGCCGGGACAATAAGACTAAGTTAAAGAACGGCGGCCAAAGACGTGGGAGGATGCAATCCATTCGCGCAACGGGCAGCGCATCCTGAATGGACAAAAATGGAGATTCCTAGCCCCCTGGAGAATAGATCCAGAAGCAGAGGGACACCTAGCCGTGCTCTAGGTGTTTAGAGTTCGTGTGAATCCAGGCACCAAGATGACATCCAAACTCCCCAAATCCAGGGGGAAGCAGTCCACATTGGAGGACTTCACCAAAACCTCACAACAAACAGAGGGGGGCGAGACCTTAAGACAAAAACCCACAGGTGGACATGACCCCAATGCGCGATGACCGGCAGATCCTGGAAGCAATTGCGGACCTAAACGCTACGTGGGAGAGCAAGCTGGAAGCAGCCACAGCTGAACTTAAAGCAGCGCTGGAGTTCAAAGTGGGCACAATACAGGAGGAAGTCAATCTTCTCAGACAGGATGTACGGAAAATAGCAGAACGCACAGATGAGCTGGAAAATGAGGTGACCACAAACACGACAGCCCGAACATCTCATGCCTCGGAGATCCACATTCTGAAGCAACAGCTCAGCTATCTAGAGAACAGAGCGGAGGAAGCTGAAGGGCGTGCCCGGAGAAACAATGTACGCATAGTCGGCCTTCCGGAAGGGGGAAGAAGGCCCTAACCCGACAAGACTACGTTGAAAACATGCTGCTGCAGGAAATAGGAGGCGAGGCTCTTGCGCAAGGATTTGCGGTGGAGAGAGCACAGAGCGCTCACAAGGAGACCTCCCCCAGGAGCCCTCCCAAGGCCAATCATTGCCAAGATATTGAACTACAGAGATATTTTTTATTGGAATATTTCCGGAAAGGGGGCACCATACAGAGGGCATCTGCGAGCATCGGCATATCCTGACTACACTCTTCAAGTGCAGAGACGGCGACTGAATTACGGCACAGTGAAGAGGAGATTGCGAGACGCGGGCTAACGATTTATGCTGATGTACCCAGCAAAGATTAAAGTGTTCCACAAAAACAAAGCTCCGTTCTTTGAGACTCCGGAAGACGCAACCGAATGGTTGGACACCCAAAATTGTCCAGAGGGAGCGGACAGTCAGAAAGAGGACAGCACGGACAAGTGAAGCCTGATCCTGAGACAGAGGTGCTGTATATACTGTGACTTTGGGACATGAATATAAGATGGAGTAGGATTGTGTTGAAATTAAAGGGTGACGGATTAAGAATGTAACGTGGAACGTGCACAACATGATGCTTCAGAAGCGAAGGATGCACTCTTAAACCCCAATAGTTAGGATAGTTAGGGTGCTGGTAGGGTGGCAACCCCCTGTGTCCTAGTATCGGCATTGCCGGCAGAGGTACAAAATGCAGGTAGGGCTGAGATCCAGGGATGGAGCTGGGCACCAGTTGGGGCTGGGGAGCGTGAGGGGCAGGGAGGGGAGAGGGGGGAGCTGTTGGGGTGTTTGTAGAGGAAGGGAGGGAGGGTTGGGTGTTGGGAAGTAAGTTGGGGTTGGAAAAGGAGGGGGGAGGTAAAGTTTGGGAAAGAGCCTACACACACGTGAGCGATGGCTTACAAGAAAAACCTGCAGACCCATGCAAGGAGGGGCGGGAAGGCATTGGATAATGGGGGACTTCAAAGTACTAACTTGGAATGTTAGGGGGCTCAATGGTTACCTGAAAAAGAATAAGGTGATGATGTACCTGCGCAGACAGAAAATAGACATAGCCCTGATACAAGAGACACACCTTACGAATGAGAAACTAGAGGTTATCAAGAAGAAATAGAAGGGGACGGTGGTTGGTGCGACATTCGGCTTATGCTAGAGGGGTGATCATCTGGGTGGCGCTGCATGTTCCGTTACAGTTATTACAATCCACAGTGGAAGCAGACGGGAGGATGGTTGGAGTAAGGGGGTTGGTGGAAAATAAAGAAATATGTATTATAAATACTTACGCCCCAAATCAGGACACAGTGGCATATTTTAGGACCGTGTTTACCAAACTGAGCATGTACTTGGGGGGAGGCGGTGATTTGGGGGGGGGGGGGGGGGGATTTTAACTGTATGCTAAACCCAAGAGTAGATAGATCAGATAACAAAATAGACAGACCTGCCCCGGCTGCCACGGTACTGCAGTCATTGTTAAAGGACTTCGGGTTTGAGGACGCTTGGAGGATGTGCCACCAGCAGGACAGACAGTGCTCGCATTACTCGGCCCCACAAAACTTGCATACTAGGCTGGATTACATGTTTGTCATGCAAGAGCTGATGGCAGAAATAGCACAGATAAAATGCAAGGCAAGGGTCTTGTCAGACCACTCGTCACTGGCCCTCACATGGCAATACAGACCCCCAAGAGCAAGGACACCGACATGGCGCCTCAGAGCGGAGGCGTTAAAAGATATAATGTTCAGGGAGGACTTGAGAGAAGAGCTAGTCAGTTACTTTGAGACCAACACCGGTAGTGTTGAGTCGGCGGGTATGCTTTGGGAAGCCTTTAAAGTGGTAGTGAGGGGGGTAGCCATAGCTAAGACTAAAGGATTGCAAGGAGGGATACTAACAGCACTGCAGGAAGCAGAAAGGGAGCTGGAGAAAATGATGAGAAGCGAAGGCAATACTAAAGAGGACACCGAAACCATATGCAGGCTGCAACAAGAATGTGCAGGACACTGGGAGAGAATGTGCAACCTAAATTATAAGAGATATGTAGAAAGACAACATGCGGGAGGAGATAAACCAGGAAGGGTGTTAGCATGGTTATACAAAAGTGAGACCCCCAAGACCAACAATCAGGGCAATAGAGAAGGAGGATGGGCAGGTAGTGGATACCCAAGAGGGCGTGAATAGAGAATTCCTAAAGTACTATCAACAACTGTATGGGGATGAAGGCGAAAGCGACCACAGGGACACAAGTGAAACACTGGAAGACATAGGTATGCCATGAATTAGTGCTGAGGAGCAAGCGGACCTCAACGCCCCCGATAACCCTGGAAGAACTAGAGGAGGTGGTGGTGCAGCTACCCACTTGCAAGACCACAGGGGCCGACGGTCTCCCTAGTGAATTTAATAAACTGTACAGAAAGGAGGTGCTCCCCCCGTTTTTGGCCATGTTAAATGAGGCATACGAAATAGGAAGACTGCTGGAGTCCTTGAGAGAGGCGATTATCATACCACTCCCTAAACCCAATAAGCCGGGCAAAGATTGCGGATCATTCAGACCGTTGTCGATGCTTAATCAAGATAGCAAAATGCTCACGGCGGTACGGGCAAACAGGATGAAACGGATTATTGACAAACTAATACACCCTGACCAGACTGGGTACGTCCCACATGGAAATATAACTAACAACCTCAGGCAACTACACTGAATTACAGAACACACAAAAGGGGAAACTTCGGAAATTGCAATTGTATCACTAGACGCAATAAAAGCATGTGACTCAGTTAATTGGCCATGGCTGATAGTAGCCCTGTTCAGTTATGAGATAGGACCTGGGTACCTTAAATGGGTCAAATTGCTGTACAGTGCACCGTTGGCAAGGGATAAAACGGGAGCAATAATATCGGAAAGGTGGCAACTTAGCTGGGGCACTAGACAAGGATGCCTGTGGTCCCCCATACTGTATATCTTAGCATTAGAGCCCCTGGCGCTATATCTAAGGCAACAGTATGACATGATAGGGATAAACGTAAATGGAGAACCACACTTCATTTCCTTGTACGCTGATGATATGCTGTTGTATTTACAATACCCAGAGGAAAACCTCCAATATGTTCTGGAAGTAATGGAACGATTTGCGGCGCTGTCAGGCATAGCGGTGAACCCCAGAAAATCATGCATATTCCCTATGGGTAGATACATTGGTATTCCACAAGAGAAATTGCCAGTCTTACAAATACATTGGGAGGTTAATACATTTAGGTACCTTGGGATAGACATCTACCATACGGTAGAGGCAGAGCACCAGCATAACACAGAGAAGGCGGTCAAGGGCATCGAAAATAGCATGACGTTTTGGGTAAAGCTCCCTCTGGCGATGACGGGGAGAGAGGCAATGTTGAAAATGGTGGTCCTACCCAGTTTATTGCATCATCTTGGGAATATACCATATCTGATATCAAAACTATTCTTTGACAAGGTGCACAGCATGTGTAGGGGGTTCCTCTGGCATGGAACGAGGAGCAGGGTCGCCCTTTGGAAATTGCAAAATGCGTATGATAAGGGGGGTATAAACTTGCCAAACTTCGAAATTTATTATCTAGCGAGCCAGCTACAATACGTGGCAAAATGGCTATCAGAGGACCCCAGAATCTAGGTTGTTCAGACAGGACTGTGCCCCATACTTCTTGAAGGGAATCATATGGCTGTCCAAACCAGACATGAAAGAGTGCCCAAAGATGATGACATTGGGGTGGAAAATATGGCGCAAGGCCTGTCAGTTAATGGAAAATCCGACCCTTTGTTCCCCGCAGGTGCCACTGGTTGCACTGGCAGGGAAAGAGGTGCAGTTAATGAAGATGATTAGGAAACACTGGGAACCGGTGGGGATGGCGACAATAGGAGATATTTGGCAAGAGGGGGAGATAAAGGAATTTGGGACGCTGGTGGAGGAAACAGGGTTACATACGGGACAATATATTACATATCACAGGGTGGTCCAGCGAATTAAAGAAACATGGTCAGAAATAGTATTGGAAGAACAACCGGACACCACCATAGAAATAATATACGATATAGCAGAGGGAGGGCACGAGATATCCAGGATATATGAGCTGGTAATGTCTAAAGTGGGAAAGGAAGTGGTACAACTACGACAGGACTGGGAAGAGGAGGTGGGTGCCCCGATGAGTGATGGAATGTGGGAGAGTGCCCAAGGGTACCACAAGAAAGTGTCAAGGAACGCGAGGTTACAGCAAATACAGTTGTAAAAACCCACAGGGCTTATATGACACCTCAAAGGATAGCTAAATTCGGCAATGCAGAAAGACAAATATGCCCCAAATGTGGCGAAGAAAACACTGGGAAGACGCATATGTTCTGGGCGTGCCTGGAAATTGAGAACTTTTGGGGAGAAATAGCTCACAGATTGGAGGAAAAGGGGATTAAGACAACTGTTGGGATAGCGTGGGCATGTCTGCTTGGGGTTTTCCCAAGACCACGTAAACTTAAACATGTAAGCAAACTAAAGGATTTGGCGTATATACTGGCAAAGCGTAGGATCGCAATGGGATGGAAGGTGTGTCACAGACCTAGGATTGAGATATGGTGGAAAGGAAGAAGCAGAAACCCTGACAAGCTGGAGACACCCAACAGCTACACTATCTACCAATCTTGATTGGTCAAGCGACCAGGACCCAGCGGAGAACAAGAGTAAGGAAACCCCTTTGCAAACTGCAGAAGTAGATCGCAAAGAGATGTAGGCTTGGGGGGGGGGGGCAGTCAACAATGATTATGTTGTATAAAATTCGACATATTGTAATATGCACTGCAAGTAAACTGTTTCCATCTGTTTAGGATTTGAGAATTGCCAATTAGCAGGTGGTGATGTAATGTCAAATATTTATCTCTGGACTCCCTTGGTTAAGGTGGATTTCTGGGATGGGTGTTTTAGTTGTTCAATTGAATACAATAAGAATTACTTTCCAGTTTCCATAATTATCGCCGGAAGTGTCATCGGGAATTGTATCAATGCGGGCAGTAATGCCCTTGGTTATTTTCTTAGCGCAGGTAATTTGAAGTTCCTGTTTATGCTGCTTGTTTTCCTATCTCTAGTCTTTCTTGACCTGTAGCGTTCCGTGTTGTTCGGTGTGGCGCAAGCGTTCATTACAATATTAGCCAATAAATTAAGTACACTGTCAGGGAGGCAGCTTGTTTGCGCCATGGTGTCTGGGTTGATGAGAAGCAGAATTGTCCATTAGCGCAGAGTCAGATCGCGTCTGGAACTGAGGAGTGTCTGGAGGAATCCCCTCTGGCTTGTATTCAATCCCCCTATATCACCACCCGGACCCAAGCAACTTTGCTGTGCAGTGCAGCATCCCATATAGGGAAAACATGTGCAGGCAACCAAGGAACACTCCTCCAAAGGGGATTTGGAACAGTATAACAAGCCACCGGTTCAAATAAAGGAACATCCACACATGGATTTACTTGTACTTTTTCTACTGTTGCAGGTATGCCATTTCTAGGTACACAGAGCACGCATAACGTGTACAAAGCTCTGTTGAGATGATTGCGCAGCCACTGGCACTTGCAGGGCCACCAGAGCTTGAATCTAGAAGGTTAGCCCAAGCAGGCCCAGAATGTCCAGGGTTCCAGCCTGTTGCCTTTTGTTTAATCTCAGGAAACATTTTACCGCAACCATGATGGTTATTCCCAATGGGAATTAAAGCATGCAGCTAATTGCCATAGTTGTATCCCCCAGCCCCTCTCAGGCCTTCAGTTATGTGAGTGCAATTGGTTTAAACTTTTAGGGATGCTGGTGAGGGTTCCAGTACCAATAAGGATACCCAAGCACTGCAAGAAGCTGGAGATCCACTGAAGAATGGAAGGTGGTTCGGGGGAAGTGGGCCTGCTGGATAATTGGCAACCGTCCAGGCTAGAGGAAAACAAAAGTACTTTGAGGACGGTGCAAAGATCAGCCATCAACAGGTAAACAAATGTACCTTTCTATGGTACCAGTACTCTATGCAAAATCAAATTTCTCAAAGTTGGAATATGTTGGCATAATATCCCAGACCTGCTGGTCTGCCTTTTATTGGTGTTCCCGTGCTTTGGCGTCCTTGACTTCGTGTCTTGCTTTCTGTGCAGTCACACCTTTGGAATCAACGAACCGTTAAAATGGACCACTTGGTGGATCCCACAGAGTCAATGGGACAAGGCCCCAACACAAGGCCTTGGTCTACTTCCACAGTCTTTGGAATCCACAAATCTTCACTGTCACGATCCGGCGTTCATAGCGCCTCCCTAGCATTGGCCCCTACAACTGATGTTTTTCTGTGGCTGATGCACGGCCTATCCAGTTGCATGGGAACCCTCTGCTCTAAGAAATACAGAAGTAAAATGTCTGTATCCCGGCATATGCCTGCTGCCCAAACTGCGAGTACCGCTCGGTGAACCGCATTTGTCTCTGCGTTCCAGTCTTTCCTGATGATGGCAACTATGGCTCCCGTCTTCGGGACCTGCCCTTGGATATTTTACTTCACAGACACTGCAGTTAACAGCTTTTTGGATATACATGGTTGTGGGTCTGGCTTGTGTTCATTTGGACTTGTTTTTTCCTTGATACAGATTTAAGCTTTGGACCATAGACTTGCATCTACTACAGACCTACGGGCTTGTGTATTCGACTAGCCCTTGGATTCTGAATTTGGACTCTGAACCGTATCTGGTGCTAAAAATCGGCATGCGTTTCGATTATCCTTTAAATTTGTTTATTGGACTGATGACTTGGTTGCCTCTTTTCTCCTTCAGCTCTTCGTCCTCCTTCCACCTGGGTCAGGTCCCTGAACACTTTCATTTGGATCTTTTAGGGGCCACCATACATCTGGTTCTCGTACCAAGCGGGTTACCTGCCCAACATAGTCTGGCTTCTCCAGTGGAGTGTGGCAACATTAGTTTCCTGTTGATCACCCTCTATAAGGTCGGACAAGGGAAGGGTGGTGTCAGGCAGTAAGTTTGGCAACAAATCACTGTCCTTTCCTTTTTAGCCTGGCAGAGCAGCGCAACACCCACTGCTGCCTTTCCACCAAACGCTTCCTCTCAAACATTTAGTTGTTCTGTTTAGAGGGATGTAGTCTGTGGGAAGTCTACAACCCTGCAGTACACACTTCCAGTCTGGACGTTGAGTATCTGTGACATTCACCGCCAGTTATAGTTTAGGTTGGGGTGCAAATCTGGTAGAGCTTCCACACAGTCCTCCAGTAGAAACATCCTGGTTGTGCTTCCTTCAGGGCCACGATCCTGTATTTAAGAAACAAATTGTGCAGACTGCCTGTGGGAGATTTGGGCTAAATCTCAGAAAAGCCTCCATTCAAACATTGTGCCTGCCACCCATTTACTGGGGTTGCTACTATCACAAGTATGTTCCGAGGCTTTCGGTTGGGGGTGCATATTCCCAGTAAAAGCCCCAGAAACCATTTCACACTTGTCTTTCGACACATTCTAATCTAATGCCTTCAAAAAGCAGCACCTGTGCCATTCATTTTATATATGCAGGGAATACAGTTTTGATTTCCTGGTCTGCCTCACAACAATCAAGGTAGACGAGTAAAGCTCCCTGCAACTTGCCATGTGTACCATGGTCAGTCTAGAAAAATGGATACCTCTCATGATTGGCAGCAAATGTATTTTGGTGGCCGTGGGCCAACCGTCTCATGCACGATATGATAGACATACAGGTTGCCGAGTTTGCCAATGAACGACTATTCTGATGTAACAAGGATCGCCATTTTGTTTTCTAACAATTGCTCATTGCTTTCTGTTCAAATTGCTTCGCAGCACATTTTCTGCTCACACTGCTCGATTGTTAATATTGTTGTCTGCACGTAAAAGGACAAGGCCACAGGGCCGCGAGGCTAATAAGAGTTCGTTGAAACACAACATAGGCAGAGCCGGGAAGGAATGCCCGGCTCCCTCCCGAAAGTAGCCTTGAAGCAGAGCCGCAGGGTATTTAATCATTTCACAGCTGCCAGCCAGTCTCGTTATATGGTAGAATATGTTAGAATAAAGCAGCTAAAGGCTTGAATTATGCTCTTCTTACGGCCCCCCTTTACTAAGCCCTGTAGAGCATGTTGGCTCCCAGGACACGAATAGCACCTCATAGATAGCAAGGTCTGGAATGTGACTCTTCCCCCGTATGTAGCTCGCTTCCAAGAACAGAAGCACTGTGTTCTGTTCAACAACTAAAAGATGCCTCCGCACTTGCAAAATTGCATATTGTTACTAGAATAGATATTTGAAGGTGTCATAATTGTCGAAAGTGTCCATCATCACACCGAGTTCAAAGAAACCCAATAAAGGGGGGTGTTAAACATGTCATAGCTATTTGTATGATATGCATTTTGTAAATATGTAACTGATGTACGTAATTCACTCTCTTGCGTCCCTCGAGGTCTAGAGATACACGTCGCTGGGCGTGAGACCGAGTTAGCCAACTGAGACTATTTTGCTTTGCAATAAACCCTAGCTTTGGGAATACAACCTTGTGTCTGCCGTATCTATCGTGTGTGGTGACTCGCCTTGTTTCCATAGACGTAAGGGACCCCCTAGGGGCCCCTTTCACCATAAGCAATCATGTTTGTCAGCAGTACACTGTACTGGACTTTAACAACGTGCTCTGCAGGCCTGTTTGCCTATTACACTTGGGTACTGGCCAGTGGTGTAGTCAAAGCTAGTTGTGAGAAAATTCATAGCTTTATGTTCTCTTGGGGGGCACACTGATCACTTTCATGACTTTCAGCATCAGATTGTAAATCCTAAAAATGTGAATGAATAACGAGAAGCCTCTGGTGGACATATACGATACAAAAGATAGTCTCCAAGATCCAGAGCAACAACAATTTCCATGCATTCCATTGAAAGAGACTTAGTGACAACGAAAAGTGTATTTTCTCCCAAGACACTGCAGCAACTGTTTGCAATTTCTTACATAAGACAAACCCCACAGAAACATAACTGAAATAAAAAAATAAATAGCAGTAATAAATGGAATATGATTTCAGAGACGGAAAGCAAAAATGTAATTGTGAAAATTCAGCAACCACACTGTGACCACCCACACCAAGTATGGCCTTGACGATTGTGCACCATGAAGAAATGTGCTTATCCTACTCCAGCCCAAAAGCCTGAGCCAGGTCAAAGTCCACAATAGAAATCTACTGCTTTTGTGAGCCAGATCATGCAAACAAAAGCAAGCCTGTTCATACTATGCTTAATATTGCCCACCAAATCAGCTCACACTGCAGTTGTCAATCAAAGAGCATTCAATGCATAGCATGTGTTGCCGCTGCAGCCCATAGTAGCATACTGCCAGGTGAAGACATCAATCCTTCCCTTGTTATGGGGAAGGTGTTCCTTTTTGTTGCCTTTTAACCTCACTTTGTGCAAAGGAGGTTTATCCAGTCCTCTGGAGGATGTGGTGGTGGTGGTGGTGGTGGTGAATACAGGGTTTTCACCAAAGAAAAGGTAACCTCCATCCATTGAGACTCATAGCAGTGAAGTCAAGCTTCACCCAGGGGAAGAGAGGAGGCTGGCAGGGAGGGGGGCAGTTAGGCCAGGGAGGTTACGCAAACGAGACACTACACAGATGCACTGAAAAAGCATATACTCTCTGTTATAGGATTATAGAGTAGTCATTCACAGTAGAAAAATTCACTACATACAGTAGCCACACAGTGCTCTTTTTGGAACTTTCCTCAATTGGCTTCAATGGAGCCCACCAGCATAATTCCAGCAGAACTGCTTTCCGTTTTCGGATGAGAGAGGCCTTTTTTGCATCACACACCTGCATCTTTCATTTCATTTGGGGTGTACTGGCAAGTCGCAATGGTTACACATGTAGGGAATGTGTCTCCCTTTCTTTTTTCACCTTTATTTCTACATGGTAGCACAAGTCAACTTCAGTGGAACCCAGCAGTGGGTCAGCAAGGGTGACCATTCTTTTTTCACAAAGTAATATACCAGTTACTAGTGTGATATGTACTAAACAGACGGGTGGCAGTGAACAGTTTGTCTTTTTCCTGGTGCACAGTTGTGCACCTTTATTTCTTGCTGCCAGAATGCCTTTAAGAGTACCATATACACAAAATGACAGTTCTTTGTGACAAGACTTGTTCTTTGCACCATCTTTGTTTGCCAGCTTCTGCCCTTCAAAAGGTTAAACAGTTTAAAAGGAGGGCTTACACTTTCACAGCAATACAGCTCTGAGTGCCAGTCAGCGGTTTGTGTGTGTCTGGTCCCAATCCACACTTCAGCCAAGCTATGTCCTGTTACTGGGCTAAATGTGAGGTGGCCGGTTGTTCCCAAATAGACAGCCTCCAATTGTTTGAAAGTTACAGATCCCTTCCATAGGTGGGCTGGGGCAGCCCCCAGCCAAACTCTGAATAAAAGGAGAGGACCTTAAGCCATTTGAGATCGGCTACCAATGCTTGGATCTTGTGGTAGACTAAAGGAAAACCAGAGATCCATTGGATGTCTGCTTTGACCAGCATTTAAATCAGCATTTGATAGGTCAACTACCATGTTTTGAACCTCTGTCTTCAATTCGCCTGGCAAAACCTAAGCCAATGACTTCCTACTATGTACGGATGTCTAACTGGGAACTGGTTTAGGCTGGGTGTTGGGCTTCTGGATACACGTATGTGACGTCACAGGAGGAAGTTGGCATGCCCACCAATTTTTTGAATGGTACATGACCAGCGATTAGAAAGCCGGGGTATACCTGGTGGGAATTTGGAGCTGTTCCTTAGGCAATCACTGAACATGTTGACCATGAAGAATGCGGAGGATTTTCTGAAGCTGTGCTGCCAATCTACTGTTCTTGAGGCAAAGCTCTGCGCCTCATCAACCACAGGAGGGCTACTAAAAAGGACGCCCCCCCCCCGACTCAGCATTCATCATCCTCCACAAGCTGCTGGGGCTCACCAGATTCTCTTGGGACAAAATGCTGCTCATCCCAGGAGAGGCTCTTTGTGCCCGAGCGTGTGACATTGCATGCTGTTCACCTTTCTGCCTCATGGCCCTGCTGCTGTTCTGGTGTGGGAGAGTTAGATGCCTGTGCTGCAGCCTTTGTCCCTTCCTGTGTTGTATCACCTGCTGAAAGGGTCAAAACAAGACTGCTCCAATTCTTTAATTCTCATGTGCCCCTCATTGTGGGCTCGTGAAAGGCGGTCGTCACTAGTTATGGACCCTTTAGCGCTGGTCCAGTCTCAACAGCGAAACTCCCCAAATCCACAACCCTTGAGGTTGATCTGCAGCCTCCATTGAGAGACTTCTGAATAGAGCTTGAGGCCTCCTCCTGCTCCTCCTCTACAACAGCCATCGTTCCTTTTTACATTTGGTGGTGGGGCCCAAGCTTGGAAGTCTTCTGTAGGGTCCCCTCGCCTCCCCAGCTGGGTGGGTATCTTTGCCTCTGCCCTAGGGACCAGCAAGTAATACTTAACATTTGCGTTGTGTGATGAATCAAAGGTATTTATCCCTTCTACCCAAGGGGCTATGGAGGTGAGCCCACTCCACAAGACCCTCACTTGGGGTGTGGGCAAGTGGGACCTTACTGGGAGAGAATGCTGCATAGGGGACAAGAACTCCCGTTCCCGTAAGGAACTCACTAGACCATCCTCCATAATGGCATATATGGGATCGTGCACAAAAAGAAGGATCTGTCTCTTTAAGAAGGGACGTTTATCTACCTTAGATGAGGAGGCTGGTGAAGGAGGATATGCAGAGTAAAGGCAAAGCGCAACCAGAGAAAGACAAGCATAAGCAAGGTGAGCCCTAGGATAAGCTGACCCCAGGAGGAGGCAGAGCCAAGAAGAGTCAGAGCCTGGAGTCCTGGGCCGCAGAGGGAAAAGCGAAAAACTGTTTCCGAGGAGAGGGCAACAAAGAAGGGAAGCCTTATCCCTGTGGCGGCATGACAACTTTGTGGTGGGTAGTCCGCCCATCGACCAACACCAAAACCACCAAGTAAGCGAGTCCAGGAGAAATCCAGAGACCCCTAGTCCGACACGGCTGCATAGTGGGAAGAGAACCAATGGAGATATACCGACACCAAGGAAGAATACAAGCAAGGAAGTTGAGGGAGAGAACCCAGGCAAACGCTGACCCTGAAAGACTTGCCCTGAAAACACAGAGGTAACAGGGAGAATCAGAGCACCGTGAGACTGCCAGAGCATCGCAATGTAAGAAGAGAAACTTGCCTCAGTGAAATTAGAGAGATCAGAAAAGGCATAAACGCCTAGGAGAGAGTATAAGAAAGAGAATTATAAAGGCTCGTGGAATAACTATCCCAAGAGGGGAAAGCAGACCCAAGTACATTATAAAAGAACTACAGGACCTTGTCCAGAAGGTGACAAGAGACTATCTGAACATATCTTACTAAAGGAGAACTATGGAACACAAACATTGCCATAATAGAAGTACCAGAAGCAAGAGATATTTTGCTAGTATAATTTAAGTTAGTCAAATATTGGCAGGGTCAGTTAGAATTAGTTGTGGACGGAAGACATCTTTATTTTGGAATTCCAGACTTAAGAGCACCTCGAGTTACTTATATAGGCAGGAAAACCCCTATATTGATGAGGGAAGATAGGCCATATTCTTGTTTATTAGTACTCTGGGAGGGGGGTGTGGCGGCCTAACAGCCAATGGGGAGGCTTAAAACACAGGCGTTAACAGACGGTAATCCCGCCGCCCTGAGCCTCCTCAGGGCTGGCGGCCGCCATTTCCCTTCTCTAGGTAAAGTCTTCCCCACGCCCCCAGCCAAAGAATTCCTCCTCCCGCCCACATTTAACTTCCTTTCTGTCCATTTTGGGAACGTACACGCTGGGAACACTGGTCCGCTCCCGATCAGCAACAGGCCGTCAAGGAAAGGAAGAAGGGACTATACATAGTCCATTTTGCCTTTCCATGGCGGCCATTTTTTTGGTTTACTTTTTTTTAATGGCCGCCACGGAACAGGAGTAGGGACAACGTGTAGTTCCATCTCCCATTTGCATGGCAGCCATTTTTCTGTTTACTTTTTTCTATTTTTTCCAATGGCTGCTATGGAAAGTTAAAACGGACTCAGTTTTCCCTTTCTCACAGGCCTTTTTTCACTTTTTTCTCTGTTCCGAAATGCTGCAGCGTTTCGAACAGAAAACAAAATGCTTTTAGAACCCCAGTCTTATGGGCCAGCGTACTAATAGCAATAGGCCCCTCGCAGGCGGGGCATTACCACTTCAGGTAATGCCCAGGGGTCTTCGTTAAGGCCCTTGTTTAGCTTGGGCCTGTAACTATGGGTTCCGGGGCATTACCTGAAGTGGTAATGCCCCACCCCCTGCGAGGGGGGCCTATTGCTTAAATAAACCACACTCAAAATGTCCTTCAAGTGTCTGCCTCCTTCTTCCGAACTGCCACAGTTGCTAAACCCAGCACAAGGGTGAACACCGAATTTCTATGAGAAAAAAAGACTAGAACAGCTGAAAACGCTTTCTAACTTGTGAACCGGGAATGATCACTGGTCTATGTACTTGGGCTGGACTTTATGAAACACAGTCATGTTTTAACCCCTCTTTAAGATTGTTGGGTTTAACATTCCTTCCCAATTCACAATTTTCTTGTTGCTGAATATATGTACTGCTTTTCCAACTATAATAGTTGAGTGTCTTTGGTGTCCACTTTGGACAACATTATGCTTTGAAATATCGGTTTAATGAGAGTATGGATCTTCTGTAGAGATTAATATTTATGCACAATCCTTATAAACAGAATATTTATTCCTCATATTTATTCCTCAGTACACACTTGCTTGGAAAATCTTATTTGGTGCATCTGTGTCTGTGATCTGTACTTTATGCCAGACTCTACTGTCCTAATGGACCAGTGTGAAGGCAGTTGTACAAACCTCTATTACAGCCACTGGCCTTCATGGGGAGCCAACACCTTCCAAGAAGGGGACATCAAACCTCTAAAAATGAAGCCACACACTTAACGCTAGAAAATACACACAAAAAGAAATATACACATTTACTATGCTACACAAAGCACTATCACATCAAATAAGGACTTGGAACATAACAGTATTTAATAAAATAGACTATATTATGAAAACAATAAATGTCTTCACCATTTCAAATAGGCAGGCAATATAAAATAACAGTGTGATGAGGGGAGAGACCACCTAACAAAGCTAGTAAAATCCCCCTAGGGCTGGCATACCTAAGCAGAGTGTCCTAAAACTCAACACTCCCTTGTGATATATGGTAGGTCCTAGACCAGGTGGGTTAGCACTCAACACATAGGCAAGGGACCAGAGATTTTAACCAGGAGAAAGAAAAAAAAAATAGAAAAAAACACTGTTCTAAACACACTCAAGGCCAATAATCCAAATTAACACTCCACCCCCCCCCCCCCCCCAAGGGAGTGGTATTAAAATAAACCAAATACACACATCATAATTAATAGGGCTACAGCAGGGGTCAGCAACCTGTGGCTCTCCAGAGGACTACTCCCATGGTCCCTCGCCATTGACTAAGCCGAATAGGACTGGTGGGATTTGTAGTCCAAAACATCTGGAGAGCCAAAGGTTGTAGACCCTGCAGTTAGAGAGTGGAAAACAATTTGCACACAGAACAATGCTTCCAAACAAAATCAGGATACATTTTAGCAACAATCGGCTGTACATTTCACTCCCAGGAAAAATAGTCACAGTTAATGACATTAGAGACAGTCTAGCAAGTAATCACTTTTACAAGGGAGAAGAGCAGGACTTTAGAAATACATTACAAATTGCTGTTAATGACTACAGAGCCAGTATTCGGCATAGGTCTCCCTGAACACATTGTGGGCCCAGGAAGAAGTGTATAGGTGTAGGCAAGTACCCCCATAGTGCTTTTACAAGATTATCAATCAGGTAGCAAGTTCCACAGAAGTCACTGGGAGGGTCAGTATGCCATCTGCTTGTGAAAATGGAGCAGGTCTGTAAAGATCCACAGCGTGTACCTATGCTCGGACTGAGGAAATAGGTCCATGCAGGATAGCCAGCAGAGTATACCCAATATTAATAGTTACTGCTGGGTATTTTACCTGATGGTCTTAATTCAATCCAAAAGCCCAAGTCAAAAAGACTGCAGAGAGGAGAGGGAGGCAATGGGCTTTTGCTGTATGGGAGCTCCATTCAACATCTTACAATAGACCACACAGGCTGTTCTCAAAGCGGGTTGAAGGCAACTAGGGTGCTGAGCTAGAAAAATCTATATTGGCGAGTCCGTCGCTGAATGGGAGTGGATAAAAGGTTTTGAGAAGTTGGATTTGAAAGCCATTTCCAAATTTGGAGAGACACTCATTTAAGGAGCCGATAGACTGCTTCATTGTGGGGATGAAAGAATGTATAGGCGAGACATACTGGTAATGTTCCATGCAAAGTGATGCCAATAGTAGACACGAAGGCCAACTTAGAAAAATATATAGTTATATAGTGGGTCAAGTTAATTTCCAAACTGTGGTGTGCTGGTGACTTCACTTCCAGTCAGCCAAACTGATTGGATGGCTAAATGAGAGTGTGCAAGACAGGTAGTGAAACCCGCCATACTGTGGTTGATCCAACCTAAGCACCTCTCACTATATTATACCATAGAAGAAGAAGCCATTTCAGAGTATACGACACACACAACATAACTTACTGCCACATAATAGCCATTGCTGGAAGTTCATCTCTAGATCTGAGCGACACAATGCATCTTGGCTATGCAAATGAGCTAAAAACCTTCCTTTTGTTCCGCACAAAGAATAGTCACCGGCTTATATGGGTGGTGCTATATTATTGGAGTGCGTTTCCAGCAACATTGCATACTCGTGATGCACTGCTTTGTGGCTCGGAGGTGAATTTACAGTGATATCTTCTAGGTGCGTAGTGGTGCGAGGGCCTTATTTGCCGAAAGGCCTATTCTACACTAGAATTACAGATGGAATTTTTTAAACCCACTATCCAATGAAGTTCTTTAGTGTATTATACTGGGGAGAGATTGGTCCAATGCATCCAGAACAGAGCAGGAGATCCATCATCCCCCAGAGGGGAAAACCACCATAGAAGAATATTGGGAGGAAGGTTACTCTGGTACTTCCAAATACTTGAGATCCATTTAGAGCCGGACTGAAGCAGATACTCATGGTGGTCACTGGAGTACAGAAACCAAAAGAGACAACAAAGAACAAGTTACTCACCAACTGGTAACGTTCTTTCGATTGGATGTTCCTCCAACGTATTCTACATCTTTGACATGTAATGTCCACAGTTGTGCACTTCGGAAACTTTTTCGGCAGATGGTGTCCCGCGTCGATGGCGTCGGGTCGATGTCCCTTGAAGGTCTCTGTCGAGGCCGACTGATGTTATAAATAGGACCCACGGCGCCCGTACCCTCAGTTTATGTTTTTTCCCTCAGAACGTGTGGCACCAATCCAATGCCTGCAGGATTGCACATAGCCTTGCAGAAACGTAAGCTGCAATCGCATAGGAAATTCTCCAGAGGGGCAGGCTGGAAGGGCGATGTGGAATACGTTGGAGGAACATCCAATCGAAAGAACGTTACCAGTTGGTAAGTAACTTGTTCTTTAAATGGATTATGCCCTCCAATGTATTCCACATCTTTGACAAACTCCCAAAGCAGTACCAGAAAAATGGAGAAGGGAAAAGAATTTAGAATATCCAATCAGATGGCAGAATAAATAACTGCCTTACCAAAGGCCATATCTTGGCCATGGATCATCCATATCTTGGCCATGGATCATATCCAGGGAGTAATGTTTAACAAAGGTGTGGATAGAAGCCAATGTGGCTGCATCACAAACGTTTCTAATAGGAACTCCCCGTTGGAGGGCTGTGGAAGTAGCCACGCCCCTAGTGGAATGAGCTTGCAACCCTTCAGGAGTGTCCTTACCCGCCAATCAGTAACACTCCGTAATGGTAAGGATAATCCACCTGGACAAGGTCTGTTGGGTAACAGCTTGGGCCAATTAGCGTCCAGTATATCCCACAAAGAGTTGATCGTCCACTCTGACCCTGGACATCCTAGAACTATAAAAGCTGAGAGCTCTCCTAGGATCCAACCTATGGAGTCGCTCCTCTTCCTTACCAGGATGAGGAGGAGGCTGCTTGAAGGAAGGAAGAACCACTTTCTGGCTCAAATGAAATTCAGAAACTACCTTAGGTAGAAAGGAAGGACGTACCCATAGTACAACCCTGTCCTTGTGGAACACAGTAAAGGGCGGCTTCGATGAAAGTGCCTGCAATTCACTCACTCTGCGAGCGTAAGTAACCACAACCAAGAACACTGTCTTGAAGGACAATAATCTCAAAGGCCAAGAGTGCAAAGGTTCAAATGGAGCACCCATTAGAAATTTCAAAACCAAATTCAAATCCCAAACCGGCACCTGGAAAGGGGATGGCGGGAACACATTAGTCAGTCCTTTAAGAAATTGAGAAAATCAAAAGGAATCTTAAAGTAAGAACATTCTTCAGATGAGCACTTAAATATAGACCGCGCAGCCAGGTACCCTTTAATGGTACCAACAAGAAGGCCCCTGTGGGCCAAAGAAAGTAAGAAAGACAAAACCATAGGAATGGAACACTGAAAAGGATCAACATTTTGTCCTCTGCACCATATGCAAAACTTACCGCAACAGTACAGGGAGCCTTCTGGCTGAGAGCAACACCTCCACCACATCATCCAGGAGGTCCCAATCCTTATATCTCAACCTTTCATATACCAAGCGTGGAGGTTGAGAGTCCTGACCTCTGGATGGAGAACCTCACCCCCCCCCCCCCTCGCAAGAGCAGATCCTCTTGGTAGGGAAGACAGCGGAGGGCAGATGGACAGTTCTAGAAGGTCTGGGTACCACGCTCTTCTGGCCCAATCCGGAGCAATGAGGATCATGAGGGACCCGAACTTAACACTTGAGGAATGACGGGGACAGGAGGAAACACGTACAGCAGTGGGAATGACCAGTCCACCACGAACGAGTCTCTCAAGGCTCCTCTCGGGGAAAATCCCTTGAGCAAAATCTCTCGCACTTCCGGTTGGCACTGGTGGCAAAGAGATCCACATGTGGGGTTCCCCAAAGGGCGCAAATCTCCAGAAGGACTTCCTGAGTCAACTCCCAGTCGTGAGAGATCGTGCTCTGCCTGTTCAGAGCGTCCACCGCTGCATTTTTGTCTCCAGCCAGATTAACTGCCAAAAGCGAAATTCCCTGCTGGGTGGCCCAGAAGCAGAGCTGCATCACCTCTCTGCACAACGGGAGTGACCCTACCCTGTCCCCTTTTTTTTGAGGTAATGCATGGCCACTGTGTTGTCCGTCATGATCAGGACACTCTTCCCCTGCAAAGGCGGCATAAAAGCCTCAGGAGAAGACTGATGGCCCTCAGCTCTAACAGGTTGATGTGGAGTATGGACTCTGGCGGAGACCAACGACCGCTGGCGGTCAAGACATGAGCACACCATCCTGTGAGGGAAGCATCCGTCACTACAGTCACCTCCGGCCATGGTTGCCAAAACGGCTCCCCCTTCATCAGGTTCCCTTCGCTGGCCCAACACAGAAGATCCTGGGAGCCCGAGAGTGGAATCTGAACGGGATTGCCTGAGAACTGCGACAACTTTATCATTAGGACCCATTGCAGGGATCTCATCCTCAGCCTGGCCTCAATGCCGAGCAACCTTAAGAATTGGAAAGCCGGGAGACTCTGGGCACGTTGAAACTTGTCCACCATCTGCACAATGTGATGAGCCCTCACCTTGGGAGGCGAGCACTTCCAAGGATGTGTCCAACACAGCCCGATGTACTGGAGCTGTTGGGAAGGTGTCCGATGCAATTTCTTGAAATTGAGGGAGAAGCCCAGCCTGTGGAGGGAGCGGCAGGTGAGACCGAGGTGAGCAAATGCTTGCTTGGGGGAGAGCGCGCACGGATCGGCCAGTCCAGGTAGGGGTAGATGTGAATCCCCTCTTGTCTGAGATATGCTACCACCATCATTAGCTTGGTGAAGACCCTCGGGCAGAAGTCAATCCGAATGGCAGGACCCGAAACTGAAAGTGCGAGTCACAAGCTGCAAACCTCAGGTACTCTGTGCTTGGGATGAATCGGCACATGAAAGTAAACATCCTGGAGGTCCAGAGACACCAACCAATCCTGAAGTTGAAGGGCCTGGAGGACTTGAGAAAGTAACTATCTTGAACTTGTCCTTCCTGAGAAGTCTATTCAACCAACGCAAGTCCAGGATGGGTCTCAATCCCCAGTCTTTCTTTGGGATAAAAAAATAAGGGGAATACCAACCCTTGTTCCTTACACTAGTAGGGTCAAGATCTGCTGCACAAGGAGCAGATCCGGAAGCTTCAAAGAGAGATTCCCCGGTGGATTGTCATGAGGCCGCTTTAGGAAGGGAAGGCAGTAGCCGTGGGCGATTGTATCCAGAAGCCACGCATCCAAAGAAATGGCTCGCCACTCTTCGAGATACTAAGACAGTCTGCCCCCAACCGGTGAACCATGGGACATGGCCTCATGACTGTTTTGGAGCGGCTACAGGAGTGTCTGAAGGCAAAGAGGCAGCTGCCTGAGCGGCTTTGGCACCTCTATTTCCCCTATCACCATGGGTACTTTTACGCTGACCCCTTTGACTGGCGGCTCCTCTTGTTCTACCAAAGGAGGAGTAGTAACGAAAAGAACCTCCCCTCCACTGCTGTCCCCTAGGACGAAAAGGCGGAAGTTGACACAGCTGCGCTTCAAGATTTCGCCACAGCTTTTGAGGTCTGCAACCTCTCAAGGCTCTGGTCAGCCTTTCTGACAAACAAATGCGTGCCATCAAAGGGCATGTTCAAAAAACAGGCTTGCACATCCGGAGCAAAACCCGACTTCCGCAACCACGCAAATCTGCGTATAATGGTGCTCGCAGTCATGGACCGGATAACACTGTCGGCCGTGTCTAAACTCGACTGAAGGGATTCACACATGGCACCCTTGCCATTTTGCACGAGAGCAAGGAACCCATCCCTTTCTTTCCCCTCGGGAATATGCTCAGCCGCAAGAGAACAACAGTTCCACAGAGTGTGTGCAAATCTTGCCAAGGCACAAGTGGAGTTGGCGGATTTCAGCACCATACTCCACACAGAAAACACCTTGCGTGCCCAACCATCTAAGCGTTTGTCGTCCCCATCAGGAGGGATGGTAGGGTACACCGCCTGCCTCGAGGTGGCCATAGCCGCATGAACTAAAACTCTCAGGAGTGGGGTGAGTGGATAGGTAGCTACGGTCACTACCGGAAGGGCGGGATTTCTTGGTTAACGATTTTCTAACAGCCGAAGAGATTCCGGTGACTGCTAAGCAGCCGCCACCCTTTTCTGTAAGGTTAGATGAAAAAGTAACACCGGTCAGACGACGGACCTTGATCTTAAATGTCAGTGAGATCATCTTGCACAAAATCTTCAGGAGGACTGGACCAGCCCAGATACTCTGAGACTCTAGCCATGAGTCTCCTGTGGGACGACTCAGCATGAGCTCCAGGCTCAGGCCTGTCAAACTCCACTTCCGGAGAAGTGTCCAGGCCACTAGCGCCATGAAGAATTTGTCTCAACTCTTCCAGTTGGCCATCCCCTGAAAAGACAGGAGCTCCATCAGGCTCAACAGGGTCAAGATCAAAATATGACCTCTCCTCCGCCTCATGGATGTCATCCAGAGGGAGGAAAAAGTCCTGTCTCAGAACAGCCGGGGGCCTGGAGTCCATAACAGGCCTCTCAGACAAATTTCAGCCAAAAGGCTTTGAAGTCGTCAATGGCGACGATGGCTTCAGCCTCGAGGGTTTTTGTATCGACACTGGTGGGCTGATACGAAGGCAAAGCTTCAACGTCGGTATCCGACAGACATGACGGAGTCGACGCTGACCTCGAGCCCTTAGCAGGTTTCTGCGGTCTCGATGGGGACCAGGATCGAGACCTGGAAGCACGTCTCTTGCGACCATCCGGATCATTGTCCGAACGGGATCTCAAAGGTTCCCGATTAGGATCGCGCCGAGGACCTGAGCCCGAAGGCATGCGAGCCACGGATCGAGACCATTCCTTGCCGGCTTCGTCAGAAGGCGCGGACGGAACTGTGCCCTGCGATTGAAAAAAATCGCCAAAATCTGCTCACGAAAAGCAGACCATTCCCCCGGGATCAAGGGCTCAGTCGGGCAATCCACTCCTAGCAGCACCATCCTCAGAGGACAAAGGGGAAGGCGACCGGTGACAGAGCTTCCTAGAACGCCGAGACGAGGAGAACGAATGGCAGAAACCACTCCGGGAACGAGACCCCTGGGACTCCTTCTGACACGGAGACGTATCCCTCGAATCGTCGGTGGACATACCGTTGGATTTGGATTTACAACTTACTGGGTTTTGAACCCCTACCTACCTGAAGCTTCCTCTTACCTTCCCCACAAGGCCTTAGCAGCCAGCGACTGGAATTTGGAACAGTCGTCTGTGTCGTGACTCTCGCCCAAGCACGACAAACAAATGCGACGCGGGTCGGTGACATACATTTTAGACTTGCAGTCCCAGCAGTTCTTGAAGCCAGACCGCGGAGTCGGAGGGGTCGAAGAGGAAGACATTCTCACGAAGAATACAGGAGGTGCGCCGAGTTCTCGAAGCAAACTGAGGCTACGGGCGCCGTGCGTCTTATTTATAACATCCGGTGACATCATCCTCAACGGAGGCCTTCGAGGGACATCGATCCGACGCCATTGACGCACAAGGCCCTCTGCAGAATAAGTTTCCGAAGTGCACAGCTGTAGACATTACATGTCAAAGATGTGGAATACGTTGGAGGACAAAATACATTCGAAATACATATAGGAGTAGGGGACACAGTAGGGTAGGGAGGGGGGCGCTGGAATACTACATCAGGCAATGCAAAGTGGCTACAAACAATGTCAATCCATAAACACTGAGCAAGGGGTGTATGGGGGAAGGGTTTTCTCAAAGAAAACGTATGGAGTAGGTGGAAGCCCTTCTTCCGAATGGATGAATAGACATAAAAACATGCTTGTTGACAGAGGGAAAGAGGCAGGGGGCAAGTATGGTGTAGAGGAAAAGGGATGCATAAGCAACAAACGCATGGTGTTCCCAAGATGGCCTGCAACTCTAGATAAGACAGTGGATTTCTAATAGTGCATATCAATTTTTTTGTGGGAACACATGGAAAACAAGCATTCATTAAATGCACGCACCCACAGTACTTCACCTTTAAACCAAAGATAAAGTCCCTTCTTCAATTCTGGTTCAGCTCACTGGTGATTAGCATCTCCCCAAAGCCATTGCTATAGCACTTGCGCACTACACTGAACAGAACATTAACAGGTGCAAATGATTGGTGCCGTTATGGAGCAGGGCAATGCTTTAGTTTTTCAAAGAGTTTTTGAATAGACTAGGCAGTGCTACCATATTTAGAATGAAAGACAGGTCATTCATTCAAGCAGAACGGAAAAGGTTTACAAACAAATAAGTGTGTTTGATTACCATTATACTGCTTTATGTCATTTTAAACTGGACATATAGCATCCACCCTAAGCATGCCCCTCGGCATTTCCAAAGTACACTTATTTCTTTTTAAAGCTTATAGTCAATCTCACCCACAAACTGGTGGCGGGTGATGAAATACTGCAATATAGGGCCTCCATTCATGCCTCCTAGACTGGTCAGATCTCAAAGCTCTAGCAACTTTATCCATCCCCCAGATTGTTGTCCAAATAGCTATGATACACCGGGACAGCAATCCACCATATTGAACCAGTAAGAGTGGCTTGCAGTATTATTGTATTGTTTTGCAAAAGACTGTCAGCTTTTGCATGCAATGAAGTGCATAAACAGGAAACCGGTGGATCATCAGTGGTGTGGATGTGGCAAGCGAACAAGGTAGGTACTGACGTTGCAGTTTGCAATTCTACATGTCGGAGCAAACTGGTGCATAAACAATTAGCTTCCAGCACCTTTTGTTCAGGGGGGTATCAACTGAAAAACAATTAACACTATTCTTCTGGTATTCTCACTAGTTCCTACTAAAATTGCCACCCACCTTTAGGTCACAACTTCAGGGCAGAGGGCACCTCGCTTGCTACCGGTACCAAAGAGGCAATGCTGTTTTTGTTATTTCTAAAAGGCAGAAGATAAAGTTGGGTGAGGGTTCTGATACATTTCAATACTCAAGCTCTGGAGGGTGTGGAGTGAAACTTTCGTTTCAATAAAAGAAAAATTAAAAACACGGTTTACAATGACTGCTTGAAGACCACTCCTAACAGTCTTTCTAAAATCGAACTGTCATGTCAATACCACACAAACTAGTGCGCGCAGGGGCCGACAGGCAAGGGAGGAGGAGGAAAGACGTGGACGTCTGAGGAAAGTCTTTCTCTGAATTTTGAGTGTGTGGCGGAGGAGGAGGCATGGTAGAGAGGTCAGGGGAGCGGGTAAACACGAGTGTGTTTGTATGTGTGTGAATCAGTTTGTCTTCGGTGCGGTGAAGGGAAATGTTTTTCGAGGGAAGCAGGAGGGAAGAAGGAGCAGCTCGCGGGTGAACCCCCTTCCAATTCCAAAGAAATTCCACACGCGTGATATGGTGGGGCGGCAGGTGAATCGATAAAACCAGTGAAACACCCTCCCCCCAAGAGACATTATATTTCTGCATTTTGAAAGCCACACAAAAACGGCTGAAATAAAATAGTCTTTTTTGTGTTCAGCCTTCAAAATGCAGAAATATCACATAGAACCGCTCTGGAGAGGTTTACTCATTGTTTTTGTGCAGTTTTGACGGTTTCAGACCTTTGTGTAGGGTGAGAGCGTCCCACCCCTCACAAGGTAAAACCCTGGGTTGGAGGCAGTGCCCCTGACTCGCAGAAACTATTCCAAGGACTTACCCCCTTTGTAAACATTTCTCAGCAACCGTCTCACAGAGGGCCACATTCTCTTTTGTGTGCTTAAGCTGCAGCCCCCATCGTCAGCCTACTCGAGCACTTTGCTTCAGCGTAGACCATCCGAATTACAAATCTTACTAAAATGTCCTTTAATAGTTACAAAAAAGAATGCCCTACTTTAATGGCTGTCCACCACTCATTACATGCTCCTCTCCAGGTGTATGCTGGCCCTGACTCATCCCAAAACAAAATCGACTAACGGAAGCAGGACTATACTGGGCTTAATATAGGATTGAATCACCACACAAAATCCCCCCATAACTGCTTGTATTCAGACAGGCTCAGTCTTCAGAGATTCACACACTAATTGATTTTGAATTGTGTTTGAATTTCCATCTGTTTTGTAGAATTCATGATCTCTCCTGAAACTCTGAAGAGAGGTTCATGTAATGTAACTGGGTTGGCTCACAGACTGTTCGACTGGATGTGAAACTCACAGGGCGACTGGAGGCTCGCATTGGCAAGGCTGAAGGGTTGCTTTATTCTTAATAAACTACTATTGACAATGCAATAATGCACTCAACCGTGAATCCCAGATGCATCAGCGTGGTTTACTTTGTATGGTTTGTAAAGATGTGCATTCTCTTACGCAGTATATTCCTGGTGGATCAGTTCACACGCTGGATCAGCTGCTTTAAATGTGCAGCCTTAATGATATACTATTTTAAGGCACTACCATGAAAACAACCAGAAAAATCGGCACAGAAAATCCTATTTCATGAATGGTGAATTTGGGTAAAGTTAACCCGCAGCACATCTCTGTAGGAAGCCTATCTGAATCAGTCTAATGCTACCATCAGGCTCAGCTACACAGGTCAGTGGACCAGGCCTGGCACTAGGGAAGCACATTTCACAATGTTGGGTAAACATGGCTTCATTTTACAAACCGCTTTGTGGAATTAGATATGACATAATCCACTGATTAGTATAACGCCAACACATGATACTTTCTTCCTTTGCCCACCAATTCCCCACATGTCGAAACTCTGATCTTTGGTCATTCCATTTAATTTGTTTTTCTAGGTGGTTGAGTAGACAGTCCTGCAAGAATTCATTCATATATGTCAGATAAGAGTACATTACATCAGGATATATTCTATCCTTTTTCACTAACAGATACAATACAATTATACAGGACACAACACAAATCAACTTCAAATCATACAAACGTAAACAATAGAAGAATACCTTGCGTGCAATTGGCTCCTGCCCCTCCATCAGAGTGTACCAGCTGACCAGCTTATTCCAGCCCTCCGTGGGCAGCAGGATGTAGTCCAGCTCATCAATGAGGTGCTCTTTGAGAGACTGAGAGTCACTATCTGTAAGGAAGGATTTACAATTCAGAACACATTGCAAGTGGTTTAAAATGATTTCCCAGAGAGGTACCCCGCTAAACTCTTGTAAAACCAGAAGGTTAATTCTTAAAAGGACTGTATTCTTTAAATTGAATGAAATATATATTTATGAAAGATTTTAGCTAAACCTAAATCTTACATTTATCCATGCGGTTAGAAAGTTTGCACTCAAACATCTTTGGGCCACTAGCACATAGACAGAAACAAACAAATGCATTCAAATCTTGGCGTTTTTGTG
Source organism: Ambystoma mexicanum (assembly GCF_040938575.1). NCBI lineage: Eukaryota > Metazoa > Chordata > Amphibia > Caudata > Ambystomatidae > Ambystoma > Ambystoma mexicanum. Next base: position 1,191,087,644 of record NC_090936.1, read on the forward strand.
GGGGAGATAACCTGCAAACTACATGAAGGAAGTATGGTAACTAACACTGCACCTAGCGCTAAAACTATACTTAAGAATTACATTACTAACAAGCAACAAAAGGAAAGCAGGTCATGAAGGAGACCACTCTGCCATCTTAAATCGATTTCTTTCAGCACTAATGACTCATAGGCTATCTTAATTATATTCAGGGTGGAACCTACAATTAACTTCCTGGTGTCCAAAATCTAGCAGAAGGCCACAGCAAAACCGAAGGATTTATTAATTAGAGGGAGTATGCTTTTAAAAATACAAGATTGCCTACTGTAAATGAAACCATCAAGAATATCAAGGCAAGAAGCACACTGCAGCCAGGCAAGTGCAGAAGAGAGCTGCTGTATCAGTTGCAAGGCATAAATAGAGGTTACATAGGAGAGCAGAACGTCCTCTCAATTCTGGCTCCCACCCTGAATCTTGTTCAACGGTCTTCCCTGTAATCTTTGGAGCTCCAGGTTCACCAGTCACTAAGCTTCCATACCACACACCACCCTTCTTACAAATAACAAAAGAAAGGTTACCTTCACTAGTCCTTAACTGGGTGATCCATGCAGAGCCAACCACCCTACATCCACAGAGAACCTCGATACTTCATCCCAACAATGCCAACATTCCTTTAAGTCACCAAGGGAACATGTACACTTACTGTCCAAGGCTGCAACCGCCACACCCAATCAAAACTACCTTGCCATCTATAGCTTTAATGCCTGAAGCAAGAGGGTGCGGCTTTCCACATCTTTGATGCTAGAAACCAAGAACACCCAAACAAAACAACGCTCAAATCTAACGACAAATACAAACACTTCACCCCTGGGACGGCTACACCCAAATAATGAGCCTACCATTCTCGTGCACATACCATTGCAAAGGGGAGCAATAACCATCTACCATGAGGACCATCTGAAGGACCCGTCACATTTACAAAAGAGCACTATACAAAAATGTAAGAACAGAAGAATACTGGATGCTAACCTTGCAGTTGACACACCGTGCTCTTCCATTTGTCATGTGTTGGATACGAAGTAGCAGGAGGTACCATCATGGGCTGGTGGTGTCCTGGCCACAGTCTTACTATCAGTTTGCTAAGCACTCGCCAGGTGCAGATATTTATGAGGAGTCTTCAAGTAGCCTGCTCGCTACAAACTAGTCAAATAGTCCCATGTCAGTCGCTTTTATCCAGACCATGCCAATTAGCAAACATGAAAATTGAATGCTGGCATTTGTAAGGCCACACTCCCAATGAAAAACGTTTGGTTCACTTTATCAATTGTGTTTGTTGCAACTCTTGGCTCTGGTGCTTTTAACTCAACATTCTACACTAAACTGACTGATCCCCTGAACAGCTGCACAACAAGTCCACGTGCTTTACTTTCCTGCAGGCCTCGTAAAGACAGAAACAAAGTGACAAACAACCAAAGTGCAATAGATAAAAAGCTTTGAATAATGACTTAATCACTAGATTGAATTATTCATGGCTACAAGACTTGCATGTAATGCGTCTTGACGGTACTAGTATCATTTCAGTTTGTTCATGGTTTGGAAAAGCAATGTATGGTTAAAAACAATACACTGGGAATTCAGCTGTTAGCATTCGATTGCACCCAGTTTAATTAAAGATGGGGGTGAGCTTTGCGGGAAGGGGGCAACCCCCTCCTGCTCCCCTAAGCGCTTAAGAGTAAGTTGAGCTGCATTCGAAGCACGATGATGGTCTGGGGGGAGGGTAGGAGGAGGGACGGTGGTAGGACCCCACCCCAATACAATCAACCCACATACTGTAACCCAGGGGATGAGCAAGATTGCCATTTTGTGTAGATGTTAGTGCATTATGCATAGATGTTAGTAATCATAGTTAGGAGACAAGCCCTGCATGGCAAATGCGACATTTCATGCACTAGGCCCCAATTGCGAGCTCCCATGAGGATAACCCACACCCCCAACCGCCATAAAGCTAATTCATTGTTCCAACAGTGTTGCAAAAATGTTTCTCTACCCAAAAGGATTGTGGCCTGATGTCAAGGGTACATGAGACCCTCCTCCGCTGAGAACCAAGCCGGGGAGAGACGCTGGTCTCTGGAGTATCGACCTTGACTGCGAAAACAAAGAAAGCCAAGCAGTTCATCACTGCTGGAGAGTCGATAAGAAACCGAACTTTGTTGAACGAAAAGTAGCAAGCGACTAATTGAACTGTGAAAGCTTAAAAAACTATTGATGTAAAAAAAAGGGGACAACCAGAAACAGAGAAGTTTATCACATGGGTGTTCAAGCAGGAACTTCTGTGCAATTACCCGATCATGGAAACTACAAGGAACAGAAGGCCTTGGGAAAGGCGAGAAGAGATGACAAAGAGGTCATACAGGGGTCTTGTAAAATCCTCTATACAGTTGAAAGTCTTTGATCAACAGATGAATGTGAAACTAAGGGAAACCAATCCAGCTTGATGAAATTAACGAATGAACAGTGTGTTGACAGGAGTGAACCCGATGAAGGAATGTCCACAGTAAATGGTTTGAAAATACATTAAGGCTTGTGAATGCAAGGAAAGTCATAGTGATCCAGAAGGAGGGAGGACGACATTCAAAAGGGGCCCGATCACGAGAGAGGGAGATCCAAGGGTGGAAAATCATCACCCAAACTTCACTGAGAAAGTAACTGTTTTGTTTACTTTGTTGAATACGATTTGTGAGAGGTCAGCACCAGGAAGAGGGGGGATCCAGGGGTGAAGCGTTCACCCAAAACATATGTGGAACAGAACTTTGTGTTTGTTTGAATAAGGCTCACGCTGGCGAGAGACTATTGAGAGAAAAGAGACAACCACCAGATGTCCTGATTGCTGAAAACTGAACAGTTACCTTGTGCATGGAAAGCTCGAGCGTGTGCTCTGCTCCAAAGTCCCACCTTGTCCCGTGCTGAAAACGTGGGGAAGGGAGACCTCAAGTACCGCCTCCCGACTTATTTTGTGAACACTTCTATTATCCCACACTTCTTTTTGCATCTAGAATAAGGATTGGCAATAGGTTTTTCTTAGTATACACCTTTTTATATGACACAACGCCACTAAGACTGCCTTATTATTTGATGGTCAAAGCTTGCTCCCATCTTAGATTTAGGTTTATGTTAGGTGTTTTTCCATCCTGCATTTATAGTTCAATAAACACCCTGAACTGTGATCACTTGTGTCTGTCTTTACTGTGGCCACCACGAGTTCCTTGCATATGGTTTCATGAGTTGGATGTGACTCAACTGAAACAAATTGGGGAACCCTACAATTTCAAAAGTGTAGTCGGGGAGCTTCTAATCCTTCCATTGCCACCAAGGAATCAGTAGGGTTTGATATCTGTAGCAGAAGGGAAGCTATTATTCCCCCTGGGAAAAGAGGAACGATTCCTACGGATTTCGTTTTGATACCCCCCCCCCTCTCCAGGGTTATACATCCAATTAGCCCCAATTAGTTTGGTATAGATGTCTTAACAGGCATTATTGATCCCAACTTCCGGGGAGACAGAATTACAGGAGGGAGAGGGGGGGAGGATTTACTTTATAGGAGAGAAACCACCACCGAAGTTGTGGTAAAAACCTAATGAGTGATACCCAAGATTCATCAATAGGTTGTGCTAGAGATTTTGCATTCCCATCTTACAGGAGGGCATTTAGGACAATTTAAAACACAGGCACTCAGTGGGAAGTTTTATTGGCCGGGTATTCACGCCGATATAAAAACTTTCATCCAGTCATGCGAAATATGTCAAAAGACCAGAAGGCACATCCCATTACCTGCCCCTCTGAACCCGCTACTGATCACACAAGTCCTCTTTTCTAGAATTGGCATGGACATAACAGGACCTCTAGAGACATCTAAATTGGGCAATAAATATGTCCTGGTGATAGTAGACTATGGAACCCTCATATCCACGAGGCATTCCCAATGTGAAATAACATCACCCAGCAGATCCTTAAGCATCATCTTCTACTGCATTTCTCCAGGGTTGGCTTTCCCAAAGAAATACTATTAGACCAAGGTTCAATTTTTATGAGTCAGCTAATGGCTGAACTTGAAGAGCTACTCCACATCACCACCTTGCGAACTTTGGGTATAGTACACACAAATCAATGGTCTGGTAGAAAGATTCAATAAGACCCTGAAACTAATTTCATGGAAATTAGTAGTCAAGGATGGGAAGGACTGGGATCAGATGTTCCCATGGGCATTATTTGCCTTAGGGAAAAGCCCTCAGGCTTCCACATGTTTCTCTCCCTTTGGAATTGTTCTACAGAAGAGAACCCAGAGATGTCGTGGACATGCTCTGGGAAACTTGGGAAGAACGAGGGGAGCCCCCCATTCCAATCTGAAAAAACGCCACTCGAATACGAGAACACATGAAAATGGTCAGAGACTTGTTTGTACTCATATAGGGAAGTCCCAGAGTCAATAAAGGGTTGCTTACGATGATAAAGTGAATTTAAGATCATTCTCTATAGGACAAAGTGCTGGTCCTCTTAGCCACCTCAGAAAAACTGTCTCCAAGTGGCACAGACCTTATGAGATAATAGAACGGACGGGAACCTGTACGTATAAAATAGCCCAACCAGACAGAAAACAGAAAATCCACTTATAACATATAAACCTCTTGAAAGAGTAAGTGAGAACCAGTCAGCCACCCATGCCAAAGTATTAGCCTGTCTGGTTCCTGAGGACATAGACAAAGTTGACTTCATTCCTTCCGAGTGGGGTCTATCCAACAGCAAGAAGATCTAAAAGAACGACTAATCTCATTTCCTGGTGTATTCTCAGAGAAACCAGGAAGAGTAAAAGCTACATACCACTATATGAGAACACCTAAAGGTAAAGTAGTTTATCTAAAGCCATATCGACTACCAGAAGCCTGTGAACAGATAGTGATCGAGGAAGTCAACAAAATGTTGAAAGTCAATATTATTAAGCCCCCCTCAAGACCACAGTGCTCTCCTATCGTGTTAGTCACTAAACTTGACCGTTCCTGGAGATTCTGCATAGACTTCTTTCAAGTTAATACCATCTCAGACTTCGATGCCTATCCCATGCCATGCATCAATGACACGACTGATAAACTCAAACAGCCACCTATTTATCCACCCTAGATTTAACCAAGGGCACTGACAAGTTCCCATATATGGGCCAGATAAGGAAGAGAAGGAAAAAAACATGTTCTCAACACAGGAATAGTTTAAAGTCCTCCCCTTCGGCCTACATGGTGCACCAGCCACTTTTCAACGCCTCATGGATAGGATTCTACAACCCTACTCCAACTTGAGGAGCTTACATTGATATCGTCATTTACAGTAAAACATGGGAAGACCATCTCTTCCACCTTTAAACCATCATGAAAGTCCTCAGAAACGCGTGCCTAACTGCTAATCCAGCTAAGTGCAGATTGGCCCAATCAGCCGTAAAATATCTTTACTTTAAATTATTTATACAGCGCTGCCAAAGTGGCCCGGTGGTATGCGGCGCCGAAGAGGCTGAAAAGTAGCCCAGTGTCTAAACATTGGACCATACTCGCCCTAACCCACGAATTATCTGAACAGATGTGCATTGAGCTGTTTCTTGAAACACTCCAGAGACTAGCAGCTTCTTAATTCGACAGGCAGGGTATTCCACTTAAATGGAGCAGCCACCCCAAAGGCCCCTTTTTTTTTACTAATTCAAGGGTGGCTTTCCGTATTTGCAACTATTTCAGAATGCTTCAGCGCAGGGTGTGTGGATCTAGTTTGTTCTTAAGTCTGCAGGCTATGTATGCAGGGAAAAGCCTTGCCAAGGATTTATAGGTAATCATCAGTAATCAAAAATCTATCCAAGCTACAATGCGCAGCCAATGCAGACTTCTCCGCACCTCTCATACATGCTCACACTTCTGCATCCACATAAAATCGCTCTAATGGTGCCATTGTGGACTACTTGGAGTTTAGTCAGTTCTCTTTTACCAACACCCACCAGCAGGGAGCTACAATAATGAATTTTAGACGAAATAGTGGACCGGGCAACTGTTGTGCAGCCCTTTTCGGAAAGAAAAGGGGCGAATATGGGACAGTACCCTTATGTGATAGGCGGACACCGACACAAGGCTACTAACCTGTGCTGTCATGCTTGGCTTTGATAACCGCCAGTTTAAATTCCCTGGCAGACTGCTGATAAGATAGCTCATCAGGCACCGTTTTAGACTTTTTCCACTGGTAGAAATCTTTTCGCTTACCTTTTAGGTCGTCAGAAAACCAAATATTTTTAGTGTGACTGATCACCTTCCTATTATTTTAAAGGTGCTAAAATAGTAATAGCTTTATCAAGTACATCCAGCAGGGAGTCAGTCATGCTTCCGACACTAACAAAGGGCAAGAGGTCCTTCTGGGAGAGGGAAAGGATCCACTCCTTCATTGACTCAGGATTAATCCTCCTCAAGTTTCTAGACATTTTTCAGTTTTGTTTAGCTAAGCCATTTTTGCTAGCAGAGTCGAGGCTTATAATAAATTCAATGAAAGAGTGATCGGACCATTGGCATATGGAAATATACGGCTGACTTACATTCATATTATGTGAAAAGACCCAGTTAAGCATAGGACCTTTGCTAGGCGTAGGTTGTTTAAAGCCCAATGCATTCATGAACCCAACAAGTTCCCCGGCTGCTAGGTCCTTAAGATTGTCCTTCCAGAGATTTAGGTTGCCCTTTCTAAGCCATTTGGGGCACCTTTCAGTTGTGTAAGGACCAGGCTATTCAAATGCGAGACAAAAATCAGGCATGATAGATGGTCGACAATAAATCAGTAACATGTTCAGCGTAGTGGATCCATCTGTTCTAACTAAACAGTCTCTCAGAGCCGCTAGGGTCTTGTACGTCTGATTGCCATATATCCAAATTATTATTGAAGATAATTGCCACTCCCCACATCTTGATTCTCCCTATTAACACATAAATTAGAAAAGTCTTTGGGGGTAGCTAGTATCAAGTAAGGGCCAGCCGTCTCATGGAGCCATGTCTGTCAGGGAACAACTATCTATATCCGATCCAAAATGTACTCTATTTCTACAGAGTGTTTAACCAGAGATCTGGTGTTCAGTAATAGTGCTCCAAGGACCTTATTAGCACCATTAGAGCTACCGAGGGAAGAGCTCAGACTTCCTCAATGCTTGCCCCAGGGCTCTATTTCTATTACCCTAAATTAAATCAGTACTCATTATGGAAAACCAACAAATAATGGAAACGTACTTGAGGCACACGAAGTGTGGCAGGACCGACATCGGAATGTTTAGCCCCAACATGAAAAGGTAAAAGCCGTCTTAGATACAGCAACCCATACGACCAAAAGAGCACAGAGCTTTCCTTGAATTAATAGGGATGGGTATTACCGTAGGTTTATCGCCAACTTTTTGGACAAAACAGCCCGGCTAACCAATAATCTTAAAAATGCAGAACCCCAGAAACTTCATTGGAATGACGAAGACAAGCTAGTCTAGAACATTCTGAAACAGACTTTGTGCCAGAACCCAATCCTGAAGATTGTCGACTTCTCAAAAGGAGTTTGTGTTACAGACGGATGCCTCCCTTACAGTGTTAGGAGCCGTCTTGTCCCAAATTTGCGACAGATTACAACATACCATACTATACGCCAGTCACAAGTTGTTCTGAGGTGAAAAAAACGGCTCTGTGGTAGAATTAGAGGCACTAGCCATCAAATGGGCCATTATATATCGCAGGTACTACCCATTAGGGTGAAGGTTTATACTTGCCGCCGATCACTCACCCCTTGGTTGGATTAGCCAAAGTAAAGATTACAACCCCGAGGTCATGCAATGGTTTCTAGACCTACAACCCTATTGTTTCGCAGTGGAACACCGAAAAGTAAAATACCAGGAAAATGTAGATTTTCTTTCCTAGTTCCCCAGTGAAACAAATGTGGCTACATCACATGAAGGAAGGTGTCTCCCCGACTAGTCCCTGGGGATCTGTCATCCAGGTGGCCAGGACACGGCCATCACTATTGGATCCAGTTCCTGGGGTTGGACCCGTGAGGGTGAATCATGTGGATGGGGGGGGTGAAAGAGTCCTTGAGAGTGGGACACCGACGGGTGAGACAATGTATCCCCCTTCTTTGAATACCTTTTCCCCCTACCTACCACGTAGGATATTCCAAAACACTGCCTCCCCCCCTCTTTTACGACACAAACACTTTCACAAAACACAAAAAACATGGACTAACACCACAGCCGTTTACCTGACATGCCCCAATACCAAGGTCAGGCAATAGACCGGAATTACACACACCTGACAGCCCTTTCCCTTCCCCACCTCGATAAAAGGTGGGAGCATGAGAGCACAGTACGAGCAAGGCAGACCGCACAACATGAAAGCTAACTCAGCACAGCAGTTCAAGAGGAGGCGAAACACGGTGCATACCGAGAGGGTGACTAGGAAAAAAGCGACCTTGCCCTTTCCGACCAAGGCCTGTGAAAACTCAGCAGAAGGAATCGTAAGACCGCAAACAATAGCCAGTGTGTGTTGCTGCAGATGTCAACGTTACACAAGACCCTCCTCCGCTGATAACCAAGCCGGGGAGAGACGCTGCTCTCCAGAGTATCGACCTTGACTCCAAAAACAAAGAAAGACAAGCAGTTCATCACAGCCTGTGAGTCGAGGGGAGAGTATATAAGAAACCAAACTGTGTTGAACGAAAAGTAGCAAGCGACTAATTGAACTGTGAAAGCTAATAGAACCATTGATGTGAAAAGGGGGAAACCTGTAACAGACGTTTGAAACCACAAGGGTGTTCACGCAGGAACCTCTGTGCAATTACCCGATCATGGAAACTACAAGAACAAGTGTGTGTCTTTACTGTTGCCACCATGAGTTCCTTACATCTCACACTGGCCAAAGCATGAAACGGCCCACGCCCCAGGCAACCACGAGTTATAATCCATATAAAATTGACTAAACCCCCCCAAGAACCTTAAATTCCATGGCATCAGGTGACCTTCGACCACTAATCCTAAACAAGTCTAGAATGTTCAAAGAAAACAGACATTGCACGTCTTTGAGATACAATAATATGATTTGTATTGCGAGGTGCTGGGAGGGATGAATTATAGTTCAAAACGAGGGTGGAGACCTTGGATTCGGATGGCACGAAAGGGGGTGAGTGAAATGTGAGTGTGTGGAGGTCAGAGTGCCCCAGAACCTCCTTTGTGCCAGTCTTAAAGCTTGCCAGGTGCACAGTATAATGATGAAGTAGAATTATGTTAGAAGTGTAGCTAATTTGTTCTTTGACCTTTGTCAGTGAGAAGAAGATTATCTCTGCAGCACCCACATGATGGAAGATGGACTGACTGGGCTGGAACCAATGACCTGGCATCCCTTATGTGGCAGGCAGATCCTGTATAGGTGCACACCAACCATCCATGCAGGTTTTTACTGCATGGTATTGCGGCACAATGACAATGTGTCTCCTCTTAAGCCTCTGCTTGTACCCTTTTCCAGCAGAGCGTTCTTGGCCGCAGAGTTCTTTGCTGTTGCTCTAATTTTGTGTGAGATTAAAACGTTATCTTTACAAGATCGACTTAGGCCTTTTTTCTCTAGCCGGTTGCATTTTTCTCCGGTGTGAGCGTTCAAGGGCGTGCCTTCAGCCATATGACGGCTACAAAGTCTTGTGCTTGGTGAGAGGTGCGAAGAAGAGCAGCCACCTGCCAAAAAGGGGCCTTTAGGTTGGGAGATCAAGGGACGGTTAAATGCAGCACTTCAAAAGGTCTAATTCCTTGCAAGCACAGATATGTCCATAAGAAATGGTGGGGTCTATTTGTCTAACCGGTTTCCCATTACCCAACTCTACCATCCCTGATCGCCACTCGATTTCTACTCTTCAATTAAGCCTACATGGTGTTTTCCCTATTCGGCATTGACCCCCCCCCCCCCCAACACCCCCCAATCACTGCCATATTAGTTACCTTCCCCATTAATGAGGGAAATTCCTCATACCCCCTTTCTATCATCACACAACACATGCCTTCCCCTCCATATATCAAATCCTTTCCTCCATCTGTTAATGGGGGTAGATGGGGAGTTTTCACGCCATACCACTATTTACTCTACCCCACCCCTCCCCTGTGGCACATGCTCCATTGTACTTTTTCCAGGGTCACCTCGGTCGGTGGCTCTGGGTACAAGTAGTATTCAAATCTTGCCAAACATCAGCCGCCAACCAGCTTCCAACAATGAGCATTGAAAGAGTGGACTTTTATTTTCATTCGGCAAATAGAGCAACAGTGATCGCAAAGGGTCAGCCCACTGACTGGAGAGAGAGTAGAATCAGCGCGTTGGTCGTCAGCAAACATGGGCACATTTGAATGTTCAGGAGGCAGCTGCAGGATGGATTATGATGAAACTGTTTTGTACTACACAGGAAACAGTTAGATTTCACCCGATCTTGGACCAACAAAAACATACCAACTGGCATGGAGCTTTATTGGCCACTTAGTGCTTTGGCATGAAGAACGGTCGCATCTGGATTAGCAAATCCATGTACCATTGATTTGCATGAGAGATGATTATGTATGTTTGACTAAGCTCTGCCACATCCTCCCCTCCCACAATTACAGGGTACACGGCCCCCACAAGTATAAAGACTGGAGCAACATGCTACACAATGCCTTTGCGTAAAGCAAAGGAATGTGCGTAGTCCAGATACTTACTTGGATACCAGTGAAGCCATGTTCATCCTCCTTTGCTCCTTGATTGCAAAGGTACACAAAAAACCTAGTTTCGTAATGGAGACAATATCGGAAAACACAGAAGGATATCCGCCAGAGACCTTTTTACAGTAGTCAAGATCCCCTTACTCTCCAATTGAAATGTCTTGGTACATGCTCGTAAATGGATTAAACCACCTAATATTATCATAAAAGATTTGCAGTGATAAAGCAGCAGAGAATTTGCAGTAATAATGAGAGGGAGGGGGCAAAAAAAACAAAAAAAAAAAAACAAATTGGACTTGCTTAGTCGTTGGATTTGATTTAAAAGCTTAAATTGGAATTTTTTTGCAGATAGTCAAATGACCAGTGTGGTCTGGCTGTCAGGTCTCCAGAGCAAATGATCCCGAGGAATAATATGATAGTTTATTTATATAGCGCCTATACACAAAGAGTTTCAAAGCACTTCAAGGAAAGGGAGGGAACAAGGGAAAATGACATGCATTACTTACCGTAATGGCATTTCTGATGATTGTATCTGCTTAGATTCACATGCTGTGCATATGGTCCGACATCCAGTGGTAACCGCAGAGTATTGCATCTTGTCTTTCGGGGACCGAAAGGGGACGTCGGCATAGGCGTGTCTGTAACACTATCCCTATCGTGACGTGTAGTGTACCCAAAATCCCTCATGTGCCGAGGTCCCTACGATTGTATTTTTTCTGCCATGAGAGCACAAGGCTATAGTGAGTGAGTACATAAAGAGAGAAATTAGTAAGACGTCTATGTTACTTCCACCCCTAGCAGGGAGGTGGGAGGGCGCATGTGAATCTAAGCAGATACAATCATCAGAAATGCTATTACGGTAAGTAATGCATGTCTTCTAATGCTTGTTAATCTGCTTAGAATCACATGCTGTGCATCGACTAGCGAACAGTACCCAGAGTTGGAGGTGGGTTGTGAGAAGGAACAGTAGAGAAAAGATGTCTTAATACTGCTTGTCCCACCTGAGAATCAGACCTAGAATGAGTGTCTAGGCAACAGTGTTTTGTAAAGGTGTGTACAGAACTCCAGGTTGCTGCTTTGCAAATGGACTCAAGGGGAACATTTGCAATGAATGCTATGGATGCCCCAGTGCCTCGAGTAGAATGTGCTCTATGCTTGAAGGGCAGTTCTCTCTTAGTAAGAGTGTAACATATTGTGATGCATTTGACAATCCACCTTGAGATAGCCGATTTAGAGACAGGATCCCCTTCTCTACCAGCTGCCACTGAGACAAAGAATTGTTTTGTCTTTCTCAGTTGTTTAGTTCTTTCCAGGTAGAACAGAACTGCCCTACGCACATCTAGTGTGTGAAGGGCTCTTTCGGCCATGTTAATAGGGTTCTGGAAGAAAGTGTGTAGTTCGATTGATTTGTTTATTCAGATTTGTAGAGCGCACGGCAGCCCGGGGGCATCGTGGTGCTTGTTACAGACAATGTCTTGGTTACATAGGATACAGTAATTACATACAATAATGAATTTACAGTAGACATATATACATTGGCAACGCAGTATATTTACATGGATTCCTGAGAATTTCCTGATTATTTTGCAAGGACAGAGGTTTTTAGTTTCCTGCGGAAAATAGGGAGTGAGTATTCTGCTCTGATGTCTGCAGGGAGTGCGTTCCAGGTCTTGGCTGCAATGTAGGGGAAACTAAGACCACCGGCTTTGGCTTTTTTGATGCGTGGGATGCAGATTAAGTTGGAGTATTGCGTCCTGGTGGGACGGGAGGAGGAGGGTTTGAGGATGGTTTCAGATAGATAGGACGGGGCGGAGAGAGAGAGGCATTTGTGAGTGAGGGTGAGGATTTTGAGAGTGATCCGTTCTTTGACCGGAAGCCATTGGGCTGAGTGCCTGGCCTGGGTGACATGCTCTCTTCTTGGGATACTAAGAGCAGCCCGGAGGGCATTGTTCTGCGTGACTTGTAGTCTGTTTATGTTTTTGGCTGAAGTGCCTGCTAGGAGTGTGTTACAGTAGTCCAGCTTGGCTCCAATGGTTGCCTTCGCTATAGAGAGGCAGTTGGGTTTAGAGAGGTAGGGCTTGATGGCGTTTATGAGTTTGGTGGTGTGTGCGGATGCGGATGTGATTGCGCTGACTTGTCTGGTCATCGAAAGTGAAGAGTCAAGGTATACTCCCAGTGTCTTGACGGCTGTGGATACGGGGATGATGGAGTTGTCTATGGAGAAGTTAACTTATAGTTTGTCAAGTTTGTCTAGGGTGTTCTGTTGACCTAATATCATGATTTCAGTCTTATCACCATTGAGGCAGAGGCCATTGACTGCCATCCATGCCTTGATGACGGAGTAGATAGTGCGGAGTGCCTTAGCGTCTTCGTTGTATGATCCGGTAAGTGGTAGAAGTACTTGTGTGTCGTCGCGTAGTTCGTGTATGTGATGCCGTATGAGTCAAGTTTGTCAAAGAGGGGCTTGGTGAACAAGTTATAGAGTGTGGGTGCAGTGCAAAATCCTTGAGGGACCCCGCAGTGGATTGTCGTGGGAGTGGCGTTGGCGATGTCCGAGAAGACTTTCATGGCTCTTGATTGATTCACGTGGAACTTTGAGATGAATTTAGGTGCAAACCTGGGATGTGTGCGCAGAACTACCTTATCTTTGTGGACTGTAACAAAGGGGTCTAGAACAGATAGAGTCTGTAGTTCGCTAACCCCTCTGATAGAAGTGGTAGCCACTAGGAAGATCTTTCAGACTCGCTTTATGCTTAGGCTCAAAAGGGAGCTCCCATGAGCCTGGTCAAAACCACATTCAGATCCCATCCAGGCGCTGGGTGAGAAATGGGAGGATAAATCCCCTTAACCCCTTCCATAAAGGCCTTAATCACTGGTATTTTCCATCACGACACCTTTTGTTGTGATGTGGTGTAGGCTGACAGCAGCCAGATGAACTAACCCAGGGAGTTGAAGACTAACCCAGTTTCCAACAGATGTGTAAGAAACAGCACAATTTGAGTGGGTGAGCAATCGATGGGATTGACGCCCTTGGAGTTGCACCAGATGACAAAACGTTTCCATTCGCTGGCATAGCAATAACGTATATTCGGTTTTCTCGCTTCCCTGAGTATGTCCATGCACCTCTGAGGGAGTTGCAGGTGTCCAAACTCTATGACCTCAGGAGCCAAGCTGCTAAATTCAGGGTTTGTGGGCATGGGTGTAGGGTCTTCCCCCTGTCCTGAGACAACATGTTGTACGGGAGGGTAGTTTTACTGGTGGGGAGAGGGACATTTCCATCAGGTGAGCGAACCAGGGTTGGCGGGCCCACATGTGGGCCACCAGTATCATGGTAACTGGTTCCTGGTGCATCTTGGGCACTTGGTGGAGGATCGCCAGATGGTCCGGTGAAAGGCGTCGTGAGCGCAGCGGTCTGAATTGTGGAGGTCGGGCGAATTCCACACAGTAACTGTGGGTGACCGTCTTTATGACCCACTGGTCTGAAGTTATCCCCTCCCATGCCATGAGGAAAGATGTTAATCGCCCCCCCCGACCGTTGTAACATGGGAGGGGACCTGGATTTGAAGGTCATTTCTGACCAGAGGCTGTGGCTCCTCTGGGATTGGGAAACCTCTGCCTTTGCCGCATTTCTGACCCCTTGCTGAGTAGTATGCAGTGTTTCCAGTAGTCTGTCCTGAGTTGAAGTTTCCCGTGACGTAGTTGTTTTGACCAGCACGGGCTTGCCCTCGAAAGGACCGCCGAGAGTTATTACCCCTCTGGGTGGAAGGTTTCTGTCTGATGTGGTGAAGAGACTCTATAGTCTCATGCTCCTTTTTGGCTGTTTCCAAAGCCTCATCCACCGCCTTCCCGAAGAGGTTAGAGTCCTCAATGGGCTTGTTGATGAGGGAGGCTTGAGTTTCCGGTTTAAAACCCGACGTACGCAGCCAAGTGTGTCTTTTTAGTAGGGTCCCTTGGGCCAGAGACCTGCCTGCAGTTTCCGCAGTGTCGAGGAAGATTTTGATCACATGCTGGTTAACTGGTCTTCCCTCCATTACAATGGAGAGAAGCTTTGATTTGGCGGGTTCAGGAACCTCTTGGAAGCCATATAGTACATATATGTACATATAGATGTATTGGTTTTAGGAAGTTTCCTAGAATACATGTTTTAAGTCTACTGATCCTCACATTGATGATTATGAAGTTGATCTAAGAATGTAGTAATATCATCATCGTGCCAAATGTTGTTCTTCATTATTATATTTGAAACAAGGGGCGAAATAGATGTTTTGGATGCACCTTTTAAAAAAAGTCATGGCTTTGTTCTGCAATTTTGTAATAGGATCGTATACTGCTGACAAAAGGGTTTGAACAGATGCTGAGACTGTACCTTTGAAAAATAGATGGCAATTCGGTGATTGTGTGATTGTGTTTATTTGACAATTCTACTGATTATACTCATGTTTACAAACTATATCACAGCTTACCATGACAATACATTGTTTTGATACCTTATGGGGCACGGTCAGCGATGTTCTTTTACCTTATTATTTTTTTCCCTCAATTTTTTTTCCCTCATGATCTTTTCTCTTTATTCCTTCCTCTTTATGTACCCCACAGCTTTGGGAGTTAGGGAGTGAGCTTCAGTATGCCCGCCTCTGGTTACAGTTTCTTAGACATTGTCACACGCGATTTGTGGACACTACGCGACACGTGATGACGTCACTACGCGATTTCATACGCGTGACGTCTGCACGTTTTTCGAGTAACGTGACGGAGTCACATGAATATTTTGAAAAGTGCTTTGGGTTCAGTGTTAGGTGGCGTATTCTTACCTGGGATCTATCCAGAGGCCACACTCGGTTTTTCAAGGTAAGAGGGAGTGTGTGTACAGACTCGCAACTTAGATATATAATTATCTTTAGCAGTACTCCAGTCATAAAAAAGTCCCGGTATCCAATTTTTGTGTCGTATTTGCTGTAACTTTAGAGTTCCAAGCGACACGTGGTAAGAGGGATAATATATATAGTGGCTCGTAGCTTCGATATACAATCACCTTTCGTAGTAATTTGGTTGTAAGAGTACTTGGAATTTAAGTATTGGTCGTAACCCTAGAGTTTTAAGAGTTTGGGCGAACTTTCACCCTATCCTTGATTGAAGTTCCCTTACATAAGGGGATTTTTTTAAATAAAGTGTCCAGAGACAAATGGTTACCACAACTCATTGGTTCTCTTTTGACTCCACAGGGAGATTTAATTTTGCCGTCCCACCCTACCATCTATCGAGTTGGAGGCACATCCTCACCTGGAGTCCTGATTTACATGGAAGTGCTGTAAGTAAGACTTGGATACTTAAAGACAATAGATCATATACAGTCCTCACCTGAGTTGAAAATGAGTTTAGGAATTCTATCTGTGTGTTTCTTTTTATAGAAGTTGAGAGGCAGTTTGTGAGCGACCTCCTGTAATCATTTGGAAGTCGTGTGTCACCAAAATCTACGATTTGGTGAGGCTTGTGGAAGTTATCACCACAATTCAGAAGGTATGTCAAGTAAGATATTTACCTCACACCCTTTTTTGGATCAGGGTGATGATGTTTGTAGTCTATTTAATAGACACAAAACTACCATACAAGTTAGTAATACACGCTGTTTCTATCCAACAGGTGTCAATTTTAGCTATATCCAGAGCGACAAGAAAGTGCCAGGAAAGAGATACAATCCACCTTCAGATACAAACACATACCATCTGTACCCCTGATGAATGTCCCACAGTAATACGTGCTCTTAGGACAGAAACTTGTACAAGTTGGGTTATTGAGGAAATACTAATAAAACTGATATTGAAAAGAAATTTCTTCAGTGTGGAGTCCCACACGGAGTCAATGTAAAAATCAGCAGATTTAACCCGAATTTTTGGGATTGTTATGTGTTGTAAAGTTGAGTCTTTTTTTATGTTTTATATCTTGTGTGTTGGATGATGAATTTTATGTAATATGATCATTTTAAGAGTGTTATAATGAATTAAATAAAGACATGTTTTAAAGGAATATACGGATTTACGTGTAGGTGCAATTCCTGTGGATATATTGTGCGTCATGTTTTACACCTTCTTTTATATACTACCAGTCTTATCCATGTGGTAAGGAGTGTGTTTTGTGATCCATTAATGCATGGTTTTTGCCGTTTGAGAAAAATATAGTTAGAGACCATCTGGTCTCGGTGGCTTGTACAGCCTTACTCTCTCTTGATTCTGTAAAAGAACCACACAGTATATACCCTCACCGTGTACCACGGTTATGATGGCGTCTCAATCAGATAAATGCCTGGCATATAATGATGAATATGTACGTAAATTGATAGAATCCCTACCAATAATGGGCTTGGACAAAGACCTAGATATCCTCACTAAAGACGATCAATGGGATGAACTTGCACAATTAAGAAAAAGACTCATAAGAACTGAGTTACATGCCATCATCATGTTAGAATACGTCAAGCACCAGGCATTACCACAAGGATTGATTGTCAGGAATGAACCTAGATTATTTTTGGATAACCAAGATTTTAAATTGAAATGGAGTTACATTTCTAATAAATGTGGTCGAGATTGGCTTATTCTAATAATAGAAACAGCCCAGGAAACTGCTAAAAAAATAGAAGTGGATTTAAAATCATTGGAAGAAGAGATTAAGAAGAAATTTGAAGTTGAGGCTTTTAAGACTAGTCTAGACAAACATCTAAAAGAAATGCAGGATTTCAAAATGGAAACAATTACAGAACGAGTGAAACGTATGAAGAAAGATGTACAGAATTTCTCACATGAGAAGGCTTTTATTTATACTAACAAAGATTATAAGTTTGGAGATCCAAAACCTGGACGTAATCAACAGCCAAATCGTAGAGTACGTTTTAGAAATACTTCATACAGTTCGAGTGCAGGATCTGATGATAATGAGGAGTATAGTAGAACAGGATCGAGTGGTAACAGCAAGGAAAGCGAGAATAGACCCAATAGAGGAAGGGGTGCAAGGGGTAACTATCAAGGTAGAAATGATCAACGACAGCCTTTTTTAGAAAGAGGCAGCGGACAAAGACAATGGGCCCCAGACCGGATGCAGACCCGGAGTCACAGGGGTTGGTAGTTAATCTCTCCGCTACCATTCTAACTGAACATGAAAAATGTGTACTGAATAAAGGTCTAAATTATGTGATATCTAAACATCATAACCCATTTGAGTTCAGAGTGGAGTTTCAAAAATTCATGAGAAAAGTCCACCTTAAAGAATTCTTTGAAAATAATGCCTTTAATGGTTCAAAAAATTGTAGTAGCCTCAGAAACCCTTCTATTTTCTGTGCCCCCCCATCTTCGTATTCCCCTGAATCTATTGTTTTCGAAAAGAAGGTATTAGAAGAGTTAAGAGCATTGGAATCTATGGGCATCCCCAGACATTCCAACCTCAGCAAAAGTGAACAGAGTACTCTTAAATCTTTAGGGTCGAATACCAATATCATCATTCGACAAGCTGACAAAGGGGGTGCAATAGTAGTTCTAGATAGAACTCAATATGTGGAAGAGTGTTTGAATCTACTATCAAATACTAACCATTACAAAAAAATAGATAAGGATCCCAGTAATGAATTACTTACGAACATTAGAGACAAAGTGACTAAAGCAGTGGATTTAAAACTCATTAGTAAACAAGAAGGAGAATATCTTGTGAGAGAGAATGGTAGAATTCCAATCTTCTACATACTCCCCAAAATCCATAAAAACCTAAGAAACCCCCCCGGAAGACCCATAGTCTCTGGTATTGATTCGCTGCTGGAACCGTTGTCCAAATACGCAGATTGCTATCTCCGACCTTTCATACCCAGCATGAGAAGCTATGTAAAAGATACCACTGATGCCATAATGAGAATTGAGGGTAGCCAGTTTGATCCAGATATCAATCTATTATTATGTCTGGACATACAGGCTTTATATACCAACATACCCCAACAAGCAACACTTGAGGTTGTAGAAGAAACCCTCCTCAAAAGAGAAGATGACCATCCGGTTTCCAATTCTTTCATAAAGTGGTGTACAGAGATGGCGTTGACGAACAATTTTTTTCAATTTATGGGACAGTTTTATGTCCAAATTGAAGGGACGGCCATGGGTGCAGCTATGGCACCTAATCTAGCTAATCTATACGTCAATATGTTTGAAGAAACCATCATATATCGCAGTCTAAACCCGTTTCAAGACAATATAGTGTGTTGGCTGCGTTACATAGATGACATTTTTGTCATTTGGAAGGGCAGTGTAGAAGAAGCCAATGAATTCAACAAATGGCTGAACACACAAAATAGGTACCTTAAATTTACTATGAAAATGAGTAATTTTACGATTGATTTTCTGGACATTTCGATATACCATCATCAGGGTACCTTATTGATAAAACCTTATAACAAAGCAACAGATAGAAATGCTCTTCTTCATTATTCTAGTCACCATGCCCAACATGTGAAGAATAATTTACCCTTTGGTCAATTTCTTCGTATTAAGAGGAATAGCAGTACGAGAGAGTCATATGAGGAAGGTGCCAACAAATTGATTACGAAACTGACTAACCGAGGATATCCCAAACGTCTAGTTAAAGATGCAGCGAAGAGAGCATTTAATAACAACAGAGAAGCCCTATTTGACCACCATTTACACCAGAATAAGACATGTAAAGAGAATCCATTAGTGTTTGTAAATACTTTTAGTAATCTATCCTATAAGATTAAAGCCATTATCAACAAAAATTGGAAGAAGGTGATGCCTAAGGAAAGGGTTAAACCACTAGTGGCATTCAAGAAGAGTACCACGATACGCAATCTAGTGATGAGGAACGGCATTGGAAACAATAGAACCAGAGAAACCCAACAGAGAAGACTGTGGGATCTACCTCCAGTTGTAGGACATCATCCATGCGGCAATTGCAGCATGTGTGCACAGACCACCAAAACAACCCAAGTAGATTTAGGTCTCAATAAAGAATGGAACATTACTGAGCATACAAACTGTAATACAGAGAATGTTGTATATGTTATTAAATGCCCGTGCCAATACATCTATATTGGTAAAACCAATCGGAAATGTAAAATAAGAATGACTGAACATAAGAGTTGCATCAAAAATAAGGTGGAACAAGCACCACTCGTGAAGCATTTTTTGGAAAAAAATCATAAAAGTACAGACTTTTATTGGACTATTTTGAAACATATAAAAGGTAAAACACAAGATTTGATTAACAAGAAACTTTTAAGTCTGGAGCAAAAATTAATTTTCCAAACTAAGAGCCATATCCAGGGTTTAAACGAGAATATAGAGTGGCACAATGCATAAGGGACATCGTCTCTATACAGTCATTCTTGTTATTAGTCTCTATTTACAATTGTACATATAGATGTATTGGTTTTAGGAAGTTTCCTAGAATACATGTTTTAAGTCTACTGATCCTCACATTGATGATTATGAAGTTGATCTAAGAATGTAGTAATATCATCATCGTGCCAAATGTTGTTCTTCATTATTATATTTGAAACAAGGGGCGAAATAGATGTTTTGGATGCACCTTTTAAAAAAAGTCATGGCTTTGTTCTGCAATTTTGTAATAGGATCGTATACTGCTGACAAAAGGGTTTGAACAGATGCTGAGACTGTACCTTTGAAAAATAGATGGCAATTCGGTGATTGTGTGATTGTGTTTATTTGACAATTCTACTGATTATACTCATGTTTACAAACTATATCACAGCTTACCATGACAATACATTGTTTTGATACCTTATGGGGCACGGTCAGCGATGTTCTTTTACCTTATTATTTTTTTCCCTCAATTTTTTTTCCCTCATGATCTTTTCTCTTTATTCCTTCCTCATTACGTACCCCACAGCTTTGGGAGTTAGGGAGTGAGCTTCAGTATGCCCGCCTCTGGTTACAGTTTCTTAGACATTGTCACACGCGATTTGTGGACACTACGCGACACGTGATGACGTCACTACGCGATTTCATACGCGTGACGTCTGCACGTTTTTCGAGTAACGTGACGGAGTCACATGAATATTTTGAAAAGTGCTTTGGGTTCAGTGTTAGGTGGCGTATTCTTACCTGGGATCTATCCAGAGGCCACACTCGGTTTTTCAAGGTAAGAGGGAGTGTGTGTACAGACTCGCAACTTAGATATATAATTATCTTTAGCAGTACTCCAGTCATAAAAAAGTCCCGGTATCCAATTTTTGTGTCGTATTTGCTGTAACTTTAGAGTTCCAAGCGACACGTGGTAAGAGGGATAATATATATAGTGGCTCGTAGCTTCGATATACAATCACCTTTCGTAGTAATTTGGTTGTAAGAGTACTTGGAATTTAAGTATTGGTCGTAACCCTAGAGTTTTAAGAGTTTGGGCGAACTTTCACCCTATCCTTGATTGAAGTTCCCTTACATAAGGGGATTTTTTTAAATAAAGTGTCCAGAGACAAATGGTTACCACAACTCATTGGTTCTCTTTTGACTCCACAGGGAGATTTAATTTTGCCGTCCCACCCTACCATCTATCGAGTTGGAGGCACATCCTCACCTGGAGTCCTGATTTACATGGAAGTGCTGTAAGTAAGACTTGGATACTTAAAGACAATAGATCATATACAGTCCTCACCTGAGTTGAAAATGAGTTTAGGAATTCTATCTGTGTGTTTCTTTTTATAGAAGTTGAGAGGCAGTTTGTGAGCGACCTCCTGTAATCATTTGGAAGTCGTGTGTCACCAAAATCTACGATTTGGTGAGGCTTGTGGAAGTTATCACCACAATTCAGAAGGTATGTCAAGTAAGATATTTACCTCACACCCTTTTTTGGATCAGGGTGATGATGTTTGTAGTCTATTTAATAGACACAAAACTACCATACAAGTTAGTAATACACGCTGTTTCTATCCAACAGGTGTCAATTTTAGCTATATCCAGAGCGACAAGAAAGTGCCAGGAAAGAGATACAATCCACCTTCAGATACAAACACATACCATCTGTACCCCTGATGAATGTCCCACAGTAATACGTGCTCTTAGGACAGAAACTTGTACAAGTTGGGTTATTGAGGAAATACTAATAAAACTGATATTGAAAAGAAATTTCTTCAGTGTGGAGTCCCACACGGAGTCAATGTAAAAATCAGCAGATTTAACCCGATTTTTTGGGATTGTTATGTGTTGTAAAGTTGAGTCTTTTTTTATGTTTTATATCTTGTGTGTTGGATGATGAATTTTATGTAATATGATCATTTTAAGAGTGTTATAATGAATTAAATAAAGACATGTTTTAAAGGAATATACGGATTTACGTGTAGGTGCAATTCCTGTGGATATATTGTGCGTCATGTTTTACACCTTCTTTTATATACTACCCACCTCTTGGAAGCCTTCATGGATCAAGATCCATTGGGCGTCGGCATAGCTTGCCAATAGTGTTGTGTTATTAGCAATCCGCGTAGTGTATGCGGCTGCTGACGTAACACGTTTGCTAAGGGTATACAGTCGCTTAGATTCCTTGTCCGGCGGTGATTCCCCCGTGGCAAGGGGTACCCTTGCCCTTTGTTGAGTGGTAGTCACTACCAATGAATCTGGGATGGCGTGCCCTCTGATTTATAGAGGGTCAGAAGGGGAAGGCCTAAATAATTTTTTGACTCCTGGGTTCACTGCCCGGGTTTGAGCTGGTGAAACCAATGAGGGAGCCACCCTTCTCTTCACAGAGTTGAGGAGGGGTATGGCCTGGCTAGATGGAGGTTTTTCCTTAAGGATATCCTCTACAAAATCCTGCTCAGGCACTGCCACTTGAGTGGAAATTTTGAAGTATTCAGCTGCTTTTTTCAACATGGGGAGTTGAATGCCATTTGGTAATCTACAAGAGAGGCCTGGCGAGCTGGGGTGGACGGATGAGAATCCAGGCACAAAACATCAGAGTCCTGATCTTGCTGTGTGCATGGGTCCTGACCTTCTTGCTGGGTTTCTTCCAAGTTGTCCGTAGTATCCTGTTCTGAAGAAATGAAGCTTCCTCTTCGTCGTTATAAATGTCCCTATATGTGTCCATGTGGACAACGTCTTCCTGCTGGAAGGCACGAGACTGATCTTCGATTTGGAGATTAGGGTCCATCCGAGCCCTCTTCGGGGGAGGATGGTCAGAAAATCCGATAACCCTCCCCAGCCGATCCATACGCCCCTCAAACTTCTCTGTAGTCCATTTAGAGGACCCAAACGGGCCTGCTGGTGAAGAAAGGACGTTTTCCGCCTTGCGGCATCGAAAAGAGTCTTTTAGGGTGTCGGAGAGAGGCTCCTGGCTATCTTCATAAGCGTCGTAAGAATCGGGATCCCAATCCGCATCTGAAACTTTTTCTGCGGCGTGTCCCATAACTTTAGGCGGAACCGGGGTAAGACCCACTGCCGCTGTAATTCTTTCGATGCTGCTTTCGATAGTCGCCGAATCGGCATGAGACAGTGGCACCGATGGTTTACCGGCAGGCAAACTACCTTCTGCGGCACTAGAGGGCCTAGCGGTCGGTTTTTCGGGTAGAGGCCTAGCCATAGTTTTCGGGCCTACCGCGGCCTTTGAGACGGTCGAAGCGGCAGATTTCCGCGCTTCGACGTGTGCAGTTTTTGGAGTAGCACCCTTGTTTGATTTGGATTGCCTAGTCGCAAGCCACTGCTGCGGATGCAGTGAAGACTTTGGATCAGAACGATCCGAGGAAACCGGCAAATTTTTCGGCGGCCCTGTTGGCGCTTTCACCTTTTTCGACGAAGACGTCGAAACCGGTATAGGGGTTGTTTGCTTAGTGCGATGCGCTTGTACACCCCTGTCGCCGGGTATTGTCCCTGTAGCGAGACAAGAGTCAGGCCTTAAAGGGTCAGGGACGGGCGTGGCGGACCTAGAAGGATCCGCCTCAAGGTCTATAACATCCGCAACTGATGTTTGGTCATCCGAAGTAACACCAACACTCTCAGCGGGTGTGGCGGTGGGGGAACGGGGTTCCACCGTTGACATACGTACGCGGCCCACCGCTTTACACAGCGCTCTTTATGGGTTTTAGGCCGAAGGAGTTTGTAGGCCGCACTCCGCTTCTAGTCGTGCTCTAGGGGGGAGACAGGCGTTACACGTCCTGTGTTCGTCCTTCCAAGGATATCTAACCCTACACTTAGGGGAGAATCTAAAAGGAGTCCTTTCCATAGCTAAAGGGAAGGATGACCAGACCAGAAGGGAAAAGAGGAGAAAAGGAGGAAAGACATACCGACAATACGGCCAACCCGACCCCACTCTCCCTCCTGTATAGGTCGGCCAGAGGGCCCGACCACGTGGAAAATCCGTCCGCCGGATCTCAATACTCCACGGTTGCCACTGGATGTCGGACCATATGCACAGCATGCGATTCTAGGCAGATTAACAAGCATCAGAAACAATGACATTCTTAGAGGCCATGAACAGTAAGGATGTGAAATTAACTATCGTACTCGGCCTGAGGAAATTTCAGATAGTGCAAGAGCTAAGACATAGATAAGGAAGGGAGAGGGAGAGTGGGAGGAAATGGAAACAGACAGCGACTACCGTATTAGGCCCGATGACATTTCTGGTAGAGCTGGAGAAAACAAAAAGGTGAGGGAGAGTGGTGCAGAAAGGGAGGGGGGGGGGAACAAAACAAGTGACTATTGTACTAGGCATGTTATTTCAGATAGTGCTGGGCGAAGGGGAGAAAAATAAACAAGGGGGGGGGAGACAGACAAGGTTGCTATCATACTAGGTCCAGGGACAATTCTGATAGAGTAAATACTTAGAAAAAAGTAAGGGGAGGAGGGGAGGAGATAAGAAAAGAGAGGAGGTGAGAACAGAGTAAGAAGTCAAAAAGAGTGGAGAAGCTAAAAGGGGAGAGCAATTACAAATGGACTTTATTTCCCCAGCTCCCCACAAAGGGGCTGTGAAAGAGGGAGTATGAAGTTCATGTGATTCCAGGAGTCTACGTGGCACTGGGAGCCCCGACTGCGTCGTTCATGAAGCCTCTGCAGAAAAATGTATATGTCCTCTTCTCTAGAGTTTTCCTGCGGGCAGGGGTGCAGAGATGGAAGGAGGGCGGGATGTTGAACCCGGTTTCAAGTGCAAGCCCTCGCCAGATTGTACTCTGGTAATGGCTTAGACTGCAAGACGTCACAGGCACAGAGGGACTAAACCTTGTTGCATCGTAAAATAATGCGTTTACCACAATTGGGGGGAATAACCCGCTATTCCATTGAGCATCATAGTTATGTATACCTTACAATAGTCAAATGTGCTTTCTATGAGATTTGTGCACTGGAAGTGCTAGTCCGCTGCAGACATTTACAAGAAAGTAAAATTACTACAACTATGAGATCCCTTGGCAGCATCAACCCCTGCAACCATTGGAAGAAGTAATAAAGAGCAAGGAATTCCAGGTAGACAAGGATGGGCAAGTCTGCAACTAGCTGAATGAATCCTTGAACATGCATGACTATTGCTCCTCAGAGTTCTTTTCAGAGCAGCAACTAACGTAAATGAAAGTAGCTTAAGAAGAGTGCAGATATAAGGAAAGGCAACGTGGACGGCACTACCACTCATGAATGTGCTAGCGAGAAACATATGGATCAGCTGATTTCAAGCCAATTGGTTTATAACGTTTCAAACTCAAGAGGTAGACTTGGAAATAGTTTAAAATATTTTAGTTGGAGAGTATGAAATAGGGCTTGATTTTCCAGCTCCCTATTGAACATGGACATTGGTGCCTTAAAGACTTGGGTGGCATGCTGCTAACCTTCTGAAACGTTTTTTGCATCAGAAAGGTACTAGAATATTGAAGATTAGTATACTGAACGGGCAGGAGCTTAATTGTCCAAACAAAAGGAACAGGAAACGAAATATAACTGGTATGTTAATATACAGAAATCCCACACCAGCAACACATCCCTATTTCATAAAGACCAATCTAACAAAAGAAACATGCTAGGGGCACAACCATTTTTCGCATCAACCCAACTAAAAAAAAAAAAAAAAAAAGAACTAGCTAGTCACATTAACTTTCCCTGTCACCTCATTAAATAAACAGACAGGGTTTAGGTGATAACCAGTCAAAGGTAGTCTCCATACCCCCACATTAGACCTGGAAGTATTTGATGGCTTTCTGCAGAAGATCCTAAATTCTGCACAGCGTTAACTTAAGTTGTGTTGTGGTGTGGTGCATAATCTTGCAATAGATCAAAATGGAGGTATTACTTATAGGAATTCTATTAGTTTGGAAAGCAAGAGAATATTTTGAGTCTTAATTTTGTAACAGATGTTTAAGTAAGTGTAGCTTGGGTCTTACTCTTCATAAACCTGAACAAAAGGTGCATCTTCCCCACTTTGCACCCATCAATCCCCAGATTCTCCCACAGCCGAAGAAGCCAACGCTCTATCCAGATGACTCATCTACTAGTGTCGCGCTACACACCTTCCCTTCATTGGTAGAGTCACCAGGCAAATTTGTCCTCCAACTGCGCTAAAGGAGAGCACACAATGTCCCACAAGAATCAATCCGGCTTCTAACCCAGATGCAGCACTTAGACCGCCACCTTCCATGTCATTGTGGACAAGCTCCAAGTTTACGGAAACTATACAGTGGATGTATGCAAATGATATATCACCATCATATTGTAACTTGCTCATCTAAGGTCCGACCAGACAATAGCACCGTTAAAACCTTATCTGGTGGTGGTGGCCTTATCGTCCATATAGTTCCTTGAATGATGCCCACATATCCAAATAGAGGTCCTCCCTAGCCAGCTTCTCATAAATCATTTTCAAACCCTGATCATATTTGGAAGTCAGTAATCCAGTCATCTACTTGGTTTTTTCGTACATTGGCCTTTGGCAATGCCTGACTGATTCACGAGATCCTGTCACTCACTTCTCCCCAGAGGCGAACCCTTCCCTGTGAGGCTACGGAGGTGAACCCGCTCTGCATCATTCCACCTGGATGTTGTGATAAGTGGGACCCCACAGGGAGATACTTCCCTCTTGGGGATAGTAACTCCCATTCCGTGAAGGAACTCCCTAACCCTCGATCGTGATCTATTCAGTACCTCAGCCTGAATAGATCACGGTTTGCTATTGTAACATCTCTTCCCTTACTCAATTAAAACCCACTACCAGTGTGAAGAGGAAGAGTGAAGGAAACATGACGAGTGCCAACAGGTTTGAATCCAATCATTCTGGGAAGAAGAGTTAAGGAAGAATAACGATCACTCACCTGTTAGATCACTGGGAAGAGTTGTAACCATGGAGTAATTAAGAATTCTTCATGGAGACTAAAGAAGGACAATGATCCGCTGCTGGGGAGGACCCAGAAAGATTGTATAGAAATTGAAGAAGGACTTGCAGAAAGGGGAAGCCAACGCCACACAGGTGTAGCCCAGGAAGCTCAATCCTTGGTGAGAGAGACCCGTTGAAGAAGGCTGGTGCAGACATGGTGAAGCAGAAGGAAAAGCAGTCCAGGAGCCGGCAGCGAGCCGACCAACATGGTGGTCTGGAAGATTCAGATGGTGGCATGACCTCGCGAAGGTGGACCATGCGGTCTGCAAACGACGGAGCCCGCCGAGCAGAGAGCTCTTATTTGAGCCGCAGAGAAGCACAGAAAGTCGAACAGAGAAGAGCTGGGAGTGTTTAGCAGTCCGAAGTAAGGCAACGACAGCAGGAGGAGTGGGTGATGCCGACCCACCAAGACAAAGGTAACAGGAGTGGCGGGAGACCTGGGAGGGGGACCAGGCACAGAGAAGGCAGTAACAAAATGCAAGAATGCTACGCGAGTCATTTCCTTAGTCTCAGTAATTGAGAAAACCCTAAAACAAGTCCAGAAGACTTCGGGAGTCTTCTCCCTTGTCTCAGTAGCTGAAAAACTAGTAAAGCAAAGACTACTAGAGGAGGTTTCTTCATAGTCCCATTAGTAGCGAAGGAACTAAAGTCAGCCAAGAGGACTACAGGATTGGTGACACTAGCCCCCTGTAGCAGAAAAAATAAATAGCATTGGAAGAAGGGATCCTGGTTGCTGGTCCCATTAGAACAAGAGACTAATTATCAGGAGGAACAGTTGGAACCAAAGGAATGGCTAACACTTAGTGAAGACTGGAGTATTGAGAAAGACACTCACCGACAGCCAGTGGGGAAAGGAGCAAGATCTGAAATAGTGTAACAAGACATTGAGACGGAATAGACATTTAAGAGAGGCTGGAAGAGTCCCCTTAAGGAACTACAGGGGTTAATTAATATCACAAGGAACTATATTAAGGTAAGCTACCAAGGCTAGTCCAGGAGAAGGGAGTCATTCCCCCTGGACCCCTTTTCGATTTAATTAACCGTTTTTTCAGTGGTATGGTCAGCAGACAGACTATTTTGATTTGGACTACATTACTGATGACTAGCACCATAGTTAGAATTATGTTAGGCAGGGAGCCTCCTGGACCACCCACCCCCCACTTTGTACAGGGATGGATAGGCCTTTTTTCTATTATTTCAATGAAGTCCTGGTTAAAAATGCCAACATGTCTGCCTCCTTCTGACCTACCACACCAGGGTTTGAAATTGAGGAGAGCTAGGAGCTATTTCGCTCCTGCTTCTAGCATAGTAGAGTCTGGTTAGATTGAAACAAACAGCTACCAGGAGCTACTTTTGGCTCCTAGGACCAACTGGTGCCTTCCAAACATGTACATGTCACATTAACTTGGAGTATTGGAGAATGTTAATGAAGATGAATTAGAATGTATTTGGTTATTTATAACGCGCTTAATACCCAGAGGTTTCTAAGCGCGTACCTGGGGATCGAACCTGTGTTGCTAAGTGTCGTCTTGCTTACAAGGAGAGTATGTTGCCCCTGAGCTATCCTTCTGAGACTCTGGTGTATTAGAACACATCTAATGGTGTACTAGAACACATCCAATACACCATTTAAACACAATGGTTCATACTAAATGAACAAAAGGGTTAAAGGAGCACCTCTGGTAGCCCCTGGTCCCCCTGCGGTAGCACCTGCCTACTGGGTGATGCAGCACCCAGGAGCTGGGTTTAGCTCAGTTTCGAACCCTGCACACCATACAGAGAACAGTGAACTGAATTTCTAACAGTACAATCTTTCATTTCCAAATTCAATCCTCTGACTGTGACAAAACTTCAAATAATAGGATACAAAATAGCCTCATCCATTCTCGCAGACCATCTATTTTGTTGTTCGAAGGGCCCAGTGTCTGCATTCTTACAGGGTCCAATATAAACAAACATCCTACCACCTTTTCTTGTATGGAGACATAGGATGATATCACGTTTTTATTGAAAATGTCACAGCTTATCCTCTCCCACTGTTCTGATGAAAGATCATAGTCCATATCAGCCCCCCAATATTCTCATCCTCTATCCCACTGACCAATGTGCGATTTCTTCTCAGGTGTAACCTTGATAAAAACGTGGCTACTGTTCTACGAGAAGTCTTGAGCAGCTTTCATAACTCGGGCTCATCTTTTAGAGCAGCATCCAGCATTTAAATCTTTGCAATAGTAACTTCTTACCAGCTGCTGCCTTCTTGGGTGGCACCAGTTTCCGAACCCATCAAAAGGGACTGTTCAAAGAGTTGCTATCCAAATCCACCCTGCTCAACAGATTGAGAAGAATTCCGAGCAATTGACAGGGCTTTGCCTTATCTCCAGAGTGAGAGCTCTGAAATACCAGATACATTTTCTTGAGGATATATTTATTGAATGGCATAAGTGTACTGTCTATTGAGGTCTAGATTTATTTTATTTATAGAATCAGATTATGTCTGTTGGGTGGACATATTAGTCACGATATTATTGTGCATCGTGCAGCTTTAGATTAAATATATATATATCTCAAAATATTACTATAACTAACAGAACACACAATGTTTTTTTTTAATAAGTGCTTCAAAGTGAGAGGTCATACAGTTCAAATATGGCCACCTCCTTGACTAACAATCATCACTGCATTTAAGTAGTAAACATCAACAATGGACGCACACACTATTCTCTATAAGATTACAGTCCTCTCTCTCCGTCACATACCAGACGAAGCCAGAGAAGGGTGAAACACGTCCTTTTTTCTGTGCATTCAAGACTGCTTTGTCCTCCTTGTCTATGCAGTTTTAACTAATAAAGGACACTTTAATTGCACAATACACAAAGACTGTTTGTGGATCAATTGGAGAAATACAACGTTTTGCTGGAAACACAGCCGGAGTGCCGATGCGACTCGGATTGGCTTCCAATCCATTTCTTTTTTATATATATTTATTTCTTTAATTATGGAAACCATGTTTCTGGCCTTAACAATTCTAAGCAACATTTTACATGGTGTAACACAGGACTTAAAATGTGCACTCACCACTTGCAACTATCTAGTGGTAATTGACTCCGAGCGTAAGAAATGGTGTGTTGAGTTTGTAGAATTGAAATGGCAAGTGACTTTATAGCTGGCTAGTAGGCTGCAACTTGAACATTTTACCCCTGGTGTTGCACAAAGATCTGCTAACATACTGGCCTCACTCATGGGCTTTAACGAAACCCTCTTGTTTTCCTTCATGTTCTCCACAGCTGTCAAGTACCAGGTAACCCAGCAGGAAAAAGAGGATTCCTCAGACAGTCGTCCTCATCTCAAATGAGTTACAGAAGGGGTGGGGGCAGAGACTTATGGCCAAGCATCACATATAGATTTACCCATTTGCTGATAAAATACAGCACTACCTAAAGTTTAACTGGTCAACGCATACAATCTGAAATGCTGCCTCCCCTAAATACTGGCTTGGATATGAACCCCCATCAAGTCTTCAAGTTACCATCCTACTGCCTAGTCCACAAAGTAGATCTTGGGAAGTGCAGGCTGGACATACGAGTGCTTAAACGTCTGCAGGCCCAACTCAGACCTTCTGAGTTGAAGTCAAAGTGTGAATCGATACATTTGGCCAAATTAATTGAGGGTCATAAGAACAAGTTATTACAGTCGTTAGACGTGGGAGGAATCCAGCATGAAGCTCTCCATGAGAACATAAATTATAATTTACCATCAATGGAGAGACATCCTTTAGGGCTCAGATCCTTAAACTGCCTAGCACCCATTGCTCTTATGAAGGCTTTCATCCCAGAACAGGTCCCAGCTCTCGCCCACTCCGATCAGGAAAGAGCACCTCCCCACCCCCTTCTCAAGTATGCCAGCCTCCGCCCCGAACCCAGAGAAAGCCACCCAACATGCCGAGGCCCACATACTTCGTAAAGAAACTGAACCGCATTGCACCTCTCCTCAAGGAGCTGCTGTCATCCCCTCCAAAAACACAACCTTTAAGATAACGTGCATCATGTTTTGACCTTCGTGTGCGAGTGTGGAACTCAGATGTTGTGTTCTGTGCTGTCTGCATGTTTTTCGGGTCACAGTGAATGAGAGATGAAATGCTGCTCAATTATGAGTGACTCAACTCCGAGAATGTTGGGTGCCGTCTGTGTGTGCTTTTGCTTTGAATGAATGTTCCTTGTAGTATTCTAGTGGCGGGCTAAGCTGATTGAGTGCAGGAGCCAGTGATCGCCACTTGTCCTTGAGAGTAGTAATTAATACCGAAGAGTAGTAAATAAAGCTTACGTCGAACTTCTCTAAAGTGGAATAAACCATACAAATTCATCCTGCCGCCTCCTGCCTGATCTTCGTGCAACTCCCTGAACTTTTAAAACCGCAGCGACTAACTAGGCACAAGCAGCGACTAACAAGGCACCCTCCTACCTGGACAATAAGCTTGCCATCTCAGGAGGCAGCTCGCCCAATGGGCGATGGGGCACGATCTACGTACCACCCATTATCGCCAAGCCAAACACAGCTAGCCAAGTGAAAACCAAGTGCTCTCCACGGCAAGCTGCAGCCCAGGGAGTACTCCTGGGTTGGCTGTGCTGTGGGGAAACGAGGCTTCCTCTTGGGTGCAGCAACACCAATGTGCATGGCCAATGAGCAATGCAAGGCCAGGGCGTTTTCCTTCCCCAGGCTTGCATGGCCTACTAGCAATGCAGTCTGGGTTATTGTTTTTGGATGTGTGAGTTTATGAATGCACAGGACTGCTGAATGCGCAAAAGAATGCTGGTGAATATGTGAGTGAATGAATGCAGCTGAACACGTCGAGTGTATGAATGGGGGATGCATGCTAGCACATTTTCTTTTTGTTTTAATGGCTGTGTATGTGAGGGGTTGAATGGAGGTGTGGCTGCGTGTGTGAATGGATATGAATGTGCGAGTGAGTCGATGGGAATTACAGGACAGGTTTTTCTACTGCAGCACAGCATTTCAGACTGGCGTTCAGCGTAAAGCCAGCATGATTAGTGTTCTTAAATGTGTGGGGGTCATGGAACATTTGGCTACACAAAGAAATGCGTTCTTCTTATGGCATGGCCTTCTATACTGGCGTTAAGGGCAAAGCCCAAATAAGTGTTTAAACATATGGGAGGTTGGGGGACCATTTGTATAGCCAGCATGTCTCCTTACTGTGGCAAGGTCAACCTGATGAGTTCCTACACATATGAGGGTGCAGGGGATGGGGGGGGGGGGGGGGGGCAGTGAAGGTGTAGCCAGAAAGAACATGATTTCTTAATATTGCATTGCATACTGGGGTTGTGTGAAACGCCAACAAGATGAGTGTTCTCAAGTGGGGGGTGGCGGCATTTTTGCAACCACCAAAGACTTTTTTGTGGCTTGCTATTTCTTTTCCTTTTGTTAAGGGCAAAGCCCATACAATGTTTGTTGTTACATGGCTATACTGGCCTACATTGGTGCAACCAGTCTCGACATGTTTTCTTACTGTGGCATGGCGTTGCTTTTACCAGAATCAAGGTGAAATCCAATACAAGTGTTCTTACCTGGACATACTGGCCTGCATTTATGCAGCCAGTCTGGAAATGTTCCTTTTTCCAGCATGGCATTTTCTACTGGCATTAAGGTCAAGGCCAATAGGAATATGTTTGTATGCGAGGATAATGGCTTATGTTGGAAGCGCCAGCATGAACAAGGTTTCCTATAGCATCCCTGCTAACCTTATAGGCAAAGCAAAAAGGGAGTATGTTCTAATGTGGCAATACTGGCATATATTGGCACAGCCAGCATGGAGATGTACGAGTACAGTCAACATGAACTTTATTTGTTTACACTGGCATATAGGAGGAAGAGCATCCTCCTTCGCCCCCACATTCCCAAGCACATCTTGGTTGGTTCAAGCTCACTAGCTATACTTTGTCGCTACTGTATTTCATGGGAAATTCTTACAGCCCTCCAATAAAACATATTAAAAAAAAAGTAAATCACCACAAGGCACTCTCCTTAGCATTGCAAGAAAGCTTCAAGAAGGAAAAAAAAACACACAAAAAACAAGAAAGCAAACCTTTACAGTCTTACACTTCAGAAGTGACAGCAATCAGGATGCCCCTCGTATTTGGCCACCACCTATGTCCCTACACTTTTATATTGTACTCCTTAAATAAGAATTAAACTAAGCACACTTTTAGGAAGAATGGATGAACAATACATTTCAAAGGCAAAAGAAAACTGGTCTCTAATATTATGAGCAGTTCTCTGCTTAGTCGATGGAATAGTCAACAATTTGGGGTCTAGGACACAACCTCAGAACCCAAATGGACGGATGTAGCGAGATGGGCATAAACTTTGTTCCTTCTAGGAATAGAATGAGGCACTATTAGTGCTAGGAGTTTGATGTTCTTGTGAACCTAAAACATGACATTAATGATCTACATATAATTTCTACAGTGTTGCAAAAACAAAAAGGAAGCCATTTTGGATGACCTTTGAGAAGTCCGAAGTTATCAATGGGTCCAGGATACACATTTTGGTCTCCCATCTGGTACTTGTCCCAGCTGTCAAACCCAACATACTTTTTCCACTGCTTGAACCAGCGACTGTCAACCAAATACCTAAGGAAAAGAAAGAAGAGAAAATAAGACTAACGTTTTAAGAGTACTAGCTTCAGAGACAGAAAACTGTAAAGAGCACCCAGCAAACATACATATTAAACTACCTTCATATGGTGTCCACTTGTATTATCTGAACAAGTGTACATTGCATAGCAGCAGCACCACTGATCAAGGGAAAGTCATTTTATAGCAGAAAAATCAAGAATACAAAAAGGTGTAGCGTAACGGTGCAACATTTGCACTGGTCACTAGCCACTGGCTTGTAGGAAATGGTGTCCTGCGAGTGTATGTATAGATTTGCAATGGCGAGTAACTTTATGGCTGCCTAGTAGCTTGAAACTTCAAATTTGCACACTGGAGTAAGTGTGTACAAAAAGAAGTTGCAAGTCAATTGACTTAATGAATTGTCAAACGAAAATTCTGAGCTGTTTATAAGTGGTAAAAACCAATGGCACTAAAAAAAAAAGAAAAACAAAGATATTAAAATAGTTTGACTGATTTTAATCCCTTTACCTGGCCCTGTACCATCTGCCATCAATTTGTTTATAGGTTTAGTAGAATATTACTTTTATTTCACTGTTTATATGTAAAACAGTTTGTTTTGAGATTGAAAACGGTTTGACAAAATACATTTGTTTGCATTTACATGCAGAAAGAATCCGGACAGAGGAAGGAATACCATTGCAATATGTTTACCCACAACGTAGGACGATAGAAATAAACAGCATAGGACTGTAGAAGACTCCTTTTAGTGTACAGGGCTCCAACTCTTAGTATAGGCCCGAACTACCAAAAAGGTTTGGTAGCTGTGGCTGAGCAGCCAGGCTTAGTCTAGGAGGGAGAAGAGTTGTAGTAGAGTTACCAAGGCCTTTGAGCACACCAGCCACCAAGAAGACACTTGCACACTTGTAGCTATGTAACAGTTATGTATTATATATACTTGGCAATGTTACAATTCACTACAGGTAAGAGAAACTTTATACACATATACAGTAGAACCTTTGCAATAGAACAACTCAACTCAATAGTAACCTTAAGTTCGAATTCAGGCAATAAAAAGTTTCTTCAGGTTAGCAAAAGCATTCAACCACCAAATAGTAATACTGATAGGTAAAAAGCTTTGAAGTCGCTTGTAGAATAGTTGGAAGCAGCTCAAGGTAAGTAAAAGCACTTGGCAATCAATTCTTGGAATCGCTGTTTCCGGAAAGAAAGAATGAATCAAACCCAACACAGAGCAGGTAAGACTTGCATAATTTCACAGAGGCCTAGGCTTTAGTAGTCCATCCCTATCTAGTTATGAGTGTCTCAGTGTTCGATTGGGGGGGGGGGGGCAGCGCATATCAAGCAAGGCACACGCTGTAGAGAGTAAAAAGAGTTCCAGGGGAAATCTTCAGTAGCAAGCAAGTAACAATCTTTATTGAGGAAACGTTTCAGGTACCTTGGGAAAGGCTCCCTAAATAAACACAGGTTTTGGGCCTGTGTGAATTAAAGAACTCCCAAACACACAAACCACCACCACAGCAACAGAGGTGTGGCAAAGCTACTCTAGGATTCTTCTACCAAGAGTCTCACGGTACCTTGGAAATGAAGGAGGATGCTGCAGCAGACCTGGTCACCAGATTCTTGCAGCAGCAGTCGAGTAGAGAGCCTTCAGGCACAGGATTCTTCTCGGTTCTTTGATTTTGGTACCTTTTTCAAAGCACTATTGAAGAACTGTTACCGCCCGGTTGATTCAGCCTTCTTGTGAGGGGAATTCAAGGGACAGCCAGGCACCAGTTTGAACTGGATCCAAGTAGGCTCACTGGAGGACAAAGAACTGAGGAGTTTCGGAGTCATCCCAGTTTCCTGTCCTCCCAGACACACTGGCACTTTCGGGCGGGCTTCACAAAGGGACCCCAGCGAAGACAAAAGGGCGAGCAAGACTTCCCCACCCAGGTTGGCAGAAGAAGGCTCAAGAAAGGACAAAACATCATGAGTTGGCGATAGCAACCTGCATGTAAAAATCGCAAAATAAATCTGTACAAAATATCCACTACCTGCAGCCTCTCAAACCTGCCACTGTGGCAAGAAAGTTACACTAGAAGTGGAAAAAGGTATACATGTGCCGATTCCACAAAATAAAGATAGGATAAAAAAGTAACCCCCCCATGCCCTCGGGAACAGTTCTCAAAAGGAATAAAAATAAAAGCAAAGCGGGAAGCTCAAGTAGCTTCCAGCAGTACTACATAAGGTGCTGCAAAAGGAAAGTGCAGATGCCATAGAAATAGATCGAGGAAAATAGATTCCCATCAAAAGAAATCCAAAAAGAGATGCCCAGAGTATTAAACACGAATGAGGGAGTGGGGGTGCAGGGGTTTGGGGAGGGGAGTTCCCACTCTCTCCCAAGAGTCTGAAAAAATCCAATAGTTCAGTAAAAGTACTGGAGGACTCCCCAGGTGAGGAGAATATCACACAAGATGGACATTCTACCTAAGAGAGGCTAGCTCAAGCACAACTTGGGAAAAAGCTGCTGACCGCACCATGGGTTTGAAACCCCAGTCAGACCAAATCAGCCCTTCATTCCTTACCACCACCAATGTCAATACATTGGGCACCACAGGTGGTTAAGAACAGGCACATTGATAATTACAGTGCTTAGAACCTGGATAAATCGGTAATGGAGCACTGATTAAGACCCCAAATTATTAAAAAGGCAAATGCCATGGAACGTTCAGTGCCAAGTGAATATTTTGTCATGTTTTTTGTAACCATATTGTACAAGAGACATGTATGCGGTTTATAGTCTGTGCACCACTTTACACAGAAACCATACATTTCTGAAATCCAGAATGAGCTTGCTAGCATGGTTTTCAGAACTCAAAATACTTGGGCTTTAAAGAACCTACGGTCATTGACCACTAATACAGACCGTCATAGCAACAAGCATTTTTAAACTGCTTACAGTGAAAAGGACACCAAAGTTGGTACTATTTTTCAGTATTTGTAGCGCAGCCACTTCAGTGCTCTTCAACATCCCAGCGAGTGGGAGGAAAGTGGAAAAAGTAAAAACCGTGAAGGGCGAGAGAGCAGAGTTGGGAAGAAGTAAAAAACGGAGTGCAGCAAAGGTAGGCATGGAGGGATTTAAAACAGAGATAGGGGCATTGGGAACAGGTCAGGTGAAAGTAAATGTGGGTAGAAGTGGTTAAATGCCAATTGAGGAACAGTAGGAAGGAAACACGGCGAGCAAGTGGCGCTCATGCCGGTGGATGTCCCGGCTTCAGAAGCAGAGATGAAGGAACGCGAACCACTGGGGAGAGGCACAGACTGCTGACTGGTGTCAGGAAGGTGCTCCAGCACCCGAGCTCTCCCATAGGACCGCAAGGGAACAACAGTCCGCAAATGTAAGCAAACAAATACTTATTGAATACCGAACCAAGTGGAAACTTAACACTGAACTAAGCAAAGGCATATTGAATGCCAAACTAAATGGAAGCTTAACATTGAAGCAAACAAGTGCATATTGAATACCGGATACTATTGAGAAACATAAGTTTACATTGAACACGGAACTGAAAGTAAACCATATTGAATATATGTTGCACAACGATTTAACTCAAACCTTGAAGTCAGGTACATCAAAGGCCGAAGGGACATCAAAGGCTGAAGGGAGCCAAACAGTGAACTTTAATGAGTAAATGCAATGCGGCAAGGCCACATTTTGGCAAGAGGTGTGTGACACGTGGTGGCAGAGCCACAGGGCTATCCAGGAGAAGCCAGAGGTGCGCAAGATTACACATTAAGCCAAGAGGCCAATAAAAGGAATTAAGTGAAGATGACTTGGTGCACAGTAGCAAGTGCCAAGGCAACTGTGTTGGCTGAAGAGCCCAGGGAACCTTGTTGCGCGACCTGTGGTGGGTGGACCGTGCGGTCCGACAACTGGGTCTAGACCAGAGAGCCCTGAATGGTTAAAGATAAGGACTCTGTGAAACAGCCCAGTGATCCCCATGCAAATGAACTGGCGAGTTGTCAAGTTGACCTGGTGCTTTGTTAATACCTTTTGAAAGACAAACAAGTGTATGTACCGAAGGGGACGTCTTGGGGAAGGGAACCCTGAGACCTGAAGGACCACACTTGTTGTCTTGGGAACTGAGTCTCAAGACAGTCTTTGTTTTGGATTGTGTTACTGGGGAAGGTAACCCCAAGGATTGGTTCTTAACTATATCGCCTTGAAATGGAGAGGTAAACAAACGTTTTCCTGGAACTTTCGAATGCGTGGGGAAGGGGAGCTGTAAGAAAGCTGTGAGCTGGAAGAAGCTCAGAACTTTGGATTGAACACAGTTTCTTTTAACTTTGACATACTTACACATTTATTAGCTTTAGTTGTGAGGACAAGGATAGGTTTTAGACAAAAAGACTTTTAAGTTGAACTCTTTTACTCAGACTTTACTTCGTTTCGTTCAGGTAGAGAAATCCCACCTTAGTATAGGGCAAGTTAGGCCTTCTACCATCCAGACATTTGATTTATTACAGTATTTTACTCTGAATTTTAAGTCGGTTGTCTGCGTCTTACTTCATGATGCCTTCACACAACTCATCTGCCAAACTATACCCCAAAGGTCATTCGAGACCAGGGCGACTTCCCCCGCTCACTTGATACATGTTCCACACCAAAAGGAGAGTATGCATCTTATTTGAATACTAATGGAACCTATTCCTGACTTGAAATTGCTGGAAGCTAGACATTATTCATCTGCTTCTTGCAGCATAGATGACCTTATTTGCTTGACACCAAAAGCTAACAGGAGCGACGCTTCACTCAAGGCAAATGGTACTGTACAAACATACCTACATGACATTGGCTGTAAAGAGGAAGGCAACCCAGTTAAAGAATGTAAAGAGGAACGCAACCCAAAACCTGAACAGTAAAAATAATCCAAAAGGCCAAATAATCAATGCACCTCTTTGCAAGGGAAAACAAGGTTTATTGCATGCAAAAAGTTCTCAGAAGGTCCCGTAGAAATGTACTGACACAAAGCTAGTAACTTCCCAAAAAGTTACATGTCACACAGCGGAAAACCGCAAAATCTGAAAACATAAGTTACAATGTTATCCCACTTCATTGGCTACCCCCTATAGAACAAGCGAAGATCCCACTATAGTCTCTGCACCGATTGGCCACACCTTTTCTAAACCCATTCTCCTAAATACGTGGTCTACTTGACGTCATTGCCAATTACCGTCCTATAGTGGGACTTGTGTGGATCGCCACAATCTAGGAAAAGGTAATCACTAAACTCATGCTGAAAATGACAATCTGCTGGATTGTCTTCAAACCAGCTTTTGCACAGGGAACAGCACTACAGATGCTCCATTGAACAAAGTGGGGCAACATTCTTGGCTTTGCCTACAATCAGCATAATACCAATGCCCATTGTCACTCATTTGACAGCAGCCTGTGACATGTCTAACCACCATAGTCTCCTAGCACAGCTGATGCGCCTGCCTGTCCTCTCCTACCACCCCCCCCCCTTTTCTGTTAGTCCTACAAGTCTCTCTGCTATACTATTTTTTTCTAGGACTGACTTCTCACGCGCCATCTATTCATTACCCATCCCCTTTCTTCTTGCACCCTCAAACTCGCCCTCCTCCGTCTAAACTCGCTTCCTCTCCCTTTTGTGTCCTACCCTCACTGTCCGACCCACTGCCTTTTTTGCCTCTATTGTCTAGTGACAGCTAGCAAATAGTGTTGTGGTGTGTGCAATATGAGAAAAATTAAATAAAAAAGGAGCCTCTGCGCTGAATATGAAACGTTGCATGTTCTATTTGCACAGATATGCGACAATGCCAGAAATGGACACCTTGCCTCTTTGGGTGGGGGTGGGTCAGAAATGAAGGAGTGGTCTACACGTCAAGGTATTTTCTTATTGAGCACTATGTGGCCCATGAAAAACGATCACAAGTGGTTTTTCTAGCACACACTTTTGAGAAGTGCAGCAGATAGGGAAGCCCACTCACATCAAACATTTATGAATCGGCTTTTGCAGACCCGGTCATCTGCTGCCTAGGTGTGCTGCCTAGGTGTCCAAGCATCGTCTGCCAGCACATCTCATCCCTCTTGCCATATCACAGCACCAGCTTGCATGCTAATCCCCCGTCAGCAGTGTGTGTGTTATTAGCAAGCTTAACCATTCCAAGACTAGTATAGCCCATCCTTGGGTCACCGAAAGGGAACTTCAGTTCTGCATACATTATCAGCATCTGCTGAACACCTCATTATCTGCCAGGGCACTGAAACATTCTTTCTCACTCAACACCACACCTCCGTCATCCACACCCCGTTAAATACAGTGCGGCAGCCTGCATTAGACTATTTGATTTGGTTGGGCGGCCAAAAAATACAAAACGAGAAAATAGCTGGGACCCAACAGCCTCCCGGTCGATCTATGGCAGCAGCAAGGAAAAGAGGATTCTGCCCCCGGATTAGAGGTACTCTACTACAGCAACCGTCCGATGCAAATAGGAGAGTCCCCCCAAACAATTGTGCCACCTACAAGCCCATCTTGCTGATAAATGGACAGTTGAAGGCTCTGGCCAAGGTTCTCGCTGAAAGAC
The DNA here is from genome assembly GCF_040938575.1 of Ambystoma mexicanum. Lineage (NCBI taxonomy): Eukaryota > Metazoa > Chordata > Amphibia > Caudata > Ambystomatidae > Ambystoma > Ambystoma mexicanum. Next base: position 1,191,127,970 of record NC_090936.1, read on the forward strand.
TGAAGGGAAAGATGGACAAGATGGTTCATCCTGACCAGTTCAAATTTGTACCACATAGGGCCAATAAACCAAACCTAAGGGAACTGAACGATGCAATGGTAGTGGCGAATAGGATTGAGGGGTACTTCAAGGTAATGTGGTTGGAACTGGAGAAAGCCTGTGCCGCAGTTAAACGCAGCTTTGTCACAGCAGTAATGCGCGACATTGGGTTTGGCTCTACATTCATTACCTGGGTACACAAGCTGTATGTGGAACTTATGGATACTTGTCAAATTCTTCTGCTGGGGAAGGATACAAGTAAGGCAGAACAGAAGTCACTGGTGCAGTTTGTATTGGTTACGGAGCCTTTATCACGTGCATACAATCAGAGCTTGTATACAAGGGGATTCTGTTTGCCCAGAAGTGGAGAACAGGGTTTCCCCTCTATGAATTTGCAGATTTGGGATTTTTCCCTAGATCAGAGACATAATTAGGGAGTTTGGGAGACACTGTGTCGATGATAAACTAAATAAAATCGGTCTTCTGTTCCTGATTCAGTGTGGAAAGGTAACATACATGCCGACATTATCCATTCCATTCAGGAGGTGCTAGGCCAGTCCAGGTTTTCTCTTTGCAGTCAGGGACTTGTAGTCCTGTATCTATAATGGGGAATCCCAGCACTGCAAGTCCCAGAATGCAAAGTAAAAACCAGGACTAGACTAGCGTGCCCGAAGGGGGATTGATAATGTTAGCATGTATGGGGGAACAATGCGGTGATGATGGCCCTTGAGAATGGAGAACAACTGGTCTAAATATGTGGACATTCCATCTCCAAGAGGGGCTGGAAGTTTACATTGGTTTAGTTTGGACCTACCGCTTTCCTGTTTTATTACAATGGACGACGCTGATCAGACTCTCAATGACAATGATGGGGCAGGTAAAATTTTTCAAAATGGTAGCCAATCTCCTGTTTCTTTGCATTCTCCGGACTACTGTTCCCCATTCCATCTGCTACTTTCAATAGGATGGGTCAATCGTCAGACATTACAGGTTGGTGTAGGGGTTTTTGCAATGCAAATGTTCGACATAAAGAATGGATAGTGCAAAATCAGGGACAAAAAGAATGGTTTAGTGTCACAACTCTAACCCCTTGATAGGATTGGCTAAAAATGATATGTGAAACAATGGACCTAAAAGTGCTGTATGGAAACCTTACCCACCCCCCTCTCCACCACACATCTGCTTTCCCATGCAGCTAAAGTTGATGTGGAAACCTGGCCGAGACAATGGCACAGACAGGCTGGAAGGGTAGGATCCTGATGGAGACACCATTATAGAGTGGTGAGGATACGCTGGAGTTTACTTAAAGGGATGGTCTAGTAAAATTTTTTATTTAAAAAATAGATAGGCCACATACAAAAAAAAAAAAATACTAGCATCCTTCGTTTTAAAACTTCCTATGTAAAATTTTGAGCTATTCAAGCTCAAAATTCGAAAAAGCAAGCACAGGGGCGCAGCCATTTTGTGAAATGGAGGCCCTCCTGTGCTGGCTTTTGCTTTTGCGGCACTAATGAAGGAAAAGCCAGCCAGCTGTAGTAAACAAAGTCTACCGCTGGGTGGCTTTCCCTTCATTAGTGCCGGGACTCGGAGGACGTGGACCGGAGACCAGAGCAGGAAAGCTGCAGCTGAATCTCGGTAAGTGCTATTTATTTTTTTTACAAAAAATAAGCACTAGCTGCGTTTTTTTTTCTAAGTTTTCCGGGCTGGAGGAGCCCGGAAAACTTAGAAAAAAACTGCAGCTTTAAAAACGTTGTATTTATGTTTGCGGTCGCTTTTGAAGCGACCGCAAACATAAATACAACGTTATTGGTTTGGAAAACGATGCGGTTTTTCTTTCCAAGTTTCTCAGGCTCCTCCGGCTCGCAGCGTTTTCCAACACAACCGCGTTGTGTCTGTCTGAATCTGCTTTTCCATTTGGGGCTCTCGGGCTCCCCACGGGGAGCCCGAGAGCCCCAAATGGGAAATGCTAAATGGTGCGTTGTCTGCCTAAATCTGCTTTCCCATTTGGGGAGCCCGAGAGCCCCAAATGGGAAATCAGCTGCAGGTAGAAACACTACGCGGCATGTAAACATAACCGCGTGTGTTTCTGCCTGCTCTGGCTTTCACTTTGGGTCTCCGGTGCTCCCCAAAGTGATAGCCACAGCAGGCAGAAACACACGCGGTTGTGTTGGAAAACGCTGCGGTTTTTCTTTCTGAGTTTCTCAGGCTTCCTCCGAGCCGGAAGAGGAGCCTGAGAAACTTGGAAAGAAAAACCGCAGCGTTTTCCAACACAATAACGTTGTATTTATGTTTGCGGTCGCTTCAAAAGTGACCGCAAACATAAATACAACGTTTTTAAAGCTAGGTTTTCCGGGCTCCTCCAGCCCGGAAAACCTAGAAAAAAAACCGCAGCTAGTGCTTAATAAATAGCACTTACCGAGATTCAGCTGCAGCTTTCCTGCTCTGGTCTCCGGTCCGCGTCCTCCGAGTCCCGGCACTAATGAAGGGAAAGCCACCCAGCGGTAGACTTTGTTTACTACAGCTGGCTGGCTTTTCCTTCATTAGTGCCGCAAAAGCAAAAGCCAGCACAGGAGGGCCTCCATTTCACAAAATGGCTGCGCCCCTGTGCTTGCTTTTTCGAATTTTGAGCTTGAATAGCTCAAAATTTTACATAGGAAGTTTTAAAACGGAGGATGCTAGTATTTTTTTTTTTATGTGGCCTATTTTTTAAATAACATTTTTTACTAGACCATCCCTTTAATTTAGAGTGTCTATGATGAAAGATCTGGGTGTTTCACAGGTGAAACACAATTTACAGGGCTAGAAAATGAAACCATTTGCTGAAAAGGAGGAATGTGAAAATGGAAAGACACGATCACTACAGATACTTGCAGTTACAGTACACAATCAACCACCATTTAAGGACACAGAAACTATACCATGCATACCAACACCCAAGTGAAATAAATGTCCTACATGAACAGATTGTAGAGAAACCTGCATGTAATCTGTGCAAGGTGCTTCTTACTGAAACGAGAGGTGGGGAGTTGGAAATTGGAGACCATCAAACAGATGAAGGTTTTGATATGGCTTAGGAAAGCAGTGATTGGTTCCAGTTTTCATTGCATGAAACCCAAGATCCTTCAGAAGCCATATTATTCCAGGGACCAGCCTATAGGGAGTGAAGATCTGATTTATAGTATTTGTTTCATGCACTGGGCAGAACTGTATCTAGGTGCAGGTTTTCAGACGGTGGACTAAATAGGGATCCAGAAAGAACATCTAAAGCAGGGTGCAAAATGTATGCTCGCCAATGGCTAGTTATATTGGACTCTTATCGAGTAAGAAATGGTGTGCTGGTTTTACGTATAGAATTGAGGTGGCGAGTGATTTAGGACTGGCTAGCAGCTTGCAACTTAAAATTTTGCACCCTGCTCTAAAGGGATAGGTTAAGGGCTTTCGGAAATAAAGCTAAGGCAGTCATACCTCTGAGAGACAATGGTAGCGTGTTCCATAATCGATGTCCATAGATGGAAAAAACATCCATCGCCTCTCTGAAGCAACAGAAGGAAGGTAGCAGCCACAAAAACTTGTCTGAGGATCGGAGTGAGCGGGCTGGATGATAAAGGAATCTTATCAGACAGAAGATTGTGCAAGTCTGTTTAAACTAGGCAGAAGATTTTAAATCAATCCTCTGCCTAACTAGCAGCCAGTGAAGAGATATTCTTAAAGGTAAAGATCAAGGCAAACCTAGGTAGCCTGAACAGAAAAGTCTAGCAGCAGCATTTTGAGCACACTATAAATGCTGAAGTCGTCTCAACGGGATGCCAACAAAAATAGCGCAGTCCAATTTGGAATTGACCAACGATCCAACTACTGCTGCATGGTCGCTCGGAGCATTGAAAGGAAGAGCATGGCGTAGAAGGCATAATTATTGTGAGATGGATCCAACTTGCTGATCACTTCCCAAATTGGACAGGTTCTTCACATTTTAACAAAAAGACATGGGCACTTTAAACATGCAAAGAAGAGAAACAATGTGTAGTCATCCACCATATATTTAGGCCCCAACAAGACATCTCACACACAAACGCAAACTGCAAACTGTACCTCCAGCGGGGATCGAAATTGGGATTTGTTGACCAGGAGCAAAAACCAGCTCCTGGGTATCCGACATAACCAGTTACGCAGGAGCCACCTCTGAGGAACGAGGAGCTAGTACAGATTGCGCAGCAAATCTAACTTTGCACAAGATGCAAACTCTAACCTTTTGTCCATTTCATGTTATCCAATATGCTCTACATGTCCTTTAGGTGTGTGCTTTATCAACCTTTGTATAAATTCCCAAACATACATCGTAATAAATAAATAAATCACATAGCTACGTTCCTATGGCACCACTTGCCCTAGGAGTCAAAAGTAGCTGCTGGCAGCTGTTGGTTTCAAGCGAACCATGCTCCCCTTGGCTATAAGCAAGAGCTAAATAGCTCCCAGCTACTTGCAATTTCAAACCCTGCTCCAGCATCAATAAACATATACTCACAAGTCATAGAAAATGCTCAGGCACTCCAACTCGATAAAGCGCAGAAAATAAAATAGATTTTATGGATGCAGGTTCAACCCGCTAAAGGTTTACAATAAACCACGGCAGAGTATTACTCCCACACATGGTTCTGCCATGCATGACACCCAAACATGGGGCTTTGTCAGGCAAAGGTATCAGTGCATACAAACACGCGTAATATACTACACACGACATGCTTGTGACCAAGGATGTAAAAATAAAGGAAGGACTCTAAACATCGCAATCACTAAAGATTTAAGCAATGATGGCGGCCATCTTAACAGTGTTTCAAAAGCAACACCCAATGAAGGCCAAAGATATAAGCAAAGATCCCCAAAAAATCCAAAGGATCTCACTACACCTCATGTTGTGCGCAACACAAGGCAGTGGACAACTACAAATTCTACAGAGTCACGCTACAAAGTGCAAAATCAATAGTGCAAACATTTATTGACATCTCATATGTTAATCAATCTTATTGAAATGAGAGTAATGGAAATGAGAGCTCAATTGAGCCCTCCCCCCACAGACTGCACATTTTGGGAAAGATTAATTACAAAAAATAGGAGTTAAGAAAACAAATCAGCATAGTCCCCATTTATTTTCCCATAGACAAAAAAGGTCAATTTATGCCGGACTGCATAACAAAAACCACTGTACGGAATTGGACCAGGTCCCAAACAACCTGGGCACGAAGCATTGACTCGCAATCCTTGTGGTTTGGGGATATTGCGTTCAGTGCTTTTTAAAATGTTTGACAGAGAAAAGGGTGCACCCACCTTTCACCCGAACAAACGGCTATATCTCCCATGGTGCAGTGCAGGATGAGGCTTTTCAGAAATGGAAAAGCTGCCATCTTTTTTTTACGATGGGAGAGATAGCCGCAGCTACACCAGAGGCTACATCAACATTTGGGAATTGGAGGTGGGCTAGGGACCGAGTTTGTGATGTCATCTTTGATGTCCTCTGTGTTAGCAGTGCATGTTGGTGTTGCGAGATATGGTTGCATAGATTAACATAACTGGCGAATTTCTTTGGTTTTTCGATTTTACCCTGCAACCATAACATCCCTTTAACAATGTTTTTTTCAACACCTTTCATAGGTTTTTATAGTGCAATTTATGCAGAACGTCCCTTTAGTAACGTTTTCTCAGTGAATATATATCAGCATATGGATGATGAAAATAAAATTTAGCAAAGATCGACATAAGTGGTTGAACAAAAATATCGAAGAGGTGTGGGGACAAAGATGAACCAATGCAGAGCATGTTCGGATACTCCCGCCACTGCTGATAGCCTAGACAACAAAGTGTCAGAGTCCACCATATCGCAGGATGCCAATAAATCCAGCATGATCAGCAACATCATAGCACCTTCATCAGCATTTTTAAGAATATCCCAGATGGCGGCAGACACAGATCACCCAGGGCGGAGTCACGCGTTAAACCAAGCACAGGGTTTGTTCTTCACACTCAAAGCCACACGAAGACCACCAAACAAACATTCAGCAGTCAAGTCTCACGCCAGTCCTTGTTAGTTTCTAGAAACCTGTTCCTTGCACTAGGTCAGCGGTTGGACTCACAAGAGATCTGCAGAAGGAGCTGACCTCTAGACTGGGGAGTACTGCTTACAAATCGGGCACTTCTACCAGACTGCAATATGGCAGACCAGGGTTAAGCTCAGTAACTGCCAAAGGAGAAAACTAGGCAATTAGAAAGTTCCACTATGATCAGCTGAGGGGACTAAAAGAAGAAAGTGAAACACATGGAGAAATCCAGGGTACAAAACATGGCCCATCACATGACATAGTAATGAAGAAAGACAGGTAAATCAATTGGGAGCCAATTAGGACAGGCAAATGAACTATAGAGGGACCCAGAGGACTCCTCAGTTGGCTCCTCCCTCTGGAATGGCCTACCTTCCCCCTCCAACTTGAGCCGGATCTTCTAAAGTTCTGGAAACTTCTCAAGGCTTTCCTGGTCTCCTCTTCCTACCCTTTCCTGTGATAACTCTCCCGCTGCGACTGGGGACTGGTCCCTTCAGAGTCATACATGGGCCAGACCAACCCCCACCAGTCCCCTCTGCACCCTTTGCCAGCGCTTGTCCTCAGGCTCCCTTTCTTAGACTAGCCCAACTTGGTCCACCCTGGCCACCTCACTCATCCTACCATTCGCCCCTTGTCCCCTGGCACTTGCCACCTTGGCCTGCCCAGCACTTCCATGCCCCCTTCCCCTGCAGGCACCACACTCCTGCACTTCTCCCTTCATCCCCTCACCTCCTGCACTTACCACCTTCTCAAGCCCTTGCAAGGAAGGATTGTCACAAGGCCAATATAACAATATTTAGTGGTTCTACGTTCACGATTCCCTAGTCTCCCCCTTCCCACAAGCTTGTATTGTGGCGCCTGAAAACACTTGTGTATAGGCACCAAGCAAGTGTCCAATAAATAAATCCTAATAAGTAAAGGCTGACTGCTCGCCTGGAAGCAGAAGCAAGGTGTGGGGGGGTTATAGGAAGGCTGTAAAGCAGAGCCTGTAAGATCGGATCAAGAGAAATGCGTAAATCCTGCACAGGATTATTTCTCAGACACTGACCGAGATCAGAAATAAAAGGCAAGGAGGGTGACCCATAGCTTAGGAGTAAGTGTATCACAGCCTGACAAAACCCTTAAGTTAGGGGAGAAAAGAAATACTTGCTGGTAAAATTTTATAAAGCAAACATTGAACGATAGCCATTGGACTAACAAGCAGCGAGCAGGACATTCTACCCCTAGGAATACCCAGGCGAGAGTAGGACACTATATGCCTACATCGGTCAAGAAGCTAGTAGGCGGTTTGAATGCTAGGACTTAGTAGGCAAGAAGTGAGTTGGCCACAATAACATGGACACACAGTTCTTATCCAAGAAGCAAATGGCACTATAACCCTAAGACTTGTGTTGGACCAGAGGTTCCAAGAAAGATCAGAGGTCCCTACATTGGTCCTTCACTACGTTTAGTGGTCTATACTTGTGTTCCATAGGTAAACAAGCCCACAAACTGAAAAACAAGGGTTCTTACAGCAGCCCCGAGTTATCCATACTGGCACTTTTTTTTTTAAAAAGAACAGTTTTCCCTCTAGCGCATCAGGCAAAACTCTAGGCCACTATATGTGCTACTAATTGTGAGACAAAGGTGAGGAATGTAATTTTACAATTTTTCCTCAAATAAATTTTAAAAAAACTGAATAAATCAAGAAATTACTGAGACTGCCGCTTTAACATCAGAATTTAAGGGGCATCTGACTGCACAAGTTCCATAACTTTGGATCCTCCAGTATAGGTTGTTCGGGAATGGTCTACAGTAACGCCTGAAAGCGATTCAAGGTGGTCTTGGATTGGCTGGATGTTGAAAGTCAATGTTGTGCTGGTTTCTCTGGTAACTTATGTGTTGTGAAGACACATATCTATCGGGAAGAAATCATTTTACAGGAATAAAAGGATGTGTTTTTAAGGCTATTTTAAAACTGCCAGATCAGGCCAAGAGGATTTAGATGAAAAAGCATGGCTCACACATTGCAGACACAAGTCCATTCAGGGGAGAAAAAGGCACCCTTTTTTATATAGCTGGAAGAGACTCAATGTTGCATTATGTAACAATGTTCTTTGCAGGTTTCCAGGTAATATTTTGAGATGCAAGTATTTTACTTCCTAATTTTAGACATTGAGAGCGAAATTATTTTTGGAGGAGTAAATAAGTAATTCCAATTCCGAAATGTGTGCATTTTTGAAGGCGAGTAAACATATACTGTAATTCTAACAAGGTATTATTTGTGAGCAAAACTACTTTGCACTTTGTAATTTATGAATATTAAATGATGCATTTTTACATTAAAGTTGCTTTACAGACCAAGTAAGCATTGATACAATTATAATTCCTTCCTGTGGTGCTGCTCGGGCGGGCAGGCTCCATTGAGTCGGTATTTGTACTCCTGTTTTTTTGTCTATTGGGAGTATTCACCCGTCTAGAGAGTAGAAGTGACAGTGGTTATCTGAAGGGCTGGTTTTTGACATATTACTGGTGAAGAAAACAGTCTCACTGGAGAATGCATAGAGAAGACAGCGAGCAACCAAGGAGAGGCCCATTGAATATGCTTAAATTCATCACCTAACAAGTGCTAGCACAAAAAAAACATTAAAGTAGAGGCCCTGTCACACCTAGAGTCAGGTGTCCTGAGAAGGAAGGGATTGTAGATAAGATAACCCTTTGCCTATGGGGAAATTTAAGATTATGTAAATTCCACAGTTTTTACTCAAGTAAAAGGTTCCAAGCACAATAAGCGGATTATTGACACATTAACGAATTCCTTCGGAAGGGTGCAAAATTTGCACTAACCATTGGCTAGTAATATTTGACTGTTGGCAAGAAATAGTGTGCTGATCACATGTAAAACACTGAGGTGGCAGGGGCGTGGTCAAGATTGCAGAGTGAAAGACACTCTTCCTTGCACCGGTCACCGACCAGACTCTGGCGGACACCTCCCCCAGAGAAGGAATGTAAAACCCTCGGAAGACAACCCTAGAATGTCAAGGCAGTCGGGGTGATGGTCGGCGGGTCAAAGGCGGCGGCAGCAGCAGAGACGCAGCAGATGGGCCGACAGCCAAGGCCAGATCCTGCAGCCTCCGGCATGGGCAACGGACTTGGCCAAGGCTAGAGGAGGAGCTGAGAGCATGCTTGATGCAGCAGAGCGGATGCCTCTCCCGAAGCGCGACAGCCTCCTTCCTTGCGCCTCCCTGTTGACTTTCAGGGGCGAGGAGAAGAGCTTGAAGGAGGTCAGAACTGTCCCCAACATGGCAGAGGTGCTGCAGTGAGGGGTACAGCTAAGAGGGCCGCAGAGCATGCCCGGACGTAGCAGAGAGTGCTGCCCTCTCCGGCACCAACAGAGGTGGCGGCAAGCCAGCATAAACCCAGAAGAGAAGGCCCATGTGAGAAGACTGGCCAGAAGAGGGGCTGATCGGGGAAGTGTATTAGACGGTGCACCTCGCCTCTTGAGCTTTCGGAGCATCACCAGACCATGGAGGATCCAACTGGGGGAAGACTGGGGAACTAGGGGCTACACAGTACAACACAGCATCACCCATGAGCGGCATGGCAGACAGCGATACGGCTCAATAAAGCAGGTATAAAACTGGGAGTACTAGGTCAAACATCCTGTCTAAAAGGGAAAGAACTAATTCAGACTCTGGTGGCTCCGGGCAGAAAGTGTGGGGGCAGAGGGAACCCAACAGAAGCAGCAGCAATTGATAAGGGGGGGTGACATGGTGAACCGAGATGAAGGCGGAGGTCTGTTTACCATGGATATTCTGCTCACCACGCGCTGCGCAATTAAAGGAAGATATGAAAACCACACTGCACACCGAACTAGCCTGACTTAAAATGTAACCGTCTGAAGGCATCAGTGAGAACAAGAGGGAGATATCTAGGCTAGGGGAGCAGGTCGACCAGACCGAAAGGTAGGTCACTGCCCTGGACGAGAAGTTGTGAAGCCTAGAGAAAACCAGCAGGAAAGTGTAAGGGGTCAGACATGTGAAGTTGACAACTTTTGGATTTCTCAAAATATGCCACCTCACTATCCCTACTCTGACGAGGATTTCGCTGCTTATCAATACTAAAGGAAACGCTACCACAGAATATCTGACCCTCAGACTAAAACATACAATACACATGGAATATATGGCAATTCACAACAATATCAACAATTGTACTTCTGATATATTTAGTCTCTCTTGGTAACCTGGGGAAACTCAACCAGGTTTCAAGTTAGATTCAGTTCCAATGTTCAACAAAAAGACACATGGAAATCTGGGTTTTAAACAAAATCTCAATTCAGTTATTGGCTCTTTCAAGATATCAAAAGAAAGATTTGTTAAGCACAGTTCAATCAAAAGAAAGGTTCCCCTTCTTCCTTGAACATGGGAGGAAGATTCCTCGTCTTGGGAGGATAGTTCAGGGGCAGCGCGCTCACTTTGGAAGCAAGACGACGTGGAGCAACACAGCCACCGCTTGTATCCTTTTTAACTTAGGATAATGCTGGCACCACTGTCTTTGCGAAAGGTTTCATTCACTCTTGTTTGGGCAATGCTTATTTTGCTCTTGGCTTCGGCAATGCTTGTTCTCATCAGCTCACAATTAAATGTTTTAGTCACTTCGCTTGAGTTTAACATTGTATTCAACCACTTTATAATTAACTCAGAGGCTAACCATTCCTAAGAAAAACTTATACACGACCAGTCTTTCATCTGTTTTACAATGTTTAAACATTCAATTAAAGTGGTTCTCAGCATTCTGCTTCTACGTGAATAAGGGAATCAAGTTTCACTCGCACGCGAGTGCTATTTTTCGTACTCCCTCCCCCCCATTGTTCAGTCATCAACGGTCACGTTATAACAGCTTTCACTCATACGCGAGTGATCCCGCCTGTGTTCGTGCAAAGGTTCAGAAAGCTCGGTTTCACTGACCAGCTTCTGTGTTACTCCCTTTTGTGTTGCACAGGGCTTGAACGGCTTCAGGACTCGTAAAGGTGCCTCTGACTACGCCATGCAGTTCTGGAGCTCTTCCCGCTGCTAGGACCTTCAGCTGCAAACCACTCCTCAGCCATGTCCTCTGGCAAGTTTCCCACTGCACACTCTCTGCAATCAGGTTCACTGGTAGGAAATCAGTCTTCCGTAACACTTTCAGCTGTGCAACCGCTGCACTTCAAAGTTTGGGAGTACAGGACTCAGGACAGGCAGGTGGAATCTGCTTGGTCAAAGTCCTGGTGTCCCTTCTGTTCACCCACTTATGCCTGGATTGCCAACACTGTGCACTCTTCTTTATGCTACAACTGCTGCCGCACTGACTCCAGCTCCATCCAATGGCCCGCACCCGAGGGGGGCCTTTTCAGGCTCTCAGCTTCCTTCAGGTGTGGGTTATTACTTGCAGTCCCAATCAAAATTAGGTATTTTTTTATCAATTTCTTAATTTTTTAAAGGTAGCTTTATTCCTATTAAAGGTATTTAAGGACAAATTACCAGAATTCACTGGTAAGGAGGAAGACAGTTTATTTAAACCAAGATTTATAGATTCCCTTTTGGAGTAAGGGGGATTTTTATTATGTATCAAATGGTCTTTCTTTCCTTGGGCGTTTTACAGATTTTACCTTCGCTGCATCTACAGCCAGAGGTTTAATATGTGGCTCAGATACATTATAATGACAATTGGCCATTACCCTCTGCGGGCCTGCTCACCGCAATTCGATCTTGTAGCAGTTTACACTTGGAAAAAACACTTAGCGCCTTCATCCTGGCTTCTCTAATTTCGTGGCAACCAAGCCTTGTTTCCAGAGCCTCATTCAAACCTAGGCTCTACTTTGTGGTTAATCTGAAAGTCTTCAACGACTCTGCCTACACGCTCAAAATAGAACTAATTGAAGAGACCACACGTTCAACTGAGATAGACTACACCATAATATGTGGAGACCGAACAATTCTGAGCCTCGACTTGAGCAACAAGGCTGTGAAGACTTTTTCCAGAGATAAAGTTAGAAGCTTGGATCGGAAAGGGCAATCCTGGGCGACAAGCATAGAAGGAATAGATCTACACAACCTCCACACCTTAAATTCCACAACTAAACCCACCATTCCCACTTGGGAACAGGGCAATTACAAAGTCTCCTTGGACCACATTTACGTTTCTAGAAACCTGTTCGTAACAACCACCACGTTTGAGGTGATAAGGACACGGCACAGTGATCACAACCTCCTGTTGGCCACCTGGTCACTGCCTGAAACTCAGAACCCCGGTATAAGGAAAGTGATGACTCGCACAACGGAGACTCAACTCTGCATCGAGGAGATCCATAACAGCCCACTATCGCAAGGAAACCGAACAAAATAAGTGGAAACTAAGAACACCAACCACAGATTACCGCCCACTGCCAATTCCTTACCAACAACAAAGGAAAAAAGGCAACAGTACTTGAGAAACACACAACTCTCCGAACAGGCAACTGACGGAAAAAAGGAGAGAAATGCAAAGGGCTCTCAGAAGAGCCAAAACTTCAACCGAGCAACGAGGAAGCAGCCCAGGCTGCCAGGAGATGCTACAAAAAGTGGGTCAAACTTCGCAAAATCAATCTATATCAAGGTGACTCAGAAAAAATGCTGAGAAGCTTAAATGGTAAACAACCTCAAGCTTTCTGGGCGCTGATTAACTCTATAGGGAAAAACACACAGGAACCCCCAACGAACAGCATCAGTGAAAAACACTGGATGGCTTACTTCTTAGAAATGTTCGCTCCACTAAAGGAACCATATCAGTCGCCTCCATCGGAACTGGAACGTAGAACAAGAGAAAAGTGAGATCTGTCTCAAAATAAGAAAGCCAAACAATTCCCGAGCCCCGGGTGGCATTTCCAACATGGACTTAAAACCCAATATTGATGCTTTGGGTGGGTGGGGAGGGGCGGGGGGTTCTCATTGTACAAAATCTTCAAGAACTGTGCTGCCTCATCATCAATTCCGAGATCATGGAAGACAGTCACCGTTGTCCCGATCCATAAAAAAGGAAACAAGGGCATACCCAGTAACTACCGCCCAATTGCCCTACTGGACACAATTGGGAAACTGTTTGGCACATTCCTCCTCGACAAATTCAAGACCTGGGCCGTAAACTCCAAAGCCCACAACAACTTCCAAACAGGTTTTGTCATGAATATTGGAACAGCGGCAAACATACTGCTCTTGAGCATCCTAAAAGCTGAAGTGCTGGCGGGAAGTCCCAAAATACACCTGCCGTTTGTTGAACTCTCCCAAGCATTTTACACAGTCAATAGGGAAAAATGATGGTCCAAATTAAGGACCTGGAAATGTCCTCCCGCTATACTCAACCCGATAATCGAGCTATACTCCGGAACATCAATGATAGTACGATTGAACAGTGCTGGTCAGCTCTCGGAAGCTATACAGACGCACAGAGGGGTCAAACAAGGATGCCCCTTGGTGCCGGCTCTATACAACGCATATATTGGAGACTGCCAAACATGGGAAAGCTTGATCAGAACCTTTCCACCGAGTGTCGGAACGGAAAAAGTAGGCAGAATGCTTTATGCAGATGACATTCTCCTCCTCGATCAAACCCTGGTCGGACTTCAAAGGAAACTGGACGCCCTGCTAACCTACCTGCAGACAAACGATTTGAAAATCAACACCACGAAAACTAAGGGGATGACACTTGAGAAGACCTCCACCAGAACGGCAAAAACAAAATGGCAAATAGCAGGTGACCAACTGGAAAAAAGAAAAAAAAAAAAAAAATCAAGGCCTTGAGATATTTGGGAGTCACAATCAACTCTAACCGCTTCGAACTTCCTATGCAAGAGACGCTCTTAGACAAGACAAAAACCATGGCAAACCAGACCAGAACCCTGGATAGAACATTTGGCAGATTCTCGCTAAAAGCAGCTTTGAACTTTTACAAGGCCAATGCAGTCCCAGCAATTGTCTATGGAGCGGACGCAATGCCACTGCTACCCCAACACATCTGGCCCAAGCTTGAGGGTCACTTTTGGAGGAAAGTCTTAATGCTTCCACAATCCACCCCAATAACCTCAATACGAAGAGTGCTCAGTCTGACATCTTTGAAACGAACAGTGGAATTGAACGGTCTGATGCTACACAGGAAAATAAGACTCTCAACCCAAACAATTTGAGATAATCCGAAAATAACTAATTGCAGGCACTAACAAAACAATGACAACTTGGGCAAATAAGAACCTGCTACTCTTGGAGGAAATAGGAATTTCATGGGTAGAATTGGAAACAAACCCAACCAAAACTGCAAAAAAACTAACGGGAGACATATTGGATCAAAACTTTAGAAAAGGCCGGAAAAAACAAGTTAACTAACGGCCTTCCAACTATCCCTCGAAAAATAAACTAACCCATGGGATGCCTGTTGAAATGTCCGAGCAAACAAATCAGATTCATTTACTTAAGGGCCAGGCTCAACCTTTTTTAAACTAAGGAAATACTTGCGATCAAATGTCTGGCAGAAAACAACACCTGCAGATTCTGTGACAAGACTGACTCCAATGAGACGTTAAGACATCTCCTACTCGCATGTACAGGGTTGAGAGCAAAAAGATCACTACATATGGGCCACTTGTTCAAGAACACCCGATGCTGGGGGGAAGATTATTGGTGGAACATACTGATGAGTGGGAAAGATTCAAAAACTGTAATTGCGGTTTCACAATTCCTCTGGAACTTAAATCTAAATCCAAACCCCAACAACACCCTGGCTTCCCAGACAACAAAACATAAGCGGGGTAACAGTCATCATGGCAATGGACTTTAAGAACAAATCTTACCTTCCTCTTGTAAAAACGGTATAACAGTTGAATCAAGTTAAAAAAAAAGAAAATACTGCTAATGACAATAGGCCATTACATGCTTTCACAGCTTTACAAGGTTCTTCCCCTTTAATGATAAATACTGTGTCTCATCCCACAGGATCTCCTCACCACCCTGGGCCTGGTCTCATTCCAGGCAATCCTTCTGCAGTACACCACACCCAAGGTCAGTTTCGGGAAGCATAGGCCTTTCCCTGGCCACCCAGGAGGAGACTTTAGGGAGGGTTTTAGTAAGGAATCCATAGGATTCATCACAAGAGGTCCTTCAGATGAAGTGTGAAGAGTTGGACAACAGAGCGCCGAGTTATAATCTGCAGATGCACTTCCTGAAAGAGGTCATGGAGGCGGGGACACTGCAGTATGCACAGTCGACATTCTGAGATGCATCCTGGGAGAGAGCGAAATTCTGCTGATCAGGATTGACATGAAACCTGGGGAAGACCACCCCCCAAAGCCAAGGCTATAATTGTCAAGCTCCACCATTATACAAAATAAGCTATACAGAACAAACTGAGGAAGATGGGCCACGTTAAATTCAAGGGCAGCAAGATTCAGATATATCAAGACCTATCTCAGGCAACCCTGGAAAGGCAGGGACTGGTGAAGCCAGTTACGGAAGAACTATTAAAAGGAGGGACATTAGGTATAAATGGTCATATCATTTCAGCCTACAGTTCAGAAGAGAAGGCCAGGTGCACATTACCATCTTGCTTGAAGCCGGCACCAAGCGCCTAAACATCAAAATCCCCAGAGTCGTGGGGCAATGGCAGATAACCCCCCCCCACCTCTAAGAGGATGGGGAGAGTGACCAGTAGCTGACAAACGAAGAGGAAAGAAAAGGTGGAAAGCCACCGCCTAGAGGGAATAGATCTCCCTACTCTGTCGGACAGAGACGCACACTGTAGACATCCCAGTAGACCTGCAGAAAGTCATTGCAGCCATTAAGGCACCAAACCCCTCATTGTCCAGCAGAAGGAACAGAAGCATAATGCTCCCTAGAGACCCCACTGGCTTATCTCTCCTTAGAGAGGCTTTATCTTGAAGGTAAGCCCATTTGGGCTCAGAAAATCACCTAGCACTTTCCCTCATCTTAATCATTTGAAACAAGCATTTTTAACATATAATTAATTTTACAAGTATTTGCGGCCATGCACGCGACACGCACATACATTTGAGCATGTTAGCAAATTAAATTTAGAGAAAAGTGATTATGTTTTGGATGCATCCGTGATGCTTATGATGGTTTGAGGGGCCTATTTGCATCTGCCTCCACAGATTCTGCTCCTCGTTGGCGCTCTTCAAGATGGCTGCCCTTGTATAAGGCAGTGGAGCCACCCTTTGTCTTCAACCTTGTCCCATGCAATTGGCTGCCTCGCTGTACTTTTATCCAATCAGGGGCACTGGGAGGCGTGAGTCGGCCCTTGCACCGAAGGCCCACATCTAAGGTCCCGTCTGTGCCGAGGAGGGCCTTAACCCTCTCAAACTATGCTCCATCCTCCAGACTAACCACTTCTCCCAGATCATGGGTTCCTAGGCTCTGCAGTCACGTAAGTGTACTTGTCTGATCACCACCACCATCTCTCCTAACGTCAACTGTGCCTTTCACTTCTTTCCACGCTGCAATGAACACTGGTCTTCCATCAGTGCACTTGGGACTACTAGGTACGTTGGATTAGGTGTGCTTGTGAACCTCCTACATTTCACTGTGTTGTGCCTCCATTTTTAAAAATCGGATTTGGGTGGTATTGTATTCCATCTGTGAACCTCCTGCATTTCTCTCTGATGTGCCTCTGTTTTGACGTCTCCTACTAGACCCCCTGGTGAGTTTAGCTAGAAGTGTACTGTGCAGCCACTCCTCTTTCTTCCCTGTCCAAACCTCTGACGACCTATGGCTCTCTCCATTTCTCCTATATTCTCTAATTGCTACACATCACCTATCCCCCCCTCTCTCACAAAGTCCAGTAGAAACGAGCACCAAAAAAAAAAAAAAAAAAAACACATCTTGAGTGCAAACCCTTGACATCCCATCGCCGACACGGATGTCAGCGCTTCCTCTAGAGGCGTTTTCACAGATATCCTCTTTCCTGTCCCCTCTCCAGATCTATGGACCCCTGCCCCCAATTCATCTCTACTCTCTCTCCCTCCCTCCCTCTACATGTTCTATCATGAACGGTGGCACCAAGTGGGAAGTCCTCTTGCTTTTTTGTTCATGTCGATCACACTGGCACCTACCTGGTTCAGGGCTCCTCCTCCTCCTTTCTCTCATGAACTTCCTCCCTTTTCCTGCATCTCTGCCTTCTACTCTCTCTCGCCCTCCTCTGACTGATGTACCATGCCCCTGTACACCACCTCAGAAAACCTTCAAAGGCACAGACTTCCTCCACCTGGCAACCCTAAAGACCCGCTCAGCCAACAAACACTTTACTGACATCCGTCTTTTTCTTGAAGGCATTGACCTAGACATTCTCGCTCTTACCAAGACATGGTTCAATGCCAGCTCAGTCACTGCTTTTGACTTCCTCCTCCCCCCTCCCTGAAGGCTTCAAGATCATCTCCAAGCCTCACCCCACTGCACTGGTGGGCGGTTGCCTTAATCTTCCCCAAGTGGGTTCTTGCTTCCATTTTACCTGCCCAGCAATACTCTTCCTTTGAAAGCCTGGTTTGCAAGTTGGTCATCCCTCCTATCTCCACCCTGACCATTGCCACCATTTACCGGCCTCCAGGCGCCACCACCCTGTTCCTCTCTGAATGGGCTAACTTCACCCCTTTCCTCTCATTTGAGTCCCCTTGACCGCCACCCTAAAAGTCCCACCAGCCTCATTTGCACAATTAAATAAGTGTCTGCCTTCGCTTTCACCTTCAGCCCCCACCCCCGAATCCCTCCACCTTTGACTCTGCCCTCAGCAACCTCCACCAATAATTGACATTCTTGCCCCAGTCAATAGGATCCGCCTGAAACCTGCCTCTAAGCGTAACACCTGGTACAAAACTGAACTTGTGGCCCTGAAGCTTAAGTGCAGGGCACCAGAACGGAAGTGGAAAACCTCAGGCTCATCCTCTAAACTGGCCTGCAGCCTGATCCAAACGCAATACAGACACCATCCATGCCAAGAAAAGTGCCCACATTCAGGCACGGGTTTCCGGTGCATCCATTAACACAGCAGAACTTTCCAAGATCTGCAGGGAACTAGCCAACCCCTCCTCAGTCTCCTCCTCCCCGTCTCCCTCCCAGGCCCTCTGCAATGCACCAGCCTCACACTTTGCCTCCAAAACCCAGGACATCCTTACCACCCTTGCTACTCTCCCTCATAACCCGTACCACATCCTCTCACCTCCAACCCTAACCCCACCCCCCACCTTCCATCTCCATCATCCTCCTCCACCCCCATCACACCTGAGGCAGTTACCAGAGTTGTCTGCTCCATGAAGGCCTCTTCAAAGCAGGTTTCCCCCTGCTCAACCAGGACCATCAAGGATAACATTGGCTCTCTTGCCCCTGCTCTTGCTGATTTCTGCAATTACTCTTTTGTCACAGGATCTTTCCTCTCCTCCTTTAAGCACTCCCTTGTGCGCCCACTCCTGAAAAAGCCTTCATCAAATCCTACCTGCCCTGCCAACTACCGCCCTATTTTCATCACCCATTTCCTGGGGAAACTGCTGGAGAAGTTGGTTTTGCCCCAACTCAACTCACACATTGAACTTGGTGGTCTCCGCAACCATCAATCTGGATTCTGAGCATCCAGAGGCACGAAAACTGCTCTTCCGAACAACCGTGAAGAACAGCATGCATCGCTGGACTCCAACTCCCCAGGTGTCCTTATCCTTCTCCATCTCTCATCTGCCTTTGACAGTCAACCATTCCATCCTAATTTAAAGGCTCCACTAAACCCTTGGTATCTCGGAACAGGCACTGTACTGGCTGACATCCTTCCTTACTGACTGCTCTTCCCAAGTCATCCTGGGCACTTTATCCTCTCCTACTTCTCCCTCCACCTGTGGTGTCCCCCAGGGTTCCATCCTCTCCCTCTGGCTCTTTAACATCTACCTTGCTCTGCTTGCATGTCTTATTTCCTCCCTTTCCAACTTCCAGTGTTACGCAGATGATACACAGCTCTTTTTCAAACTCACTGTTGACCCTCTCGTACCCTCCATCATCCCCAACTGCCTATCTGCCATCCAGTCCTGGTGCACTGCCAATCGTCTCTGCCTCAATGCCTGTAAAACTGAGATACTTCCCATCGGGACCCCTGCTCACTCCTTCCCTTCACTTCACTAGGGCCTTCCTCATTGTGCTCTCCCCCTGCGCCCTCTTCGGAAGCCAGAAACCTTGGAGTAATCTTCGACTCCTCTCTCTCGTTCCTTCCTCACACTCAGGACATTGCCAAGTAGTCCCACTTTCAGCTCTTCCTTCTCAAAGGAATTCTCCCTTTTCTCACTTTCCCCCAGAGGCTCAATGTGACCCAAGCCCTTGTTCTCTCTAGGCTGGACTATGGCAATATCCTTCTGAATCTCCCTCTTGTGCTTCGCGCCATGAAACACTTGTGTATAGGTGCATTATAAATGCCATATCATATCGTGCCACCGCCGCCTCCCCCCCGCCCCCCCCCCGAGTAATCCTGAATAGAGCAGCAAGACTTACCTTTGGTCTTAAGCCCAGGGATCGCATCTCTCCTGCACTAAAAAGTCTTCACTGGTTCCCGGTTGCTGCAAGGATTACATTTAAATCCCTCTGCATCATCCACAAGGCGGTCTGGGCCCGGGGACCACAAGATCTTCAACGTTATCTTACTAAATACTCCCCCGCACCCCCTCTAGACCACTACATGCTACTCTGGCTCTAACTCTCGGTCTGTAAAGAGTTTTGCTAAACAGCAGGCAGGTTGTTGTTCGCTTTCCTCAGCTGGCTCACTCCAATTGAACAGCCTCTCCCTCCCTCCCTCTACACCTTGAGCAGGATCTTCTTAAATTTCCTGATGCTCCTTAAAACTCCTCATTACCTCCAACCTCCCTTCTTCCCTCCCCTGCTAACCCCAGAGTTGCTGCGATTGGTGTCCTGGGCCCTTATGCATGCTTGGGTCCGTGGCCTCCCACACCCAATCGGCCCAGCTCCTGTCCATCTGCATTTGCACTTCCACCCTCCGTCCTGGTGGCTCGCACTTACACTCCTCGCAGCTCCAGGCCGTGTAGCACTCACCATTCCTAGCACTTCATCTGTGGCTCACCCATGAGCTCAGACGCCACAGCACTGACCCCCCCCTGCTTTCTTCCTTGCTGCACTTGCACCTTCTAAATACTCACAAGGCATAGTAGGTTTGTCCTGTTTTCCGCCTCCCCCACTGCTCTTATATATTGTGTTTTTAATGTACTTTAATGTATTTCCTAATCCTTCTCCCTCCCATGCCCTGTAGGAGCTCTGAAACAGTATTTTCTTATTGTATAAGCACCTAAAAACAAACAAATAAAATAAATAAGGCTCTGGGGCTGGATGAGCCGACAGACCCCTTTTACAAAACACTAAATCAAATATTGGGGAGTCCACTCGCCAGGTTATTCAATGCTACTAGGGAGGGAGAGGGATCTTAGCCATCAATGAGGGAGACCCACATGATACTAATCCCAAAGGCAGGGAAGCACGCCAGAATATGCCCTTCCCATATACCAATTTGGATGCAAAAACATTCACGAGAATTCTGGTTGCAACATTCGAGCAGCTTATCCCTGGGCTTATAGATCCAAATCAAAATCGGGACTTGTGCTGGGAAGGGGAGACATGACAACATTTGCAGGGTCCTTCAGCTAGTCCACAAGGCGAATAGACCCCCGTTCCACTCCCGGCTATTGATGCTAGATGCCAAAAAAGCATTTGACAGCGTAGAATGGGACTTCCTCAAACTCACACTATCGAAATTTGGACTTGGTCTGGGGATGTCTAACATGATCTTCGCCAATTACAACTTCCCCATAGCCAGATAAACAGTTAATTGGGAGTCAATAAATTAAGGATAACAACATTATCAATAATCACCGGGAAAGCCTTAATGGACAATCATTTGGAATGCCATGTATATGTATAGCCTTTTAAACTTAGTGTTTCAATTAGGGACCAAATCATTAGAAGGGATGTCAAAATACAAGAGATAAAAAGCAATTCTAGCAAATCACACGGATGTGGTGATTACCCCTTATTATGACACTTCATCCATGTGGTACATGCATTGTAAGTAAACACAGGAATTGAATTTTTGGACTAAAACATAATTAGGTACAAAATCAGTTTAAAAACTGTAACAGCAATATGGCCATAGACTCAATATGGTATCTTTGCAAACTACTTTACATCGCAATGACCAAGAGAAAGGGTAAAACAGGTATGTGCATGCGAACATCAAAGTCGTATCCTCTGCGTTATGGCAACCCCGTTTGTAGAACAGAATACAAGAAGAAAAATAAAAACATACAGAAGAGGACTTCCAATGGACAATACTGAAGGGAATTACTCATACAAACATGAAAGTTGCAGAAGAGATTATGGGACAAGTTGCCCAATGTATGATATTTATTATCAATAGTCATAGAAGGGGGATACATGAAGCAATCTATGGGGTATACTCAAATAAAAGTCCTCTTGTCAGTCTTATTATAATCTTATATACATATTTAAGAAGGCAGGAATGTAAGTCATATAGATGTACCTGAAGATCACAAGATGAATTGACTTGACTATGAAGAAAGTGTAATATTCAGGGAGAAAATGTATTTGTCTTGAAGAATATATTGTGGGATGTTTTCACCCACGCATCCAAGCCCTACAACACTACTGTGAATTGCTGGTAGCAGAAACATCAGAATGGCCACTGGAAAGCATGCTGCTCGCCAGAAATCACCAGAAAAAGCGCAGTGCAAACCTGACAGATAGGCCACAATCCACTTTTGCCTCTGTCAGTGTTAATACAGGAGACCATTGCCAGACCCCATCCTTTGGCTGCACACATAGCAAAATCAGTGCAAAGGAATACAGAGCTGTTCAAGAATCCGTTTTATTTGGTGTCAAAAATTGCTAAAATCATGGCTCACAAAAATCACCAAAAAGATCCAACCTTCTTGAGGGGTGTTCCACATTAATCTACTGCAAGAATCCACATCAGTCCAATATTAGCAAGAATCTTATGCTATCAAAGTAAAATCCCCTTTTTAAAAAATAGACAGCTGTCAAAATGGGTGCAGTACCGTTGCTCGCCTCCGACAGGCGCTGGCGATCTAAATTCTGAAAGGAGAGCTGTATTTCCGAAGCTAAATATGCCAAGCAAGAGAATTCCATCAAAATGCCATATAGAGTGCCACCCAGTGATTTCATGTTGAAAAATACTTGGTTTAAGGAGATATTGATTATTTTAAAGTTTATAATGTTATTTATTTTTTACAAGGAACTAAGTTGCAATTGACTAGGAGGCAGCCTGATGCAGTTCAGACTTCAAAAGGTTTGCTTTCCCATGAGAACCCTTCACACCTCAGGCCCCTACACCAGAAGGCAGGATATTGCATGGTCATGTTAATCAGATGGAGTGGCACCCTGGTCTGCTGCCCTCAGTCAAGACAATGGATTCTTTCAGCTGAATAGGATATGCTGATTTGGGTGTGCCTGAACAACACTGCTCTGGGAGAAACAAGACATGTGACCTCTGAGTCAGAGCCAAGCTTCTGGGGGCAGAGAAAAACTGATGGGTGAATTCAATTGAGAGCAAATATATGTTTTATAAAATTGCAATTTAAAAAGTGTTCCAAGCTGACAGAAATGTACAACTTTGAGAGTCTTAAAATGAAAAATGCACTCACAGTTGGACGCCGTGGGAAGTTCCGAGGCCAAACCCTGTAATTATTAATATTGTAGACACAGTATTTATGTTAGAAACATGAAAACTTACAGTAATATGCTCAGAGAGGGTGTGTAGGTCTGTGTAAAATTGGGGGCCGGACCAATATTGCAAAACCCACCAAAATCGCGAATCAGTTGTCATTTTTGAACTGAAGCTCTTAGGAAAATCAGAGTTGGAACAGAATGTACCTTAAGTAATCTGTGATGTGTACAGGTATTCTCAACAACTAACTTGTGTATCTGGGAAACATGTTTGGTTATGAAAAATTGATTTCTAAGTAAAAGCAAAGGGGAGTTTCTTCACTAGATTGTAAAATGGCAGCATCACTACTCCTTTCTCAGTCAGGGCACAGAGAATCCTCTAACCTATCAAATCCTTAGGGGGTTGGGCATAGAAAGTCAACCTCCACACCCACTTTGAAAACACATAAAAAGAGACTGCTGAGACCCAGAGAGGAACTTCTTCTCTTTACACTACTCACAGATTCCTGCGAAGCGCTCTGCCAGACCAGATTCCAGACAAAGACTCCAGACAGATTCAGAGACCAGACTCTAGAAACCAGCTCTAGAATCTTAAGCAGGGGCCTAACCCAAAAGCTGAAAACTTCTCAGCAGGCCTCAGAATCCAGCAACCTAACCAAACTATTCAACAGCCTTGCTGTGCTGTTCGCTTCTAGCCCCGAACCCCGTGCCAGAACCGAGACCCAGAGAAATCAGAGGTGTATCCAGAACCCATCAGATCCAGTTCAAGAGACCAGACCAGTCCGCCGTGCAGTGCCGATAGCAGACCAGAGGCCGTGCTGTGAGCAGAACCCAGAGGGCCCGAGACCTGTCCGGTGGCGAGAGAACCGCAGCCCAAACCTGACCAGATCTGTGATGAGGTCCATTCTATTCCAAAACTAGGAGTGAGTAGCCAGTCTAGAACTGTACAGAACCAATCTCTTAGTCTAAAGTAATCTTATCCCATCCATTTCAACCTGTCCAGAACTGCATTCAGAATTTTGTGTCTATCCTGTGATTTCAAATCTGTAACAGCGTCATCTGTCATTCTGAAATCTTGACTTTATTTTTGAAAATCTGCCACCACAAAAACGTCCGTATCTTTTGAACTTCACGTCCTAGAAGCGAAATCTGTCATTTTAAAGCTAAGATCCTAAGATTTCCAACAAACCCAAACTCCTTATAGTTTTTCCGTAATCGCGATTTACGAACGCGGAAAAAGTGCCATGAATTGCAATCTAGCTCCATTTCATTTTCTGTCAAAATAGCTGTCTTTTGCTTGCAACTGCTGACTTTCGTTTTCAATCGGATAATCATTCATGAATCATTGCTAGTGTTGACCTGCACCAATCCAAACTATCACCTACCCTGAATCTCCTTTAGTGAATTAAAATCATTTTTAGCATATTTTCCTTTCATTGCAATCACATTTAAAAGGATTTTGCCTGTTTTCAAATCATACCTGTCTCTCTAAGCTTGCTGGGGGGGAACTGGAATTGAACTGCATCCGTGATTGTATTCCTGAAACCTGTGTGTCCTCATTTCCATCTCTTCCTATTGCATAAGGGGGTGGGGGGTGGGGTGGGGAGTGAGTTGTTACAAGGGAAAAAGTGATCATATTATCTCTTGCTGAAACCATATCGAGTTTATTCCTGTGTTGCCTTCTTTCCCACTATTGCCTTTCCTTGAACCATAAAAGTATTCTCTGCTACCTTATCCTTTTTATACCAACTCCTAAGTGATGTGCTATTGTAATATTACCCATTGTTAACCACCATTATATTCATAAGTGTGCCATCAGATATTATTTTGTTCATAAAATTGTGAGCAAGCGACAAGTTAGTCGCGAAACGCGTCAACACCTCGAAATAGGAGGAGTGTTGCACTTGGGAGGACCCATACTGGGGTCATTTTTCTATTTTATGGAAACAAATGTCCATTGTTTTTTCCCCTGTGTTAATAAATAAAGTAAGATAACAAGAAAACTAGAAAGCGTTGGTGTGGATTTTAAATTCCCCCCCCTTTTTTGTGGATACTGGGCGAACACGGCATTGTGGAGAGTGCAGCTCGATTTTGCTACCTGAAGGTAGAATTTGCTATATATATATATATATATATATATATATATATATATATATATATATATATATATATAGTTTAATTTTTCCAATAAACCTTTTAATTTGCAAAACAAACCTACTTCTTGGCTCAGCGAGGTCAGAGGGATTCAAAGAGAGGGGTGTTATATAAAAGGGTTCATCATCCAGATTTAAGAACTTTGACATAAAAATATATATAAATAAGGGCTTCCATTGGGCATCCCAGACTAGGCATTGACTTAGTTGGAGTGCTGGATTGAAGTCACTTAGAATATAACATGGGAACATGAGATGTAGCCTTCTCAGAGGCATGCAAGTTAAGCAGATATTTGTTTTCATAATATAGAATACATTTATACAATGTCAATAATGGTGCTTTTTCTAAGAATAATTTATAATAAAAACCAGATGTACGTAGTGTTTGTAATGGAGGTGAGGATCAAACATGTTGAGAAATGATGAGCAAAGATCTCCACAGCGTTTTAGAAATGATATAATTAGCAGAGGGACTTTGCATTTTAGGTGTCCACAGGAGAGCATGCACAACATATTCCACATTAAAAGATGGCAGAGATGAAGGAGAAGAAAAGGCCATTTTGATGGTGAGCAATCATAACCCCAGAGACTAGCAATATATATTGTTGCCATATTATATGATCAATTAAAGACCCAAACAGTTCTAGAACACACAATATATGTTTTTCAACATGTTTTGCAGACTTAAATGACAAAAACATATGGTGGTCTGTAACAAGAAAACGTATTACATATAGATCAAAAATAAAATAGTAGTACCCCTGTAAGAAAGGTTTATATAAGGAGCTTTAGACGGGTAAGACAAGGAGCCACATTCTTTTTTGTGCTGGAGCGGTCTTTCTTAGTAGTTTTGCACTCAAGATCCATTCATCGCCAAATTCTTTTCACAGCACTTTTTGCCAAAAATGTTTTGCTGGAAAGAAACACCGAAATATATGGAGGGAGTGGGGTGGGCATATAAGGAGTAGGGTGGGGTACAGGGAATAAATAATAGGGGAGGGGGCTTGAGGGGAAACTCCCCCCAAATGGAAAAAAAGAGAAAATATTCAATGCATTTTTTCAGCAAAAAAAAAAGCCATGAAATAAAACTAGGGATGAATGAACATAGAACACCCTATAGATAGCAGCATAAGCACGCCCATCTGATAAAGTAATGCTGTGGCTGCAGCCCAATAAATGAGGATGCTCGGATAACTAGAGTGCAATAAAAACCCCCTTGGAAGATGTCTGAAAGAGTGGACTTGGGCAGGTAAACCATAGCATGCCGCCTTTTCATTTTACTACATTTAACAATACCAGACTAGTACATACTTTTAAATTGTGGGTCTGCCTTTTTGTACAAATTGTTAATTCAATTCAAACAATAAAAAACAAACAAAACAATTGTGGGTCACTACGTCATACGGCTGTGATAGAAGTTGCAACATTGCCTTTAGGGAGCCTCCATATTAGCAAGGCATAGCTGATGTTAAAGCACTCATCACAAGACTTGATAGAACGTATTTAAAGTTGTATTGCATACATGTCGAAGTCATGTAAAGTAAGGGAGTGTGTTTATAGCTCAAACAATTGGAATTGGGAGTACCAATTTTGGCTTTTTCGGAATCTAAATAAGAAGGGGAAACGAAGTAAGCTTTGGATGTTGTGTATTTTTTAAAACTCACATGTTTTTGTGTGAAACCCTTTTTTTGTAAAAGTTTTGAAAGGGATTTCAGAGTTTGGAAATACATACATTATTTGTTTAGTGATACGGAAAATGTGGTATGTTGACCTTAGGTCACTATATCAAAAGGACATACTATGTTTTGTTCTAAATCTCAAAAGCCAGAGCAGTCCTTTTGGTGCATAGCACATATAGATGCAAGTCGGGTTACTCCTTTTTAGTTGTTATGCCAAGGGGCAAAAATAAAAGTTGCAAGCTACTAGCCAAACAAAAAAGTCACCTGCCCCCTTAATTGTACACATACACAGAGAACACCTGTTTCATTACTCTCCAAGAGCCAACTATTACTAGCCAGTGGCTAGTGGCGAGTGCACATTTTGCACCCTGGTTATACTATAAACAGATCAAACTTAATTCGTTTTATTCAGAGAAAGGGGCTAATAAACTATTGATCGTTCTCCCCGAGTGTGTTGTGAGCCGGTAGTCAAAGATTTGCCAAAAGAATTAAACCCCCAAGCCCTGCTTCCACGTGTGCGCACAGGGTGTCAAAACAGAATTGTCCGTGTCCCCATTGTGCTCTGAAAAACAAATGGTCATCAGCATTTTCTTTCTCACATTGCATCCAAACCCAAAAACTATTTTCTATTGTGTGCTGACCAATATTCCTGAAACCCCTGCCTGTCCTTTTTGGTTTAAGAAAAACAAATTTCCCATTTCTTTCTATGCTTTCCCATTGCAACTGTGCTAGGTAATATGAAACTGATTGTTCGATCCTTTTCTGTCCATAATCCTAAACCCCGGCGTGCCCTTTTAGATGCAAGAATAATAAATTCCCCATTCCTTTCTATTCTTTCCTATTGCAGTGGTGCTACATAATTAACCAATTTTACAATTGTGTTCTGCAAAACGAATTTTCCCCCTTACCTTTCTTCCTCACATATTGTTTCTGTGAACCATACCCCAGATCCGATTTTCCCATTGTATTCCCACTCCCCGCCACTGGCTTCCCATAGTGGATGTTTGGGGGGGGGGGAGGGCTCGGTTTGCTGGGAGAAAAGTACTACTCTGTTCATTTTAATTGTGTGCTTTGAAATTGTTCTTTGCCTGTATTCAGAGGTGATGTAAAAGGAAACTATTCTCCTGCATATTCTAGTGTCATCTCGGTGTGGATATTTACCAAAGTCATTTTGTTTTTGTGTTGCTCCAACAGTGGTGGCCAACGTAATCTGTGTGCTCTAATTTGGACTTAAATAAAATAATTATTCTTAATACACACCGGCCTGGTTCGCAGTCCATTGGGGCACTGGGTATTTGTAGAGGTTGTGTGTGAGACGGGTTGGAGGCCTTACCAGAGTGTACCAAATACAAACTCATAGTGATTTATTGAGCCCAACATTCATTTTAGGGGGAAGGCGGGTGGGCGTGAAAAAAAAAGAAGAAAAAAAGAAGTTTGGTAGGAGGTGTGCGAGATCAGGTTTGGTAGGTGGTGTGCGAGATCAGGTTTGGTAGGTGGTGTGCGAGATCAGGTTTGGTTGGTAGGTGGTGTGAGAGATCAGGTTTGGTTGGTAGGTGGTGTGAGAGATCAGGTTTGGTAGGAGGTGTGCGAGATCAGGTTTGGTAGGAGGTGTGCGAGATCAGGTTTGGTAGGTGGTTTGCGAGATCAGGTTTGGTTGGTAGGTGGTGTGCGAGATCAGGTTTGGTTGGTAGGTGGTGTGAGAGATCAGGTTTGGTTGGTAGGTGGTGTGAGAGATCAGGTTTGGTAGGAGGTGTGCGAGATCAGGTTTGGTAGGTGGTTTGCGAGATCAGGTTTGGTTGGTAGGTGGTGTGCGAGATCAGGTTTGGTAGGTGGTGTGCGAGATCAGGTTTGGTAGATGGTGTGCGAGATCCGGTTTGGTTGGTAGGTGGTGTGCGAGATCAGGTTTGGTTGGTAGGTGGTGTGCGAGATCAGGTTTGGTTGGTAGGTGGTGTGCGAGATCAGGTTTGGTAGGTGGTGTGCGAGAGTGATCACGTTTGGTAAGAGGTGTGTGTGTGAGAGGGATAGAGATCACGTTTGGTAAGAGGTCTTGGGCTCCAATCACCATCTTAATAAGCTAGATCCGTCCTTTAAATCAGTCATCATCAATGGCAACACCATCAAGGTATCCACTGATACTAAAACTCTGGGCATTTATCTTGATTCCACTCCAGGCAAACCAATGCCGTTATCTCTGCATCCGCATACACATGCAAACTTACTACAGCTTGCTGTCCCTTCCTCACTACTGCCAACTGTACCATCCTTGCCAGAACCTTGATTATGTCAAAACTTGATTATTGCAATGCCCTTTTTATCTAGGGAAGAGCCAACATAATCTAAACAAAATACAGGTCACCCAAAACAACGCCATTAGGCCAGCTCTAAATATCCCTAGAAATCAGCACATCTCCGACACCAGATGCAGCCTGCGCTGTCTCTCAGTAGCCCAGTTTCCCTCAACACGCTCGCCCTCACACACAAATGTCTAGCTAACCAAGCTCCCATCTACCTTGCAAATAGTTTCACTCACCACACCTCCACCCGACCTCAGAGTTGCTCAAGTTCACTGTCTTGCCTTAACCAGATACAAACGGCAGAAAGCTGGTGGGGTTAGTTTCCCGGTCCTCACCACCAAATTGTGGTAATCATTGCTCCACCCACTTAGATCAGAACCATCCTTCCACGCATTAAAGAGCAAGGCCAAATTGTGGCTGATCGCTCAAGATGCTAACAACTCTCACCCGACATAGCGGCCATAATCTTGCTGGAACTTCCCCTACACCCTTATCTATGCTGTGCCCTGTTAGCACCCCGATGGTAAATACTTTGCATATATCTTGCAAGTAATCCTGTAAGTAATTTGACTCTGTGTTTAATCTGACTGTTTGTTCATCCTGTATATTGCCATTGCTCTATATGTATACTATGTCACTGTGTAAGAGGATTCAATTCAACACTACAGCTAAGTCAACGCCTAGTCTATAATACTGAATGAAAACCCTTATTGATATACCTTTATGTCCAGTTCATGCGTTCTGGATGACTACCCCTATATAACACCCCTCTCTTGGAATCCCCCTGACCCCACTGAGCCAAGAAGTAGTTCTGTTTTGCAAATTAAAAGGTTTAATTGATAATTTAAACAATATATATTATATCACGCTTTATAATAAATTAATAATTGAATATCACACTTAATCTGATATGATAAAGATTAACAACGGAGAATCTGGCACTAACACGCTTCTCTATAATCAATAAGGAGTTGACATGAAATGGATAAGGTAGCACACAGGTGAATAGGAACAAAAGAAGAAGGTGGTACAAAATGCTTTATAGAGTTCAAATGGATGCAAGGTTGAATGAATGAAATGCAGTATAGAAATACTCAATATGATTTCAACAAAAAAATGTAATCACTTGTCTCTGGCAATCCCCTCCCCCCCTTGATGCAAGGCAAGGAAATGGAAGGAAAACACACAGTTCTCAGAAATGCAATCAAATGTGATTCAGTTCACCCCAGCAAGCTTAGACTACAGAAGTTTAAAAACACAGGCCCAAATTGCTTTGATATGTGCTGGCAATTCAGTGAAAAGTATGCTAAAATGCTTTTGATTCCCTCTAGAGGTTCAGGGTGAGTGATATCTAGTTAATATTAGTCCAGGCTCACACTAGCAATGATTCAGGGATGATTAGCAGGTTAAACGAATTTCTGGCAAATGGAAGGCAAGCAGCAGCTGATTTTACATGTGGAGAAATTTGCAAATCGCGGTAAAATTCGCGAATGCGTGTTCCGCGATTGCGGTAAAACTATAAGGGGTAGGAAGGTGGTTCTTGGTGCGATTCAAAGCTAAGATTCTAAGCTTTCAAATGAAAGTTACTGCAAGTCTCTAGCACAAACGGTCACGGAGATATGAGCGATTGAATAAAGGTCGTTTTTCAGATTTGAAATTTTAAAAGCTCAGAAAGACAAGTGCAGCTTTTGCAGCTAGAATGACAGGTGACAGATTTGGAGCTATCAGGCAGTTCTACTTAGGTTAAATAGATTGAATTAGATGAATTTAAACTAAGAGATTGGTTTGGTACAGTTTGGCGGTACTCACAAGAGATTTTAAACAGGAAGGCGGCTTTGTCACGATCTGGTCAACAGGTCTGGACTTCGGACGGTCTCTGGGCACAGCGTCTGGTCTCTGGAACTGCTCACAGCATCGGGGTCAGCACTCTGGATACAATGGCTTGGTCTCTGCTAGGCACCGGTTCTCTGGGTCGAGTCCTGCCTTCTCTTTGGATATTTCTGTCACCGGGTTCTTGCAAAAGTTCTTGGCAAAATTCAGACGGCGTCAGCCGGCTGTCTGAAGAGTTCAGTTGCAAAAAGATTTTTAGGCCTGCTGACAAATACTCTTGCTGGCAGTGACCTTTTTGGTTAAGGTTCTGAAGTCTCTGTTTATCTTGGAGTCTAAGTGTTGGCTCTTTGAAGTTTGATGGAGGTAAGTATGGATTTTTCCGGCAGAGCTTCCAGCGGCAGATGGAATTGAAGACCCCTATCTGTCCTGTCTGTCTGCTTTTATGTGTTTAGAATGTGGGTGTGTTCTAGCATCACTGACCCTACCTCTCTCTCAGCTTCTAATTGGTCAAACTTCCATTTCTCATTTGATTGGGGAAGGAAGTGTGTGTCAGCGTGATGTCATTTTATGGCTTGCAGAGAGTCCACTCCTCCTGTCAACTTACACACAAATCTAGATTTGAAACAAATACATATTTGCAGAGGTACATATTGTTTTAAAATCATATGCACCCATCATGCATTACAGGAGGTATACCCTGTTCAAACTCTGCTCTTCCTGGGAGCTTGCATTCAGAAATGGCACATATTTCACTTTTTAACTGATTTTGCAATTTCTGACATTGACCCAACTTTACATACATGTGCGCAGGGAGTATGGACATTAACTGATGAAGTTTCAGATTTTTAACATGCATACATTTAGAGTAATATCCACTTTTCCGCTGACACCCCCCTGAACATACCACCGGTTCTAAAAACCTCTTAAACTGTGGGCAGAAAAATCACAAGAATTATGGTATCATTTATAAAATTTTCACATGTCCGCTCTATGAATGATCCATCTTTTTAAAGTTATGTTCTGGCTCCAAAGGGGTGTGGTTTCCTCTCAGCACAAGGTAGAAATACTGGTTTATCCAGTTCTGCCAAGCCAGCTTGCTCTCACAGGCAGTGCCCCTCCCAGCTTCTGCCAAGAGGAAGCTACATTTTACGACCGCTGTAATAAAACCTTTGCATGAGTCAAGACAGGCTTTGTTCAGAGCTCCTGTAGAGCACAGGTAATTCAATTATCAGATAGATGGCATATCCTTAGTGTGAGCAGCAAAAGGGCAGCTAGGCCTGGGAACACAGCTGTGACTCAAGTTTCACTCCTGATGGGGGTAGTTGTCAAGCAAAATCAAGTTCCTTAAGCCAGACTTTCAGCTAACTGTCATGTTTTTTGTTGCTTTTTAAATTAACTTGCAATTTTACACATGCAGCTAGAATGCTGATTCTAAGTGCAAAACTATGACATTTCAACAGTTACAAAGGCATGTGACACCAAACATAGGTCACTCATTTAATCTAAACATTTTCGATTTTAGTGTCTTTAAATCCAGTGCAACTTAAACTGCTGACTCCATAGCTCAGCCAGTTTTGTTATAAGCATTGTTCTGGCTCTTCATTTCCCAGATTTTGTAGGCACACCAAACTCCATTCTGCCAAATGTCTGCTGGTGTTCAGTGAATATTTTGCACATATTGTAATGTTTGAAAATAGGCATTTTGAGCCTGCCTTCAGAGAAACACAGGGTGGTTTTAAAACGCCGGCTTTTGGATAGTGGTGAGTACTGGTACTGCACCCCTTTTTGGGATTTAAGAAAATGAATTCCCAACAGTTATGGGTTTGCATTTGGCAATCAGCATTGCCATTCCCAATGGTTTCAGACTACTGTGCGGGTAGTCCAATGGTGGTTTTAAAGCGCTTTGAAGCTAACCGGCGCTACTGTTTTTCCTTTGGCAACCCAGCCTATCATTCTCGCACTGGTGGGTGGCAAGTGAGGCAACCATTTTGGTGTGCGCACAAACTGCGCAGCTTTCCTGGATTTCGGCGCACATGTGGGTTTTCCGCCATCTTGAACTTTCTAAGCCCACAGCACCAAATGTTGTGGCATGATAGCTTAAACGTGGGTCAGGACACCCAACAACTGTAACCTAAGATACGCGCCCAGATGCCTGTGGGCCAGGTGTGCTATACAAATAAACAAAATACAAATACGGTGTGTGAGATCAGGTTTAGTAAGAGGTGTGTGTGTGGGGTGTACACACACACACACACACACACACACACACACACACACACACACACACACACACACACACACACACACACATATATATATATATATATATACTGGCTAGTTGTATCCAGAAAGGGGTGGTCTAGTGTTGGTTTGTTCTGTGCAGGAGAAAGTTATGTTGGTGTGCGTTTTAGTGCATTTCATATGTAGTTTGGCTGGAATTTATGGTTGGAAGCATTGGTTTGTTCTGTCTGGAAGGGTAAGGTCCAGTGTCTGGGATTGTTTGTGTGCGGATTTGATGTGGGTGCGTTTGTGTAGTTTGGCTAGCTCATAGGCATGTATGGTGCGTGTGAATTACATAGGAGGTGAGCAGGAGCAAGGCGGTTACTCACGAAATTCTTCCAAGTATGTCATCCAAGCTCAGCCAGCTGCAACTCAATAGTACCCTCCAAGTCTTCCAGCTCCGGTACACAGCCCGCCCCCGCCATCTCTCCGAACACTAGCCCCTCCCACAGGTTTCTGAGGGTGCAGCACATTCGCT
The DNA here is from genome assembly GCF_040938575.1 of Ambystoma mexicanum. NCBI lineage: Eukaryota > Metazoa > Chordata > Amphibia > Caudata > Ambystomatidae > Ambystoma > Ambystoma mexicanum. The sequence goes on from NC_090936.1 coordinate 1,191,161,548, forward strand.
ACTCCCATTATACTATTTGCGCAGACAGAATTATTAGATAAACCTCTAACACCCAGGCACAGAATAGTAACAGCTAAAGTGACGCATGGGTAATTCTCAGAACTTTCTAGAAGACATGTGTGGCTAATATACCGAAATCTAATGTGACGCATGGTTAGTCTACATAATTCTCACTAATATGTTGCATGGATAAATCTTCCCAGATTATCTAAATGTTACACATGGCATGTCCTCACAGATGTGTCTAATGTGAGACATGGCTAGTCTTTGCAGATCTAGGTGTGGCGCATGGCTAGGAGAGGAGGAGTGGGAAGAGGCGGGTTGGTGGTTAGGGGATTTTCCTTCAGTTCTCGTAGGCATCACTGGTGTTGTCCCTTTTGTGCGGTCATTGGCAGCTGCCATGTTTTCAGTTGTTTCCTGAAGTTGAGGTGGTCTCCTGTGGTTCTAATTTCCTTTGACATTGTGTTCCATAGGTTAGCAATTTGACTTGAGAATGCAGTTTCTCCTAGTTTCCTTTTTTCATATTGCTTTGTCTCGAGTTTGGAAGTTGTTGCTTGATTCAAGGTCTCTTCCCGGTTAGTAGCTGATCTTGGCCTGGAGAAATTCACCTCCTTGTCTGTGTAGAGATTTGTGGGCAATGCAGAGGGCCTTGAACTGAATGAGTTTTTTTTACTGGGTGTCAATGTAGGCTCCTCAAAGCTGGTGTGATGTGGTCTCTTCGGCTTAATCTCAGGAGTATCTTTGCTGCAATGTTCTGGATGCATTGAAGTTTTTTGCAGAGCCTTTCAGCCATTCCGTGATAGAGGCCGTTTGCGTAGTCGATTCTTGACAACATCAGGGAAATTATTGCAAGTGCTCCATGTTGAAAGGAGAGGTAGAGGAGCATTCCTTTGAGTAATCTCAGAAGGTAGAATAACTTCTTTGCGATAGCGTTCGCTTGTGGTTCCAGAGATAGGGCCTCATCACAAGTCCAGCGGGAACCCTTAAAAGTGGCAGTAACGGAATTAGCTCCGACAATACCACTCTGCCGGATCATGAGCCGGCGCAAATACATCCGACTGTAAAATCAGCTGGTGCAATTACAGACGGCTACATGAGGCGCAAACAGAGCCACATCAAAAGTCCATGTCTGTTGCGAATACCGCCGAAAACATGGTGCAGTAACCTCCAGCTGGAGGTACATGAACACAGGTGCCTGAAATGAATCCACAGGTGATCACAATTCATCCCAGAGGGCTACCTAAGACATACCTCTACCACAAACAATGTTTCCAACACCATACAGCCACTCTGAGCGGGACAGGCAGCTACTCATGCTGCGCTTGGAAGTAGAGGCTGGACAACCATGCCAGGGCACAGGGAGTACAGGGTGGGGAAAAGTAGGAGGAGAGCACAAGCAATGAGTGCCCCAATCCCCAGGGTCAGTCCCTCACCTTGGGCCCTCACTGACAGCCAGCTGGTCACCCGGTACCACCTCAACAGGGAGATCATAACAGAGCTGCTCACCATGATACAGGATGACACAGGGAACAAGATCAACATGTAGACAGCTGTGCCTCCACTTGTTAAACTAGTGGCACCTTCTAGCACTCCGTGGCCATGATGCATGCATGGCACAGCCCACATTTTGTGCAGTGTTAGCCCAGGTGCTTGAAGCCCTCCTGCGGCAAGTGCAACGCCACAGCTCACCGCCTACCACCCCAGCACAGGTCTATGCCATGAAGGCACAGTTCTAGGTCGTTGCCCAAATGCGATTGCTGCCCTGTACCCATGTTGCGCTGGTGGACCCCCCCAGGCCCACAAAGCAGTGTACCGAAACCACAAGCACTACCACTCCCCGAATGTGCAGGTGACCTGCGACCCCAACCTCATCATCCACTGCTGTGCCCGCTACCCTGTTTCCACCCACGATGCCATGGTCCTACGGAAAAGCACACTGCCATGATACATGGAGAGGCACAGAGGACAACAGATCTGGATAGTGGAGGAGTTGAAAAGCTATCACACTTGTGCTTCCGGTCACATGCCCAAAGGGAGTGGAGGTGTGTGAATGACCACACAAAGGATGGCATGACAAGCAAATGTGAAATCCGCACTTTACCACCTCTCGCACCAACATCACAGTACAGACCAGGGAGCATGCACATGTCGGACATACCTGCATGGAGAAACAGTTGTACACATACAGTATCAAATACACCAACATGACTACATGTACCACAATGCAACATGCACCCACTAAAGCAATGCAGACAAAAGGCCAAATTGCCACACAGAACAGTGCCACAGCCCCTCACCCATGGCCACAAACTACAAAATTCCACCTAGTTTGCCCAGTTCTCTGCCTGCTACGCCATCCACTATACTTAGTCTCAGACTTTATTTCCTTTTACATAATGAATACACAAAGCTAACAAGATGTTTTTGCAAAGTAGTGATCAATAATTCAATCCAGTCTATACATCTACAGATCTACTGCAATGCCATAGACTGTAGCTCGCCTCCAGAGCTTGCTTTGCTCTATGACTACTATTTATTACCACCTATGAGCGAGAGCTGGCCAAACTGTTTTCAGAGACCATATGGAGTTGGCCATTGATGTGGCTAACATTTTACAGGCACTCAACCAGAGCTAGCAAAGTATTTTTGTCCACTCACATAGTCGGGTAGATTTTATGAAGGGCGAGTACCATTTGTAGGGGATGTTTGAAAAACATTTATACTGTTCGCAGTAAATGCCAAATAACAGTTCTGTGCATGGCTGACCTCTGTGTGGCCATAGTGGTCCAAACATTTTGTGGTGACATGCACCATTTTACAGAAGGTGCATTTACATTTTATGTCAGTTGCTATGGGATGAGTGCATTTCTCTTAGGTCAACTAGGTAAACTAAGCTACTTGACCATCAGGACTTGCCAAATTGTAACACATTTGCAAGGCCTGACTCATCTCACTCATGTCTTACTTCAGCGGTACACAAAACTGCTGTATTGTTGCTCATTTTATGCCTTCGGTATAAATAACTTCTGGTAACATCAATATTAGTACAACATTGCTAACCAAATGAGTTTGTTTGCTAATCAAGAAAACTTTAAATTAGCAAACTCTGCTAATCCATTTTTTGTAAACTAATTTATGCCTTGCGTAACATATGCTGTAACGGAATGGTGCATGCAAAGCACAAACAATGCATGGCACGATGACACAGCATACATAGAATAGACACATGCCGTAAATGAAGGCCCATCTGCATACATAAGTAGTCTATTGACCCGATATTGTGCAAGTCCACCCCCACACAGTGACTAATGCCGGTGCCTCCACCCATGCAGGCGACTCCGGATACCTACAACTGCCCTGGCTAATGATCCCTGTGCGTCATCCACAAACACTGCAAGAGAATGCCTACAACTACACTCACAGCAGGACCTGTGTGTGCATCGAGTGTACCTTTGGCCTCCTGAAGGCACGTTTCCGCTGCCTTGACCATACCAGTGGAGCCCTGATGTATTTTCCAGAGAAAGTTGGGGAAATTGTGCTTGTGCGTGCTATGTTGCGCAATATCTGCCTAAGGAGAAATGTTCCGCTACCCCCTGACCTGGACATGCCACCCCCAGAGGATGAGGAAGCATTGCCTCTGGCAGAGGCAAACGCACACATTGGCAGAGATGATGGGAGAATGGCACAACAGGGACTGAGAATTTATTTTGACACGTTCACATGGCACAAGCCATGCACCAGTGTGTGACACCACCCCAATCAATAAACACGACAATGACACAATCCGGAATATCCATGCATGGATTAATTTTTAACGGAAGTGCCCCAACTATTCCCCTTCCACTACCAACTCCCACCACACAACCCCCACCTCCAACTACCAACTCCCACCACACAATCACCCCCTCCCATCACCAACTCCCCAGCACACCATCCCCTCTCCCCCTCCCACCACCAACTCTCCCGCACAATATTCCCCTCCCCTCGCACCACCAACTCCCCAGCAAGGCCACTCAGGGCAAAATATATCACAATGTTATTTCTGTGGACTCCTTCCCCCCGCACTTCCTTACCCTCCCCCATGCCAGACACTGGTGATCTGGGACCCAATTGGCACTGGGATCAGTGCCTGGGTGCGCTCTGCTGCGACTCAGTGGGTGTCGGGGAACTGGAGGGTATCAACCCTGTTCCCCAGATGTGCTGCAGTGTGACCGCTGTGCTTTGCGGATGGCCTCTGCAAGGGCTGATACCCCTTCAAGCATCTCCCAGAATCTATGCCCATACACAGTCAGGGCGGCAGTACTGGCAGCTGCCTCTTCCCGGTTTCTTCCTATGGCTCTCGCAATCCTACGGGTGGCCCCTTGCAGGCAATCACGGATTAGCTGGAGGTGTTCTGAATGAGTGTCCCAGTGGCCTCCATATCCCTTTGTAGTCCAATCCAGCCTCTGAAGGATGGGGTTGCTGAATAGGAGTGGGGCTGTGCAGTGGCTCTGGGCTGTAGGCCGGTGAGCCATAGGATGGCGTGTCCACATCAGGCTCAGGTGTCGGGGCACACTGGCGGCGGTGAGGGCCTCAGAGGTTTGTGCCCCTTCTTCGTGCTGTGAAACTGGGCTGATGGTCCCCTGTGACTCAACAATGGCCCTGCCAGGAGGTGTGGCGTCAGTGTGGGGCACTGCAGCTGCGGGAGTGGGCCTGCTCCTGGTGGCCTGTGGTGTTGCCGTGGGGCCTGCAGTGCTACCTGCTGGCTTGGCAGAGGTGTTTTGCGGCAGTCCATGCGCCTAGGGGGTAGTCTGTGTGCGCCTTTGTGGCGTGGTGCTGGCTGCCCTGGTATGCCTGGAGGCGCCACTTCCATATGGGCCTGCTCCCTAGTCATCCTCCGATGCCTCTGGTAATGCGCGAGTGCCTGTAGGAGGCACAGGTTCTACCACACGTGTTGGCATGAAAGAAACATTTGCTATGGTACAGAGTGGGGCCCTACACATTTGGGCTGATGGGCATAGTTGGTCAGGGGACACTGCATGTGTGCACAGCATTGTGGGGATGGTTGCAGAAATGTGTGTGAGACACATGGCCAGGTGGCCGTTTGCATGTGTGTGGGGAGGGTGGGGTGTCCATGCTGGGCTAGCTGATGTATAGGCATTCATGCCTGTGGTCCTTAATGCCCACCTCATCTGCTCCCCGGGTGGTACACCTTGTGGGTGTGGTGGCTTCATTTATGGCACTGCCATGGATCTATGGGGCGCTGCTGTGCAGCCAGCAGTGTTCAGCTGTGGTGTACAGTGATAGGCTAGCTGCAACCATGTCAGTGTAGGGGGACATGCACTTCCATGTGGCTCGACTGCCATACAATTATACACATAACAGGGATACAGGCTACCCCTTCCTTCCGCACCTATAGATATGAACACTTTATACTCCACTTTTGCAGACACTTTAACTTCGTCTGTATATCATATGAAAACAGATCACCAATTTCAATAATAAAACACAATTTTATTTGTCATCATATTGTTTAAAAAGGGACTGGTTTCAGGCTTAATACTATAACATGAACAACTTTAGTTGTATGTAAACAATTTATGTCAACACCATATTAAATAGTCATATGGTGCTTCTGTGAACCATGCTGTGATCTTTGTGAGGGGTTAGTGACATGTTGGTCAGACATGTTGGTCAGATTGCTGCACAGTGTCATGGTTACTCACGCACAACATTCCCTCTGGCACAGGGTGCACCAGCAGGGGTGTGGTGTGCATGGCACTTTAATTGATCACTTGCCACCCCTTCACACTGCTGTGACACTCGGGGGTGCCCTTGGTCGCCTGCCCTTTTGCTGCTGTGGAGGGTGGCTGATGTGGCACCCTGTCACTTCACCGATTGGCCTGCCGAGATGCTGGGTCTGCTAACAAGTGTCCCTGTCCACTGAGGCGTCTTGTGCTAGGCTGAAATTTGTGCATGGACTTGTGCTAGGGCCATGGGTTTGACTCACCTCCTGACTGCTGGTACCCGCCTCCACACCTCTGACTCCCTCAATGCCCTCCATGTCAAGGACCGTGCTGTACGTCTCCTCCCAGGCAGTCGGGAACAGAGGTTCGACAGTACTACCCTCCAGTTGCCAGGGACTCCTGGCGGTGTTGGGACAGGAGTCCTCGCACCCCGACCACGAGATCGTTCCGGCGCTTCCTGCAGTCTTCACCATCATGGGGAACGCTGGACACCGCAATCACCTCTGCGGGTGCGTTCATTATTTCTGTTTTGGCAGACGTCAGTTTGAGGTTGTTCATCGCCATCCAGCTGTATATGTCTGTAAGACAATTTTTGAAGGTGTTTGGTGCTTGGGGCGTCGCCAACTTGTTAATGAGTTGTGTGTTGTCTGCATAGTTGTAGGCGGTCAGTCCATGGGTTGGAACAATTGTCTTTTTCAAAACTTTTATTTGCATTTGAGACTTCTAACACAATCCAAGTTAGCTTGTAATTTAGCCACTGTAAAAGCTCCTGTACCGGAGGGAGCATATGCACAATCTGTGCCAATACAAAGTCCAATATAACATACCTAAACCACAACTAGATTCCCCACCACCAACTACCCCACCCCTTGACACATTTAACTCAAGCAAATGAGGTCACAACCAGTTACGGTACACCTCCATCTGCAGGGAAAACTGCCATACTAATAGCATTTCTGTGTCCCTCCTGCTCCTAGGGGCTTTCCAAAGGGCCCATCACACGCCAACAAGACGGACAGGTAAAGTCTCTATTGTGGGTTTGTGCGCAAGTCAAGAACTGTCCCCACTTCCGATAGAATCGAGGCTGGTTCTCTATACAGAAAAGCACTTTCTCAGCAGCCACCATTGCCCAGAGACGCGCCCACCAATCTTCTTCGCTCGGGGGTCTAGCAGATCTCCAAAAGCAGGCTACTGTGGTTCCCGCCACTAGGAGCAATGTTTGAAGTACCCCACGTGCACAACGAACCTCGGAAGCAGGCCGGCCCCCCCAGCGATCACAAAAGACACAGCCCAGGCTCTACCGGGCAAGTGGACCCTGTAATGCCATTAATTGACTAGCATCTCTGTCCAGTACCTCCAGAGCTTCGGGCACCTCCACCATACGTGCATATAGATTCCATCTGCCCCGCAGCCCCTCCAGCACAGACCATTGTTATTTTGTCCCCCCCTCACAGGACTCATTCTATCTGGTGTAAGATCGCCCCTAGCCAGAAAGCAGAAACCACGCTCAGCATATGCAACACTTCTAGCTGCATGCTTAAACCCCATCCAGATCCTAATCCATTCTTCTGAGGATAATTCATCCCCCCCCCCCCGCCCCCAAGTCCTTGTGCCAGGCTTCGACATATGCTGGCAATTCAGCATCTTTTTTCTCCCCAAAGCATCCATAGAAGTTGGCGAGCAACCCCCCCCCACCCCCACATAGATCCTGGAGAAAATGAGCTTCCTAAAACCCGCGAGAGGTCTAATCGATGTCTGCCGGCTATGAGTTTACATCGCCCAATGCCGAATCTGCCAATACTGGGATCAATCTCATTCTCCCACCCTGAAGGCCGCCTTGAAGGAGGTGAAGAAGCGAATCTGCCCCTGCTCAAACATGGGAAAAACTCACAGCACCGCACCCTCCTGTTACAGAAGGTTGTACCCACATAGGCCGGCTGAAAATGTGGGTTGTTATGAATGGGAGTGAGAGGGGAATGTGGACAGCCCCTGTTTAACCACCAGTGAATCCCATACCCACATAGTCATACCCGCCACTGGAAGATCAGAGACACTTAGTGGCCTATCACCCTTGGCATCCATGGAAGGTAGCAGAGGGGCTTGCCCGCTACATCTTCCTCAAGCCGTCGTCAAGCCTTGGTCGAGCCTGGGTAAATCCAGTCCCTCAGAGCATTAAGTTGGGCTGCCCAAAAATAGCTGTCTGTTCAGGAGCACCATATCACCTCTTACCCTTGCCCTAAATAGCACAACCTTGGAAACACGGCCTACCTACATCCCCAGACAAAATTCATAATCTTCTTTTGCAAGGTTGCTAAGGTATAAGCTGGGACCGCAATCGGGAGAACTTCAAATAGATACAGCAACCTGGGAAGAACAGTCATCTTAATAGTCGCTATCCTCTCGTACCTAGAGATTGCCTTTACAGATCAGTTTTAATAGTTTTAAGTAAGACAGGATAGTTAGCCCACTAAAGGTCCTCACATTGCAGAGTAAGAAAGATCCTGAGGTATTTCAGTCTCTGGGTGGCTCAGGCGAAAGAGGCCCCCCACTTAAAGACAATAATAGCTTCCGGCCCATAGTGGATATTCAATATCTCACTCGTGCTAAGGTTTTTTTTTTTTTTTTTTTTAAATGTATTTTATTTTATAACGACCACACAGTGCAACAGAACATAAATAGAACACATCAAGCCACAACAAAGGCCAAACAACAGATATGAAAAAGAAAAGAAAGAAAAAACAGGACAGAATTAACTTAACAATCCCCTTCCCTCCCCCCTATGAGCCTGCAGGGTGTCCACCATCATTGTCCGTTCCGTGTGGTGGGGTTCCGTCGCTCTCAGATCCAGCCGAGGTCGACCCCGTACTAAACAGTTCAGCCAATAGCACCTTCCATGCCGTGAGGGAGCTCACCTCTTCCTCCCCTCCTGCCCTGCTGGCCTCCCACCATGCTGTCGTCTCGGCGGCAGCCCATTTCTGGAGGTCACGCCACCATACCTCCACCCGTGGCCTCTGACAATCCTTCCATCCCATGGCTATTCTGCGTTTGGCAAGTGTATAAGCCAAATCTTTAAGCTTCTCCACGTGCCGAAGCTTGCGCGCCCTGGGGTACCCTCCAAGCAAACAGGCCCAGGCCGAATCTATCTTAAGTACAATGCCCCTCCCTGCCAGCTTCTGCGCCACTTCACTCCAGTAGGTTGCAATCACAGGGCAGGCCCAGAACATGTGAATCATATCAGCGTTCTCTGTGTTACACTTGGGACACGCCTGGCGCCCAGCGTCTCGAAATCTGGAAATTCTCAGGGGGGTCATGTATGCCCTATGCGTGATATATAGTTGTATCTGTTTAAACCTGGCATTCCTCGATACTTTTTTGTGGTACCCCAGGGCGCGCTCCCACTGCCCATCCGCCATCGGGGCCCCCATCTCTGTTTCCCATTCCAACCTCAGGTACCCCAAATCCTTCCCAACCTTTGCCATCAGCATCTCGTACAGCCTGGAGACCTCATGCCCGCCCTCGGATGCGTCATACATAATCTCCAGCGTCGCATCCGGCTCGTCAGCCAATACGGTCTCGGGCCAAGTGCTCCGGACCTCCCTGACCACTCTGTGGAACGTCATGTATTGCCCCGCATGCAGCCCCGCCCCCGCCTCTAGATCTGCGAACTCCGCCAAGGCCCCATCCTGCCAAATGTCCCCCAAAGTGACCAGCCCCACTGACTCCCAGTATGTTCGCAGGATGGCCCTAAGCTGTCCGTCTTCCCCTGCCAAGGCCACTAGCGGCAGCTGCGGCATGCACGGCAGGGGATCCCCCATCATCCGGCAGGCTCTTCGCCACATGTTCCTGCCCAACGCTAGCATCTTAGGACGCCCCCTCATCCATGTGCTGGATACCCAAATAATCTCTCGCAGGTAGAAGGGGGAGCAGTCCTTTCCCAACAGTCTATGTTCCGGGGTTTCGTCGTCCGAAAGCCACTTGGCCACGTACTGCAGCTGCGCTGCCACGTAGTAGGCCTCAAAGTTCGGCAGCCTCACGCCGCCTTTCTCATAAGCCTTCTGCAATTTCCACAATGCGACCCTGTTACGCGTGCCCTGCCATAAGAAATCTCTACATACCCTATGTAGTCTAGCAAAAAACCCCTTGGGTATCATGTATGGAATGTTATTGAAATAATGCAGCAGCCTAGGTAGCACGACCATCTTAAGCATAGCACCCCGGCCCATCATCGCTAAGGGTAGTTTCTCCCAAAACCTCATGCACTTCTCGATCCTCCCCACTGCCAATTCAGTATTGTGCCTATGTTCCTCCCCGGTCGTGTGATATACGTCTATGCCAAGGTACCGAAAGGTGCTTGTCGCCCATGGGATTCGCAATACTGGCAACCTCTCAGCCGGTATCCCCACATAGCCGCCCAGCGGGAACAGGGTGGATTTCCGAGGGTTGACCGCTATACCAGAAAGCCAAGCAAACCTCTCCATCACCTCCAAGACATATTGCAAGTTCTCTTCAGGGTATTGGAGGTACAACAGCATATCGTCGGCATACAGGGATATCAGATGGCTCTCCCCCCCCACCTCTATGCCCACCGGGTCATACTGTTGCCGGAGGTAAATTGCCAAGGGCTCAAGGGCCAGGATGTACAACATTGGGGACCAAGGACATCCCTGCCTGGTGCCTCTACCTAACTGCCACCTATCCGACACTACTGCCCCCGTACGAACTCTGGCTAGAGGCGCGCTATATAATAATTCAGCCCACCTCCTGTACCCTGGCCCCATTCCGAAGTGATCCAGTGCCGCCAACAGCCACGGCCAACGAACAGAGTCGAACGCCTTGACCGCATCCAGCGCCACTATCGCCATTTCGCCGTCTTTGTTACATCCCCATTCGACCACGCTGTGTAGGCGTCTATGGTTGTGGGTAATGTTCCTGTCCGGGACATAGCCCGTCTGGTCAGGGTGAATCAGCTTGCCTATCACTCTCCTCATTCTAGCCGCCAAGACAGCTGTTAGGATCTTGCTGTCCTGGTTCAGCATTGACAAGGGTCGATAGGACCCGCAACCGTGTCCCGGTGTATTGTGCTTGGGGAGTGACACTATGACCGCTTCCCTGAGTGATTCTGGTAGCTGTCCCAGCTCAAACGCCTCATTAAACATGTCCAGCATGGGTGGGAGTACCTCCTCCCCATACGCCTTATAAAACTCGCTGGGGAACCCGTCCGCCCCCGGGGCCTTGCAAGTGGGCAGCTGTCGCACTATTTCTCTGAGCTCTTCCAGAGTGATCGGAGCATCCATCTCCTCTCGCTCTTCATCGCTGATTCTGGGCAGGCCTATATCCCCGAGTACTTCATCTATCTCCTCTCGGCTCCCCCCTTCCCGATCTTCATACAATGTTTGGTAGTATTCTGCGAATGCCCCATTTACCCCTTCTTGCGTATCGATCTCCGCACCCCCTTCGGTGATGACCGATCGGATCGGAGCCCTAGGGGTTTCGCTCTTATATAGCCAAGCGAGGAGCCTGCCTGTCTTGTCCCCACCCGCATGCAACCTCTCAATGTACTTCGTATAATTCAGGTTACAAAGTCTGTCCCAATGCCCAGAGCACCGCTGCTGCAGCTCAGTAACTACTTCCATATCGGTCCCACCCTTCTCCAATTCTTTTTCCAGCTCGATCTCGGCCTCTGGCAGGTCGGTCAGGATTCCGCCCATTAATCCCTTGGACTTCGCGATAGCAACTCCCCTCATCACCACCTTAAAAGCCTCCCACAAAGTACCAGCCGATTTGACACTCCCTGTGTTTACGCGACTATCTCCTCCCTCATGTCCTCCTTGAATACCGGATCCCGTAGCGCTTCCGCCCGAAGGCGCCATGTTGGAATCCGTGCACGTGGGGGGCGCAGCCGCCAATGCATGATTAGGGGCGAGTGGTCCGAGAGGACCCTCGCCCTGTAGTCAATCTGTTCACACTCCGTAAGAATGTCTGGAGTGGCAAAAAAGTAGTCGAGCCTCGTGTGCAGTTGGTGCGGAGCCGAATAGTGCGAATACTGCCTCCCACCCGGGTGTCTCGCTCTCCACACGTCTACCAGGCCTAGATCCGCTAGCAGCGACTGCAACACCTTGGCCGCTGGGCTGGGCCTAACCATTTTGTCATCCGACCTGTCCTCCCTGGGGTTAAGCACACAATTAAAGTCTCCACCCCAGATTACTGTGCTCCCCATCCCTTCACCGAGTCTCGCGCACAGTGTCTTGAAGTAAGCCGCTGTGTCCTGGTTGGGCGCATAAGTGTTTATGATACAGACAACTCTACCTTCCACAATCCCCCGAACCATGGCCAGCCGCCCGTCCGACTCCACAACCTCCCCCAAGAGCTTGAACGGGACATGTGGTGCAACCCAAACCAGCACACCCCTGGCATACGCAGAGAATGTGGATCCAACCACTGTCCCCCTCCATTTTCTCCGCACCATTTCAAGTTTATCCCGTGTCAAATGCGTCTCCTGTAGCAAGGCCACGTCTATCCTCTGCCTCTTCAAATACAACATGACCTTATTATGCTTCAGGTAGCTATTCAACCCTCTAACATTCCATGTCAATACCTTAAGGTCTCCCATGATTTATCCGTAGCTCCCACTTCCCCCTCTGGTCTGATCGCCTCCCCCCAGTCCCGACTACATCCCTTCTCAGTTTCTTCCCCAGGCTCACATAACAACTAACACCCCCCTGGATCTCAGGCATCCCCGTGTTCGGTTCTCTACGGAAGCCCCCGTAGAGAACCCGACAGGGTGTCACACCCCACACAGTGACTAACCTAACCACACACTGGGGTACGAATAAAACGGCCCTCGGATGCCCCCTACACATTTATATCCGCGCTCGCGGACCATGTTCGAAACAGTTAAAAAGTACATCCCCATCACAAAGTGGCAAAGACTATATTCCTGTCCAAATGTTCAAAGTCCGCCGGGCCCACTGTTTCACTTAACTCTCCCTGCTCCGTCCGCCATCTGCTCATCAGGCTCCTGAGGGCAGTTCTGCGCATCGAGCCATTCCATGGCCTCCTCAGGGGTGTCGAAAAACAGCGTCTTAGCCTTGAAGAAGACCTTAAGTTTGGCTGGGTAGAGTAACATATACTTGAAACCGGCCGTCCGCAGGCGCCTTTTGACCGCCCCAAAGTTCATCCGACTGCGCTGCACTTGTAGAGTGTAGTCGGGGTAAGCAGTGATGGTTGCCTCCCCTCGCCGTATGGTGCCCCCTTTACGAAAATGTTCCAGAATCTTCTCCCGGTCTTTGTAGTTGAGGATCTTGGCGATCACGGGCCTGGGCGGATTACCCGGCGGTGGCCTTCTGATCAGGGCCCTATGTGCCCTCTCCACTGCAAATCCCTGCGTTAGGGCACCTCCGGTGATCTCCTGCAGCAGCAAAGTCTCAATAAAATCTGTGGGATTCTGGCCCTCAGCTCCCTCCGGTAGGCCCACAATCCGGATGTTGTTTCTGCGGGCCCGACCTTCTGCCTCTTCAGCCCTGCTTTCCAGGTTGCCTACCCTCTGCACCAGGGCATGGATCTCTCGTTTGTGCGCGGTGCATTCCGCCACAGTCGGGCCCATCTCCTTCTCCAGGGTCTCTGTGCGCTCGGCCAGGGTTCGCACATCTTGCCTCAGGAGGTTCACGTCCTCCTGTACCGCCCCGACCTGAAGTTCCATCGCAGTTTTCAGTTCGGCCACCGCAAGTTGGAGTTTGGTCTCCCATGTCGCCTTCAGATCTGCGATCGCTGCCAGGACCTCCTGATTCGTTCCTCCTGCGGCCATCTCCTTGGGCTGGGCCTTCTCTTTGCTCCTGGTCCCCTCGGTGCCAGGCGATGTCTTGGCAAATTCGTCGAGCGTGGGCTGTTTATTCTTCGCCCTCAGGAGCTTGCTCGTCATATCTTCGATCAGGAGCGTCCCTTCGATCTCGCTTAGGCCCCAGGCCTGGGGGCACTATGTCCCCCCGTCGCCACACAGTTTCGGCTACCTCCAGTCAAGCTTGCTTTCGCTGGATCGCGCTGAACGTGAACTGAGGGAATCGCCTCCAGGATCCGGTCCCCGATCCTTTGTCCCAACATCAAGCGACGGCAGCCATTTTGTCTGCCGGCGAAGCTCCGGCCCAAAAACTTCACGCGGTTCCTGAGTACACAAGCGCTGCACAATCCCGTATGAGAATGCATCCACATGTGCAGCCGAGCTTCGCATTTACAGTCATCACCGTCTATGCCACATCGTAGCGGCCGTTGCGCGGATTCAGCCGGATAATGTTCGGATCAGCGGGAGCTCCCGTTCAGGCACGTCCTTTCACATGGCGTCCAAGCCACGCCCCCCCCTCACTCGTGCTAAGGTTAACCTTAAAAACCAACATTGGCTTAAAAGCATCAAGAATCTCTAGCAGCTTGGGGAAAGAGGATTCTGCATTTGTCAGGGTTAAGATTGTATCATCCGCGAATAAGAGCAATTATATGAGGTTACCTCATATAGAATGCCATGGTCGCCTCTTCCCTCACCCGTATGGCCAGGGACTCCACCGTGATAGCGAAAAACAGGGGTAAAAAGGGGCACCCCTGCCTCATGCTCCTGGACAGCGCCAACTCCTTCAATAAAGCCCCATTGACCAGCACCCGAGTGTTGGGGCAAGAATAGAATTCAAAGACTGGCCCAATGAAGCCACTCCCCCGCACTCCCACATTGGACCTACATAGTACCTCCCGCAGGAACGGCCACTCCACGCAGTCAAACGCTTTTTCAGCGTCTAACCCCAAAAGAATGGCTTGGGAGCCTGCGCGGCAAGCCACGTCTAGCAGATTTACAATTTCCCGAACATTGTCGGCTCCTTGGAGCCCCATTAAAAACCTGGCTTGGTCCTCTGCTATCAAGAGTTGGAGAAGCCTCTCCAACTTCAGTGCTAAAATCTTAGCATATATATTTATGTTAGGAACCACTATATGTCTGCAAGGTGCGTAGGATGTTGGATCTTTATGGGGCATTGCTATCAAGGTGGTCCTCGGGTCACCCCATAGACCTCGACGAGACACCCCGCTTGAACATCTCATTGAATAAAACTCAGAAGTTCCAAAAGCCTTCCAGAGTAAGTTTTAAAGTAGGCCAAAGCAAGACCATCAAGCACCGGGCCATAGCCCACCCTCATGGCGGAAATTGCCTGCAGGGTTTCTTCCTTGGCAATTCCTATTTCTAATGAGTCCCATTGCTCGGTGGCGAGATGTGGAATCCCGCTTAGGGTATGCTGATGTGTACAGCTTCTGGAAGAATGCATCAAATCCCTTTCGTAACCCAGGAGTACTGGCTAACATGTTGCCTGCATCATCCCCAATAGCACCAGAGATAACCCCTCCGCTTCAGTATCCACGCCAATATCTTCCCCACCCTGTTCCCTTCCTCAAAGTATTTTTGTTTCGCCTTATTGTGAATTCCACCCTAGCTGCCTCCATGTTCACTTGCCGCCACGCTGCCTGCAAAGCTCGAAACATCTTCAGCAAACCAGTCTCTCTGTAGTCCTTCTCCCGATCCTGAATATCCTGTTCATTAAGAGCCGCCGGTTCTCTCCTGCAACGATTCATCCCGGCGCCTGTAAAGATATATGCCTTAAAGGCATCCCAGCGATGATCCTCCTGAACCTGGCCCACCCGATTCACCTGAAAGTATTCAGCAATTGCCTCCCCAACCTCCTCCACCACCTTATTGTTCAGTAGGGCATGGTTAAGCGTCCAGCCCCTGTGGACCCCACTATCCGTAGGGTGAGTGAGATGCATGGCAAAAGGGGCGTGGTCAGAGAGATCGATGGTACCTATTTTGACAGTCAATTTTAGGAATCAGAACCGCCCCAACCCAGAAGTAGTCGATCCTCGAGTAGACGTAATGGGAATGGGAGAAGGTGGTTTAGTCCCTCTCCCCTGGGTGGGACGCTCGCCATGCATCCACCAGGCGCCAGTCTCTCAAAAGCTCCTGTACTGCTTCCATGGGCAGTGCAGCTCCCCAGTAATCCCTCTTGGATTAATCCCAGTTGGGGTCCATAAGCAGATTAAAATTGCCTCCTAGCATAATGTGACACCCTCAGAGAACACTAAGATTCCCCAAGCATTGTGCTAGGAAACTTGCTCTGCCCTGCTTTAGGATCATACACCATTGCAAGAGTGACTTGGATACCTCCCATCAGCCCTTTAACAAATAGAAACCTCCCCTCTTTATCATCTCTGGTTTCGTGAGCCTGAAAAGCCATCCTCCTCCCAATGAGGATACCCACTCCCCGCTTCTTAAGACCATTTGCGGAAGAAAACTGCAGCGGGAACTCACTCATTTTAAGTCTACCCACATCACATCTACGTAAGTGTGTCTCTTGGAGGAACCCAATATCCATGTCTGTTCTCCTTAAGCTATGCAACAGTGAACTGCACTTCCTGGGGTAATTCAGCCTCTTACATTATAGGTTAACCACCCATCGTATTATAAGGGCTCTCCTTACATTGTACCTCCCTATTCCTTCAGACACGGGGGAGCCCCAGACTGAGGTAAGTGACTCCAGACTCATCCCCAGCATTATTGGAGTGTTCCCTCTATGGCAATGCAGCAACTCCAAAAACAAATCCACAACTTTTATAAACACCAACAAAAGTCCCAAAAACGTCCCCCACTCACCAGTGTGAAGGTGTGAATAGGTGGAAACATCCGCCAGAACATCTATTTGATCGCCAGCCCCCCTCCCCCCCCCCCCATCACTCCCCAGATGGCACACCCCCAGATATTTTCCCACATCGGGACTATGAGCTTCCATTGCTGCCCCCCTGCCCCCCACCCAAATCCTCCTCCTCCTACACTGGGGGTGATGATCCTCCTCCTCCTCCTCAAGTGAGATCCCCAGGATAGGATCTTTGCACCATCCTCCAGTGTAATGCATCTCCTCGGCCTTCCCTCCCAGGTGAATATCACGCAGAAAGGGAACAGTCATCTGTATGGGACCATTTAAGCTTCCCAGTCACCGGTCTAAATGAGAATCGTTTCTGCAGGGTGAGAGTGGGCAAGTCCTGAACAATCAGAAGTTTATGTTTGCCGTACACAATCTCTGCCAGGGACCTGGATGCTTTCAGGATTACTTTTTTTACAGTATAGGCATGGAATTTCATAATATCCCTAGGTTGGGCCCGGAGCCCCATCCTCAGCTGACCCACCCTGTGAACTTTGTCCAACGGGACGGGGTCCGATGATACTGCTCGGAAGGTATCCACGAGAACCTCAGCACCCATAACTTCAAATTGGACCCCTCAACCCCCTGCTCCAGGCCATGGATTCTTAGGTTCTCACGTCGGGTGTCTATTCTCTAAATCCTCAATGGTTGAGAGTAGCTCCTCCATTGCCTGCTTAGCTCCAGCTAATTCCCCTTGCAAGTGGAGCACTTGCTCATGCAGGGAGTAAATGGACTCCTCAGCATCCCCATGCAGGTGTTTATCTGCTTCATGTCTTTAACCAGGACATACAGGGATTTATGTAAACCTTCAGTTGCGGTCACAATTTCTCTCCTAACCGATGAGGTCAGCTTCTCCTCCAGTGCCGACATACATTCTAGCAGGTCCGCTTTTGTGAGCGTTGCAGCGCCTCCTCCGCCATTGCCATGTCTACCACCACTTGTTGGTGGGGGAAGGGAGGGTTCGATGTCCCAGCCTCCCACAAGGCAGTCACTGCTCCAAGCAACTTATCTGGGGAAGATCCGGGCGGGCCAACCTTTGCTTCTCCCTGGGGCCTCTTGTTAGCTTGTTCTTGGTGCTCCAGAGGCAGTTGCTCTCTGTGGTCCCACCACTCCTCCTCCCCACTGCTGGGGCTCCTGGACTTGGGAGGGCTAACAAAGGCCGCCAAGCAGGCTCTCTCCTCGTTTCCTCTGCCACGCTCCTCTGCAGTGCGCTCCTTGATACAGCGGGAGGAAGGGCCCCCCCCCGGTCACCTGGTGCCATACAAGCCAATCCCTCCAGATCCTCGAGTGCGGGCTGCTCTCCGCCCCCCCTATCTGCCAGTGTATGCGGCTCCACGCCAAGCCAGAGGGGCTGCTCAACTCACTGGGCCCGCTAGCCTCACCACAGGACCTCCAGCACTCTCCCGCTGGGGCAGTTAGCGGACCCTAAGCCCCTCACGGGAGCACCCCAGGGCCGGGCAGCAAGAATGCAGGAGTGGCGCTGGGCTCCTCCCCACCTCGCAGCCGCCACCCACGCTCTCTGCACGCTCTCTGCAATGCTCTTCCGAGATCCAACACTGCCCTAGCCCCGCGGCAGTCCATCTTCTCCCTGCACACTCCTGCAGGGGCGATCCTTCCGACAGCTGCCACACTTCCGCACTTCAGCCCAGTGCTGCTTGTGATCAGCGGGGGTGGGGGTCGTCATGGACCGTTGCTCATGTAGCAGACAGTCAGCTTTCAGGTGATCCACGCCCAGGTTTAGAAGGTGGCCATCTTGGTCCCCGTATGAGAAGAACATTTTGATTTAGTGAGGAAGGATTTTAACCATTTTAAGGCAAAGTCTTTTATACTGCATTCCCCTAGTCTTTTTATTAGAGTTGTGTGACTGTCAAATGCCGTCAAGATGTCCAGTAGTATGAGGGCAGGTGGAGTGCCATTGTCTGCATTTATTTTCAGGTCATCCATATGGATAGGAGTGCCGATTCTGTGACTCTCATTAGTCTGAAGCCAACTTGCGAGTGGTCAACTATCCCATTTGTTCCTACGTAGTTAAGTAGGATTTTGTATAAATGGTTCTCCAGTATTTTCGCTGGGTGGGGCAGGTGGAATATAGGTCTATTATTGCTGGATTCTTCTGCACTTTCCATTTCTTTTTTTTTTTTTAATCAGTGGTCTATGTATGCCGATTAGAAGGACTTCTGCATTATTCCTGTGTTTAGGGGTCGGCTTGTTAGATGCTGGAAGTATGAGGGTGGGGTGCAGTGATTGATCTTCGTAGATGTCTGGGGGCAAGGGTCGCTTGGAAATCCTGAAGGTTGGTGTCCCTTATTAATGTGGAGAACGTTTCTTCATCTATTGGTTCAAAGCAGACGAGTCTTGCGTTGGTTGGTGTATCACCAGTTATTCATGATTCAGTGGTTGTGTTTATATTTGTGCGGTTGTATCAATGGTCTAGTGGATTGTTTCAATTTTTGTTCCAAGGTAGTTGCTGATGTTAACACATAGTGCTGGTTTTGAGATGGCCTCTTTGCTGCAAGATGCTGTTTTTTGTTTGTTATCTCTGATGATTCTGAAGGGGTCTTTGTGGGCTGGTTGCCGATTGGGTTCTTGTAGCACAGTACATTTTCTTTTTTTAATTTATGGACTGTCGATTTGTATCACCCGAGTTGTCTTTAGTATTTTATTCGGTTGGTTGTAATGTTTTCTCCATATTTGCCCCAGTTTGTGGTTTGTTTTGTTGAGCTCTTTCAGCTCTTCAGTGAATCAGCTTGATGCAGCTTTGAAAGATTTTGCTGGTGGTAGTTGGCCTAGGCGTTCCGGGTTTTGAGTATGGTTTTTTTTTGCTGATGCCAGGGTTATTCTGTTCAGCGCGGTGGTGTTCCATTGAGTTGACTCCAGCAGATCTATTAAGGATTCCAAGTCAAGACCTTTTCAGTTTCTTTTCCTAGTGGCATGTAATATCGTGTTTCCGGACAGTATGCGCGTTTGAAGCAGAATGGTATTAGGTAATGATCACTCCATACCATTGGTGTTGGTGGGGCAGATGCACAGAGTACTTTTCTGCAAAAGATCGCGTTCAAGGTGTGTCCGGCGTTGTGGGTGGATCCGTTTACCATTTGCATGAAGTAAAGTGTTTCCAGGAGGTTGCAGAGTAGGTTCGCTGTGGTTTCGTTCTCTCTTTTAAACCAGATGTTGAAACCCCCCCCCCCCCGTCCCCAGTACGATAAGGTTGTCATGGTAGGTCAGCAATGGAGTCTGGGAGCTTTGTCGCAAAGTTTGGGTTGTAAGATAGCGGTCTGTAGAACACAGGTTGGCTTGGTCTTTTCAGTATGATCTTGACGAGGAGGGATTCACAGTCTTCTATGTCAGTTGAGGGAAGTGGGCACAGATGTGTTCTTTGTGCACCATTGCAATTCCGTCTCCTCTTTGGTTTTCTCTGTTGACGTGTATTAGTTTGAAGTTATCCGGTATGCCTTTGTGCACGATAGTTTTGTAGTTCTCCGATAGCCATGTTTCTGTGAGGAAAAGCGCGGCTGACTTCCTCACTTATGCGGTCGTGAATTTCTGCTTTGTATTTAGCCATAGATCTTACGTAGAGTAAGCTGCAGTGTAATTTGTCTATTTTCCCCTTGTGGGTTGTTGTCCGTTCTTTTTGTCTACCAGTCGGTGTGGCGTTTGTCGGGTTTTCATTACTGGGAATTCTCTCCTGGTTGCGCTGGCTAGGTGGTGTTGTTCTTGGGTGTTCCATCTCTTCGTACAGTAGTCTAATTAGGATGATGCCTGGGTTGCTTAGTTTTGGTTTGTGCAGGTTGGTGGGTTGTTTGTGTGCGAGTCCTTTATTCCATCTTTGGTAATGTAGGGCATGTTAATGGTTATGGACTCAAGTGTGCTCCCGATTTTTGTATTTTTTCTTCTTTTCCAAAAGGTGTTATCCAGGTTGCAATGGTTTGCTTTTTGGTGCGTTTGGTTCGGTGTCCTGGAGGGGTTCATGGTTTTTTGGAGTTATTGCATGTGGGTTGATTGCCGGTTGTCCATTATCCACTGCGATGAAGTCGTAGGTGGAGAGGTAGCATGAAAGTACTCTGTGTCTGATCTTTCCGTAGTCTGTATCCTTTGTCCGTTTAGGATGGTAGGTTCCTTCTTGTAGGGTTACGATTTCCCTACTGTTTCCATTTTCCTTTCTTGCTTCTTTGTCTTTCTTGTGGCGCGGGTAGTGTTTGTTTTATGTTAAATTGTGAGAATGTGTTTCCCGGAACAGGTGTCCTCTTGGTTAGGCAGCTTCCTGCTCCCCAGTAATATTGCCTTCACTTTTGTAATTTGCATTATGTTTGAGGTGTACGTTTGTTGTTATTTGTATATTGTTACTAGTGAAACAGGGGCGTGTACCCTAGCGGTTGGGTTGTTTCCAGTTATATTTCAATGCGGTGCCGATTTCCTTTCTGATTGGTGTCGTCTGAGTTTATAGTGCTGTGAGGAGCTCTGCTTCAAAGCGATACTGAAACACTTATGGTATGGCATTTATAACGCGCCTATACACATCTCAATATTTTGGGTTTTGTGCTCGAGTCGTGTTCACAGTGGCGAAGGCCTCCGTGTGGTGGCACTAGATTAGGTCTGTAGTCAGAACGGACTACAGCTCAAACCGTTGCGTGGCAAGGAGTAACTAATCCCAACGTTTTATTGAATGCAGGGAGATTAATAGCGGGTGGAATCAGTGCCCTGTAAGATTAGGGCGCAGCCGCTTGTAGAACAGTCACTGAGGGGCATGGGAGTGTTCATAAAAATATAGCTTCAAAGAATGTTTGGATTACAAGAAAATTGCCATTTCTTTTTAAGTATATTTATTTTTACTTGTTTAATCGTGCACTAGTTGGGTAGCATTTTAGCTACCTAAAAGAAATCAACTTACTCCGAAACTAGGAAGTAAAAAACCTCAGGTTTTTATGTGGGGCCATCCAAATGTTCCTGCAGGTTTACTCCAATTGAAGGAAATGCTGATAAGGCCAAAGTGTTTGGAAACTAGTCTAAGAAGAACATGATCAGCCCTGCCACACTAACGTGATGTAATAGCACACCTAGAAATAGGCCTGCCCCGGGTACAAAATACCAGCTGGTCAGGTTTTCTTTCAGGTTGCAATTTGGGTCATCTTTACCACAAATCGTCAAGACAAGCAATATTAGTCTCACCTTCTATACATCACATTATGACACCTTTCTGGTCTCCAGAATGAACACATGGAATTAGAAAACCTGTAGCCCCCAAGAGCTTGCTTTCTATAACAACTTTAAGGTATGCATTTTTTGGTTCTGCAAAGCTAAAATAATATTACTTTTAGATAGCAGGGATCCAAATAATATTTGTTTAGGGGCTAAAAGTAGCTCCTGGGTGTCAGCATCACCCAGTACGTAGGAGATACTTTTGGGGAACAAGCAGCTAGTATATAGCACCAACATGAGATGCCAACTATAATTTCTCAATTTTAAAGAACCCATAACGCTTTAAATAACAGAGTTCATGTACCACTGTAGGTTTGTAAGGCAGCAGTGGCCTGTGGAATTAGTGCCACTCCACCCAGGTTCTCCTAGGCTATTAACAGGAGAATCGCTGCCAGAAATGTCAAGCCTTGCATAGATATGTTGGTCTTGCACTAGTTGGCCAGAGGAGTCAAAGGTAGCTTGTTGTGTGTTGGGATGCACGTACAGCGTCCCAGACAAGCAAAAAAGGTACAGGTTGAGAAAGACCTATTAGAACATATTTATCGTTCGGGCAGACTGAGGTTTGAACAGCAGAAGGCGCATGTATTGTTTTTAGTTGGGTTTGACACATATTAGATACTTACATATAGCAACACAGGAGGAGCAGGACATGCATTACTGTTGCGGTTGCAGGGGTTATAGATAGGGCAGCATTATAGGCCCTGTGGTTAGTGGTATATTTAAAGGTGTGGTCCCAAGTGAGGCTTGCAGGAAGAATTGAACCAAAAAAGGTATTGCAGTAGACACAAGGTCAGTGTATTAATATGGCAGAAGTTTCGCCATATCGGATGTTAAGGTCTAGTACACTATGAACAGACTAGAACGCAGGCCGTGATGTGAAGTTGTAGATCTTTGTAGCTCAGCTCTAAAAATAAATCCCCTTTCCCCTCCCCCAAGAGAGAAGCCAAGGTCAGAGGCACAGATAAAAGCTAATTGTATATAGCGGCAAGGCCTGAACCTGGTGGGAACGGAATGTTTACTGCTGCGAGATGTGCCCTTTGAAGGACAAATTCATGACAATAGGGTATAAGGTTGTGTGATGCCAATGGGTAAGGAGAATATTTAGAGCACTACTGCCCTCCCACCTGAGCAGTCATACCATATGAATTACAAGTAGACAACACAAATAAATCCCTGAAATTCAGACTCAAGAGCGGTGCCCCAGTCACGTCATTAATGGACACCTGGGGTTTGA
This sequence comes from Ambystoma mexicanum, assembly GCF_040938575.1. Classification (NCBI taxonomy): domain Eukaryota; kingdom Metazoa; phylum Chordata; class Amphibia; order Caudata; family Ambystomatidae; genus Ambystoma; species Ambystoma mexicanum. The sequence goes on from NC_090936.1 coordinate 1,191,184,425, forward strand.
AGGAGACAAGGGGAGCCATGCCTGGACCGTTCCATGATGTAGGATAGGATGAGCAGAGCGGATGCCAATACATTTAGTACAAGATCGGGAGGCAGCTCGTGTGCGTCATGAGCGCGGTGTAGTGAGAAGGTCTATTGTATTATCAAAGCAGAGTTGCGAATGGGTTTAGACAAGGTGTGGTCAATCAGTACAGGGACTATAGAGGGACATTAGCATGTCCCATAGGCGGTAACCAAAGAGGGTGGTGGGATAATATTGCAACCTATGTATTCAAATGTTGCGGTTTACTGCTCTATAACCTGTAGCTTTGTGGGAAGCAATGAGCTCTGTGTTAGTTTAGTTCTAGGGGACCGTCTGAGACCTTTTGACATTTAATAAACCTTGTTTTCCCCTTGAAAAGAGGTAAAGTGATTATTTGGCCTTTTGCATTATTCTTATTATTCAGGTTGCTAATTTCTTTTACAAGTGTCAGGTGGTATCAAGCTAATCAAGCTCTTCTCGTGCTAAAAACAGGAGGTAAATAGCTCATAGCAATTTCAGCCCATATAATGCTTAGTCATTCCATTGCTTCAATAAGGAAGGAGTGCAATCTGACAGTGACAGATCATCAATGAACATATACGTGATAACCTGGAACACATTGGACATTGGTGTGGAGCTGATCAAACCTCTTGCAGACCCCGATAACTAAAACCTCTATTCAGCACGATAAAAACACAAGTTAATGGGCACAAGGTTGTTGCTAAACTAATAGAAGCTATTTAGGGCACTAAAAAGGAACATGCTGCCATTTCTTTTTTTCCTTTCTTTTTTTTTTTTTTATATTTCACATAGTACTTTCTACCGCAGTATATGTCACATTTTAGTGCAGTAAACAGGCATTTCTACTGTGCAAGTTAAGGTTATTCAATGTGTTACTCTCAGAAGACTTACAGCGATTGAAGCCTAGGACATGCAAGTTAATCACACATGGTTGGGATTGGTTAAGAGTGGAATTGATTTACTTGGAAGCAAAACACTGTAAGCAGCAACTAATAGATCCCTACGTCCACATATCAAACACTGAATGTAAGCCCTTCCTCATCAATTCCCCCCCGCCCCCCGACTCCTTCCCTACCTACCTAAACCCTAGCCATCCCCTCCCACCTTCCTTCTCATCCCTCTGACCTCATACAGGAAGCTGAAACCACCCACGGGTGTTATACTCTCCCGTGAACTCCCCTTCCCCCGCCTCCTACGGAGTTCATTGTTCCATATACTGTACCACTGGTTTGTTTCAATTTTGAAAATGTGCCCCTTCTCATGTACTGTTATTCTGTAAAGCGTTTTGGTGTAAAGCGCTATATACACTCAATAAACATAAACATAATGATCGTGAATTAATTGAGATTACTTGCACTGAGCGGAAAGATATGCCCATCAAAAGCCATAGCATATATCTGCATCTAAAACTCCAAAACATCAGTGTAGCTACTGCACCAAGAGTGACAGAAAAGTCATTGTGAGGGCTGTATCACCCGAGCGCTCTTGATTTTTAGTAATAAAAAGATGTGGGTACGTCAGTCTCTGAAAGTGAGGTCTGCTAATCAAACTTCCACCCTTCCACAATGTTCCATGCTAAAAACCATGTTGCACACGTCCACCTCTGCTGGACCGGTCTACTGACTCCTCTCAGCTGCTGCCACCTTATGGTTTAGAAACATGTTGTTCCTGACGAGAGCTGTTGGGACCAAAGGCACAGAGACCAGGCTTTACCTTTAACAGTGGGCAATCCTGCCGCTCAATTTAATTATACAACTGTGCATCCCAGGATAAGGTGACAGATGTCAAAAGTCTTGTTATGGCCTGGTGATCTATAAACTCCATGAATAGGTTGGCCAAAACAATTAGTGTCATTTTAATATCTGCCTGGTTTCTTAGTGACCATCCTGATCAGGGGTTCCAATGCAAAGACACTGACAGTGTCACACAAAACAAACAATTTGAGCTTGGCCGCAGCAACAGCCTGTGTCTTCCCTGGGAAAGGATTGTCATCTTCCAAGAAAATAAACTGCCCCGGGGACAGCAAGAGGATCAGTGATTCAAAAGGCCAGACTAAGCCAAAGGAACTCACACCAGGGCGGCAATTAAAAAAAAAAGACTCTGAAGTAGGCTGACAGAGAAAGGGGTCAGAGTTAAGAGTAGTCATGAGACGGGACCTTTCTGTGGACTGAAGCCCATCAACTTGGATTCTCGCAGGACTACCAAACTTCTAAAGACCTGTTCCCTACTTTCAGCAGAAAAGGTACTCTGGGAACGACATCACCAGGCAGAAGAGTATAAAACAGCAGCTTGTATTGGACCAACAGAAATCTAGAAGGGAACCAATCTGCTATACAAGATTGTATTAAGGGGGCGGGGGGAATTCAACTTTGGACAGTTGAAGAATTCATCTGAAACCTGGTTGGGAGTACAGTCTAATCCAAAGTTCTCCATAGAGGTGAAGGACAAGACTGCCACAGAAAAGGCAAGCTCATCCCTTCCCTGGCCAGGATCCCCTTTCCCCAGCAACCAGAAGTTAAGAAACAGCTCACGACCCAGTTTTTCAATCCAGCTCGAGTGCTTCGGGACGCTTTGAGTCACTGCAAGCACCCGGAACTGCCTTTGACAACAGCCACTCTTGTTGACCCATTTTTAAGCCCTCCTCGACCCCTCACCTGCCGGCACTAAAGCATTTGACCCGATTGGCAATAAACAACCATATTGCAGGGCCCTTTCAAGCCAACTTGATCGATTCAAGACATCACCTTATCCCACTGCTGCCCAATTTCTTCATCCACATTCCAGACAATCACTGCTACAGGACTGCACCGCATTGGTAGACCGTCTTGAGCATACTCCATCTAGACACCTGCAATCCAGTGGGAATCGGTGACTTGAAATATTGCGATGCTGACTCGACCCATTTAAACCCTGGCTCTATGCTGTTGGCCCTAAGAACAAGCATTTTAAGATATTTAAAGTGGTTCCGTCCCCCTGAGCTGCCCCACTCTCCAAGACATCTTCATTAACTTTGACATTGCTGCTGAAATAATTGCTTGGGCGCCCTCGACTTCAAGCCCACCATGCCAAATTACTCTAAAGTCTTCCTTCTCCGTTTCCTTACATGGGTGGATTATTAATGTTTTTTTTTTTAGTTGTGTGTATGTTGTAGTTTAATTTAAAATATCCTATGTTTACAGATGTTTGGTCATTCTTTAATTTTGGGACCCAGGTACTATTGCTTTTTAGTTTGCCTCTGTACCATCCCGCCTGAAGATTATAGCCCACCTAGGCCTGCTTGTTTGATAGTGGCGTGGGGGCTGATTAGACATATGTATTCGCTACACCTCCTGGTACGAATGCAGAGCAGTAGAGATTTTGTCACAACAAGACTCTCATCAATCTCTTCCTATTTACTCAGATCATCTAAAACTCCTTAGACAGTTGAAGGCCAACATAATTTGTTCTCGATTTTGCTAGAGAGCTTCCACTGAGAACATATTTTGATGATTTTAGAACCTCTCAAGAGCGGAAATGCTACAAACCTTCAGAAAATATATAAGGGTGCTAAATATACATCACTAGGGGACTGGAGGAACACCTTCAGATACCAACTAAATGATGCATCCACCAATGTCTTATATTACAATGTGCAAACACAGCTCAGTGACACTTTAGGGATACGACATAATAATGGAATAGAACTCAATTAATCCCTTCAAAGGTCTAAGGGCAGAGATGGCTCTGCCAGGATTTGAGCCTGTGTATTACAAGCTAACATAGGGGTCCGTGGAGAGTGATAAACCTACTGAGCTACCATGTGCTGCATGTGCCATAGCTAATGGCATTAGTCAAATGGAAACCGCCAAGAGAAAACTGATGCTCAGTATTTTAGCTTTTTAATTTCATTAAGATAGCTGCCTCTCTGCGTATCAGATTCTTTTCCCATAAGCACGGCCGACTCATTTCAAGTGCTTTTAATCCATGAGAAACAGTTTGCAGCGAGTAACATTCTGAAAGACTGATGGACACAACATTCATCCAAGTGAGTCCTGCGCAGAATGAATTTCAGAAACCCTCACACAGCAGGGCTAAAGCTACAGGCTATTGCGCCTTTGCAGAGACAGCTGACCGTGTGCTAAGAAACAACGAGGCTGATGACCCGCTGCTTTCTTTGGCATGCACCCACAAAGAGCAACATTCGCCGAACAACTGTTTTTAACCTGCTTTGGGAATAGAGGCCTCGTGTCAAACATTTTGTTTTTAAGATGGCTAAATAAATTAGGTTGTAAACATCCCCGAAAAGAATATTGTTGCCATCACAGATTAAAAAAAAAAGAATGCTTCAAAAGCCAACTAATCCACTGAAGAGTGGCTTCAAATAATGAAAGGAAGGTCTTCGTGTTGCCCCTCCACACTCCCAATCCCAGGACCCAGGGGTAGGAATCTCAATTTACAAGCTGCTAACTAGGCCTAAAATGTCACTTGTCCCCTCAACTGTCCGCACACACAAAGCAGACAGTCTCTTACTCGGCAAGAGCTAATAATAACTATCCAATGGCGGGTGCAAAGTTTGAGGCCAGCCAGTGAGAAAGCATTTGCTGCTAAAGCGGTCATCAAAACCTTGCCTGCAGTCCCCTTTAAATAACATCTTGGACCTGAAAAGTGGGATAGAGAGATCCACCTGTGAATGGTGATCCAGAAAGAAACCTACATGCGTGACATGAACTTTGGGCTAGCAAGTTACAACAAAAGACAAAAACAGAGCAGATCCCGTAGTGCCAAGTAACTGAAAAGAGAGAGAGAGAGACAGAAAGAGACTTTTTTTAAAATCACATTTGTTCCTGCCTCTCAATTAGGACGTAAGCCTGCGGATGCGATGCGGGAGGGGATGTCCCTTTTCCAACATAGCTTAAGGAACAAGCGACTGGCTTTTTCTTTGTGAATCCGAATGCATCATGTGTAGTACCCCAGTAATGGTGCCGTTGGTGTTAAAGGAGGTGTAGTACCCTGCCGCCCGAAAACCTCATGGCTGCGTGCCAACCAGCCGCACAATTTGCGCACACACATTTTCACTGCAATAAATCACAAATTGCATACTTTCTCCTTCTGTGACTCAGGAGCAACTCGAGGCAACAAAACCACATGAGGCTGCTACTTGGATCGAGCTTCTTTGCATGCCACCACTCGACTAAAGCAAAGCTGACTTTTCTCCTCTGTAAGGAGGGTGTGAGATCATCCATGGAAGGAACAGAACCAGGAAACAGTGTTTATGGGGGGTGGGGGTGCGGTTATTTGGAGGACTTGGACAATTGTAACCACAGACTGTTCCAGGAATAGTAAAGTGACGTGAAAAAGTATTCTTTCCTTCAAAGGCAGTGAAAATGAATGACTTGCATATCTATATTCTGCCAGGCACCTCCATTTATAGAAGTGATCAGACCCGATACCATGCCACCATTTGCTTTTAAACAAGGCAATCTATACAAACACCATCTTATTGAAGTCAAATACAACAAAATGGAAAATACAGCTGCTAATCTGCAGGACACACATCTTCAATTCATCAGCCAATCATCAAGGTCTAGTTCAACTGGCAGCAGGGTTACTACTTCCTAGACAGATGGGTTTCATGCAGTCCCAAGCAATAGCACACGTGTGTTTATACATTGCACCCAAAGGCACGCAAACAAGTCTTAGACTAGACCCACACCTGTGGTCTTCTCTTGCGAAACCCCTCACCAGATGGTGACAGCACAAATAAAAAAACGAATGTTCTTTGCCAAACGAGGGCCTTAAATACCTTGCACACATGCACGCTGTGCTGAAGGCTCACAATGAGGTAGCTCGGGTTATCAGTCTATAAACAGCGCTCTTCCCACCCCCAGACAGCTTCTTCCTGCAGGGCGCTCAGCTGTTGAGGTAGCTATGTCGGAATGATGACACGGCACACGGGAGGCATGCTGCTGGGTCCAAGACTTCCTGTTGCCGCTCTGGCTCTGGGGCCCCTTTGGATTAAAGTTTCCCACGTGGCCTCAAGAGATCCTATAACTCGCTCCTACTGAATGTGAGCCATCTAGTGTGAACGCCCGACTCAATTAAGAAAGGGGGTAGGGTGGCACTAATGACCCTTAACATAAGCATTCTCTTGGCACTTTAATCCAAACCCATCGAAACTGACATGTGTGGTCCACAAAAATGGAATGAAAACTGCAATGTTACAAACATTCCCAACCTCGGCCCGTTTGTGATTTACAGGTTACCGACAGCTGGCACAATGTCTTCATAGCACCTCCAGAGAGTGAGTGCCAAGATCTTTCGCAGGCCTTGGAAGCACGCAGACCATGAAGGGCACAGGGAGCGGGATATGGGGAAATCCGACCGATGAATTATGCATGAGCGGGGAGCAACCCCAACGAAAACAATCACCCAACTCTCTGGGTGCAACAATAGGGCCGGCACATTTCTTTCCAGGGAATAGAATAATCACCATACGAGAGTATTTCACCAGCCTTAGAGTAACTTAACAGATATCTTAGTTTTTCCATGTTTCATTTATTTGATGGCAGAGGTGATGTGTAGAAAAACAAATCTTATATCATTCATTTATTCAAGCTTCAACAATTATTCAGTACACAAAAAAATATATATATTTTCCAATCCCTTCCAACACACCGGCCCCAAGTGAAGTTAAAATTCGGCACGCTGTATGACCCACTGGAGGTTATGTGGGCCAGTATTTGCTACTTTACAACTCTTGTGCGCAGGGTTTGTCATAAACTAGACATCTAAAGTTACTTATGACCTGTGTCGAAATACCAGTGGGAATAGTATCTTTCATTGCAACCCCACCGCGTAACTAGGTGTATGTAGCAGGGGTGCGACATGATGTAAAACGGGGTACACTGCGACTAACATTAACCGCACGCGGTGAAGGTGTGTTCCGCGGGATTGGGAATTCTAGTAAACAGGATTTAAACATACGATTGTACTGAGAAAAACGTTTTTAAAAACAGTAGATACAAAAAAAATATATTTTTTGTGTACACATCACCTCTTTAACCAGACTGGACCTAATACATTGAAAAAAGGAAAAATGAAAAACCAGGAGGGTGTTCCAGCCTGGGACTGTACGGATGGGCGGAAAAGTGAAAGATGAAAATAATGGTCATTTTTCAAAAAATATGTTTCCGTAGTGGAGGTGCGTTAGGTGAATACAATACAGGCATAAGTGCAAGGCCCAAAGAGCCTGTGACCCTAGGGGCCAGTTCTTCCCTAAAACAGCGTTACTCTTAACTTTGGATCTGACGGCCAGACTAGCCCTGCTCCAGACACAGAAGGTACGGGACAGAGAAGGCACCACACTCTTCTAAAGGCCGATCACGCCACTGATGTAACAGGTACAAAGGATAGCAAGTACGTGCTAGAAAGCAGCTACCCAGAAACTACACATTCCATGATTCGGGGGAGTAAGCTATGGAAACAACCATTGGGGCCCGGGACAGCACCAGCGCCTTCATTCTCCAATTTTGGAATTCCACATCAGACTTTGAAAGATAGTCCATCGGTTGGGGTTTTCTCAATGCACATGCCTTTAGGATTCGTGTTGATTCAAGCACTTTTGAAAAAGTCAAGTCATATTTTACATGTAGCTCTGTCAAATGCCTCAATCGTAGAGATGTATGTTGCGGATGTCTACCAGTTCAAGCCTCTGTGCTCGTGCTTACATGTAGTTCTGTCGATATCCTTTATCTTAACAAATACTACATGAGTTCACAATGGCAGCACACAGACATTGTTTGCCTCCATTTCGGGGTAGACACCAGAAGATCGAGACAGAACTTCGTTAATCATATCCCAAACTCTGATCTCCTGTGCAACTCCAAAGTATAGAGGGTGCTGGTGGTCTGTACAGTTTCTGTTTCCTATTCGAGCCACACTGCCCTCTATTCAAGCACTTGGACAGGTATATCTTAGAAACTGTTGCTAGTCCAAGGTACAATAGTTGGAAGCATCTCCTGGCAATTGCCCCATTCTCGGTTCTACTTTTCAGGCTAGCTTCCCCTTTGCCTACAATCATGAAGACTTAGCCAATGCTGGTGATATGCTTTCTCAACTGCCTTCCTCAAGCTTTCATTCTAGCATCCTTCTCCAGCAAATCTCAATAGTGTTCTTGGCTTCTGACATTGTCCTTTACCGCTACAAGTGGTCGAATGATCCGCTTCCATACACTACAACACAGAGGATGTTCACCACCAGAAACGGACTGCAACACCCCAAAATCCCGAGCTACCCAATAGCAATACCCAGACTCATTTCCGCACGTCCAGCGAGGATGTGAGGGCTGGTTTTCACATACATAGCCCCGATGGCAGACTTGCACCCACCTCCATGCCAACACATGGTCCACTCCAGAACTTCAACTGGTACACAGGTGACCATCTCTCCTTTCCAAACCCTGATAAATGGACTCGTGCGACTCCAGAATATGTCAATCCCCTTCATCATCCATGGGCCGGCAGATAACTTTCTATCCTGAATGGTACAGATCACTAGTCAATCACTTAATTACTGCCCCTTTTAGTGTCTATGAGCCATGCCTCTTTAGCCGCCATGCTGACCTCTATGATGCACATACCTGGCTGTCTAGCTGTCCCTTTTGGCGTCTATGGTACACATCCTTACTGCATGGCTCTGCATTTGTCATTTTCAGGGGCCATGGTCCCAGGCTCTCTAGGATTCCAGACTACAGTAGCACCTACGGGTTTCTATGGGACATGGCTCTCGAGCTACCAGTTTTTCATATGGTCTTTTAGTTTATCCTTGTGGTAGGTATGATCCATGGCTCTCGGTATGTCCCTGTTGTATTCCATGCTACTCTGGCCCACAATTCAAATCAGTCCCTCCATCTACCCTTCCTATTTTCTAGGCTTTTAGGGTACCTAACCACTGCAGCACGTACCCATTGTGAATGGCGCTCTAACATACCCTATAACTTTTCACCCACCCTGGTGGCCGCTTTACACCGTCAGCATTTAGACGACCCAGCTGGCTGTCACAGTCCACAGCTCTCCTGCTGCCTCTACTGGCATCCATGGGCCATTACTCTAGCTACCTCCATAGACGATAGCTATTTAGCCGACTGTTACTTGCTGTGGTCAATGGCGCTCTTCATAACTGTGTGGCCGCTTTGCTCCATGTCTCAGGCTTATGGCTCTTTGGTTGGTCCTGCTGGCATCGAAAGCTCATGGCTCATCAACGGTCCCCAGTAGGAATGGCTGCTTCCACTCCAACCGTCATCTATGGACACCAGCAGTCTTGGTACACCTATTAATTTCTATCACTCACGGAGGGTCCAAAAATCAAAGTCACCACTAACCATTGACTATTAATAATGGACTACTGGTGAGTATAAAATGGTGTGCATGTGTGGAACTGAGGTGGTGAGTGCTTCATTGCTCTTCTACTGCCGACTGATCAGTATTGCCAGCGTTACCTATGGTCAAAGCGCAGTCCATGGCTCCCTGGCTGACACACCAGTCTCTCTGGTACAGGTATGTGGCACATTGCTCTGTACCTGCCCCGACGATGCAAGCCCTTGGGTTCTCTAGCTTCTCCAGCGGTTGCACTGCTGTCCATCTGCCTGATTGGGTTTCTACATGCCTCCGGTGGTGTATGTGGTCCAATCTTTATATCCCCAACTTCCCTTTTTATGATCCTGGTGTCTCTATGCTGGTCTCTAGGTTGTAAGGGTCTAAAGCTGCCTGTGGTGGGCTCAGCAGCTCATTGGCAGTCCGCTGCTAATGTCAATGGCCCAGTGCACCCCAGTTGCTCCAGTTATGGGACATGGATGGCCGGCTGTGCTCTTCACTGCTTGGATCTTCAGCTACCCCATCAATTTCTATAGGGCACAGATGTTCACCTGAACTTCTCCGTGCAACATGTCAGCAAGTCGTGGTTCTCTGGCTGTCCATATTGCACTCCGATACATGGGCCACGGCAACCCTGGATGTGCTTCAGGTATCCTGCTCCACTTCTATAGTTCATGGATTTTCACTTGCCCCTGCAGCTTTCTATGTTATGAAGTCTAACATGCACCACTGAAATATTCTCAGAGCACATAGGCTTAAAAAAAAATAAACAAAATAATAAAATAAATGTCATATTTTGCCCCCAGTGGAGGGTTTCCAGGCCACAGTTTTAAAAGAGGGTGCAAAGCAAGATGGGCAGAGTGAACCAAATAAAAGTTGAACAGGGTAATCAAACTAAAGAGGCGAGGAGAAGGGATTGTGGAAGCATGGAACGGCATAAAACTTGGAACATGAACAAAAATAGCTTGAAAGCGAAAAGAAAGTTCCAAGGTGTCTGTGCATAAATGAGTTTATTTGAGGGTGTTTAAAATATGCTATTATACATTACAGTGTATGGCTGTATGATGGATTTGAAAACTGCTCAAATAACCCCTCGAAGCATGGAGGCATCCTAATATTGAGGATCCCAAGCCAAAGGGCCAGTCCTACAGATAAGGGGTATATTGGCGACTTTTGCTCGCTAAAAGAAAAATAATAATAATAATAATAGGGAAACAGACACATGACCATGTGCCCCTGCTTTCACCCACACAGCTCCATGGATATGTTTGGACTAGCAGTGCACATAGTAGCACAGGAAGAAACCGCTATTATTACTGCGTGATTGGAAAAGTAAACGTATCTTCTCATCTGTATGCATAACTAGGTGCAATGAAATGATTACAAAAACATTTCCGTTTCATAGTTAAAACATTTTTTACTCGCTTATAAAATACACCCATTGGGAATTGGACTTACATTTTCACTCCCCAAAAAAAATCATTTGACTCCCAACTTTAAAAAATAGGAGGTCAATACTCCTGCTTCAAAATCTTATCTGAAACACTGCAAAGGGTCAAAGGTAACCCAGTCCAGAAAGGACTTTGTGATAGGTTTATGTGTACTGAAACATGGGGTCAGGCAGGTGAAAGATGTCCAATTTATAGGAAAACGTGCAACCCTTGGAGCCCTGGAAACACTCCAGCGGGGACACAATAAGCTCCTTTTCAGACAATAGTACGATATGCGTTTTTGTAGTTCTTGTGCTGTGTGCCCACGTGCTATATTAAATTGAATAGAGACTTGCTAAAAGAGGTGCATGGTCGCAGAGGTCTAACAGCACAAAGACTTGTTCGAAGAGCATCATGTATTGCCCTGGTCAGGGATATCCATACTTTGGTCTGCGAGAGACTAGAAAAGAACAGCAGAGCAGGGGAAAGGGAGAGAAAGGGCTAAACACACATGAACGATTTGTACAGGTAATAAAACAAATGAGGGGCAGAGATGGAGGTACGTGATAGTTTGTATACCTGTAGAGTCAGCATAGAATGATGAAGGCATAGGACTGACCAAATAAGGGAAATTGCTTAACGATGCTGCCCCTTTGGTACACAGGTTTAAGCCATGGTTCTCTGGCAGCTCTTGTTGCCCTCTACGGTGCAGGGAGCTTGCGCTTTCAGCCCTTTGTGGTACATGGAGCTTCGCTCTACGCCTGCTCCCTACTGTGATCGTTCGCTGCCCATGCCAATCTTTATGGTGCATGGATCCTCAGCTGCCATGGGCGCTGCCCATGATGGCACATGGTTCTTCAGCTACCAATGCATGTATATCGGAGAGCTGCCAAGTTTTCAGTTTGTGTATGCGTGAGTTACACATGCTTGAAATAGGCATGTTTAACATTTCAATATTCTTTGTATGACATTTTGAGTGATACTTGACATCCGGGTGCTACTAGCCAATCCCCTTCAACAACCCAAACAGAATGAGGCAGAGAGCAGCTGGATTTGTGGCAGTATACACAAGAAGTGGTATCCCCAGCATGTAGCCAAGGACTGTGAAGGACATCTTTGAGAAGAAAAAGTTACTGATGAACAGCAGGTGGCTCGAGCATGAGCATTACACATATGCATTAAGGCCCTGCTCCAACAACTCTTCAGTTTGTGGCATTTTCCTTGGTTTCCTGGAATGCGGCACAGACCATTCAAATGCACGTGTGTCACACGCTGTGTGGCAACAGGCAGTTCTGGGCTAGGATAATGAGCACTTAAGCTTTTTGCCTCGTGCCCGCCAATCAGCACACCAACAGCCAATTTCGCTCCATAGTAACAGAAAGTGGCCATTCTCTGGACCTCATCAAATGAGGGATACGTCCTTGGAAGGACCACCTAGTAAGGGCCCATACTCTGTCCGATGACCAAACCCGTTTGTCATTGATCCTCCAGCGACCAATTATTGAGCCTAGGGCCTGCAGAAACTGGCTCTTGGGAGAGCCTAGGCATCTCTTTAAATAGAAAAGCACTCCCTTGGACATGCACCCAGGCAGGTAAATGTCAAAACTATAAAGATTGAGCGGTGGGGAGTAAATGGCAACAACGGAAGGTTGTGGCAGAGCTGGTAGGTTTTCAGTTTGTGTACGTTTGTCAATTACACATGCACATACATTACACATAGCCGGTCAAGTGGCACAGCGAGTAGAGCGCTCGCTTTGACATCAGTGCAGAGCCTGCGAACGCAGGTTCGAATCCCGGCAGCGCCAAACTCAGCGTTTCATCCTTCCGAGGTCGATAAATGAGCACCACACACCGTGGGTAATAATTAAGCAGCGCTCAGATACCTAAGGGTTCGTAGCGCTATATAAATGCCAAATTATTATTATTATTATTTATGTAATGGGCATATGCCAGACCCGAAGGTATCAGGGCACGAAAACAAGAATACTTTAAGCTTACATACAAGTTACAAGATTACATAGTCACAGAGCAGAGCAACAGGTCAGTGATCTTTGTTTTTTTTATGAGACCGAGCGACACATGAGGGAACTTGGATTGAAGAACACTGATGCCACAAACTGAACCGAATGTGGTGGATAGCAGAAAGCAGCTGTTTTTCTGAGTGTAGGGTAGGAGAAACGAGCAGCGAGATCTGAAGATTGAAAATAAGGTTATGGAAGAAAATTGTGCTGAAGGACAGACTGCTGACGAACAGCAGATATTTTAAACATGAGCTACACATCTAGGTATATTATTGACTCTGCTCTGGCACTTCCCTTATGTGTGACATGTTGCATGGCTTGCTGGAATGTGGTAGAGTGCGTAAAACTGAGTGGCACACTAGATGTGTGACACCGATATCGACGGTACACAGCATCTGCCCTTGCCAGTCCCCAAATTGGCACGTGGCTCTTCAGCAACACAAGCACATTTGTCTCTACTGTGAATGTCTCTGTGCCACCATAGTTCTGTGGTTGCTCGCCAGCGAGCATGGAGTTTCAGCTTTCCCTGTTCTCGGGCAAGGTTTATTTATTTTAATTTGTATAGAGCACATCAGCCCAGGGGCATCCTGGCACTGTTACAGTATGCTCACCTGGTACAGAATACATTGCAAACAGGTAGGTCAGTTCATTGATTTACATGCAGTCAACCTATGTAAGCAAGGTGGAGAGAAGGCTTAGTACAGGTGTCCCTGGAACATGGATTTCACCCTGCACTCTGTGGTATGCAGCTCTTCAGCTGCCAGTTCCTATGGCACCTAGAACCACAGCTGTACCTGCTGCTCTCTCTTGGTGCATGGGTTTCCAACAGCCACCCATGCTGTGCACTAGGTACATGCACCTTCAGCTGCTCCCTCTGCTCTCTATTGGTGCATGGGTTTCCAGCAGCCACCCGTGCTGTGCGCTAGGTGCATGAACCTTCAGCAGCTCCCTCTGCTCTCTCTTGGTGCATGGGTTTCCAGCAGCCACCCGTGCTGTGCGCTAGGTACATGCACCTTCAGCTGCTCCCTCTGCTCTCTATTGGTGCATGGGTTTCCAACAGCCACCCGTGCTGTGCGCTAGGTACATGCACCTTCAGCTGCTGCCTCTGCCCTCTATTGGTGCATGGGTTTCCAGCAGCCACCCATGCTGTGCGCTAGGTACATGCACCTTCAGCAGCTCCCTCTGCTCTCTATTGATGCATGGGTTTCCAGCAGCCACCCATGCTGTGCGCTAGGTACATGCACCTTCAGCTGCTCCCTCTGCTCTCTATTGGTGCATGGGTTTCCAGCAGCCACCCATGCTGTGCACTAGGTGCATGCACCTTCAGCTGCTCCCTCTGCTCTCTCTTGGTGCATGGGTTTCCAGCAGCCACCCATGCTGTGCACTAGGTGCATGCACCTTCAGCTGCTGCCTCTGCCCTCTATTGGTGCATGGGTTTCCAGCAGCCACCCATGCTGTGCACTAGGTGCATGCACCTTCAGCTGCTCCCTCTGCTCTCTCTTGGTGCATGGGTTTCCAGCAGCCACCCATGCTGTGCACTAGGTGCATGCACCTTCAGCTGCTGCCTCTGCCCTCTATTGGTGCATGGGTTTCCAGCAGCCACCCATGCTGTGCACTAGGTGCATGCACCTTCAGCTGCTCCCTCTGCCCTCTCTTGGTGCATGGGTTTCCAGCAGCCACCCATGCTGTGCACTAGGTGCATGCACCTCCAGCTGCTGCCTCTGCTTTCTATTGGTGCATGGGTTTCCAGCAGCCACCCATGCTGTGCACTAGGTACATGCACCTTCAGCAGCTCCCTCTGCTCTCTATTGGTGCATGGGTTTCCAGCAGCCACCCATGCTGTGCACTAGGTACATGCACCTTCAGCAGCTCCCTCTGCTCTCTATTGGTGCATGGGTTTCCAGCAGCCACCCATGCTGTGCACTAGGTGCATGAACCTTCAGCAGCTCCCTCTGCTCTATGGATCTGTAGCAGCCCCTGCTGGCCACAATGGTCCATGTCTGCAGCTACCCCAGCTCCAGTACTGGCCTCCACCTGATGAGCCTCGAGTCCACGGACCCGTAGCTGTCGCTGCTAGCTACTCTGCTGCACACGCTTGGCCCATGGTCCTCTAGATGCCCCTGCTGATTCCATGCCCTGGCCTGCCATGCCCAGACCGTGCCGTGCTCCCTCCCTGCCTCCAGCCCCGCCCCCCTGAGGCTCTAGCCCCCGCCCCATTACCAAGTGTCCCCTTTCCGGAGCGGAGTCTTCTGCAGCGCTGCCACCTCGCTCCTCTGGGTCTCCAGATCCACCACTCCGCCTTCCGCCATCTTGCCAGGCTCTGGCAGCAGCAGCCGCTGCCGCCCCGCAGCATGCTGGGAGTGGCGTCAGGCGCCGGGTCCCGCGTCCACCGACCGAGAAAGAGGACTGGAGCTGTCAGAAAGCTTTTCGGAAGGTTGGCATGGAAGCTGTACCTTCATCGTGCGGAGCCGGGCCTTTAAATTGAAATAAAAAACGGACGCGAGAAGTGCGCACAACGCTGCAAGGATTATGTGCGCGCTGAGCCGCCATCTATAATGAGTTCTTTCGTCTTTCCTGAAAGAACAAGCACATGGCTAGAGTGCAGGTTCACTTATTTTTTTAAATAAATATCGCGTGTACCTTCCACAAATCAAATTATTTGCTACAATATGGGAATTTTAGTAAAATCTTTTAAACTATCATTTATTTTACTCAAGACTTTTTAATATGTCTTTTTTCCTATATTTTCTTGGGAATCATTTTTACTACGACTCCTGACCCATGAAAGGTGAATATTATACGCAATTTAGCAATCTGAATGATACTTGTTGTTTTTCCAAATGGTTGCAGCCATTACTTCCTGATAGGGCGGGGCAAATATGCCTGCCACTCTTGTCACTGTCTGACAGTCAGAGCGTGTTTAGAGAATTCGAGGTTCCCACAATGCACTTGTGCGTGTGGTAAATAACATCATTTGGAATGGGAAGAGAACATTCTAGGTCAGAAATCGCCAAGGGCTTCTTATGCTTAGTGCACATACCTAGCTGCGGGGGCCTGGACAGATGACAGTACTCTGTTGAGGTTTGACTAGTGTTTATTTAGACACCTGGTATAACAAAACAGTGGGGTGAGCATAGGGCATAGCTCTCAACTCACACGCTTTTGGCAGGTGTCACCCTCCTTGTAAAGAGCTGACTCCATTCATTCCAATGGGCCTTTGCAACGCAAATGGTTGAGAGCTTTGGCATAGGGTCCAGGGTAGGGTTGGAGTCAGTACTCACAATTGTGCTGTCCAGCTCATGCAGTTATTTCACTGCATGCAAGTTGTCAGAGAACTTGACACACTTAAACAGCAAGCGCACCCAGGAAGCTGCCCTCAGCCTGGAATTACGCTCTGCTGTTTGGGGCCTCTGTGAGGCAGGCCTTGCTGAGGCTTTCAGCTCTGCAGGAGGAGCGCCGGGGCTGACTCACTCTCTCAGCCTTCCGTCGAGTTCTGCCCGCTCTCTTCTTTTTGGCGCAATCTCACGAGAAGGAACCTCCACGCATCTCCTTTGGTGGGAAAAGAGGGTTGCTAGTTCATGATGAAGTCAGTGAACCTGGTGGGCATTCTTCTCTCCCTTTGGGGTTTGTTCTGGTTAGAGATGGTGCTTGGGGAGTGGGTGGTGATGCAGGGTGTTTCGGGTGGAGTGAGATCCTCTGGGGTTGCTTCCCAGTATGGGTCTCTGGACTGACACAAGGCGCTTGTGTAAAGGCATGTTCCCTTTGATTCTTTTCTCCTGAAGCATCCCTCTCTGGTTGTTGGGGGTCGCTTGCCAAAACCCCTTGTTTATGGTCATCCCCTGCTTCCGTAGAGGAGTAGTTGGTGGACGCTATTTTGCGGTACACAGCCACTCTTTCCAGGTTCCACCGTCTTCGGTCACTGGTGTGGACGTGGTTGGTTCCCATTGCAAGT
The DNA here is from genome assembly GCF_040938575.1 of Ambystoma mexicanum. NCBI lineage: Eukaryota > Metazoa > Chordata > Amphibia > Caudata > Ambystomatidae > Ambystoma > Ambystoma mexicanum. The sequence goes on from NC_090936.1 coordinate 1,191,201,220, forward strand.
GACTTCTATGGCCTTGCTGTATTTGGAGCCTGTGCTGGCGTCTTTGTGGGGTAGGCGTATCTTTACCAAATCGCCTTCACTGACCACTGTGTGATGGGCGGCTCTGCGTGTATCGCCTTGGGATTTCATGACCTTGTTCTTTTGCAGTCGGAAAACAATGTCATTCATGCCTTATCCAAGGTTGCCGGTCCGGTAATAACGATACCGGTAAGGGAATACCGGCATCGTTTACCGGACTAGTGCATTACGACCCACGATGCCGGTGCTACAGGCATCTGCAGGGACCACTTGTGACCAGGTAGCAGCATCCCGGGATGGGCACAGGCACGCGGCAACCGTGCCAATAATACTGTCTTCTTGTAAAGAAGTGCACATTATGAGGTACACAGACATGCACATACTGGCATCCAGATAAGTAAGAACGGGTACCATGATGCCGTTAACACCGGCATCACGGGGCAGCCGTTAATAGCAATCTTCTGTGTTCAAACCTGCTACAGGTGCACACAATCAGCACAGGTGGAGGCAATGGAGTCTGGCACAGCACAAAAGGAGCACACCCACACACCACACCCCTTCCAAGCCTAAAATGCTACCATTAGCAGTTGGAATACTGGGGCTAGAGGACCTGTCTGCACTGCTACTACTCCAGTAGGCATTGAACCAGGGAATGCAGCAGAGGCACAGGAGGATAAGGAGGGTGGGACAGGGCCAGCACAGACAACCAGGTCAGGCAGTTGTACCCCACAGGCAGCCACCAATCCCTCGCCTAAGGGCCAGTCCATTTGACCTAACCCCTGCACAGATCCACACCCCGTACCGCCTGGACTGGGACACCATATGCACAATAGTGGACCTCATCCATGACAAACTGGTAAGCCTCATCAACATCCGGACAGGCATCCCCCCTTTGCTAAATGTAGTGTCTGTGCTGCTTTTCCTTGCCACAGGCACCTACCAGCACACAGCGGGGCAGCTGCATGGCATCTCACAACCATATTTCTCCCGTGTGCTCAACCAGGTGCTAGATGCCCTCCTGAAACATGGGAAGGACCACATATATTCACCACAGACTGTGGAGAAGGTGAATGCATCCAAAATCAAATTCTATGCACTGGTAGGCATGCCAAACGTAATCGGTGCCATCGACTGCACCCATGTGGAGCTGGTAGTCCGGCATGGCGAGGAGGTAGTGTACCGCAACAGGAAGCTCTACCATTCCCTGAATGTCCAGATGGTGTGCGATGCAAGCCAATTGATTACGCATTGCTGTGCAAGATACCGGGGATCCACACATGATGCCATGGTGCTGTGCAACTCCACGCTTCCCAGCTACATGGCACGAGGCGCTGCACAACGTACCTGGCTGTTGGGTAAGTCCAACAACAGGGCAATGAGGGGTGTTGCCTGGGGGGGCACACAAACATAGGCAACCTGTCTGCTGGCTGGGGTATGAGGGGTGTTTCCGGGGGGGACACAAGCATAGGCAACCTGTCTGCTGGCTGTGTATGAGGGGTGTTGCCTGGGGGCGGACACAAGCATAGGCAACCTGTCTGCTGGCTGGGGTCTGAGGGGTGTTGCCAGGGGGCCGGGGGGGACACTGCGACCTGGGTGGTAAAACTGTGAGCCCAATCACCTCGACAGAATGTTCGACAGAGCCAATGGATGCAGATATGGCATACCTACACAGCTGTGCGTTGATATAAGCAACATACACAGCACCCACCCCAGCACATGCACCTTGAACACCATCAGTCATGAACCACGGGTACCATGATGCACCACCCTACAGGCACAATGCCTGAAATACGTGAGTGGAACAAAGTCCATCACTGGACATGCAGCCATGCCTGGGGCAAATCCAACTGCCACACATGGAAATCTCTGTCACTGCAACCACCCCCCAGGTACACTGCAGACCAGTATACCGGCCCAGGCACCTCAAGGGACACTTAGAATTGTAATGGCGCAAGCAAGGAAACAAATTTAATCACCGATCAGTCACCACCACCAACATATGAGCGAGTGGCGCAGGACCCATCCACAGTACCTCAGCTCCACCATGCCAGTACACACCCAACCCCATCACAGAAATGTTTGCCGTCACTGGCGGACCATACCACCATTGCCATTGGGCCCTGGTCACATGGGGTAAGGCAGTGATGGACAACTACATGGTGACATCAAGTAGTTGGAAACACGATTAGCAAACCACTGTGTATCATGAAGCACATCAGGCATATGTGTCATGATGCACTCCACATGCATAGTACAAAGTTCAAATGCAACACACCCATCAGATGTCAGCAGATCATGGTCATCATCAACTCATATGTGTGAGTGCTGTACCTGATGGAAAGGTCCCTAAGACGTGAACGGCACACATACCCCCCAAGCGTGGACCATCCCTAAGTACACTTACCTCAGTCTTACTATAAGGAAATGTCAAGTGCAGTCATGATGAATCTGTGGCATGTGACCATTAACACTGTACAGGCATTGCACACAAGGAATGACAACAATGTTCACAAATACACTTTCCATTGCTCCCGTGCATGTGATGCCGGGTATCCCCTGAAGCCGTGGCTCCTGATCCCCATCAGGCAACCAGTCAACAGGCACGAAGAGGACTACAACCGTGCACATGCACGCACTTGTGTCACGATTGAGCAGACGTTTGGCCTGTTGAAGGCCCGTTTCCGCTGCCTCAGCAGTTCGGGTGGGGCACTCGTATACAGGCCTGAGAAGGTGGGCAAGATAGTGTTGGCATGTGCCATGCTGCACAACATGTGTATCCAGCGCAACGTACCCCTGCCCCCTGACACGGACCAGATTCCACCAGAAGAAGAGGAGGATGATGATGGAGAAGATGCATATCGACCACGGCACAATGTGAATGAAGGACGTGTAGTACACCAAAATTTGATTGCACATTACCTTTGATGGACTGGGTTACACAAGGCACTTGGAATGGGGGACACTGAGCACTGGGCACTGTTAAGAAATAAATTGACACATACTCAAAAAGCAATGTCCATTCATGTGTTTTTCTTATGCACGCCAGGTGTATTAAATGATTCATAACTATGTACCGTGAACAGGAAGCCCTCAATATGCAACTAACTACCTCCCAATCCCCACCCCCAACACACCCACACACCCACGACCCCACACACCACCACCCAAAACCCCCACACACCCCACCTCTCAACACCCCCACACACCCACACCTCTGCACCCACTTCAAGTTCAACTCGACCCCCAATGTGTGTCAGGCTACTGACGCCCCCTTTTAGGTGTAGGGGATTGTTCATTTGGCCAGCGCAGACAGCACTATGACCTGCGCGCCGGGCTCGTCTGGGTCAAACTCGCCGGTGTTGAGTTGGTCGATGGGTGGGCTTGTGGGTCGGCCTCTGCAGCACGATGTTGGGCCATGGTGGCCACCAACTGGGTGACAGCCTGTGTCATTGCTGACATGACCTCACGCATGCGCCGGGCCACACGGTCGACTGCACAGCTTATTGTCCTGGTGTTCTCTTGCATGGCCAGGCATATGGCTTCCGCTACGTATTGTTTGACTATATCATGCATGGCCTGCTGGCACTCCTCCATGCCAGTCAACCCGCCCTCCAAGTCCCGGATGGATTGCGCAGCCGGTGGTTGCACAGGAGGTGGTTGTGGGTGCGTGGTTGCAGGGCTGCGTGATAGTACGGGAATGTCATCCACGGAGGCGTTCCCACCGGAGCCAGATTCAGGTTAGAACTGTGGGTTGTCCAGCCTGATTGGGGTGTCCGGCGTGTCCTCTGGCAAACTGTAGACTGCAGTGTCCTTTTCCTCCGCCTCCTCCACTTCCCCAGCGCTATGTTGCGCAGATTGCGCTGCCTCTCCAAGGTCACTGGTGGCCGTCGACTGTGGCCCCTCCACATCACTGGTCGCAGGGTATTCCTCCTCCTCCACCTGAGGTGTTTCCTGTGGGGCTGATGGCTTTTTGGTGGGGAGATTTGTGGCAGGTTTAACTTTTGGCATGGGTGCCTTCATGGCAGTAGTGCCTCCCTCCTTCCGGGGTGTTGGTAGTAGCTGCTAGCTAGGTTCTGCAGCCTGTGCGCCCTGTAGGCTGTGGGGCCGTGGCTTGGCAGCAGTGGTTTGCTTATAGCCAGCCCTTGATGTGGAGGGCCTGGAGGCGTTGTCGTAGCCTCGGCTCAGGCATGCAGCTGTCTTTGTAGGTGTTGCAGTGTCTTCCGCCTCGCTGTCTGATCCTGTGCCTGTGGGGGGTAGAGAGGTAGGGCCTCAGTCATGGGTCAACGTACATCCTATATACATCGATGCTACTTAATTTTGAGTCCTGTGCATTCTCGTGTACATGTTGGAGGAGCGGCCATGGTGGTTACAGGAGTTGGGGGGGGGGGGTGTGCAATGTTTGGGCATCCTTCTGGTGCAGCCATGATGGGCATGGTGTCTGTTGGGTGGCTGACAGGTGTATCGTGACTTGCATGTTCAGGCTATGCCTCAGGGGCTGTGTGCCATGTGGTGTCTAGATGTGGGTCCGACATGCTTGCATAATGTGCATTGTTGCATTTGTGTTTACACTTCGTGCATGGTAATGGTGGGTGTGTCAAGTGTGCAATCGGCAGTGGTGATGTGTGCACCATGCAATGGGATGGCACAGTGGTCAGGCCTGTATCTTTGCGGTGATGTATATGTGTGTGTGTGTATGCAGATGGTGCTTGTGTTTGCAAATGGGGACTCGTGTGGTTTGTGTCAGTGGGGTTAGTTGTGTGTTTTCATGGCAGGGATGTTGCGCTTTTGTAGGGGCTGACTTTAGGTGGGAGGTGATGGCCCATGTATTTGCTCACATCTACTTGCCATTTGGACTCCACCATTGTACTTGGGGTATTGGGTGTGTGTGGTGACTTTTGTGTTACGCTAAGGGTCACTCACCATCATCCGCCGATGATGGGACTCCCATCTCGGAATGGCCAAACCCTCGATGGCCTCCATATCTATTACGGAGCTGCAGGTTTCCTCCCACTGTGCCAGCTTTATAGGCGATGATGCTCCACCAGCTGTTACTTGGGCCTGGCTGCGGTTTGCCGACAGGATGTTGCGGACACGCAGCCACAGATCGTCCCAACATTTCCTGCAGTCTTTGACTGTGCATGGGGTTATCCCTTGACTCGAAGACAAGTACGTCTTAATTCTAAAGCCCTTGAGACCTTCTGCGCCACCTCTTCCCAACTGTTATTTTTTCATATTTGTGCCGCACGGCATAGGTCTGCACAGAAGACGACATCTGCATGCTGGACCAGAGTGTCAGCCGGCATGTTGAGTTCCTCATCTGAAAAACGTGGCTTTCGCTGCTGCACTGCGCCTTTTCGGCCATGTCCTTGCTAACACTGTCCACAGTTTCAAAATCCAGGTGCTGTAGGCAGAGGATTTCAATGGATTGTGTTTTTAATGATGGCTGTCGGAGCATTTCCCATTTCAGCATGATGACGTTGCTTCTGGTACCGGCACTTCCAGTGCCGGTATTTACGATATCGGTATCACCGGTACTGTTCTATACGGCAACTAGGATGCCGGTGCCCTTGCCTGCAGCATGGATGATGCTATCGGAGGTTTGGAGGGCCTTACTGGCATGCTGGTGCAGCCGTTAACGGCATGCCGGTATGTGCGTGCCCACTGACTCAGAATCAACTGTTGATTTCGGCAGCAGTGCAACATGCACACGGTTGCACTGGCATGCCGGTAATTTGTTTTTTTTACCAGCCAACTCGTGATGAGGTCCTTTGTCTTCGTCCTCTCTGACTTGGTGTAGCATGTAGTTTTTTATCTTCCCTGGTGTTACTGAGAACAACTTGTGGAATGCTTCTTTGAGGTTCAGCACTCCTCCTGAGGAGACCAGCCGCACTTGATCGGGGGTGCTGGGGTCTAGTCGTATGCTCAGCTTATGTTGGTCGTCCCACCCCAATATGGCTGGGCCCTGAGACGAGAACTATACTTTTGTGTTAGTGGACCTGTCCTTGAGTTCAATATTTGCCTTGATATAGCCCAGTAGATCTACGGTGGCCCCTCCAAAGACAGTTGGCTTTTGCTTAGTGCTTCTGATTTCGACCTGGTCGCGTCCCATCATTTTCTTGTATTTCTGAATGGGGAGGATGATGAGGTTAGACCCGGAATCAGCCATGAGACGCATTTCAATGCCATCCACTCTTACGAAGCAGTGGGGCTATTCCCTCCTTGCTTGGGGTGAGTTGACCATGATCACCATGGGCTTATCATACTGGTCGTCGCCATCACTCGCCTCCCTATCGCCGTCGAAGCAGGTGATGGTCTTTTCTCGCCACGTGCATGCTTCAGCCACATGGCCGAAACGCCTGCACTTGAAGCATTCCTTATTCCTCGTAGGACAGTCTCGATCATTCGCCATGTGCTTGGACACCTATAACACTTTTGTGCTTCTCTCGGGTTTGGTCCCTTTTCTCTGCCAGTCTCCAAAGGCTGTCTGTTCCTGCGCCCTCTCCGCTGCAGAGCGGCCAGTTCAGGTGCTGGCGATGGCCCACCGACTTCTCTGCGCCTGCTCGAGGTTTCCTCTTCGGCCCTGGCGATTTGTATGGCTTTATCCAGGTCTACTTCTTTCTCCTGTATAAATTTGTCCTGTACTTTTCTGGAATTCGTGTGGACTACTAGCATGTCGCAGATGATTTGTTCGACGTTGTCGCCAGACCCGCACAATGCCACCAGTGCCCTCATCTTGTTGATGAAGTCAGATACAGGTTTTTTGCTCTCCTGATTCCTTGTGTACAATTTAAGTCTGTGGAGGAGCACATTTTCTTTGTTGGTGAATCTTTTGACAATGCGGCGGATCGTCTCCATGTAGACAAAGGGTATGGCTTTTAGTCAAGCAAAAATGCATTGCCCTTCAACCCCCCATGGCGTTGAGCAGCATGGCCTTCTTTCTGGCTGGTGCGTAGTCCATACCACCTAGTGCTTCCAGGTACGTGGAAAAAAATGGTTCCCATTGCTGCTACGGAATAGCCGCTGTGCTGGGGGACGGATGGAAGGCAGAAGGCGGTGTGGGGCCCTGTATGGTCTGCACATGTGTTTTAGAGTCCTCAACGCCAATTATATGGTGGCCTGGACAGATGACAGTACACTGTTGAGGTTTGACTGGTGTTTATTTAGACACCTGGTATAACAAAACAGTGGGGTGAGCATAGGGTCCAGGGTAGGGTTGGAGTCAGTACTCACAATTGTGCTTTCCAGCTCATGCAGTTGATTTCACTGCATGCAAGGTGTCAGAGAACCTGCCACACTTAAACAGCAAGAGCACCCAGGAGGCTGCCCTCAGCCTCGAAATTACGCTCTGCTGTTTGAGGCCTCACTCTCTCAGCCCCCCCGCTGAGTTCTTCCTGCTCTCTTCTTTCTGGCGCTTCGCGCTGATCACCTGTCGCAAGATCACGCTGCCGCGATCTCGCAAGAAGGATTCCCCACAATAGCTCCCAAGTTTCCAGTGGCAATGATGCGTTAAGAGGCCATCCAGTCCTGTGTTTTTCCTGGGATTCTGGGTCGTTCCATTTTCAAATGGGAGATCGAAACTACGAGTCCCAGAATACAAAGGGGGAAAAACAGGAAATGATGGCCTTTTCATACAGAGCCACGCGAAACCTGGGAGCTCTGTATATATATCAAGCATAAATTGATTTTGATTTGATTGTTGGGCATGGAGCATCAATAATGACGAAAGAAAAAAGCTGAAGTCAACAAAAGTAATGGATCATGACTCTAGGAAACTTAACGAACCAGCTCGCTACCTTTTACATTGCCCATCCCGCTATCATAGAGCTCAATTCTTACGGTTTCGAGTCAACATCCTAAAAACCAAGGAAGTCCTATGGCAAAGAAGGGAGCCATCCTTAAAAGACAATCTGTGTCGTTTTTGTGAATCTTCAAAAGAAACCACCAAACATCTACTAGTTGAATGTCAGCGAACAACTATCCAGCGATCGTTGCATCTGGGTCAATTTGCACCTCTGGATGATGACATGGAGACGTGGTGGGCTAGGATCATCTCTGGTCACAGCACACAACTTGTTTGTGCAACTGTGAACTATTTTGATATGATTTTGAAAACAGATATTTAATGTCAAATTTTCCTTCCTTCGTTGTTTCGCCTCTGTTCTCTCTGCTTTTTAGATTGTTTTGATGTGTTTGATTCTGGTTTGATCTGTTGGTGGTGGTTCGAAAGTTAATTCGGCTGTTGTGAAACAAAAGTTTGTAACACAATTTCCTTGTATTAAGTACCGCTTTGCCCGCTCAGAGACATTGCTTTGTTGCTGGAATTCGACCAACGCTGTTGCTGCGAGCAGCTGAGGTGTCTGAAGGTATTGAAGCTTGTCTGCTCCAGCCTACGTTCCTGTATTGCTTGTTTGGCGAACAAGGACTCATATTTTATGTTTGTTTTACTTGCAGCGTGAACTTTTCCTAAGTGTATAGCAACGACCTTAACAGGGCAGGACTTGTTTCAACACGCTCAAAAACGTGCTCGCCCGCGCCCCCGCGCACTTAGAGCGAAGTACCTTGTGTTAAGTACCGCTTTGCCCGCTTCACCTGGTGCAGCGGAGCGCAGCAGTTGTTATTTTGTGGTTATTTTGCTCTGATATCTGCCGGTAGCAATCTACAGTATACGCGGCACTCGCTACAATTGTTTATTTCATTCACATCAAAGTTTGTCATGTTTGATCATTTGCACTCTCTTAAATCAGGCATGTCTGATCACGCCAGTATCTCTTCTAAAATGGCAATCACAGGTAATTTAAATGCAATGTGCAGAATGCACACTTTGAATTCACTCACACCCAATCCTAATAATAACCCTATTTCAAATGCGTCTATGCAGATGAGCAGTTTGACGAGTGCAAAGGGGCCAAGTGCGCTTTCCTCTAAAAACATGTCTTTACCGCCTGGCAGCTTTCCAGGTCTTTTGAATTCTCCATTTCGCGCCTCTGAGCGTCCTTATCATACTGTTTTTACTAACCCTCATTCTCACAATGCAGTCCCAATGACACAGCTGCTTTCTGATTCCAGCTTGCTCGCAACAGATGGTCTCAGGAATATCACTTCTATTGAACCTATAACATCTTTATCATCTAATGTACACCCAATTTCCAATTACCACGATTCTTTGAATAATGATGATATTTCCATTCATTTGAGGCAAGGGGCATCTCCAATATCCATCTCTAGCGAAAAAGTATACCAACAACATGACATTTCTTCTATAAGTAGTGTCTCCGATGAAACTTCACAGTATGTACATCAGACGCCGCGCCACCGTTCTAAGCCATCTGTCAACCAACACCCCTGTAGCATCACACCTACAATGCTAGAAATCACTCTTGATGCTATTAACACCACAATCCTGAGTGTGTTTAAATTACTAGAACGGTTGGATGAAAAAGCATCCCTTCAGATGCAACAAATCAACTCCTTACATGAATGGATGGTCTCTTTAAAAAATGATTTCCCCACTTCTGGTCCTCCGCCGTTTATGGCGCCACTCAACATTACAGAACACCTGGTTACCTATCCAACGGTGCCTGCCTTTGCTGACATTATTCGACCAATTGCTGGTCCAATGCTGAGTTCTGAACCTCAACTAGGCAAAACCTCGTGGGTGAGTATACCCGCTAACTAAGAGGTTCTGCCTCAAGAGCCTGCAAACATAGCAAATGAGGTTGTTGTTGATCTTGATCCTCCCTTTCAGCCTACACCATCTCATTCTGATTCTCCAATCCCCTCGAAAGGTAAAAGGCAAAAGAAAAAGAAGTCAATTGCAAGTCAATCACTGATTAAGAAATCCAAGAATATGACTATTCCGAAGATTCCCAAAAACTCAGTTGCAACTTTCTTCAAAGCTGTTTCTTCAGCCTCTCATTCCGAGGCTAACGCTACCAGGAACAGCCGGTCGTCCTTACAAGATGTTGCGGTTGAGAATATTGTACATACCACAGTCCATAGCCTGCATTATTCCCTGTTGAATAAACTTGTCAATGCTTTGGGAGATTCTGCAGTTCCGTCTTCATTGAAATCATTAACCTCATTGACAAACAACACGAAATCTCAGATTGCGTCATCCTGCACTGCGCCTTCTTCCATAGGTGAGCATTTGTCTGTTACTAACTCTCATGCTGCTCATGCTAAATTTATCAGTGAAGAGCATATGACCTCTAAAATTCCTGTGACAACTATTCCTAGTGGAAAAAAATGTGATATTTCAATTCGAGACCATATGTGAGAAATTATTGATGAATATTTAAAATCCAAACTCCCACCTCCAGCATCTCAATGTCCACCTCCAGCACCTATGGAGCCAAGAGCATCAACTATGTCCAGTAGACCGGAACAATCAATTTTTTCATCTCCCTCCGTAATAGATGGTTCTCAACCAATGGCTCAAAGAATACTGCATAAAGACCCCCTCCAATCTGATATGATTGCACTACAGATAAAGTCTCTGGTAGACGGCTTCTTTGCCACTCAATCAAATGTACCCTCAGACATTATTAGTATTGAGCCTAAGATCGATATCTCGGCCCAGGGCCTTATGTCTGCACAACCAAACTCCTTTTCTAATAACAATGCTAATGCAACTAAGACTAATTCTGCTCCTTGGGCTTCGAGGTCTACAGAACCTCTAATGAAGGACAGAGTGTCCACTTTCCATTCACTGATGCCACTTGTTCCGAATTCCAACACATCGATCAATGTCACCACTGACAAACCGTCTCAGCCTTTGATCAAACCTGTCCCCAATTGTCATTCACTCATTATGAAATGCAGAGGAGGCAACTTTCCTCTGTATGATCTTAATAGGCAATGTATTTTAAATATCTTCAATGATGTGGGCACGTTAGAAAATGTGACTTCGAGTGACATTGATCTTGTAGAGTTCATTGCTGGTCATGACTTCACCATTGTGCGATTATGGATCCCTTCAGCGATAGTTGCCAAAACCATCTGGAACGCAAAATTATCAATGTTTGACATGGGGTTTCTTATCTCTCAAGATCCTGACAGGTCCCAAATCTTATTCGCTCCTATGATTCCATCTTCAACTAGGCCTGAATGTTTGATCCCTAAGTCACAAACATATGTATCCACCAAAAATTCCACCATAATTTCATAACCACAAAGTAGATACCAGATCAGTACTGTAAGTTTATGTAGTTGGAACACAAGAGGGCATGTGCACCTCCAGAAATCTATTGATTTGTTTCCACACCCTTATGATATTCTTGTGTTTCAGGAAACCTGGTTTATCATTCCACCAGTCTAGGACAATTACTCCATCTCGCTAGTCCCAGCTACAAGAGGAGATAAGGGACGACATATGTCGGGTCTATTGGTGGCAGCTTGTTCTACCTCAAACTTCTCCATAGAACCTTGGCTTAGCTTTGATACCTCCATCCAATTGGTCAAATTAGTTAGTTCTTGTGGAAACATTGCACTGTTTAAAATTTATTGCAATCCGGCAAAAATTCAAAATGGTATATTTCTAGGCGAACTCTCAGACATGTTAGAGACTGTTGCTCTCGCTAAAGACATCACAGCTATATTGCTAGTTGGCGATTTATAATCGATTGCCTCAATCCTAAAAATGATGCTGCCACTCAAGAGGCTGTGACATGGTCTGCCTTTATGTCTGAACGTAACCTTAAAATGATTAACTGGGCTGTGCCTGGAGATTTACCAGCTGCCACTACCTGGCGGAGGGACGGAATCGTCCGTACAATTGATTATATTTATACTGATCTAACCTTGTTCCATGACATCAACTCTCTAATTATTACACCTCAAATGTATAGTGATCACAAGTTATTATCTCTTGTATTTTCGAGATCAGATGGGTCCATTCCTCTACAGAGACAATGGTATGATCAACCACTAACGATCAACCAGGCCAAAACACGTTTCTCGTGGACTCCTACTAAACTTTGCGATCTTAACAACTCTATCGCTTGCATGACACTTAATAATATGAAGATGGATTATACTCATATTCTTTAAAAATTCCAAAATAGCATTTTAATTATGAAGTCCAAGCCAGTCACTCATTTACACTCCTTTGATCTCGAACTACATAACAGGAGAGCGAGTTACAGAAAAGAGTGCAAAGCGCTGATTTCCTCTTCCCATATTCTTCGATTTGATGCTCTCAAAAAGGCCAAAACTAGATATTTGAATTGGGTCCGTTCTCACAGATCCATTCTCTTTCAGCATGACAGTGAGATCATGCTTAACACCCTTGCCTCTAAAAGCTCTGCAGACATCTGGAAACTTCTAAACCATACAAATTGTTCACACCAACTGGGTTCACAGGCAAACGGAGTGGATGAAGAGCAATGGGTCTCACACTTCTCTAAACTATACGCTGATCCTTTGTTTGACAACTTTGTATATGACATGCAAACTAGTCTAATTGGCATTTAGATTGTGACACTGAAACCATCTTATACTACATAAAATTGGCCAATAACTCGAGAGCGGCTGGGCCGGATGTTTAAGCAACATCATGTTAAAGAATAATCCGGAGCAGTGGGCACAAATTCTATTTCACCTTTTCCAACATGAACTGAATACAAAAAATGTACCAACATCTTGGCACACGTCCATCATTGTGCCCATCTTTAAAAAGGGTGATCACTCCTCTCCGAAGAATTATAGACCCATTGCGCTTCTTGACACTCTGGGAAAATTCTTTGCTAACCTAGTACTTCGAGATTTTTCTGCTGGACCCTACTCCATCAACATCGTGATCCATGCCAATCAGGCTTTGTTGCGGGAATGGGCACGGCTGTTAACTTGTTTTTTCTCAATGCTTTAAAACTGCAATGCCTCTCACAGAAACAGCAGATTTATTTTGCCTTTGTGGATTTACATTCGGCATTTGACTCAATTTCCAGAGTCAAACTCATGACAAAACTCGCTAGAGATAATTGTCCGCCCACTCTGTCTGACATAATTTTCATTCTTTCACCTCTGTACAAATTAGACTCAACTTTAATGGATTACTCTCAAGACCCATCCTTACATCTCGTGGCCTTAAGCAAGGCTGTTTATTGCCCTCAGCTATCTTCAATTATTTCATTCATGACTTTGGGCCTCATTACGACCCCGGCGCTAAACCATGGTGCTATTAGCACCATGGTCCATGCCGGGGTCCGCCATGGTGAATGGCGGAATTACCGCCCCATTCCAAGGTTGGCGGGGCGGTAATTCCCCATTCACCATGGTCCCTTCCCCATTCCCATTTTTGGCCCATAGGGCTCAATGGGAATGGTTAAGGCGCTAATTACGGCACCGTAAATTACGGTGCCATAATTAGCTCCTAGGTCCCTTTGCGGGTTGGTTTTTTAACGCCTGCTAAAAGCAGGCGTTAAAGTGCAACCCGCAAAGGGACCTCGTAATCAGGCGTTAAGGGTTTAACGGCGCTGACACCATTTACGGCACCGTTAACCCCTTAACGCCTGGGTTGTAATGAGGCCCTTTAAGTTTGAAGCTGTAATGTCTGATTCAACGAAGAATTAATGGAGTTCCCATAAAAGCACTTATGTATGCGGATGATATTGTGTTAATTTCCAAGACCCCTGGTGGATTACAAAAACTACTATCAACGTTTGAATCCTACATTGTAGAGAACAAACTCAAAGTAAATTCATCTAAGACCCAGGTGGTCATGCACAATCCTTACCGTGGTAGCCATACACTGAAGCATTGTACTACTGACAAGGTAAATTTGTCAATCGTGCCTGCTTACATGTACCTAGGTGTCATCTTTGAACCAGCATCCAAAGCCACAAAACATCTAACCCAGATAGATTCCAAACTCCTATCATCTATTTCTCAGGCCCACATCCTTCTTGCCAGGTACGGCAAATTCTCGATTACTCCGGCAGGAATCTTTTGGAAAATGAAAGTCTCACCAGCAATTTTATATGGTCTAGAAACAGGGTCCCCTATGTCCACGTTCATCTTGGATAAGTGGGAAGCAAAATTTTGGCATAAAGTGCTGCAACTCCCTCAATTTATCCCAATTTTGTGGATACGCTACGAAATAGGCACCATTTCGTTGTCTGCCATCTATCATTGGAGACAATGTGCATTTCTGAGAAAGTGCCTTATATCAACTCACACAGAAACCCTACTTAGAATGCTCTCAAACTATATGTTTAGCACGGAACAATCATTCCTTCGAAAATGGCTTTTATCAACATCCAAGGTAATGGCTCATGCAGATGTTGAAATCGATCTTTTGATTGCAAATCCTGATAAGGCAAAACAGAAAATCTTTCAAATGGCCTGGATTGACAATCAACAGCAATGCCTAACATACAAAAATACCATTAGCCAACGTTTTCCACCACAACTAAGAGGAATCATGGAAAAATATTTGTCTAAAGCTCCATCTCCATACTATAGACAATTGATCTTGCGTTTCCGTCTTCACATATGGCAAACCAAGGATCTCTTGTGTACTCGAAAAATGTTATCCCCTGATCAAAATGTTTGTCGTTTCTGTCATCTCCCTGGAACTTCTGAAACCTTGATACATCTTACTACTCAATGTCCTCTGTTGTGCTCTGAAGACAAACACATTTTCAGAAGTACTGTTCGACTTTTGCCTTGTGTGATCAGAATCAATGCTGGGCTCTCATTTATGGACCTTCTTTGTTGGTTTTACAGATTGCAATGGTACACTTTTTGCGTTCGCTGCAATTAGACACTATTGATACATCTGAGAACTTGTATACATTAGTTTATTTGTGAATTGATCATGATCTCTTCAAATTATGATATTAAGAACATGTTTGTTTTATAGATTGTTTTATAGTTTGTTCTGTTTTAATTGTGTTTTTTTCTATCAATGTTAATTGGAAAACTCAAAATGTATACATGTGATTTTTCATTTTTATCATCATTCATTTGTTCTGATTTGTCAGATTCTAAAAATTGTAGTGATCCATATGATTTCTTTACAAATGATTTTGTTATATGTATTTTATATTGAAAAGTTGATGTATTCAACTAAATTAATTAAAAAAAAAGAAATCACCTTGAAAATCGCTTTGAGAAAACACAGCAGAGTTTTACTTCATTGCGCTGCTCCTTTAATGCAGGCAGGGGACGCTGTGTGAGCGGAAGAGCTCTACCCACTATATTGGCCATAAGACCTTGCAGGCCCGTGAAGCGGTCCAACCTGGTGTGCAGTCTGCAGACAGCCACAGAAGGTGTCCACTTTTGTATTTATTTTTACACACACGAAGAGCTGAACTAGCTGAAGTGGCAGCGGTGCGTGGCATATCTTTTTCCTGATTGGAAGTCCTAATCCCATGGTCATGGAGGATGATACCAGAAACCTGCAACGGACTCGAAGACAAGTACTTCTTAATTCTAAAACCCTTGTGACCGACTATTGCTCTGGGATTGATAAGAGCCCGGCCGGAACTGCTATCTCCATCGATCTCATCGTCCCTAAAAATAACACTATGAAGCTGTGTCCGGAACGCCCCAGCCAGCTGAGCTAATGCAAGGCATTGGTTTACAGGAGGCTAATGAAGGTGTGATGAGCAATGAAAAGAGCCTGTTGTCCTCCCCGCTGCCTCAGGAGGGAAAATGCTTATTGCCGGTGAGACCTATGCTTACGGAAAACCCACCCATATTACACCTTCAGCCTCCCTTGCTTGAATTGGCAGGGAGGAAAGTGTGCTGCTCTGAGCCCTGCATTGAAACAGAGGACCTGGCTAAAGTGGGCGGTTTAACTTTGCCGGTATCTGCACAGCCTGGTGACCTCAGGGAGTTGTTTGGTGGCAATGAAGGGAGTGAGGGTGCATCTACAACTGCATCCCCAGAGAAATCATTTTAGAGGGGAGGCAACAAAAAAATATACTTGACCAGAAGGCAGAGTCCCTCATGGGCAAGGTTGTTTATTCTGGATACATTGAGACGAATAAAGACCTTGCTGACCTTAAGGTGGCCCCCCTTTTCAAGAAAAGGGCCTATTCGGTGTTGGATGTGGGCAAATTAAAATGGCATTTTAGGAGACCTGCCCCTCATCCTTCATTGGCCCAACCATCTGTAAGAAAATACCCCCAAATGGAGGAACTGGACCCCCGACCCCCGTGACACCCAACGGAAATATCCCGTCAATGTCACCCTGGGAGGACCCTCTGATGAAATCCTGCTTAGCAGCGGAAAGCTGGTCAGCCCGGACCTCGTACCCCTGCCCCTCTTGGATGTGGGATCTACTGATTTGGTTCAACCAGTGGATGTTCTTAGCGATGAGGTGGCTGCGAAAGAGGAAACTCAAATAGTTGGTGCAACACTGGCACCCCTGGAAGGGAAAACTACAAAGAACGTCATGAAACCCCAGGAAAGGAGGCAGTCATTTGACCTTTGTCCACCTTTGGCCACTCCTCTATTCAAGGAAAGGAGGTACCCTCAACCCCTTGATCGATTTGATAAAGACCCAAAGGGAAATTCGGCCTGAGAGCAGTGAGGTCGACCACCCGTCTCTCACTTCGGAGAGTACGGACTGGGGGGGGGGAGCAACGGTGCCAAATCGTCAAATTAAGAAGGAGCCGTATTCAGTCTATTGAGGTGGCGGAGGGCACTCGTGAGGCAGCACACCTCACAAAAGATCTGGCAGAATTGGCCCTACATTTATGTAAACATTTCGGCCCCAAAAAGGCAAAACAAAATCATCTAATGATGTCTATTGCCCCTGAAAAGTCTGCTCCTGTGCCAGCATAAAAAGTAAGAATGGCTGGGAACGAGCTGTCAATGCGGATGATGTCCTCCTGATAGAGGACTCAATGAACACCAGATGCAAGGGTCTGGGATCGATATCTGAGGCACCTGCCTCTCGCAAGCAACCAAAAGCCTTTTCCACAACAGACTCCGAGACAACTGATGAATCAGACTCAGGGCAGGACTCCAAAGGCCTTACCAACGGCAAGACGAAGACTAAATTTCCACGAGCCAAAGAAGCTAAGTACTTAACTATACTTACCATCCTCCTCCTTGAATCCCCTACCCCCTTCTACTTCCCCCCTTCTTCTCTCTTTCCCTGACTCTCTCCCTCCCCTCCTCTACCCCCCTTTTCCTCCCTCCCTTTCCCCCTCTTGCCCTCCTCCCCCTTTACTCCCCCCCAAACTATCCCTCTCCCTTTTCTCCGCTCCCCTTTCAGTTAATTGCTCTTTCCATTGTTTTGTTGTTTGATTGATTCATATTGTTATGCTTCCACAGTTTATCGGTCATGTTTTTATGTATCATGTTGTTCTTTGTACAGGGCTTTGGTGTAAGGCGCTTTATAAATCAATAAAATACAAATACAAACTAAGTGCCAATCTGTTCAACCACCTTAGGCAATTAACACGCAGGAATCAATGCTTTCCTCATTAACAATGTCTTGGCACCCTACTTAAAATTAAATGAGCACCTTCAGGAGAACTACAAGGATCAAACAACATTGATAGCCTTGATGAATTCAAAGCTAATACATGTTGAATCTTTCATAGATGCAGTAAAGGAGAAAAGGGGAAGAGAATAGGAGATGGACGGGGTCATTTTAAAATCCATGATTGACCTCTAACAGAACATCAACACAGATAAACGGATCTTTTTGGCGGGGGTGAGAGAAATTGCTTCCTCCTTTAAAAGTCAGGATGAACAACAGAGGGTCTTAGTGCAGCATTCCGATGAAGGAGAAGACGGGACTAAAGACAGTGGCCCCAAAGGTCCCTCCGAGATAAACCAACTTTCAGGGGGTCAATTTATGACAGTGCTCAACCCGTCTGCCAACTTGGGCCCCCCTGCTAAAGCCGCATCCCGAACAAGTGCAGCTATCATAAAATAACAAACATCGAGACCCTGTCCCACTAAATCCAGTGAGTGTGGTTACTCCACCCAAGATAAATGTACGCGAGATTCTGAAAGAATTGCAGAGTCCGAAGGCAAAGAAAAAGCCCTTCACTATTTTTGGCCACCCTAAATGAGGTGGACCTTCTAAAAAGAGAGACAAACTGGTTGTTTTAATGAAAAAAAACAATAAATATGAAGGCTTCTATCCATCATAAAGCTTGTGGCTCTCGAAGCTTCTTGAGAAACCTAAAAGAAAACGCCAGTAGACACACTACCGAGCTTGGCACAGGGGCAAGTTTAAACATCCGCCTTAGCACCAAAATGCTCTATTCATCTCGTTCTTTCAGATTGAGACTCTATAATCTCAGTAACTCTGAATTTAAAAACAGATAGAGAGGAGGTGGACCCAATGGACCTGTGGATATATGAAGATCTTGAAGTTGAAAGTAGTGGGATGGCCTCGGTGGACCATCTTGAAGTGACTGCTAATGTGTCTTCGGAAAGGCATCTGAGGAGCCGAGGTGAGGAACGTCCATCGTCCCCTTTCCTCACGATGGAGGAAAAAAGGTGGAAGTCGGGAGCCCCACTGGACAAAGATCATAGCACTCAGAACCCTGAGTGCTTAATGGAAAAACTTGTCCTGAAGTCAAACCGGGACCGTTTGCCAACTTTAAAAAAAGACGACATGGCAGCCCGTTAAGACAAAGGTGGGATCGGACATGAGAAGAGACACTGACAGTCGCTCGAGTAATCATGCTCAAGAGTAAGATAGTAGGTCCACTATAACGATTGAGAGAATTTTGCGAGCATCCGATGGACTAATATTAAATAGCTCTAACATCATGACACTTTTACATCATATCCCAAAACTGAGGGTAGTAAATTTGGCGGACATTAAAATAGTCAGCTTTCCAAGTGAACAAATCCACGACAGAGTGATAGTGTTAATGAGGTTGTTATTTGAAGCATATGACAATTTACGAATTCTGGGTTTTGAAATGAAGAGTACTCAAAACATAAGGGAAAGATCCCAGGACTTGAAGAGAAATTACTCATCACATGCAGAAGCCCGAAATTGGAAGCAAGCCCAAAATAGTAGAAGGAATTCTTCATCCTCATGCTCTCAAGAGAAGGAACCAAATTGCCTGTCTAATTTCCAAATCACTGTACCAGGGAATGAAGCTGTGGTACCCAAAAAAAATCATCAGTCTGGGGTATCATTTCAGCCCCGCTGGCTGAGGACACTGAATCATGGAGCTGGCTAGCAGCAGCTCTAGGTGCTAAACATCATGCCTTAGAGCCAAAAGTCAGATAGGGTAAAAATCCTGGAATTTGGATCATGGAACACACAAGGACACAAACACCTTTTTAATGATCTAGATCCAGTCTTTGCCAAACTGGACATTATTTGTATCCAGGAAGCCTGGTTGATGGAAGTGCCAGTCTATGATGGTTATCAAGTCTTCCTGAATCAGGCAAAAAAGGCCCAAATGTGCAGACCTTCTGCGGGCCCCCTGATAATGATAAAGAATGCCCTAAAAAATAATGAAGCTAAATCAAATAATTAACTTGAACGTATAAATACAGATATTACTCTGCAGTTTAGAAGACTCAAAGATCCAGGTTTGCTACTGCTGTTCAAGCTGTACTGGAACACCGACGTGAAAGAAGGGGAAACATTCCTGGAAACAGTAATCGATTGGATTGACCAATTGGCTGGTGATATGTGGAGACTTGAACTCAGACTGTTCAAAAATCTAAAAACCAGGCATAAGATCTGACGCTTCTAAATGATGCAGAGGCTGGGAGTGGATGGAAGAATTGCATCTGAGAAGTCTCCACATGCTCACTGGAAACACCCATGGAGACATACTGGGCAGAGCAACCTGGAAAATAGGATCAAAGACCGCCATCTGGGATTTTCTTTTGTCTCTGTCAATATGCTGCATAAGGTAAACCTATTAACTGTATATCCAACAAAACACAGTGATCATGACCTCATAGTAATGTCATGTATGGGAATGAGACTGGCTAAATAATCCTGCTGGAAAGAATCAATTCAGCTGGAAGGAGGAAGAAATCGCTTGCGATTATACCCTAAAGACCTCCCAGTTTTGACTAAGGATCTTGAGCTATGGCAAAACTATGATATCAATGATGTGGAATACGAGATATCTTTTAGAGAAAAAAGCCAAGGTCCTTTGAAACCATTTTTCAAAGCCCGCCACGTTTCCGATAAAAAGGTAATGGCGCAGAAAAAAATCTTAAGGAAAGATCTACGAAAGATCCAGCTTGAAACCAATACGAACCTAAAAGACCATCTCCAAAAAAGAAAATGAAAATATCGTAACTGGTCAAAATAGCACAATGCACTGACTCTCGAAAAGGATGCAGAAGTAATGATGAAGGCCCTTAACAACTCAAACAGCAGATCATTATGGCAGCTTCTGGATGCAAGGGGACCGAAATGCCCATACCTCCTAAATTCCATCCCAGAAAATATATGGCTGGCCCATTTAGTATCAATATTTGAAGCTAAAGGGATAATAAAATCAAAAGCTGTACCTTCTCAGAAGTGGAATATAAAAATTGACATGGACGACATTTTGTTCCTTATAAAAAAAGCAAGCTGGTCGAGCATGCCTGGGCCGGACGATCTGTCAAATCATATCCTAAAGGTGGCCCCTGAACAATGGACGGACTTCTGTTATATCTTATTCTGAAGAATTGTAGAACTAGGCAAACTCCCCAAATCTTGGAAATAATTGATTGTGGTCCCAGTGTTCAAAAAGGGAGACCAGACCTTTCAGAGAAATTATAGACCAATAGCTCTATTAGACGTCGTTGGGAAATTATTTGCAACAATCTTACTTAGACGTTTAAATGAGTGGATTTTGGCGACAGGAAACTTTGACATAAGACAGGCCAGATTCGTTAAAGAGGTCGGCTGCAGCTTAAGCCTACTCTTGATCAATCTACTAAAACTGCAAGCAAATAAGACCAAAGGAAATATCTATGTGGCCTGTATAGACTTCAAGCAGGCTTTTGATAGTATTGATAGAGATTTACTGTGGCAGAAGCTTGCAGTCAAAGGATGCCCAACTGACCATCTGGTTGCCATCAAAGACCTCTATAGAGACATCAGTATACAAATTAAGCCTGATCAAATGTGTCCCTAACAAAAAACATCAACGCAAGGAAAGGCCTCAAACAAGGATGTCCACTAACACCAATCCTATTCCCTTTTCTTGTAGAAGACCTGAAGCACGACTTGGGGAACACCCCATCCTTTTCAGCCAAGATAAATGGAACACACGTGGGGTGATTACTCTACGCTGATGATTTGGTGCTAGTGGACCAAACTAAGATTGGGCTTTAGAGAAAATTGGCCACCCTGGAAGATTACATCAGGCGAAATGGCCTAAAGATAAATGCATCTAAGTCGAAAATTCTGCTATTTGGAGCTTAAAACAGTAAAAAAACAAAGAAGGAAAGTTGGATCCTAGATGGTAAACATCTGACTGCCTCTAAGGAATTAAAGTATCTGGGCAAAATTCTGAATCCAGAAAAAGGAGAACAAGCCTAGAGTGTCTGCCTAAAAAAGAAAGAGAGGAGGCAGAGGGGGGAGACAAAGAAGCCGAAGAAGGGAGAGAAGGGACAGCAGGAGATGAAAGAAAATTGATAAAGCGCGGGAAGCATCTATGAAAGAGGAGTACGTTGGCCTGAGGGCCTTGGACCAATACGGTGCCATTCAGGTAAACATTAATGATGACCTTAGGGGAGTGGAAGTGGGCCAGGAGGGCCTCCTACCGTGTGCCACCATTAATGGGAGAGGAAGTAAAAAGAGAGAGCACAGAGACCATATGAGGAGTTCATAGGTCTCGCAAAGGAACGACAAAGAGGATGTTGGTGAGTGTCTGTCTAGAGGAAGCACTGATATAGGTATCAGCGATAGGGAGGCCTGGGTTGAAGACCAGGATATCCTTTTTGAACTTCTTCCTACCAGACTTAGTGAGAAGAGCAGGATAGTCAATAGAGAAGCAGTTAGAAAAGATAGGAGAAACAGGTAGCACCATAGAGGAGGTGAGGGAAAGAGGGGAGAGGAAGAGGGGTAGAGGTGAGGAGCGGGAAAGAACGTTAAGGGGGAGACACTAGGGGTGGACACGAGGGGGGGAGCGGTGCAAGCAGACGAGACAGAAAGGGACAAGAACAAGTAGTAAATAATTAAACTGAATGAGATGAAGACCTTGGAAGGAAGAGCACAGCAGAACACAAGGCAGTAAGGTGAACAACAATCAGGTTACCAGGGCATCAAGAAACAGAGCAGTTGCCGAAAGAAACCTAATAGAGCGAAGAGCATAGCAGAACACAGAGCAATACACAGCAAAACAGAGCAGTTGACGAAAGAAAACCTAGAAGAAGAAAGAGCACAGCCAAACACACAGCAATACAGTGCAGAACAGTGCAGTCGATGAGGAAAACATAGAAGAAGGAAGAGCACAGCAGAACACAGAGCAATACACCAAAGAACAGGGAAGCAGCTGAAATGAGGGATATGGCAGAGGAAGGGGAGGGTAAGGACATGCAGGGGAGCAAGGAAACTTAGGGGGCGCGTGGGTGTAGGTGAGCTGGAGAAGGGGGGCATGAGGCACACGCGATCAGGGGTTGCGAGGGACCACACAGGCAGGGAAGCGCAGCTGCGAATGAAGCCAAGGATGGAAAGTGCGAGGAACCCACATGATCAAGGATTGCGAGGTACCACTTGGGCTAAGGATACGCAGGTGTGATTGCGGCAAGGATGGAAGTGGGCGGTGGGACACACAATCAAGGAAGGCAGTGGATGCGCAGGAGCGAGCATGGCCGAGGATGGAAGTGCGCTGAGGCACACGCGATCACGGGATTGCGAGGCACCACGCAGGCAGTGGATGTGCAGGCACGAGCGTGGCTGAGGATGGAAGGGCGCTGAGGCACATGCAATCGTGGGATTGTGAGGTGCCATGCAGGCCGAGGACACGAGACGCGGGCAGGCAATGATGGAAAGGGGTGCAGAGGCACACGCGATTCAAGTTTGCGAGGCACCGCGCAAGTCAGGGATGCGCAGTGCGTGTGGGGTCAAGGATGGAAGTGGCGCAGGCACACACAATGGAAGATTGTGAGGGACCACGTAAGTCGGGGACACGCAGTGCAAGCAGGATGGAAGAGGCGTGGTGAAACGCGCAATATAATTTTGCGAGAGACCACCCAATTCAGGGACACGCAGCGAGATCGGTGCCGAAGATGGAAGTGGCGTAGAAGCACACGCGATCAGAGGTTGTGAGGGACCATGCGGGCCAAGGACACGCACGTCACAGGCAGGGATAGCAGGGTGCAGATGGACACGCGATCAAGGAATGTGAGGGGCCACGCAGGGAAAGGACGGAAGGGGGAGGCATCCTGGAGGCAGGACCATGATGCATGATGGGTGGAGAGCCCATGGAATGCTACCGAGCCCAGGAGCATTGAACTCCCCAAGCTCCAAGGTCTCGGGAGGAGCAAGACCAAGCCATGACACAACAAGGCCGAAACATGTCTGATTTTCCTTGTGTATCCTTGTGTATCCATGCAGAGGGGATGTGACTTAGCAGATCGGACTGAACTGGTCTCATTGGTAGCAGGTGTAATGGTTTCCTCCATTACATCATGCCAGAAGTACGGCAAGAGTGTATCTCCCGAGTTTCAGGAGGTTTGGACTATCGGCAGCAGTGACAGTCTAGTGGTTACGGCGCCCGTACCGAAAGCAGTAACCCGCCGAGAAAGTATGGCCCCGCCCTTGAAGGGAAGGAGCTACACTTTAAAAGCAGGAAGAACGGACAAGTCGTCGCGTTGCTACTCTCTCAGAGATTGCGAAATGCTTCGTAAGTACGCTGTAGGGATATTCTGACTTGTGCTTACTTGTGCTAGTATTGTATTCTTTACAGACTGTGTATACTTATTTGGGAACCTTTTTTCCTTCTTTTCGTCTTGTTAGATCAGCACGCCTTTCTTTACGGTAGCGTACCATCCAGCATCCACTTGGGGTCGGGTGCTTCTTTGTCATTTTGGTGCAACCTATGTTCTATGCTAGCAGGTAGGCGCTGATACAGTCCTTTGGTCTCCTTTGGTTTCTTCCGAGTCCGGGATAGGAAAACACATAATTATTCATCTTGCTGTTATTTGTTTAGGAAACTAAACTGATTTAGGAGGTACAACTTCAACTTTCTTTTACCGTAACTACCGGTCCCAGAATCCTCTCCAGAATTCTTTTCAAACCACCCGCAAATTTGAATACTTGTCAGCCTTCGTGCAGCCAGATTGGGGGATCCTCTTATTTTAGGAATCTATTAGTATACACTGATTGTTATCATTTCCACTCTGATATATCTTTATAATTTGGTGTAGTGTTAAGTACAGTACTTTAAGGCCCTTTGGTCTGGGACCTTATTCTTCTCCACTGAGCGCCCAACAGTTTAGCACTCTTGGTAAGGGTTGAGGATTAGTCCTTTTTCTATTACCTTTCTGATTTTTCACTTCCTTCTAAAACTAATCTCTCTTGTTTAACACATCTATAGCTGGACTGTTTGGGAACAATCCACTACCTTCAGATTCCGGGAGGCAAGAGTGAGTCATACGGCACCGGAAGAGGAAGAACATTTATCTACGCTCTCTAGCAGCGCAGCCCAGGGTTTTTTCCCCTCGTGAGGGTTTCTCTGGGACTCATTCCAGGGTTAGCCTTATTTGAGCTGACTGCGCGAGGAGTACCAGGGGGATTCCTTTTATCTTCCGAATCCAGACCGGGCTACACTCCTTGGTGTCTTTCCGAGATGGATCTTTGCAAAGAGAAGGTAGGAACTACCAGCATATTGTGGTTGTTTATTTGTTGTTGGCCACTAGGGGAAGTCTTTTAGGGGCTTCCCACAAGTTGGGTTGGATTCATAGATTACAGCAGGACCACGACCCGTTTGCTTATGGGTGGTCCTTCAATGGTGCAGAAGGGTTAAGAACAATGGTTTGAAGGATTGCTCAGAGCAATGCAAGTGGTTAAGATAAGTTCTTAACCTTTCACCCATTACATTTTCTGGTTGCAGAAAGGGGCATATCTACACATCTGGTTGGGCTGCCTCAGCATTAGATCTGTAGAGTCTTGGGGTCTGATTTCGAGTTTGGTGGTTTCGGTAAAAAAATGCAGTATTTTGAAATACCGCATGATTTACCGCTCCACCGACCTACAATTTTTGTTATCAAAACACTTCAATTCTGGCTGCTTTGGTGTGGTAGTAACTGCCACCTCACCAAAGTATTGCCTCATGTGATATTAATATATACGGTTAATCCGCTTGCGATATGTATTTTTCTCATGGAGTCCTATCAGAAATGGGGAATAACCTAAGAGTCCACATTGCTCAGAATCATTCAGATCCTTCAAGTTATGGCAAAAACCTCCAAACTTGTAATCAGCCCCATAGAGCTTTCTTGGATGTACTGCGGCTGTCTCCGAGTTCATGGGGTTTTCCTGGGTGTGGGAAGGAATTCTGAACAGACAAAACCTACGACAAGTAAGTGATGTATATAGCGCATTTATGAGGAAAGTAAGATATTCCACTTAGACAAAGGTAGCTGCATGCTTGGGCAGCGGCACATGATAAAACATACTCAGAAACAGCTTTGTCACCATTCTTGAATTTTCTAAATGGCTTTCTGCACCCACAACCCACTCCAGAGATTGAGGGCATTGGACCTTTTCGGCTTCCGAGCCACAACGATGGGCGACACCTAAGGTGTAGGATCAAACCGCCTTTTTCATAATGCCAGCCTCCTCCATGTTTCGCAGCTCTTGTTAAGCCATCGGTCTTAAGTGAAAGGGAACTCTGAGATACTTTAACTCCACAGGCTGGCCGTGGGGTCGATGTGGTGGCGTATTTCAAGCAATCTGAGGCAGACAATTCCCTGAAAGATATCAGTGAATTCATGCAGCAGTCCTTCATTGGGCCTCATTACAAGGTTGGAGGTAGCCTTGCCGGTAAAACCAGCAAGGCCACCTACAAACTTGCAAGAAAGCCCGGCACCCGCGAATTGGCAATTACCGGAGTATTCCGGCCCCGCCGGACCCAGTAATGGTCCTTTTGCAGGTGCCGGAATCGGGTGATCCCCATTCCCATTTGAGCCCCATAGGGCTCAATGGGAATGGGAAAGCCTGTAGCACCGGCACGGTTCATTACTGTGCCAGTGCTACAGGCAAGCTGTGCTCGCAGTGCCTTTCATTCCGCCAGGTCAGACCTGGCGGAATGAAAGGCACCCGCGAGCACAATCAATGTTCATAACATTAACTGATGCACCTGTGTAGATGATGGCGGTAATGGGTTCCCCCTCGGTCAAAATCTTGCAGTGCGCCTGCTGCTGCCTTGATTGTCTGAATCCCAGCACTTAGATGATGAAAACATTGCAATTGTCATCTGAGTCTTCAGGGTCAGGGTTGTCCTCTGTGCCAAATTGCCGGACGTGTGCTGCGCATTGTACCTGGATTCTGCATGGTACTGTGAACATACCCGCCTTGCATAGCTTGACAAAGTGGCCAATGCGTCCACAGTTTCTGCACTCTATGCCCCTGGCCAAGCATCCACTGTGATGTGGCAACACACATCTGCAGTGTTCACAGGTCAAGGTTCTGGAATGCTGCTTCCATTTTCCCAGCTTGGACATCCGTAGGTTTGTGTGAATGGCCCAATGCCAGAATATGTTGTAGAGAAGCAGCTGAATGTCTCTACAGTAAGGCCCGCCCCCCCTGCATCCTGTATGTTGGAAGCCAGAGATTGTGCCATGTTTGACACTTATGTGTGTGCCAATTCTGCAGCGAGTGTTCGAGAGAAAATATCCTCTGAGAAAATCCTATCAAATGTATCCCCGAAGAGACGACAATCTGAGGGAGGAAATCCCTGAAGGAATATTAGAAAGAGCGAAAGAGGAGCCTGTGATGTCACAAGAGAAAAGGGTGACACGCTAAGAAGACTGACTGAAGAAAATGCATGGACCTTATAGAAATTGATGATGAAGTTAAGAATCGAGTAAACAATCAAAGAAGATTGCGTGTGTTTGACGCACTGCAGAAAATACAAGCTGTTCAATAACTGTACCGATGCAGCAACGCAAGTTAACTAAGTGATCATAGAAGCAGGCTATATGTAGTGTATGGACTGCAGGCGAGACCGCCATTGTATAGAAGCTGGAAATCGGTGTCCTGAATTAAGTAAGCCCTAAACCATGAAGAGGAAAGGCAGAGAACTGTGTTGCAGCACGAATTAGCTGAGATTGTGGACATGAGTGGCAAGGTTGTCTGGCCTGGTACCAAAGCTGAAGGCAGCCAAGACCGGTTATCTATTCTTGAAGGCGGAGAACGTGATAAATTGAATCATCCCGTGTTAAGGTACAACGCAAGTACACCATGCGTGCTAAGTTTTATTAATTTAAGACATTTAAATGCTGGAAATTGGCCCAAATCGTGGTCTCCTGTCACGTGAGCCAAGGATGAAAATAGAGTTGCGCATTGAGTTCCAGAATTACGATAGTGCATGCTCGCACTCTCTTATATTCCCAGAGACAAGAATACTCAGCAAGACCAAGTTCAAAGACAATCTTCATGGCAGAAGGCAAGGGTGATGAGAGACGTTAGGCTAATTGGGTGGGGAGGGAGTGTCAAGTCCACCTCCTGGCACCTGGGTCTGAGCTGAAGAAATGATGAAAGGAATAGGTGAGCACAACTAAGTAACTCAAATTTTCAGAATTATGCTGTCTTCACTAATCCAGTAGCAAAAATTAGAGGAGCAGACCAGTTGAAGAGATCCAAAGACACAGGGATCAAACATCAGCAACACAGAAAAACTGGATGGGAACCACACAGTTAGCCAGTTGTTCTCACTCTGTTGCCCTTACAGGGTTACCGGTGAGTTGAAGGAAAGTAAATATAAGGGATGTCCCTTCTGAAAAATTAAAGCAAATAGTATCTTCAAGTAATATTAGGCTTACAAAACCAGTCATAGGATTTTCTTGCGAAAAAATAAAATCTTAATAATAAAAAAAGTAGGGGAGGCCAGCTGTTGCCTCAATGAAAGGAGCTCATAAGCCAATGCATTTCGGAGTGGTTCTCCTTCATCAGGTCAGAGCCCTACCAGGTACCATTGCAAATAAGTATTTTCAACATTATAATCATGTTCAAAGTTATCCAACAGTCCGGATCAGTTCATAAAGAAGAAGACATAAATAAACCAATATCATACAACATTGTATGTAGTCATCAAATCAATATCATACATACCCAATTGGGTGCGCGGAGAAGTACATGTACAAAAATATATGAAAAAAAGAATGATGATACATAGTATGAATAGTGCAATTTACCCACACAATACTCAGTGGAAGAGCCATGAAAGGCAAAAATGATGAAAATACCTTTGTTGTTTGACCAGGCGGTCAATGTCTACGAATTCTGTAAAGTCCAAAATAAACGTTTAAAGCACTTTCCAATGTGAACTCATTAGTGAAATTGTAGTGTCTGCTGGAAATATACATGAAGTTACCTGATACGAGTTAGCCAAGTGCTTCAATTTCAATAGCAAATCAAGCTGTGAAGTTAAGCACATGTGACAGTTACGTCCGTGCTTACTCAGTGATTGTAAAAGACATGCCAGGGCATGTAATGTGGGCGCTTACCTGATGTTTCTGCACAGAAGTCTTGACAGCTAATGGAGGCTGTGTTTGAACGCGTGCCTCCAAATATTTCAGATTGTCTCCATGGGGACCAGTAGGACGCTGCAACGCAGCACACCCAGGGGTGGGGCCACGCCTGCGGCGTCTCACGTCCCAACCTCTCCATGGCAACAAAGAGGTCGGGACGCGCCGGTCCCCAGGAGAACGATCACAACCGTATGTTGGTGTATAAAAACATCTATAAGAATGACTCTGCATATACATTACAACTGAAATGGTGAAATCCATTCATATTAAAATCCATAACACAAACAGATGTGAACACTAATGGATGGCAGCTACTCGATGTTGAGCCATTGTAAGAAAAATATAATTAAGACAGATGTGCTTAACTGGTTCAAACATGCTCTGTGTAGTGAAGTTTCTAGTCGTAAAATGGTAGATATACAGACATAAATAGGTTCAATTAGGCTATGAGAGCAGCCTAAAGAGAGTGTGTATTATACCTTAGCATGTACACAAAATAGGGTGAAGTTAGTGGAAGAAAAGTGATGATATACACAATAGTGTAGAACCTCCAGTGGTGGGGTTATGCAGATATATGCGTATATATAATGGAATACAAGATGAAGCCATCTATATGAACTGTCAGGCCATATATAAAAATGTGAAGAGAGGTAAATGGAATAAAGTGGTGCAGTTATATTGATGTGTATATACAGCTTAGATAGGGTAACATGGATCCAAAATGTTCACTAAGGGGCCAATGTCATAAATTAAGTCTGTCAGATGTAGCAAAGAATGTTCATCTCCTCGTTCATCCCATTTGGGGTGACAGTGCCAAGGCAATCTATCCAGCAAGTGTCTCTTCTGTCCAATTTGGTGGCAATGTCTTTGTGCGGATTTCATTTAGTCACAACTTCAACTATCTGGAACTTAATCGGGGATAAATTGTGTCTCTTCTCCAGCCAAGGTCTTGCCACTGCTGAATTAGGGTTGGTATTCCTAATGCAGGACCTTTGCTGCTCGTTTCGTTTGACTTGCGTAGTAAAGCCCACATGAGCCTTGGATCGAATAGATAATATTGTTGCTGTCACAAGTCGGAAAACTCCTCAGTTTAATCTTCTGACCTGTGTAGGATGGGTAATAGTGTTACCCTTGGTTATAAATCCGCAGTTGGAGCAGTGTAGGCAAGGAAATGTGCCAATGCGACTCGTGATCATCTCTTTGGTCGATGGTTTAGTAGAGACACGTTTGTCCCTGAGGTTCCTGCTTCTCTGGTATTGTCAAGAAGCGAGGTAGTTGAACTTGAAGTGTAGCCGTCAAGTTCTTCCTACCAATGTACCCCTCTAGACACAATAATCTAAATGCAGAGGGATCCATTAGTTGGAAGCACCACACGAAAGGCGAGGCACTGTAAGGAAACAAACAACAATGTCACGCGGAGGTCTGACTCCAATGTACAATGAGTCAAAATACGAGAACAAGACCAATAAGTGAGAATATACCTTTTCTTTTCTAACCAAGGACACAGTTCTGTTTTTTTCTGTATGTCAAGGAAAGGCAGAACAATACCTAGGAGAAAGGGTGTGAAATAGTAAGACCAAGAGATGAGGTAGGAAATGTCAATACACAGGATGCAGCAAACCAGAAACAAACTTACCAGGTTAGACAAGAGCAGGCGTGAAAACAGAGTGAGCAGTCATTATAACCCAGGACCTATCTCTAACCATGACGGCACGAGGACGGACGCAGCAAGTCTCTAGTCCCAAATGTCTATCCCGACGAAACGAGTATGCCTAGCGTTCTAAGCGCCAGTGGTGGCAGTCTCAAGTCTGTGCGCTGGTTTGGGTTATGCTGAACTGCACCTGGAGGGGATATCCTTGTTGGATCCAGTATGCTGGTATTGATTGAGACTGAGTTGTATTCACGTGATGGTACAGGTGAATCCTGAAGTTTTCCTCTCTGTGGTGCGTGTTGTTTCAATTCCGTTCCTTTGCAGGATGTGGAGGAAGGGGTTAGCCAGAGGCAGAGTCGAGGATTAGCAGTCCAGGTTTGTTATTATGCAGGTATTGACAAAGCTGAATTCAGGAGGCAGCGGAATAGTCATAAAGCATTCCGGGTTCGTTATCACGCAGGAGATGACAAAGATATAGTCGCTTGACAGTAGAATGGTCGAAATAGGTTACAGGTTCGTTAACAGGGAAACAAGTACCAGATTTAAGTCAAAATGTGTACGGGGGTCAAAAGCGTTCCATATTAGATACCTGGATTCCTAGATCAAGGACAAGAGGCAATGCATGGGTAGGAAAACAGGAACAGGATGAAGACAACATCAAAAGTGAGCAGCTGCGATTTACACAAAATCAGAAGCGGCGAGTGCGGCAACCTGGAAGCATTATATAGAGTTGCTGTAGACACATTTGGCTCCGCCCTTCCAGCGTAGCGTTGTCCGACGAGTGTGAAGGAGACGCCACAAATGCCATGGAAACCCCCACGTGACATAGGAGATCTATAATGGAGAGGACATAAACTAGATCGAAGTCTGTGCAGTCCTGAATCCCTTGTTGAATGCAGTACTGGACCATTCAGTAGCATGGCCGTCCTACGTTTTATCAGTGTAAGAGACCGTACACGAGCGGTCTGTACGTGAGCACTTCGGGACCCAATCCTGACAGGCATGAGAATAGCAGGAGGTCTTTGAACAGACGTTGCACTCTAAGATCACACGTGAGAGTTCCCCAATTCTTTTTAATGATGTTCTTAATGTGATTGCTCTGCATGGAGAACTTGGAGACATATACCAGTGGTGGTGAATTCTTGTGTTCCTTCTTCTGTGAAAATAACGTATTACAGTCATTCGAATCAATCCTGGTGGTTGCTGCTTCCATGTCTGTGATCTTGTATCCACGTGCAATGAATTTCTTTCCCATCTCTGCTTGCTCTCGTATGTAATCATCCGGATCACTGACTATTCGTTTCACCCGAAATATCTGACTGAATGGTACGTTTTTGATAAGACTGGGCTGATGAAAATGTAGGCGATATAAGAGATTATTTCTGTCTATATCTTTGCGGTACAAACTTGTAGTATACCCATTGGTACCTGTTCTGATGTTCACATCCAGGAAATTAATCTCAGTTCTAGATATTTCATGGGTAAATTGAGTCCTGGGATCTACTTGGTTGAGGTAAATGAAGAAATCCTGAAGTTCTGACTCTGTACCGGACCATATTCCGAAACTCTCATCAATGTACCGGACCCATAGATGTACATTCTTACTCCAGATAGTGTGTGTCAGTACATGATCCATTTCAAATGTATACATACAATAGTTTAAATAGGTTGGGGGTCATAGTGGCCCCCATGGATGTTCCAGAAACATGTAAATAAAAATTGTCCTTGTACTGAAAGTTTTCAGCTATAAATTGGAGTAGGGCCATGATGAACTCTTTTTGTGCTTTCATATCCAACTCTCTCAAGAGCATCCATTTGATGGCTTCAAGACCAGGGTCGCGTGGTATCGATGTATATAAGCTTTTAACGTCCACTGCAAATAGTATATTGTTGGAATCATATCTGGTTGTTTTGAGCTGTTGTAGAAAGTGGGTAGCATCTCTCACATACGTGTGCATTTTCTGAATGAGGGGTTGTAAAAAGAAGTCCACATACTTCCCCAAAGGTTGTAACACACTGGCCCTCATTACGACCCTGGCGGAGGACCATGGTGCAATTTGCACCATGGTCCATGGCGCAAAGCTGCCAACTCCGCCATGGGGGTTGGCGGACTTACCGCCCCATTCCGACCTTGGCGGGGCGGTAAGTCCCCAATCCCCATTTACCCTTCCCCATTCCCATTTTTGCCCCATAGGGTATAATGGGAGTGGGGAAGGCGTTAATTACGCCACCGTAAATTACGGTGGCGTAATTAACAACAAGTCCCGTAGCGCCATGGATTTTTCCGCCTGCAAAAAGCAGGCGTAAAAATCACCATGGCGCTACGGGAACTCGTAGTCAGGCGGAAAGGTACGCCATGCTTTACGCCGGCGTAAACCCCTTTCCGCCAGGGTCGTAATGAGGGCCACTGTCCTTACCAGCTACAATTGGTCTGCCCAGTGGTCTCATAAGGTTCTTATGAATTCTGTGTAAATGTAAAAATTGGGGATTCTTGGATGAGATGTGGTGAGGAACTTGTGCGTATGGCGGTTAACCCATCCTAGATCCTCCGCTTTGGTAAGTAGTTCTTCAAGATTCCACATGATGATGATTGTAGGGCCCCCATCAAGTGGGGCATAGGTGTTAATGTCCCTAGTTGCCTCATGCATTTGGTCTCATAAACACATGTGTTCATAATTACTAGGGCCCCTCCCTTATCCACAGGACGGATGGTAATTTCTTTGTCTTCATAAAGATTTTTTTTTATTTGTCTTTATTAAGTTGTGCAACAAATAATACACAACCTTTACCATACATACATGGTAACATGACCATATGGTGATCTACATCAGTTTTTATGTCCTCCCTCCGCCCTTGCCTCCTCCCCCCTTGGGACAAACTCTCCTTGTATTTGTGAGTTCGCATTATCATGTGATATTTCAATCATAGCATGCATAGCTATTATACATTTTCAAAGGCATTAATTGGTCATTTTCTAGCTTCGACAAACGTGGCAATGTTCTCTGTCGGCCGGAAGGTGTGTACTTTTTTTTATATAGTCCTTATCAAGTTCTCTGGTAATTTTACGATGGATCATTACATACTTTATTCCTCCTCAGAAGTTCTCTGTGGTACGGTGACAACATACTCATTCACAAAATTGTTCCACATCATCTCATATTGTGCGGCTTTTCCATAGAGGGACGCTGTGAATCTCTCCATTACGCAAATATTTGTGGCAACGTTAACCCATTCTCTTTTGCTTGGGGGGAATCCAATGTTCCATCTAACCACCAGACCGGCCCTTGCTGCCAATAAGACCAGGGCAACAATCCCAGTTAGCCTTCTTACTTCACCATCACACTCTTCCAAGCAGAATAGTACCAAGAGAGGTGTTGACTCTCGGGGGATCCCATCAATCTGCCTGATCCAGCCCAGCACCTCATACCAGTACATTTTCACCTTTGGGCACTTCCACCACATATGCCAGTAGTTGGCCCTCTGCCCACATTGGCACCAACACATGGGGTTAGTAGATTGGAACACTTTAGATAACCTGTCTGGGTCATATTGCCATCTGTGGAGGCGTTTGATGGCATGGAGCTTGTACTGGGCGGCTATCGATGCTTGTGCAGCCCCTCTACAAATCTTTGTCCATGTTTCTCGGTCTAATTCCATGTTCATGTCACGTTCCCACCTTTCCCTTAATTGGGCAATGGACCCCTTCCCCGCCTCTATCAGTACTTTATACTTGGCGGAGATCAGATATTTGTTTTCTATTGTTGTGTCAAGCAATTTTTCATAGGGGGTGAGGTCTCTCTGTAACTTCTCCTTCCATTCATTTCTCGTGAGTACCCATTTTAGCTGCAGGAAGGAAAAGACTGTTAATGGGTGTATTCCTAACGACTCCTCGAGTTCGGTGATTGAGAGGAAGCGTCCTCCTCTCCAGAGCTGTCTGTCAGGAAAGGAAGAAGGCGATGGATATGGCAGGGGAAATGTGCACAAAATACACAGTAAACAACCTTGAATATAACAACGTGCATTCAATACCCAAGACTCGTGTATACCACTATATGAAAAGGAATGTAGGGTAAGCACTTAGAACCTCCTTATGACTGAAAGGAAAGTCGGCAAACTCCTTACCCACTATGCTATTACAGATACTGACAGCGCTAAGCCCACGTAGAGGGCAAGCAGGGACAGAATCAGTAAGCTGACACTCTAGACGGTACTGAATAAAGAATTTGGAAACAGTACTCACAAGGACCGGAATGACCACATGAATGCCAGTACTCACGAAGACCGGAAAGACCACTTGGATGTCCGTATTCACGAGGACCGGAAAGACCACTCAAAAGTCAGTACTAACCCACAACCCTGTAAATCAAACAAGAACCCAGAAGGCAGTAAAGGCAAAGAGTGAGGATGACTAAATACCTAAGCCCAAGTCAAGAGGCAAGAAGGAATAGTACAGTGTGGAAAACAAAAGATAATCACACAGGAGCTAGTTACAACAGCCTCCCACACCTAATAATAAAATAGGAAATAAATGTAAAAGTGTAAAGGAAAACATGGCATGGATCCCAATAGAAGGCAAGGATCAGGAGCAGTGAAAACGATATCAAAAGGGAAACTTTCCCACCCATCCAAGGTGAAAAGGCAGGAAACTAAACCTGTAAAGGAAAGATTAATGCAACAAGTCTTTCAGTAGCAAAGGACAATTTCTAGGAAACAGTGAACACAGGCAATTGGGCTACAGCAAAAGGAAAGCTCAGAGAAAGGCTGCCTGCAGACAGAGAAAGGGAGAAAGGGATTTCCAAAAGGCAGAAATCAATTAGGCATACAAATACGAATTCCAGGACAAGGAACAAGAACCACTAACTAGAAACTGGGCACAAAAACTAGGAACCAGGAACAAGGGACCAGTCAAGACAGGAACGCTGCAACAATGACCAGCGCTGGACTGAAGCAGACTGAGGCTTTTAAAGCTGCTTAACGAGCACACCCCTCAGGCGTGTCGCCTGCTGCACCTGCAGCCACAGGTGTTGCCTATCCTCCACCCAGCCTTGTCCTGCAAGGGAGGAGGTGAGGCAGTGAGCCAGGCATTCTGGGAAGCATAGTCATTTGATTAAAGTAGCAGTAGCATGCTGGCTGCCAAAAACCTGGAATGGATCCGGAAGGGAAGTAATTTGGGAAATAAGGTTTTAGCGCTCCCAATTCATCAGGACACTGTAGCATAAGGTTCGGGGGAAATGTCCAGTAGGGAAGAAACCCCAAAACATGCCCCCAAGTGGCGGGAACGGGAGCGAAGGGAGCGAGCCGTGACACTATACCCCCTTCCACGGCCGACTCCAGGCGGCCGTTACTCGCACAAAACATCTTTTTTCCATGACAGGAGCGCTTTGTCTTCAGAAGTGGCACTGACGGAAACGATGACCCACGGGCAGAAGCAGAAGGACTGGAATGAATAGAATCAGGCCGCAGTCTATAAGAGCCATAGGTGGGTTTTCGGTGAGGAAGAGACTCATGGGTCGAAGAAAGGCATGAAGGACTTGCAGGACCCGAAGCAGAGTTGGAAGGTCCAGGAAGCTTAGTCACTGGAAGAGGATATGCATACATCCTTGAGGAGAGAGGTAGGCTGGTGCTACATGCCTTAGACAACGGTAGAAGTTCTGTTAGCCTCACTGCCGAGAGTGGACACACAGGAGGTGAGGAAACAGTAGGTTTCAGGAAATGTTGATGTTCGGAAGAGGAAGGTGGCGGCTGAGGTAGAGGTTCGGATACTCTGTCATCCATCTGGGTAAAGGTTTGTGGTTGAAAGTGACAAAGATTCGCCTGCATAAGTTCCTTGCCTTGGAGGTCTGGAGATCCAATGGGTTGTACGAGGCTGGCACTCCCATTGACAGTCATGTAGCCAGTCAAGTAGCCACCTTGTTGCACGTGGGATACAACCGCAGGAACGTTTGGCATACTGATAGGAGTGTTAGACACAGTACTCGGAACATCAGGCATACTAGCAGCGGGAGCAAAAACAGGCACATCTTGAACTGCAGCAGATATTCCCCTCCTTTGGCTACTAGCACCCAACTGGCGCTGCAGCTGGAGGGCCGTGCCCGTCCCTTCCCTCAGGCTCATGTGGGATCCGGCAACAAAAGGGTTGTCAAGCGGTTGATCCAAACCGGACTCCAAACGCGGACCGTCCAGCCCGCTATCCTGGTCGGCTACTCGTTCGGTGACTGGGCCGTGGTGGCTGGCATCCGTTTCTCTCTCGTAATACTCCAGGCAAGTCCAGCGGCCTCGCATGTAAGGCCCTCCCGAGTCGTGAGCCGGCTTGATGTTTCTGAAGAGAGAGCTGGCAGAAGTCTCAGGCTCAGATGTTGCATATTCGGGAGGCGCTGATGCTACAGTCAAGTAGTTGGGAGAATTGTTTTGTGTACAAGGCAGACATTCTGGTGATCCCCCTGAAGCATAAGAAGGGCAAGATGGACGTTCATCAGTAAATGGTTGGGATTCAGGAGGAATCTCTGGAGCAGAGGAATATGCAGCAGGATCTGACAGTGTAGACAGGTACACCTCCGATATTGGCAGCGAGGCTGAGCAGGATACAGGTCTCTCATGAACTGAAGCCAAACTAGCAGTAGGCTCTGGGACCGAAGACATGCACTTAGAATGTACTACCGGAGGCTCCATGGCTGAAGGATAATCTGCTGGATGAGTCACTGTAGCCGAAGACAAACATGCCAGAGGAAATTCTGAGGCTAAGGGCATGCAAGCTGGAGCCGTCTTGTTAGCTGAAGACAAACTCGTCAAGGTCTTTGGCTCTGACTGCGTACATGGTGAAGGCTCTTGGGTGACTGGCAGACATAGCACTCTTTTATTGATCGAAGATACGTGTGCCAACGATGACTGCAGAGCTGTGGACAGGATTATTGAAGAGTCAATGGTAGTAGGAGGACAGTCTGAAGTTCCAGAAGTCGACAGACACACTTGTGGTTCAGGAATGGAAAGCCCCTTAAAGGCAGTTGACCCCTTGGCACCAGTAACCAAAGTCTGAGCTGTACACCTGCCGTCCCTCTCCTTAGTGGATGACACAGAGTCTCTTCCTTTGTAGAAGTCAAAATCAACCAGAGGAATCACCATAGTAAAGTCTCTGTTAATCAGGATTTCGTCAATTGACCATTCCTCTGTTTTAGCTTCTGAAAGTGGCTGATTAACAATCAACAGTTCAGGGATCGGCTGCCGGGTTTTTGGTTCAGTAATCTGTGGAATGAGTCCATCAAAACATGAATTCTGCACTGTCTTTGACTGCTCGTAGTGACCGAAATTGGCAGAAGGAAGAGCGAACACAGAGGTAGCATCGTTTTCCACATCAGCTTGAATGTCTACTTCAGTCTCAGCAGCTAGATCAAGGGCAGAACCTAGGCCTACAGTTGTGACTGATTCTGTGTATGCCACCATTGTGGATTGTGTTTGGAAATCAGAAGCATGTATGTGTTCAAGCTCAGAGTTATGACAAACTGCTACACAGGAAGCTTCAGGTAAAGGAGTGGCTTGTGAATCTTCAGCTAACAGCAATTCCGGACAAACGGTAGGACAGTTGTCAGAACCTGTGCCCTGAATAAGCGCTGTGCTTGAAAAAAGACTTTCACTCCCAATAGATCTTACATATTGACAAGTATCATGATTTACAAAAGTCTCCGCACTCAGGGACTGAACAGTATTCACTTCATCAACGGATAAAGTTGGAGGTGTATTCAGAAAAGACTGTAACATCTTATTCTCCTCTTTTAAGGAAATGTATTCTTGTTTTAACTCCTCAAATTCTGCTTTTAGCATGTCCCGCATTAACTGTACATCCCTATCAGTAGGCACAGGGGAAGGCATGGTGGCATCAGGGCTGGATCCTGCCCTAGCCATCTGGAAGTGCATTGATTGTATATTGTCATCTACTGCTTGCAGGTCTTGTGATCTATACTCTCTCTTACCGACGTGGTCTGTGTTTCTTTTAAGCAGACTATTGGCATCAGACCCCTTAGCATTAGTGACCACAGTAAGAATCTGTGCAGAGGAGTAAGCTGTAGACTGAGGGCAGAAAACAGAAGATATGCAAGGAACCCCTCCATTCTTCCTGCTTGAATCATGAAACTGTTCAATCTGAGGAAAAGCACAACCGGAGTCATGGGGTTCAATAACAGAGGTACTTGTGTGTATACATTCTAGCAGTGTGTTGTTTTCCACTGCTAAGGCTTGTGCGGACATAGACTCTGGATCAGAATTAAAGACAGAGCTAGGATCAGGCAATGTACGATGGGTCACCCAGTGGGAAAAATACTTTGCACGTAAATACCCATTCGTGTCAAGGAGTTCATTTAAGTCAGGAGCAGAGATTCGATTTTCACGGGTAATTGTAAGGGAAGCTTTCTGTATAAACTTGTTAGAGGCCTTGCTGCCTTTCCTTCGTAATCTGGCCATGTTCAAACGGGAACAACGGCTGGTCATTCTGTCAGGAAAGGAAGAAGGCGATGGATATGGCAGGGGAAATGTGCACAAAATACACAGTAAACAACCTTGAATATAACAACGTGCATTCAATACCCAAGACTCGTGTATACCACTATATGAAAAGGAATGTAGGGTAAGCACTTAGAACCTCCTTATGACTGAAAGGAAAGTCGGCAAACTCCTTACCCACTATGCTATTACAGATACTGACAGCGCTAAGCCCACGTAGAGGGCAAGCAGGGACAGAATCAGTAAGCTGACACTCTAGACGGTACTGAATAAAGAATTTGGAAACAGTACTCACAAGGACCGGAATGACCACATGAATGCCAGTACTCACGAAGACCGGAAAGACCACTTGGATGTCCGTATTCACGAGGACCGGAAAGACCACTCAAAAGTCAGTACTAACCCACAACCCTGTAAATCAAACAAGAACCCAGAAGGCAGTAAAGGCAAAGAGTGAGGATGACTAAATACCTAAGCCCAAGTCAAGAGGCAAGAAGGAATAGTACAGTGTGGAAAACAAAAGATAATCACACAGGAGCTAGTTACAACAGCCTCCCACACCTAATAATAAAATAGGAAATAAATGTAAAAGTGTAAAGGAAAACATGGCATGGATCCCAATAGAAGGCAAGGATCAGGAGCAGTGAAAACGATATCAAAAGGGAAACTTTCCCACCCATCCAAGGTGAAAAGGCAGGAAACTAAACCTGTAAAGGAAAGATTAATGCAACAAGTCTTTCAGTAGCAAAGGACAATTTCTAGGAAACAGTGAACACAGGCAATTGGGCTACAGCAAAAGGAAAGCTCAGAGAAAGGCTGCCTGCAGACAGAGAAAGGGAGAAAGGGATTTCCAAAAGGCAGAAATCAATTAGGCATACAAATACGAATTCCAGGACAAGGAACAAGAACCACTAACTAGAAACTGGGCACAAAAACTAGGAACCAGGAACAAGGGACCAGTCAAGACAGGAACGCTGCAACAATGACCAGCGCTGGACTGAAGCAGACTGAGGCTTTTAAAGCTGCTTAACGAGCACACCCCTCAGGCGTGTCGCCTGCTGCACCTGCAGCCACCGGTGTTGCCTATCCTCCACCCAGCCTTGTCCTGCAAGGGAGGAGGTGAGGCAGTGAGCCAGGCATTCTGGGAAGCATAGTCATTTGATTAAAGTAGCAGTAGCACTGTCCCACCCTTTGAAGACCAGCTTCGAACCATGCCTGGAATCGGTTAAGATTGGGTATCTCTTCACGGATTCCCGGGGCCCATATGTGGTTTATCAGTGAATGCCATGTGGTTATTCCCCTCAATTCCGCCCCCTCCCTCCAGATATCCCATAGTGTGCCCAGTATTGGATGATTTCAGAGCCTCCTGAAGAGTTTGTTTCTGGGGACCCGTAGCCACTCTGCAACAGTAGCAGGTGCCACATTCTTGTTATCAAGGTGCACCCATTGTAACTCTGTTCGTCCTCTTAAGTGGGGAACCATGACTCTTAGTTGGGTGGCTTGATAATATCTTTTGAGGTTGGGGAGCCCTACTCCTCCCTTTTCCTTAGGTAGGACCAGGATATCGTATGCTATTCTATGCTTTTTCCCCTGCCACAAGAATTTCAAAATGGCCCTTTTAGTTTCCTGGAAAAATGCCTCTGGCAGTCGCACAAGGAGCATTTGGAAAGGGTAAAGAAATCTTGGGAGGCAAACCATCTTGACAGCATTGAGCCTTCCGACCCACAAGATAGTAAGGTTCTACCATTTGTTTAAATCTGCCTGAAGACTGGCTATTAGACTGGGATAATTTGCTTCATATAGCGTTCCCAAGTCTCGCGTTAGATTGATCCCTAAATATCGAAGGCTGGTGCCGCCTAGTTCGAGGCCAAGCCCAGTTAATCTGTTAATGGTTTCGGGAGTAGGATATTTTAATGGTCATAATATGGATTTGGATTTATTGATCTTGAACCCCGAACACCTTCCATATTCTCCTGTTATTTGGATCGTCTTTGGTATTGATGACATAGGGTTCTTTATGTGCAAGAGAATATCATCTGCATAAAGATTGACCTTATATTCCCTCCCCTTCACTTGTAGGCCCTGAACTTGGTGGTCCATTCTGAGCGCCTGGGCCAGAGGTTCCACAGAGAGTGCAAAGAGTATCGCCAATAGGGGGCAGCCCTGTCTAGTACCTCTTTCCAGGTGGAACCATTTTGAGTATTCGGAATTGGAGACCACCAACGCTTTGGGGAATGTGTATACTGCCTTGATTCCCCTCCTAAAAATAGGACCCAGGCCCACTTTTCCTAATACCGCCTCCAGGAAGCCCCACTCCACTCTGTCGAATGCCTTTTCTGCATCGACCGATAGGCGAGCCGGGCCTCCCGTCATTTTCTCTGATTCGTGAATTAGATGCAGCATCTTGCACATGGTGTCAGCCCCTTGCCTCCCTAGAAAAAACCCCACCTGGTCCGAGTGCATTAATCGGGGCATGTGCACTTCGAGTCTGGCTGCCAGTACTCGCATTTAGATTTTAGCATCGATGTTCAACAGTGAAATCGGGCTGTAGGACCCATACTGGTTAGGGTTTCTACCTTCCTTGGGGATTACTGTTATGTGTGCCTCTCAGCAGGATTCTGGGGCTATTCCAGTTTGTAGGATTTCATTAAATAGCTCCACCATGAAGGGAAGGAGAGAGGAGATTTGAAGGTTTTATAGAAGCCTGCTGTGTATCTGTCATTCCCCGGGGCCTTCCCCAACGGCAGCCGCTTTATCGCTTGCTCAATCTCCTCACTTGTAATTGGGGTGTCTATTACCTGTATGGGCCTCATTATGAGGAGGGCAGTAAGGGGTTAACGGCGTCGGTAAAGGTGTCGGAGCCGTTAACCCCTTACTGCCCCATTACGAGGTCCGCTAGCGGGACCCACTCAGGACGCCTGGCTTTACCAGATGTCCTTAGCGGGTCCTGCGAGTGGCCCAGCATGCTAACAACGGGCCCGTCCTTAACTGGCCCATTGTTAGCATGCTCCCCATTCCCATTGAGCTCTATGGGGGCTCAAATGGGAATGGGGATGGACCGGGCATGGGTTCCTTGAATGGGGAAATACCGAGCACTCCAATGTCGTAATGGCCCAGTATTTCCCCATTCAGGGAACCTGGACCTGGGTTTGGGGGGTAGCCATGCCCTTTTTAAGGGCATGGCTACCTCCAAACACGTAATGAGGACCTATATCGTCACGGGAGAGCCGTGGAATGTCCACTGCTTGCAGATAATGTTCTAATTGCGCCTGTCCCTGTACCATTTCTGATTTATATAGTTCCTCATAGAACCGCACAAACCTTTCTGCAATTTCCTTTGGGTCTTTTGTTGGAGTACCTCCTTCCCCTTCTATGCTGACAAAGGCCCGGTCTGCGTGTTGGCTCCTTAGTCTAGCCGCAAGTTTAGCGTCTGCTTTGTTCCCATTTTCGTAGTGTTTCTGTGTAAGGAACTGCAACTTGCGCGCCACCTGACCTTCCTCTAGGAGTCGGAGCTCCTCTCTTACCTGCCTGGCCTCAGCTATTTTTTCGGCACGCACCTCGTTTGAGTTGCGGGTGGCAATGTCCAATTGCGCAATCTTATCCATTAGACCTATCTCAATTAATGCCCTTTATCGCTTCTTATTTGCACCTTCTCTTATCGGCGTCCCCCTCTATGTCGCCTTATTAGCTTCCCAAACCACTCCCTTGGGCACGTCCCCTGTGTTGTTGAGGTGAGTGTATTCCTCTATCCCCTTCCCCATCTCCTCCCTAAATAGATGATCCTTCCAAAGGGTCTTGTTACAGCGCCATTTCACCCCCCTGTATGGGAGGGTCAATAAATTCATGTCCACAGTGACCATATCGTGAGCTGACCATGAGATTGGTACTATCTCCGATACAGTTGCCACTCTCCTTGCTTCTTCGGACAGGTATATGTAATCTATTCTGGTGAACGTGGCGTGAGGTGCGGAGTAGAAGGTGTATCCTTCCTCAGTAGGGTGGAGAACCCTCCATATGTCCCATAGTTTATACGTTTTCATCATCCCCGCTACTCCAGCTCAGCCCCCTTCTGCGGGTTTGTGTGCTTCCGGATTGCCGGACTTTCCGTCCAATACTGGGGTACCCATATGTTAAGGTCCCCTCCCAGTATTACATGGCTTGTGGCTTCCAGCATCACTTTTGGAATTGTTCGGTGTAGAAACCTAGCTTGCCCCACATTTGGAGCATAAAGCGTTGCAAGTGTGCACACTCTCTCACATACTTTGCCCACCACCACACAAGCCCTTCCTTCTGTGTCTGCCCATGACTTGATAACTTCCAGTTTCAGCCCCTTTCTCATCAATTTTCCCACCCCCACTTTTCTGAGAGGTCCAGAGCCCCAATATTCTGTTCCCCATCTGGAGTGTAGAACTCTACGCTCCTCTCCCCGCATATATTTGGTCTCTTGCAGAAAAAGCACATCCAATCGTGCCCTCTTGAACTCTCTGCAGACCAGAAATCTCTTCGTTGGTGAGTTCAAGCCCTTTACGTTGAGTGTCCCCACCCTGAAATGCCTATCTCCCAAGAGTTCAGATGTTGTCGCTATTCTTTATATTGTGTCTATGCCATTCGCTCCTTGAGCTCATGCCGCTGTTGTTTTCACTGGTTCTCACTGCCCACCAATCGCTTTTAAAGAGGTGTGTTCCAATGGCCCCTTCCCTCCCCCTCTTCCTCCCCCACCATTCCCTGTTGGTGTCCGATCCCAGCGGGTCATCTGTACCTGGTTGAACTTGGACCACCAGAGGAGTCGGCTTTTCTTGGGGCCCCATTCTATTTCATACATTATAACCTTGAGCCCCAAAGTGTACTCCCTCCCCCAACTGTGGTCACTTAACATATCAGTTCAACTCCAGAATGTCTCACCCTCCGCGTGTACTTCCATGTCCTGATTTTACGACAGGAAGTGCTCTTACCTTCTCCCTCCAAATTTCAATCTCTGGACGTCATCCAGCACGGTTGCAAATATATTGTTATTCCCCTCCTTCCCATGGAGCAGGCACTTCTGCCTCCTCGGTGCGTCTCCTTGCATATCATGGGTCTTTCCTCGCGAACATGTGGCGTTACATGTACTCAGATCCATGGACATGTGTCCATATGGTGTTGTTAAAATCAGTGTTCCATGTCTGGGGACGCATTCATTCTCCTCAATTTCCTGGATCCAGGTATACGTCTCAGCTTCAGATCTTTGATCCGCCATTCCCTATCTTCTGCCCTTTTTCCTTCACGGTTTGCTTCGTCCTCTTTCTCTCCAAACAGGTCAGTCGTACAGCTCTGAATGTCTCTTTCGGTTTTGAGCCTGATCACATTTCCTTCCCATTTGAATGTTAGCGAGAAGGGGTATCCCCATCGATAGTGTATGACCTTCTCCTTCAGCCATCTGGTGAGTGGGCCGCACTTCCTTCTCATGGCTAGCGTGAGGGTCTGGTATATTGACACTCTCGCCGTATCCAAGATGATCTGTGGGTTGTGCTTGGTCTTTTCCAGGACCCTGGCTTTGTCTGCATAATTATGGAACTGGGATAACACCGTTTTTGGCCCACCTGCTGCACCTCCTGCCCTGTGTAATCGATCT
Organism: Ambystoma mexicanum; assembly: GCF_040938575.1. Taxonomy (NCBI): domain Eukaryota; kingdom Metazoa; phylum Chordata; class Amphibia; order Caudata; family Ambystomatidae; genus Ambystoma; species Ambystoma mexicanum. The sequence continues at coordinate 1,191,245,634 of NC_090936.1, forward strand.
ATTTTGTTTCAATAGTGTATGCAGTGTTCTTTTCAGGTCTAGGTCGGTCTCCCCGTCCCGTTCCGGTATGCCAAAAATGAGTATATTGTTGCGTCGCTCACGGTTTTCCAGGTCATCCATTTTCAAGCGGAACTCCTCTTCTCTTGCTTCGATGTCCGCAATTCTCTGGTCCATTTGGGTTTCCATCGTGCTCAGCGAGGATTGGTTGTGTTCCACCTCCTCAAGTCTTTCCTCCATTTTGTCTATTCTTTGTGTTATTTTGTTGACTTTCCTGCCTATGTCAGTTCTCATGTTTTTCATTTCATTCAGTAGATCCTCTGCATCAGCCTTTATTGCGGCTCCCTCTGCTCCCCGGGTCAACATTTTAGAGACCGGGGGTTCGGCCACGTGAGTGTCATGTGGGGAGAACCTGTATGGAGCAAGTCTCTCCCTGATGCCCATGCAATCGTGGCACTTGATGTTTCTCCTGGGTACATCCCTTATAGTACGTCCTCCTTCCAGACCCTGTATTGACGAGGGGAAGAGAGTAGTACCTTCACCTGGAGAAGAGGGCACATGCCCCGAATTCGGGGGCCCAACCTTGTCAGGGGTGATGTACAGTGGTCAGTGATGCAGAGGAGGTATTCTGTCTTCTGAGAGGCCTCAGCTTTAGGAGGGGGCAGCTCCAGTGAGGTCACTCGCTCTGTTAGGTAGAGATCTAGCATACTAGTATTCTCTTGGGGTGAGTGTTGGATTCGTTGGGTAGCAATCCCGGGATTACTACCTTTTTCTCCCCCCCCCCTCGGGATCGGACCCGTTACTTCATGCATCACAAAAGGCATGTCCAACCCTAGGGGACTTGAGTGTACAGTTTATTTATGGAGTGTTCAATTGTACCACCCTTGCAAGTGTTCACAGTGGGTATCTCCTGTATTGCAGGACGTGATGAATCAACCCCCTGTAGTGGAGCTTCTAGTCAGCTCCTTCCTTGTTGCAGTTCGTTTTATGCGGGGGGTTCACGAGCACCTGTTACCTCACCTGCACCTTAGCTCTGTATGTCAGTTCATTAGGTGCTTCAGAGCTGTGGAGGTATTGCCACGACGTCAGGCGTGTTCTTGGGTAATTCCAGATTGATTCCAGTATCTGTATTTTGGTTCAGGGCTCTCCCTTCCTATGTGGATTAAAGGGTAAGATCTACCCAGTTCCTTAACCTTCCTGAGTATAGCATGGCACGACTGCTCCTAGCCGTGTGTACTGTCCTCACTGAGATTCATCTATGTTTTCAGTGTTCCATCGTGTATCGTAGCTTTCAGATGTAGTGATCATTCACTGTGTTTTGGAGAGAAGCCTCATGGGTCAGGGGGAAGCAGGCGCCTTCCTGGGTGCGCGCACGCCCGCTTATTATCCCGTGTCCCTTGGCGTATTGACCTCTGTTGTAACGTGTGCTGGTGCGAGGCGCAGGGAGGCGGGGAGCCGACTCACGGAGCTGCACGTAAGGTGTCAAGGGGTCCAGGGGTGTTGCACCGCTCTGTTAGGCAGGGGTCCTAGGGCTGTTCACTTTCAGTGTTTCTAACCCCGAGTGGTAGAGAGCTCTGTTCTGGCAGGAAGGTCTAATATGCACAGGGCCGTTCGCTGTCCCGGAGGAGGTGTCGTATCCGTGGGCTGCGGGCTCCCGTTTTTAGACACTTCAGTGGCAGCCATTTCTCTGCAGGCATATAGTGTTTGCCGGCTCTGTCACTTGTTTGCCGTGTGCCACCAGGCTGCAGAGCTGATAGTCTTTACCTGCTTCATGCTCCGCACTGCCTTGATGGCATGGGTTCTCACTCTGGGGTCAAGAGGTGACCACTGTGGGGCGATTTATTACACCCGCCTTTGGGATGTCGTCGTCTACTCATCCGGGGTAATAGCACGCCTGTTGTGGCCTGGAATTCTCGGTGCGTTGCGCAGCAGAAAGTCAGAACTTCACAGTTAGTTTTCTCCATGAAAACAGTTCCGATTTTCATCGGATTTTAACCCAGATGACGACGGACACTTTCAGATGGTAAAACTCTGGTAGTCTTTGTGGTGTGGTGGGCCCGCAGCGGGGGCTCGGGCCGCTTTTTGGGGCTGCAGAACGGAGCTCACATGGGAGAGGTACTCATCCGTGAGCCCCCTGGTAGCCCACTCGTCATAAAGATTTTTAATCAGGGTCATCTCATGTGGTTTGAGGTTTTTACGTGTGGGACAATTATAAATAATCAGTTCTAGATCTTTGATGACTTGTTTGTGGAACATTTCTACTGATAGTATTGGTATAGGGGGCATGAAGAAGCTTTTAGCTCTGAATTCCTTCATTTCAGGTTCATTGGTGTTCATAGAGGAAGAGCCACTCAACTCAATTTCGTCAAAGACCTTCAATTTCAATTTCCTTATGAACCGAAATAAGTCCATGTTTGTGTCAAATCGGTTTGTGCCGTAAGTAGGCACAAAACGGAGGCCTTTCTGTAAAATGTCTTTCTCTTTCAAGGTGAGTGCTCTGTAAGACATGTTGATAACTAGGTTATTTTGTTACCTCGTGACACGTTCCTCTTTTTTGGTTGCCTCTTGCCTCTTCTGGTTCTTTTCGTCTGGCCCCTAAAATAAACCTGATGTGGTGGCCGTTGCTGCTGCACCTTCGTTAGTATCACTTGAGTTTGGTATTATACCTTTTCTGCGAGTCTGTTCCCTGGCTGGTTCGGAATCTGAACTGGAGGTATTACTTGAATTATGTCATAGTGGTTTTCTCAAAGGTGGCCAATACTTCTCCAGCCACTTGTAAACTTCCTCGTTGAAATAGTCATACGTATCATTTTTACATTTTCTTACTTTTCTTTACTACAGCTCATTTCTGTAGCTCTCAAGTGTTTGGTTGATCTATGCTAGAATCCCTTCTAAGACATCTTTGCCCAATGTCTCCAGTAGTTCTTTCTCTATTTCTTCTATTTCTGTATTGAGCGTCGTTAAGTTTGCTGACAATTCTTGAATGGTTAGGAGAATTAGGCCCAGCAAGCACTTATTAAGGATGGCCTCCCACTTTCGCACAAACTCCCTGTTTTCCTTGCATAAAGTCAGTCGTAACTGGATCCTTAGTCCTCTTGGAATTCATTGATAGGACATTCGATTTATCTCTTTGCTTATTAAGTATGTTTAATGCGTTTGCCAGATCTGAGTTTGTAGAATTGGATTTGCTGAATGGGGTATCTCTGCTGAGGGCTAGGATGGCATCCGCCTCTTCTGTGGTGAAACATAGAGTGCCTGCACACTTTGTGGTTAAGGTTTCAATATCTTCAAATGACATTTTACAGAAGTAATAGTAGCAAGGTAGATCGTTGCGTGCCTCCACCAGAATGTGTCTGAATGTTTTTATACACCAACATTTGGTTGTGATCGTTCTGCTGGGGGCCGACGCATCCCGACCTCTTCGTTGCCATGGAGAGGTCGGGACAAGAGACGCCGCAGCTGTGGCCACACCCCTGGGTGTGCCTCGTCACAGCATCCTATTGGTCCTCATGGAAATTATATGCAGTATTTGGAGACGCAAGGTCGCACACGGCCTCTATTAGCTGTCAAGACTTCTGTGCAGAAACATCAGGTAAGCGCCCACATTACATGCCCTGGCATGTCTTTTACAATCACTGAGTAAGCACGGACGTAACCGTCACATTTGCTTAACTTCACTGCTTGATTTGCTATTGAAATTGAAGCACTTGGCTAACTCGTATCAGGTAACTTCATGTATATTTCCAGCAGACACTACAATTTCACTAATGAGTTCACATTGGATAGTGCTTTAAACGTTTATTTTGGACTTTACAGAATTCGTAGAGATTGACTGGCTGGTCAAACAACAAAGGGATTTTCATCATTTTTGCCTTGACTCCTCCACTGAGTATTGTGTGGATGAATTGTACTATTCATACTATGTTTCATTGTTAGGTAAGATTTGGAGCAGTACCCTTTGGGGGCACTACAACAACCTTAGCCTCCTGGTAATAGGAACCCAACCTTTGGGTTGGTACTACACAGGTTGGTAGTGTGGTTGAGCAGCCAGGCTTATCTCAAGAGTGGTCAATGTGAGCAGTAGGGGATTTACAAAGAGATACACAGTGACAAGTATCCAAATAAACACTTACACTCAAGGTCTCTTGATTAAACAATTATTCATTTATTTAACAGTCAGTTTGTGTAAGCCTTCTTCTGAAGGGCAATATAATATTAACACTCAAAAACACTCAAAAATACAAACACTGACTTTCTCTAAATCAGTAAATACCCTTTCGGGATGGCACACACACTCAGGTGACCTAAATAGCTAGGACACTGTGGATATTACTATATCACTAGTACATTTAGAGCAATAATTAGATGATTGTCAAAGAAAAGAGTTAATAGAATCAGACAAGAGATCACACAATTATTCTGAAGCAGTTAAGTACTTTTTGAACCCCCAATGCAAAGTCAGTTAACCCTTTCCTGGAAGGAAGGCAAAACACACAAACAGAGGAGAGAAGAATTTTAGAAATCTTTGTAGAAAAGTAGAATCAATGTAGGGCCACAAGCTGTTAGGCTTGTGAGTAGTAGAAGATGCAAGCAACTCTACAGAAGCAACCAAGACAAGTCTCAACTGAGATCAAGTAATAGTATAACAAGAGGTAAGTTCTTTTAGACTGTACAGTACCTTAGGTTAGAAGAGATAGTTCCCGCTGGCTTCTGTTCCTGTGCAGCTCTGCAGATCCTGTTGTTCCTGGGCCTCAGCTGTGGGGCCAAGAGGGAGGACTTCTGGGGACTCCTGCTCTGCAATGGAACAGTCAGCGGAAGAAAAGGACCAACTTCTATTCAGTGGCACTTCGCGGTTTCAGCTCCTCGCGTCTCAGCAAATAACACCACTATGGACTCTCGGCTACCACTCTGGACTTTCCTCGCACCTGGGGTCCAGCACTCTGTTGAGGTGGCTCAGGCTTGGTCAGTCCTGCTTACTGGGAGTCCGGAGGATCTTCCACAGGCTCGGGTCTGACTTAAAAGCAACACACACAATCTGGTGTTCCTTTCCCTGGCACTTCGGTTCCAGCAGCAGCAGCAGCAGTGGAAGTACAGCCAGCTTCGAGAGGATGTCCAGACAGGCTTACTTTGGAGTTGATTGGTCCCACCAACTCAAGGGGAGAAGTCGTCCTTGCAGGCCTTCTCTAGTCAAGGTGAATTCAGAGCTCCAGCACAGCAGCAGGGCTTCACTGGGCAAACCAACGGTCCAGGAGTTGCAGTAGGCGTCTCTTCCAAGTTCTTTTTTTCAGATTCCTTCAATCACACAGCAGGGTGGCTGTCTTTGCCGGACTGCCAGCCGGCCAATCACCTTTGGGTGCATTCCTGTAACCAAGGGGATTAAGCACAGGGTTTTTCAGGCAACTCCCTTACTTTCTGCCCCTGCCAGACAAACTGGAGCCAGAGGCGGGCTTCACTCATGAATTCTGCCAAAGACAAAATTAACAAAGGGACCAAACCTGGTCTGGCATGCAGATTAAATCTCAAGAAGGACTGCTCCAGCAAGAAATGTCGAAAAAAGAAGACCAAGCCATTTTGAGAACAATGGAACCCATGGGTGCTGTACTTCAGCTGCAAACACAGCCAGTGGTAAAAACACACAACAGTATTTAAAAGTAAACCACTGCCAACAGCCATTAATAGTGGAAAGGGAAACATTAAATTGTTAGATGATAAGCTAGACAAAGGGGATACTAGATAACCCCTCCAGCACCCTATTGTAAGATAGTGTGGGCTGGGTCTAGAAAGTTACAAATATATGTAAAGTCAATTTCACTTCACTGCTCTTGGAAACAGTGGTTATCCAAGAGAAAGGTATTTAAACCTTCAGGGAAATCTGAAAGACTTCCCTGTGCCACTCCACTGAAAAAGATGATGCCTTTGGAGTTTGTCAGTCTCAAAAACCAAACGAAACACAGAGTTCAAATCACAGAAAAATTGTATCACTACATACTATCCCCACCAAAAATATCGCCGTATATTTGGTTGTCTGAAACAGTCATAGGCGATATTTTTGGGGGGGATACTTTTTGAGGGTTTTGGGAGCAGGGGTTGCGGGGGATTCATGCATGAGAGAGTGGGAAAAGGTCTCACTCTCTCCTGGTTAAAAATAAAAAAGTCCTAGAATCCAGCAAAAGTGCTGGGGGTCTCTCAGGTAGAAAGGAATTAGCACATTTCTGAGAATTCTCCCTAACAATCATTCTTTTTTTCGTACATGTTTTTACATGTACTTCTCGGCGCACCTAATTGGGTATGTACGACATTGATTTGATGACTGCATACAATGTTGTATGATATTGGTTTATCCATGTCTTCTTTATGAACTAATCCGGATTGTTGGATAACTTTGAACACGATTATAATGTTGAATATACTTATTTGCAATGGTACGTGCTAGGGCTCAGCCCTGATGAAGGAGAACCACTCCAAAATGCATTGGCTTATGAGCTCTTTCCGTTGAGGCAACAGCTGGCCTCCCCTACTTTTGTTATTAAAATTTAATTTTTTTGCAAGAAAATTCTACGACTGGTTTTGTAAGCCTTACATTACTTGAAGATACTATTTGCATTCATTTTTCAGAAGGGACATCCCTTATATTTACCTTCCTTCAACTCAACGGTAACCCTGTAAGGGCAACAGAGTGAGAGCGACACGCTAACTGTGTGGTTCCCACCCAGTTTTTCTGTGTACCTGGGTCAGAGCTCACATGCTGCTAAGTGAACCGAATGTTCCAGCCTTGGTACAAGGGTGCAAACCGATTGTAGAGGGCTGTATAACAAAGGGCCTTATAGTTTAAGTGCCACTTATATATATTGTGTACTTACTGTCAAGACAGATTTCTGAAATCTGACCTGGTGGGCAGAGGTTCAGAAGGCCGGCCCAGTTTCTTGGAACAGGGTAACCTTCTGGACAAGCCAGGCCAATCAAGGTGGCATTGGCAGCGGTCAAGACTAGGTCTCAGGAGGGGTGAGGGCAATCGAAAGCTTGCAATGAGCACACACAGCAAGAACACTACAAATGAATCTAAGTCAGGTGTATATCAAAAATACATTTATTAAAGGCCTTTTAAATCAAACACAAGTAAAGATCAGCAGTAATAACAAAAACAAAACAACACTACTATTAAACATGTATACAGTAACCAAATGGCCTAAATCTATGGCACACAGTAAGGATCCACAACCTGTAAAGAAAGGGAGCAAACAGTGCAAATATCTTTTAGGAAGTCCTTCACAAATCAAACCCTAAATGAGAGGCAGTCCAAACCCGAAAATGTAAGAAGCCTGGTGCTCAAAAGTACTTTCGGTGTGTGGTGCATGCAATCGTGCGGTAGAGTGAAAATGGGGTCTCTTGCAGGGGCTGTAGCAGCTCAAGAAGGTGGGTGAGGCAGTGAATAATATGTTCCCACTAATCGTGGAGGGTCTATCCAAGAGGGCAGAACAGGATTCAAGAGTTGAGAATGGTTGGGTAGCACAGGCTACCTCGTTATGGCAGAGTGGCCCTCAGGCGACACTCATGCATAAAAATGGATGGATGCGCCAAGGGCCACCGGTAAGGGTTGCAAACACTCACTGACCCTCAGCGCACTCAGGACCAAACTTCAGCAGCCAAGTCCAGTTCTGTTGCAGGTTTAAATCCCACAGTTGTGCGGCTCTGCAGCTTTCAGCAGCTGAGTTCCAAGGAGGATTCTGTGGTGGTACCTGGGCAATTTCTGCGCTCCTGGTGAAGGGATCAGGCCAGTTCCACTGCATTATGTCTCAGGGTAGAGGGGAGCAGAGCAACAAGGAACCCACAAAGTTCCTCACCATAGCTGGGTGACACGGCGACCACGTGTTCTCCGGTTCAGGCATACTCTCCTAATTCCAGACTTAGGAATGCTAGGCATACGAAACTTGGCAGGACAGTGCCTTATACCCAGCACTTAGGATCTCCAAAGTCTCAAGTGCCAACTCAAGACGGCAGCGGTTCCAGGGCAAAGGTCCTGTACAAGCTGGTCCGTTCACTGGTTGGCCCAGGAACACTTCAGAGAAGGCTTGCGTTCAGGTTAAGTTGGAGCTGCCAAGAGTAGTTGGTCCCACTATTCCAATGGGTCAAAGTGCCTTTGCAGACCTTCTAAATTTGATCAGAAACGGGGGGTCCAGCGGGACAATAGTGGGCTCAGGGTGTCAAACCTTCCAGCGGGCACCAGCAGTTCCTCGGCTCTGCTTCTTGGTTTCATGATACTTGGCTCCTATCCTAAGTTCGGTGTGAACTCAAGAGATCGACTTGCAATGGGTGTAAGATGCCTTCTCATATCCAGAATTTCATTCGCGCCAAAATGAAGAGGACCCAATGAGAGATCTGCTCACATGCAGCCATCCTAGACGTACACCAATCACATACCACGGTGGTCCCAGTCTTTCCCAGCACACCAGACTCTCTGGCACCCATGATGTGTATTGGAACTAGACAGTCCAGCCCACATCCTGGAGGCACACACAGAAGGCATGCAGAAGCCTGCAAAAGCTTTGGTTTGCGTTGGGATCTGCATGAACAAATAAGGACTTTCCCGGGTCTGCTCAATGTGGGGAAGGCAAAGGGACAAGATGGCCAAAGAACAGAACAAAGGACCTTGTGGAATGGCCATTTTGAGGCCATGCCACTGTCCTGGTCCAAACACGGTAAATGCAATATGAACCACATTAAAGGGTTACACATATGTGAAAATTAACAGATGCCACCAGCACATCTTTACTTCTACCAAAAAATCCTTTGAGGGTGTCTAGGGCCTTAGAAACGAAAGGAAGACCCCACTGCACTGTACTGTAAGGTACTTCGTGCACTGATAACATGTTGCTATAAAATAGCAACAAAGTGAAAGAGTAAGGGAAATAAAGTCTCCCAGTAATGAGTGTCTGAAGGGCATGTCAGTTTCCCCATAACAAAATGAGCAATAGCTCAGCGGAGGGCAGCAGAAGGCTGTGCTCCACTAGAAGAAAAATTCAGCTAGGATTGTCAGACAACAGCAAAAAGTTGGGGGTTCACAACTGGAAGGAAAATTACACATAAATGGAAATCGTTCCTAACACTTACTAGTATAGAGGATGACAAATTTTAGAGGTAGGCATAAGTTGCCACCTGACAGTAGATATCCAGTCACAACCTCACCCATTATAGAAAGTATACTTAGAAGTTCCCCTTACGTGTATCACAACCCCTCACAGGTTTTTCTTATTTGCCACATTGTATGACATCACTTATGACCAATTATTAGTATATAAATGTGTTTTTATGAGATATGAACCAAGTGTTCAAGTGAACGTCCATTGATGTCCATTGTTTATTCTCCATCCCATTCACTGCATGCATGTTACCCAAAGGGCCATAAACTCACAAGGTAGCATTACGGATGGTTCAAGATCCAAACTAGTTCTGCTCCAGATTTTCGGACGATCGAGTATCCTCCACCATTATCTGGAATATCGCAGGGCTTCCTGTGGGGAGCAACCAAATAGAAATAAACTTGCTGGAAGAACTGAGACGGTGGGCCGGTCCCCCTTTGATGAAATACCTGCTCGGTTTCCATGGCCGCTCTGCAGACAGAAGGTGAAGTGGTCAGATTGGTGAGAGGAGCCGATACCGAAGGCCTCGAGTCGATTAACGAACAAATGGTGAGTAGACTAAGGGGAATGGCAAATAAAGGGGATGGGTTGTGATAATTTCTTAGTAACAGGAAATATTGTGTAAAGAAGAATTAAATAGAGCCTAGAGTCCTAACTCAAGGGAGTTCAGAAGCAGATGTCTCAAACTCCAATGGGAATAGAGTGAAATATATAACGCAGAAACAGGTTCACGTCCCAAACCCTGTACAGGGTACATGTAAAGGCGAGAGAGAAAAAAGCGTGATCATTGTGTTTATTAATGTGTAAAGTCGACTAGTCCGTCTGTTTGTTTTGTTGAGTAAAAATATCGAAGAGCGATAGAAGTTGTGAAGTAATTGAAAAACGTTGAGGAGCTAGAGTGACTACCTATTGAAGAGGTTGGTACTAATCCAGAGGTAGAGATAGCTAATTAAGAAATAAGAGGCTTGAGCGACAATTGATGGTACGCGCTCATATTTGTTGTTTTTAAAGGCATTGAAGAGGTGGTGATTTAAGTAATAGAAGAAAGGTCATTTGATAAGTCTGGTAAGTATTGACAGTCAATTGAGACTTGTCATCATGGGAGACACTCCTCTTATGCACTTATGCAAGACACTGAAAAAGCACATGCCCAAGCTCAAACAATATAGTGCGGAATGGGCACAGCAGATAAGGTTGTCATGCTGTGGCCACAAGGACGACCATTGTCAAAAGCGGTATTGCAACACATGACCAGATGCTTGCACGCTGCGTATGCGGGGAAGAAATTAGAGAAAAGATGATCTGTTATAGAGCTCTGGAAAATTTACCAGCAAGAGAGAGAGCACACACCACCTGAGGAGTGGATGCTCATTCAGCATAAGGAGGAAGGTAGATGACAGGAATAGAAAAGAAAGGGAGAGAGAAGAGGAGGAAGCACATACATTAAGGGCCAAAATAATACAGTTTTAAAGGGAAGAAGAGGAAAGAAGGGAAGGAGTAAAGCAAGAAGAACAAAGGCAAGAGGAAGAAAGAAATAAAAGAGAAGCGAGAAAGCGAAGAGAATTGGATGAAGAAATTGAACGAAGAAGGAGACAGCAGGGTCTTGATACCAGTCTCATTCGTAGGGAGCCGGTAAGGCCAAGCCCAGAAACACGATAGGATAGAACAGAAGAGTTTCTTCCAATAAAGGAAGTAACACCGGAGCATCTAGAGTTGCGTTAGACGAGTAAAGATTTGAGGTGGAAAGTATCGGAGACAGGATCGATAAAGCCTATCAACAGTTGAGACAAAATAGCGAGCATGGAACTCGAGGGAACGATGATTGATCCCTCGATCACAAAGAGAGGAGGAAAGCCTGTTGAGTAATGAATATCAAGCATTGTCTTTAAGTAGACTGAACCTGGATAGGGGTGAAGGGGATGATAGTCACACTAGTTGGGGACAAGCAATGTCAGACGAGAAAAAAGAGTCTATTCTCGAGACTGGCGGGGGAGCATGTGCGCTCCTAAAGGATGCCTGCAAATGGGTAAAGAAGTAAGATGGTTAGATCTCAAACAACCTAAGGACAGGACGCCAGATCCCATACCATATCCAGAGCATCCCAGAGGACGATCGTAGAGTGAATAGGGAGAATTGCCACTATATGTGAGCTGGTTAAGATCGCTACCATCAAGGAGATGGTCAGGGACGATCATCCCTGCCATGGATAGGCTAATGATGGGAGCCGACTGTGGGTTGGGGTTTACGCAGTTTCCCTTATTGGAAAAATGGGGAGCAAGACCACAGTATATTCCATGGCCACTCATGGACAAGGATAATTTAAGATGCAAGCTCCCGAGTTTGTCTTCAAGCTCTAGGAAATGGATATACGAGTTAGAAAAAATGACAGGAGAAAAAATGTTGGCCATAGGGGACATAAAAGGTCTCCTATCGGCTATTAATGGGCAAAGAGCTGATGACATATGGAGGAGAGCAGGGTATTCAGCACAAAACACAGCGCATGACGGAGTGCTGTTTAATAATTGCAGAGCAGATGTTTGGTGAGCACTCAGTGCACAGTATCCTGTCACATCAGATATGGGTGCAATTATGACACGTAAAATGAAGGAAGATGAAGACCCTATTGCTTACATTCAGGACATTCAAGAGAAATGGCAGCTTGAAACTCGAGAGCCGTGGGAAAAACCGGTGGCATTATTTTACCACATTTTATATCAGGGGTTGCCTGAGCCAGTACATAGACAAATGAAGAAACAAGTGGGAATGGAAGCCAAACCGTGGGCTGAGATACAGTTGACGATAGTGCATCACTGTCGGCTGTTGCAAGAGAAAAATAGGAAGAAAGATGAGAATAAGAAAATCGAGCAAGCCAAGCAAGTTCAGAAACAAATGTCAAAATGTGTAATAGAAGCAGCGGTATTGACAAGGGGAGAAGGATTGGGAATGCAGGAAGCAATGGGTACATCACAGGTGAATAATCAGCGCCCAATGGAGTAAGGTGGATATGGGTTTGTGCCACGAGGCAGAGGTATGGGCTATAGAGGAAGAGGTGGAATGCAAAATAATCAAGGTGGGATTCACAATGTACAGAATGAGAATCAGAACAACCAAGAAGGATTTAACCTAGGGGGGGGTGTCAGACGAGCACCCCTAGTATGTTGGACTTGTGGGATGACAGGGCACATTGCACGCATATGTGGGATTCAAGGGAATGTACAGAATGGCCAATTCTCAAGAGGGGGGACAGCTTATTTTCCACCATATAGCACACAAACTGGGGAAGGGTTTGTCCAAGATCACACAGTGTATCAGACACACATGCCATGAGTGCAGCAGGCACAGCAGCAAGAGCGAGTACAGATAAATCCACCACAAGAGCAGACACAACAAACCCCTATGCAGATACAGCAGTATGCAAACACAGGACAAGTGATGGCACCCAGAATAGGAGGCATCAATCTGGTAGGAGGAAATCCTTTCACAGGGACGAGCCTGTGCCCACAATAAGACAGCTCACAGGGTGGCTTGATGTGTTCAGTACTATCTGTGACACCAGACCCCCAAGAGGAACCAAGGGTCAATGTGACGATAGGAGGCAAATCCTTTTCTTTTGATGAAACTTAACATGACGATTGCATTCACTGATCAAGGAATAGTGTGCTCCACTCCGGGAATACACTATTTAAACGTAGGTGAATGTATATTAGTGTTCTCAGGGCAAGTGGCTCTGCGAGCCGTTCCAGTACATCCAGAGGTTTTTTTACATGGAGTGAGCATTCTACTGACATGGCTACCTGGTTTAGTGGGAAAAATTGTGAGGATAACTGATGAGTTCTTGTTTAGACGACGAATACCGATGGACAAAGAGGGGGGACAGACAATCCCTATAGAATTAGAAACAGCCATAGTACGAAGGTTAATGGTAATGCTTGAAGGAATAGATGATGAGGGTACACCATGGAAAAGATTAATAGCTCTCAATGAAAGGTACAGACTGACTACATTACTCATGATGATATGTTTAGGGAAGATCAAACAGATGATGAAGTGGTGTTCTTTATGAGCATCACATACTGTATAAGAATAGAAAAGAGGGAAGTGCCACAGCGAATGGCGATAAAGTGGCAGCATCCAGCATACTTTCAGGAAGACTTGAATAAGGTGCCAAATAACCTTTGGACCACAGGCCCTTATTACATAGGTTTATTAAAAGGAATAGGGGAGGTTAAAATTAAGCTGAAGGCTGGAGCGATTTTACCTTGAGCAAGACAGTACCGAAAGGCAGATGAGGGGATATTTCAGACTATCTCAGGTTCATGGAGATTTATACAAGAAATTAGAACGGTTAACCAGATTGTAGAGGCAGAGTTTCCTTTAGCTTCTAATCCAGCGACGATACTTTGTAGTATCACAGTGGAAGCTCAATATTTTACAGTGATCAATTTCAAAAATGTGTTTTTCTTCATCCCGCTGCACAAAGACTCACAAGACTTGACTTCCTGTACTTCCGCCAATGTCCGACTGAAACACTTTCGTATACCCCAGAGGTATTGTGAGTCCTCATAATTCAGTTCTACAGATGGATTTAGGCAATATTGATCTTAAGAGTGCGGTGATATAATACATAGATGACATTTTAATTTGTAGCAACACTGTTACGCTCACCTGGTATCCACTGGGGTACCACACGATACTGGATGGAGGTCTAAGCGCTATCCTGGACCACTCTCTGCTTGGTTATGTGTCAGATATTGGGTAGTGCCTTAGGTTTCTGTGCGTTGAACTCTCCGTCCTGCGTCCCTGTGCAGGGGCGCGTGGTTGGTGCGGGTGTTCCATGGACCTAGTTGCTTCACTGGTCTGTGTGCCCTTATGTCTGGTCCAGACCGGCTGTGACTTCCAGGTGAGTTATAATGTCTTTTCCGTCTTTATTCTGTCTCTTTCTTTGCCTCCGTTTTCTCTGTCTTCTCGGCGTCTTGCTCCACTACGATGTTCCCTAACAATGTCTCTTTTTGTTTTCACAGGGATGGTTGAGATCTTGGAGTTACCACACCAATGGCGAAGACCACGGTGAGTTATTGATGCGCGGAGCGCTGCGCTGTTTATTGGTGTTAATTGCTAACCTGTGTTATCTTCTCTTTGTACAGGTTGTGGTTATGTTCCGGAGTGATGAGCGAACAAAGCGCTGCTTTCCCAGGTAAGTGCTTTGTTAATGCTGACCTTGTTTCTTCTCCCTTGCAGGTTGCGATGAAACCCAGAGATGGACAAGGTAAGAGAAGCGCAGAGTTCTGTCAGGTAAGTATTGTTATTAATGCTGTCCTTGTTTCTTTACCTTTGCAGGTTGCAGCGAACTCCGGAGATGGGCGAGGTAAGCGAAGCGCAGGATGGATTCAAGACTGGTTACTTCACAGGTAAGTGTTCTTGCTCACTAATACTGTTCTTGTTCTTCCAGGTTATTAATGGAATCCGGATCTAGGGCTTCAGGATCGGGCTGAAGGAGAAGCAGATGAGCAGGAGCTGGACACAGTGAGCGTTACGCTGCAGGAGTGCAGAATAACGTGAAGCATGTTCTGCTGTTTGGGTGTGGTTTAAACAGCCCAGGTAAAATAGTTCCAGGCCAAGTAGTTCCAGGCCCAGTCACACCCAAAACACTAGACCGCATGGCTTGGTTCTAAAGAACTGAGCTGTGTAATAGACCTCCATGTTGGATTAAGGACCAAAACTGGTATTACTTTATTCTTGATAATGAGCCTGGCGCCAAAGGTGCTAGGACTGACTCCAAGTATGTTTCTGATGGAGTTTTAAGGCCTTTGTGGCCAGTGTGAAGGGCTTTAGCCCCACTGCTGCCAGGGGGCTGTTATACCTGAGGGGGTCAGAGGCATGGATTGTGACAAACACGGAAGATGAGTGCAGACAGGATTCTTTTGAGTTGATAACTATTCTAGCAGACAAGGGATCTTAGGTAGACAATGAGAAATTACAATATTGCCAAGAATAGGTGTTATACATAGGGCAGTTGATTTCACATGAAGGAAAGAAGGTGACACCCGAGAGAGCTGAGACAATTATGAAAACCTCAAAGCCAAATACAGTGAAACAGATGCATCAGTTATTGGGATTATGCAACTATATTAGAGCATGGCTGTTTGATTACAGTTCATAGACAAGAACCCTTTTGCAAGCTTTAAAGAAAGCACAGGTGAATAAAGTAAAAATAGAATGGACTGAGGAAATGGAGGAAGGGTTTGATGAGCTGAAAAAAGCAATCTGTACAGCCCCTGTTTTGGGGATTCTCAATTATGCAGAGGAACTTTATTTGTTTTCACAACCAAATGGGACAGCCATGACAGCAGTACTCACACAGAGGACTACATTGGGGTACAAGCCTGTAGCATATAACAGTGGTATTTTAGACCCAGTTATGAGAAGACGTTTTCCTTGTGACCAGTTATTGGCAGCCACCACGTGCACAATTGATAAGTCTACAAGTACTATGATGGGCTGCTCAATAGCTCTCTTTGTGGAGCATGCTCTGTTTGCCATTTTAGAGAAACCCAAAGGCACATTGAAATCCCAAAGAGCTGCAGTTTATGAGGTAATGATTTCAAACCCAACAATTATAATTGTAAGATGTAAAATAGTGAATCCTGCCATGTTTATAGCTGAGCCAATAGCTGTCATGCCTGTGCCATGGGCGCACACATTGGCAACCATCATGGACTATTTGTTATGCATTTATCTTCAGAATACTCTTGGAACAACCCCTATTCACACTTTGGTACTTAATTCCCATTTGCGTGACTTTGGTGCTTTCTTATTCAACTCAACTAACTACATGTACCACAATGCACCTTGCTACAGCTATCAATTACTGGCCATTCCCATTAGTCAGCATTGGAACCACAATCGCCAGAAGCCCTAGGGATCAGTGCTGCTTCCACCATCTCAGGACCACAGAGGGAGGAGGCAGATTGTATTCAGGTGTGCTGCTCCAGGTGCTGCCAATTAGCCTGCCTCAGTAAGAACAGGGCGGTGTTTAAGCAGCTGCCTGCAGGAGCTCAGTCTCTTGCATCAAGAGTCCTCCCAGCCCCTTTTTGCCTTTTGACGCAAATTTGTATGCTGTTCCTGCTGCTGCATTTTCCTGCTTTTTGTTCCAGTGCTCTTTCTGGGCTCCCTGTCTTGCAGCCTGCTACACCCTGCTGCCTACAGCCCTAGCCTTTTGGGCTCCCTGCCTCACAGTCCTGCTCCTCTGGGCCTCCTGCCTTGCAGCCTGCTACACCCTGCTGCCTACAGCCCTAGCCTTTTGGGCTCCCTGCCTCACAGCCCTGCTCCTCTGGGCTTCCTGCCTTGCAGCCTGCTACACTCTGCTGCCTACAACCCTAGCCTTTTGGGCTCCCTGCCTCACAGCCCTGCTCCTCTGGGCTTCCTGCCTTGCAGCCTGTTACACTCCGCTGCCTACAGCCATAGCCTTCCGGGCTCCCTGCCTCGCTGCTCTGCTCCTCTGAGCTCGCTCCTTGCTGCTCTGCTCCGCTGGGCTCCCTGCCTTGCAGCCTGCTACTCTCTTCTGCTTTCAGCCCTGACCCTCTGGTCTCTCTGCCTCAATGCCCTGTTCCTTTGGGGTTGCTCCTTGCTGCCCTACTCCTCTGGGCTCTCTGTCTGCCGACTACTACAGCTCTCAGTCCTGCTCCTCTGGACTCTCTGCCTTGCAGCCTACAACAGTCCTCTGCAATCCACTACAGTTTTTATGTACCTTGTGCCATTCGGTACTGCAGCCCTACTTCCTTGTTTGCAGCCCCCCTCTTTCCTGGCTGCTGCTCCCTTGCTCTCTTCCTTGTTTGCAACCCCTTGTTCTTGATCCCTGTCCTTCTCTTCCTTGACTCCTCTGTCCTCCCCTTTAGTTTACCCATTTCTATTGCACTGTTTTTTCCTTCATTCCCTTCTGCTAGATTTCTCTTAGACTTCCTTGTCCTTGGTTATTTCTGTTCTTGTCGCTCTTGTGTCTTATGTTGATCCTTTGTACAGAGCTTGACTGTTGGTTTCCGGCAGGCAACCTCTGCCCCTTCCCTTGTCGCATTTTCTGTTTAACAGACACCCACAGCTGTTGTTCCCAGCCATGAGCAGACAGAGTGGGGCTCTGTAATAGCAATCTGTGCAGAAGGCTGCAGTTTCCAAAGGTCTGTGGAACACTCTTTTTCCATATCTGCATACACCCCAAGTGGGAATCCAGTTTGGTTGTATCTTTGTATTTTCTGCCCCTTTCTGTTCACAACTACAGTTGCCTACTTTTCTTTCTTGAGTAGTTTCCTGCTGTGTGTGTACTTATCTGTCACCTTACATCAGCACAGCCACCCAAACCCTTCCTGGGGGCCCTCTGCCACTCTTGACAGAGTGCCATCCTTGACAATAGCAGAAGGTTATCATGTGCATGCCTGTGTTAATTATGTTGAATTTTATGATGACATACCCCGTGTGAAGGAAAATGCTTTAGCAGGAGGGGAAGTTCTCTTTATTGATGATTCTTTGAAAATTGATCAGACTAGTGGGGAAAGGCATTCAGGCGCAGCAGTGATAAGACACAAATTAATTGGAGAATTTAAAGTTGTAGCAAGTGCAAGGCTACCGTCTCACTTTTCAGCGCAAGCAGCAGCATTGGTTGCGCTTATTGTCGCACTTGAGAACGACAAAGGGCAGGAAGTAACAGTGTACAGTGACTGCGCCTATGTGATGTCAACCGTACATGCAGGAGTGTCACGTTGGAAAAGGAGGGGCTACCTCCGTGCGGACGGCACTCCAGTACAGCACGCATCCTTATTGGACAGGCTTATTAAGGCACTAAAACTTTCAGTAGCTATAACGGTCATTAAGTGCAAACAGATTCTGAAGCCGATTCATGGAATTATTAGCGCGGCGCAAGTGGGCAAAAACGAGCGAATCGCAGTGGAATAGCGAAAATCGCAGTGCAAGTGCGAAAATCGCACGAAAAGCAGCGCACATCGATTCATGGAAGGCCGTGCGCGAGAAAACCATCGGATGTGCGATAAAAAAGTGCGCGGCGCACGTTGGCGCACAGGCCATCTAACGGCGTGCGCCAGGTTACAGCGAAAATCGCACAGGCCACAGCAAAAATCGCACATAGCGCGGTGCACTCAACAAAAGTAGGCGGAACACGGGGCGTAACACTCGGAATGGGGAACAACTTGCCAAAATGTGGGCGTCACAGGGGAAGCACAGGGTACAAGTGCGCGGAACGCCCACACACTCGCCTACAACACGTATTCATGGAATAGAATAGGGCAAAAAAGCGCACGCTCAAACCAGCGCACAGGCACAAACACGACCACCACAAGAAAGCAGGCGGTAGCGTCTCTGCGCCTGTAAGAAATGTGCGCCAAAAGGTGCGCCAACAAATAGCACCTATATACAGCCATGATGAATGCCCAATACTGTGGCCCTCCAGGACAAATGACGTGCAAAGGGGTACCCACAAACACAGACACGCGCTGACAGAAAAAAAATGTGTGCGTGTATACCGGGGTGCGCGGGAAGTCTCACACGCGAATTGGCCGGGTACGTTGATTACAGGGGTGCGCGGGAAGTACCACACGCGATTTGTCAGGGTACGTGGATTTCAGGGGTGCGCGGGAAGTCCCACACGCGATTAGGCAGGGTACGTGGATTTCAGGGGTGCGCGGGAAGTTCCACACGCGATTTGGCCGGGTACGTGGATTTCAGGGGTGCGCGGGAAGTCCCACACGCGATTAGTCAGTGTACTTGGATTGCAGGGGTGCGCGGGAAGTTACACACGCGATTTGGCCGTGTACGTGGATTTCAGAGGTGCGCGGGAAGTACCAACCGCGATTTGTCAGGGTACGTGGATTTCAGGGGTGCGCGGGAAGTTACACACGCGATTTGGCCGGGTACGTGGATTTCAGGGGTGCGCGGGAAGTTCCACACGCGATTTGGCCGGGTACATGGATTTCAGGGGTGCGCGGGAAGTACCACACGCGATTTGTCAGGGTACGTGGATTTCAGGGGTGCGCGGGAAGTTACACACACGATTTGGCCCTGTACGTGGATTTCAGGGGTGCGCGGGAAGTACCACACGCGATTTGTCAGGGTACGTGGATTTCAGAGGTGCGCGGGAAGTTACACACGCTATTTGGCCGGGTACGTGGATTTCAGGGGTGCACGGGAAGTTCCACACGCGATTTGGCTGGGTACATGGATTTCAGGGGTGTGCGGGAAGTACCACACGCGATTTGTCAGGGTACGTGGATTTCAGGGGTGCGCGGGAAGTTACACACGCGATTTGGCCGTGTACGTGGATTTCAGGGGTGCGCGGGACGTACCACACGCGATTTGTCAGGGTACGTGGATTTCAGGGGTGCGCGGGAAGTTACACACGCGATTTGGCAGGGTACGTGGATTTCAGGGGTGCGCGGGAAGGTCCACACGCGATTTGGCCATGTACGTGGATTTCAGGGGTGCGCGGGAAGTACCACACGCGATTTGTCAGGGTACGTGGATTGCAGGGGTGCGCGGGAAGTTCCACACGCGATTTGGCTGTGTGCTCCCTATTACCTGTACACCCTCCACGGCCCCTGCAGGCAGCACACACCACTGGGTACTACCCTGCACACCTGCTCATGTCATCCACCACCCCCACCCCCCCAGCCACCAGGGGCACCCTCCACCAGGCCCCCACCCATGTCACCCACCACCCCCACCCCCCAGCAGTGCAGGGGCATCCTCCACCAGGCCCCACCCATGTCTCCCACCACCCCCACCTCCCAGCACTGTGGGGCACCTGCCAGGAGGCCCCCACCCATGTCCAACCCATGTCTCCCACCACCCCCACCCCCCAGCACTGTGGGGCACCTGCCAGCAGGCCCCCGCCCATGTCTCCCACCACCCCCACCCCCCAGCAGTGCAGGGGCATCCTCCACCAGGCCACCACCCATGTCTCCCACCACCCCCACCCCCCAGCCACCAGGGGCACCCTCCACCAGGCCCCCACCCATGTCACCCACCACCCCCACCCCCCAGCCACCAGGGGCACCCTCCACCAGGCCCCCACCCATGTCACCCACCACCCCCACCCCCCAGCAGTGCAGGGGCATCCTCCACCAGGCCACCACCCATGTATCCCACCACCCCCACCCCCCAGCCACCAGGGGCACCCTCCACCAGGCCCCCACCCATGTCACCCACCACCCCCACCCCCCAGCCACCAGGGGCACCCTCCACCAGGCCCCCACCCATGTCTCCCACCACCCCCACCTCCCAGCAGTGCAGGGGCAGCCTCCACCAGGCCCCCACCCATGTCTCTCACCACCCCCACCCCCAGCAGTGAGGGGGCATCCTCCACCAGGCCCCCACCCATGTCTCCCACCACCCCCACCCCCAGCAGTGCAGGGGCATCCTCCACCAGGCCCCCACACATGTCTCCCACCACCCCCACCCCCCAGGGGCACCCTCCACCAGGCCCCCACCCATGTCTCCCACCACCCCCACCCCCCAGCAGTGCAGGGGCAGCCTCCACCAGGCCCCCACCCATGTCTCCCACCACCCCCACCCCCCAGCAGTGCAGGGGCATCCTCCACCAGGCCCCCACCCATGTCTCCCACCACCCCCACCCCCCAGCCACCAGGGGCACCCTCCACCAGGCCCCCACCCATGTCTCCCACCACCCCCAGCCACCAGGGGCACCCTCCACCAGGCCCCCACCCATGTCACCCACCACCCCCACCCCCCAGCAGTGCAGGGGCATCCTCCACCAGGCCCCCACCCATGTCTCCCACCACCCCCACCCCCCAGCCACCAGGAGCACCCTCCACCAGGCCCCCACCCATGTCTCCCACCACCCCCACCTCCCAGCAGTGCAGGGGCAGCCTCCACCAGGCCCCCACCCATGTCTCTCACCACCCCCACCCCCAGCAGTGCAGGGGCATCCTCCACCAGGCCCCCACCCATGTCTCCCACCACCCCCACCCCCAGCAGTGCAGGGGCATCCTCCACCAGGCCCCCACCCATGTCTCCCACCACCCCCAACCCCCAGGGGCACCCTCCACCAGGCCCCCACCCATGTCTCCCACCACCCCCACCCCCCAGCAGTGCCGGGGCAGCCTCCACCAGGCCCCCACCCATGTCTCCCACCACCCCCACCCCCCAGCAGTGCAGGGGCATCCTCCACCAGGCCCCCACCCATGTCTCCCACCACCCCCACCCCCCAGCACTGTGGGGCACCTGCCAGCAGGCCCCCACCCATGTCTCCCACCACCCCCACCCCCCAGCCACCAGGGGCACCCTCCACCAGGCCCCCACCCATGTCACCCACCACCCCCACCCCCCAGCAGTGCAGGGGCATCCTCCACCAGGCCCCCACCCATGTCTCCCACCACCCCCACCCCCCAGCCACCAGGGGCACCCTCCACCAGGCCCCCACCCATGTCACCCACCACCCCCACCCCCCAGCCACCAGGGGCACCCTCCACCAGGCCCCCACCCATGTCTCCCACCACCCCCACCCCCCAGCAGTGCAGGGGCAGCCTCCACCAGGCCCCCACCCATGTCTCCCACCACCCCCACCCCCCAGCAGTGCAGGGGCATCCTCCACCAGGCCCCCACCCATGTCTCCCACCACCCCCACCCCCCAGGGGCACCCTCCACCAGGCCCCCACCCATGTCTCCCACCACCCCCACCCCCCAGCAGTGCAGGGGCAGCCTCCACCAGGCCCCCACCCATGTCTCCCACCACCCCCACCCCCCAGCAGTGCAGGGGCATCCTCCACCAGGCCCCCACCCATGTCTCCCACCACCCCCACCCCCCAGCACTGTGGGGCACCTGCCAGCAGGCCCCCACCCATGTCTCCCACCACCCCCACCCCCCAGCCACCAGGGGCACCCTCCACCAGGCCCCCACCCATGTCACCCACCACCCCCACCCCCCAGCAGTGCAGGGGCATCCTCCACCAGGCCCCCACCCATGTCTCCCACCACCCCCACCCCCCAGCCACCAGGGGCACCCTCCACCAGGCCCCCACCCATGTCACCCACCACCCCCACCCCCCAGCCACTAGGGGCACCCTCCACCAGGCCCCCACCCATGTCTCCCACCACCCCCACCCCCCAGCAGTGCAGGGGCAGCCTCCACCAGGCCCCCACCCATGTCTCCCACCACCCCCACCCCCCAGCAGTGCAGGGGCATCCTCCACCAGGCCCCCACCCATGTCTCCCACCACCCCCACCCCCCAGCCACCAGGGGCACCCTCCACCAGGCCCCCACCCATGTCACCCACCACCCCCACCCCCCAGCAGTGCAGGGGCATCCTCCACCAGGCCCCCACCCATGTCTCCCACCACCCCCACCCCCCAGCCACCAGGGGAACCCTCCACCAGGCCCCTACCCATGTCTCCCACCACCCCCACCCACCAGCACTGTGGGGCACCTGCCAGCAGGCCCCCACCCATGTCTCCAACCACCCCCACCCCCTAGCCACCAGGGGCACCCTCCACCAGGCCCCCACCCATGTCACCCACCATCCCCACCCCCCAGCAGTGCAGGGGCATCCTCCACCAGGCCCCCACCCATGTCTCCCACCACCCCCACCCCCCAGCCACCAGGGGCACCCTCCACCAGGCCCCCACCCATGTCTCCCACCACCCCCACCCCCCAGCAGTGCAGGGGCATCCTCCACCAGGCCCCCACCCATGTCTCCCACCACCCCCACCCCCCAGCCACCAGGGGCACCCTCCACCAGGCCCCCACCCATGTCACCCACCACCCCCACCCCCCAGCAGTGCAGGGGCATCCTCCACCAGGCCCCCACCCATGTCTCCCACCACCCCCACCCCCCAGGGGCACCCTCCACCAGGCCCCCACCCATGTCTCCCACCACCCCCACCCCCCAGCAGTGCAGGGGCAGCCTCCACCAGGCCCCCACCCATGTCACCCACCACCCCCACCCCCCAGCAGTGCAGGGGCATCCTCCACCAGGCCCCACCCATGTCTCCCACCACCCCCACCTCCCAGCACTGTGGGGCACCTGCCAGGAGGCCCCCACCCATGTCCAACCCATGTCTCCCACCACCCCCACCCCCCAGCACTGTGGGGCACCTGCCAGCAGGCCCCCGCCCATGTCTCCCACCACCCCCACCCCCCAGCAGTGCAGGGGCATCCTCCACCAGGCCACCACCCATGTCTCCCACCACCCCACCCCCAGCCACCAGGGGCACCCTCCACCAGGCCCCCACCCATGTCACCCACCACCCCCACCCCCCAGCCACCAGGGGCACCCTCCACCAGGCCCCCACCCATGTCTCCCACCACCCCCACCCCCCAGCAGTGCAGGGGCATCCTCCACCAGGCCCCCACCCATGTCT
The DNA here is from genome assembly GCF_040938575.1 of Ambystoma mexicanum. NCBI lineage: Eukaryota > Metazoa > Chordata > Amphibia > Caudata > Ambystomatidae > Ambystoma > Ambystoma mexicanum. The sequence continues at coordinate 1,191,269,147 of NC_090936.1, forward strand.
CCCACCACCCCCAGCCACCAGGGGCACCCTCCACCAGGCCCCCACCCATGTCACCCACCACCCCCACCCCCCAGCAGTGCAGGGGCATCCTCCACCAGGCCCCCACCCATGTCTCCCACCACCCCCACCCCCCAGGGGCACCCTCCACCAGGCCCCCACCCATGTCTCCCACCACCCCCACCCCCCAGCAGTGCAGGGGCAGCCTCCACCAGGCCCCCACCCATGTCACCCACCACCCCCACCCCCCAGCAGTGCAGGGGCATCCTCCACCAGGCCCCACCCATGTCTCCCACCACCCCCACCTCCCAGCACTGTGGGGCACCTGCCAGGAGGCCCCCACCCATGTCCAACCCATGTCTCCCACCACCCCCACCCCCCAGCACTGTGGGGCACCTGCCAGCAGGCCCCCGCCCATGTCTCCCACCACCCCCACCCCCCAGCAGTGCAGGGGCATCCTCCACCAGGCCACCACCCATGTCTCCCACCACCCCCACCCCCAGCCACCAGGGGCACCCTCCACCAGGCCCCCACCCATGTCACCCACCACCCCCACCCCCCAGCCACCAGGGGCACCCTCCACCAGGCCCCCACCCATGTCACCCACCACCCCCACCCCCCAGCAGTGCAGGGGCATCCTCCACCAGGCCACCACCCATGTATCCCACCACCCCCACCCCCCAGCCACCAGGGGCACCCTCCACCAGGCCCCCACCCATGTCACCCACCACCCCCACCCCCCAGCCACCAGGGGCACCCTCCACCAGGCCCCCACCCATGTCTCCCACCACCCCCACCTCCCAGCAGTGCAGGGGCAGCCTCCACCAGGCCCCCACCCATGTCTCTCACCACCCCCACCCCCAGCAGTGAAGGGGCATCCTCCACCAGGCCCCCACCCATGTCTCCCACCACCCCCACCCCCAGCAGTGCAGGGGCATCCTCCACCAGGCCCCCACCCATGTCTCCCACCACCCCCACCCCCCAGGGGCACCCTCCACCAGGCCCCCACCCATGTCTCCCACCACCCCCACCCCCCAGCAGTGCAGGGGCAGCCTCCACCAGGCCCCCACCCATGTCTCCCACCCCCCCCACCCCCCAGCAGTGCAGGGGCATCCTCCACCAGGCCCCCACCCATGTCTCCCACCACCCCCACCCCCCAGCCACCAGGGGCACCCTCCACCAGGCCCCCACCCATGTCTCCCACCACCCCCACCCCCCAGCCACCAGGGGCACCCTCCACCAGGCCCCCACCCATGTCACCCACCACCCCCACCCCCCAGCAGTGCAGGGGCATCCTCCACCAGGCCCCCACCCATGTCTCCCACCACCCCCAGCCACCAGGGGCACCCTCCACCAGGCCCCCACCCATGTCTCCCACCACCCCCACCTCCCAGCAGTGCAGGGGCAGCCTCCACCAGGCCCCCACCCATGTCTCACCACCCCCACCCCCAGCAGTGCAGGGGCATCCTCCACCAGGCCCCCACCCATGTCTCCCACCACCCCCACCCCCAGCAGTGCAGGGGCATCCTCCACCAGGCCCCCACCCATGTCTCCCACCACCCCCACCCCCCAGCAGTGCAGGGGCAGCCTCCACCAGGCCCCCACCCATGTCTCCCACCACCCCCACCCCCCAGCAGTGCAGGGGCATCCTCCACCAGGCCCCCACCCATGTCTCCCACCACCCCCACCCCCCAGCACTGTGGGGCACCTGCCAGCAGGCCCCCACCCATGTCTCCCACCACCCCCACCCCCCAGCCACCAGGGGCACCCTCCACCAGGCCCCCACCCATGTCACCCACCACCCCCACCCCCCAGCAGTGCAGGGGCATCCTCCACCAGGCCCCCACCCATGTCTCCCACCACCCCCACCCCCCAGCCACCAGGGGCACCCTCCACCAGGCCCCCACCCATGTCACCCACCACCCCCACCCCCCAGCCACCAGGGGCACCCTCCACCAGGCCCCCACCCATGTCTCCCACCACCCCCACCCCCCAGCAGTGCAGGGGCAGCCTCCACCAGGCCCCCACCCATGTCTCCCACCACCCCCACCCCCCAGCAGTGCAGGGGCATCCTCCACCAGGCCCCCACCCATGTCTTCCACCACCCCCACCCCCCAGCCACCAGGGGCACCCTCCACCAGGCCCCCACCCATGTCACCCACCACCCCCACCCCCCAGCAGTGCAGGGGCATCCTCCACCAGGCCCCCACCCATGTCTCCCACCACCCCCACCCCCCAGCCACCAGGGGCACCCTCCACCAGGCCCCTACCCATGTCTCCCACCACCCCCACCCCCCAGCACTGTGGGGCACCTGCCAGCAGGCCCCCACCCATGTCTCCAACCACCCCCACCCCCTAGCCACCAGGGGCACCCTCCACCAGGCCCCCACCCATGTCACCCACCATCCCCACCCCCCAGCAGTGCAGGGGCATCCTCCACCAGGCCCCCACCCATGTCTCCCACCACCCCCACCCCCCAGCCACCAGGGGCACCCTCCACCAGGCCCCCACCCATGTCTCCCACCACCCCCACCCCCCAGCAGTGCAGGGTCATCCTCCACCAGGCCCCCACCCATGTCTCCCACCACCCCCACCCCCCAGCCACCAGGGGCACCCTCCACCAGGCCCCCACCCATGTCACCCACCACCCCACCCCCCAGCAGTGCAGGGGCATCCTCCACCAGGCCCCCACCCATGTCTCCCACCACCCCCACCCCCCAGCACTGTGGGGCACCTGCCAGCAGGCCCCCACCCATGTCGACCACCACCCCCACCCCCCAGCAGTGCAGGGGCAGCCTCCACCAGGCCCCCACCCATGTCTCTCACCACCCGCACCCCCCAGCACTGTGGGGCACCTGCCAGCAGGCCCCCACCCATGTCTCCCACCACCCCCACCCCCCAGCAGTGCAGGGGCAGCCTCCACCAGGCCCCCACCCATGTCTCCCACCACCCCCACCCCCCCGCACTGTGGCGCACCTGCCAGCAGGCCCCCACCCATGTCTCCCACCACCCCCACCCCCCAGCAGTGCAGGGGCAGCCTCCACCAGGCCCCCACCCATGTCTCTCACCACCCCCACCCCCCAGCAGTGCAGGGGCATCCTCCACCAGGCCCCCACCCATGTCTCCCACCACCCCCACACCCCAGCAGTGCAGGGGCATCCTCCACCAGGCCCCCACCCATGTCTCCCACCACCCCCACCCCCCAGGGGCACCCTCCACCAGGCCCCCACCCATGTCTCCCACCACCCCGCCCCCCAGCAGTGCAGGGGCAGCCTCCACCAGGCCCCCACCCATGTCTCCCACCACCCCCACCCCCCAGCAGTGCAGGGGCATCCTCCACCAGGCCCCCACCCATGTCTCCCACCACCCCCACCCCCCAGCCACCAGGGGCACCCTCCACCAGGCCCCCACCCATGTCACCCACCACCCCCACCCCCCAGCAGTGCAGGGGCATCCTCCACCAGGCCCCCACCCATGTCTCCCACCACCCCCACCCCCCAGCCACCAGGGGCACCCTCCACCAGGCCCCCACCCATGTCACCCACCACCCCCACCCCCCAGCAGTGCAGGGGCATCCTCCACCAGGCACCCACACATGTCCCCCTGCCCCCAGGTCCTGACGATACTCAATCATGGCAGTAATGGGCAGCATACCCAGCACAAACACCCAGGCAAGGATTGCATCCACCCACATAGTGAATGCAATTACATGATACAACCCCAATGGCAAGTATGTAAATGAACACATGTCCGTCACACACACATACACAATGGGTGCAAGTGAATGTCAAAACCCATATCATGACATGTATGAAACCAATGAGAAAATACCACAAGTGAAAGTTAAAAAAACATGTATTAAAGATGAAAAATAAGAAAACAAATCAAACATACAACAATGGGGATAACAAAATAAATGGTCCATGTCCGAGAACAAATGTAAAAATAAAAAAAACAAAGTAATCCAAAAACAAATGTTGTCCAAAGCAATATCCTGTGGAAGGAAAATAATGAAAAACCATTTCCTCATGGTGAACACAATAATTAATAAAAAAAATGTTTCTTCAAAAAGCAAACTATATACAAGAATATTCCAGGGTCCATGAGCCCAACACCATAAATGAAACCTACTACTACCTAATGAAAAAAATATATACAAAAAAGTGGCCATTGTCCGAGCGGTCCAAAAAAATAAAAATGAATAAAGGAAACCTAACACTAACTAACTAAATAACTATATACAAAGGCAGCGGGCAAGTCCTGCGGCTCACTCGGTGATGTTGCTGGCCAGGGCATCATCGAACTCCATGTCGATGTCCTGGAGGCGGGACTCTGTCCTGGCCCGAGGTCTCGCAGGGATAACCCCATGTTCAGCTCAAACTCCCTGCGAGCTTCCTCGAGGCACTCAGCCCGCCTCAACGCCCGACGCATGGAGAACTCCGCCCTGACCATGGTGAGCCGCTCCTCTTCCGCCCGCTGCCGCTCCGCACCTATCCGCTGGACCAACTGCTCCCACACGGAAGACACCACCATCCCAGGGTTGCCCTGCCCTCCGGCCGATGCCTGCCCCTCTGATCTTGATGGCCCCGAGCCATGATGCCTCCCACGTCGAGCCTGCTGCTGCCTCCGACGCCACTGCCTCTGCCAGCACGACGGCATCCAGGCTGATGGAAACCACCGACGCCGTCGTGCACGTGCCCTGCCCGATGATGCTGTCACGTCTTCCATCTGCTGGGGTCCAGTTGCTGTGTTGTCCACCCCTGCTGGACCTCCGACTCCCAACTGTGGCAGGGATGGGATCCCCACCGAGCTGGCTGCATTGGTCGGGGCAGGTCCACAGGGGGCCCTGGTGGCATCTGGGCCGGAAGACGGCAAGGAGAACGACTGGTGTATAGCCTGCACAGAGGAGGAGAGGGCCGCCAGATTGGCCAACACATGCAGCAAACCCCCGAACATGGCCGATCCCAATTGGGCCACGTCGGCACGGTGCACTTCGTGATGACGTGCGTGCTCCTCCCGGGAAGCATGCACGGCATCACGAATCACAGCCGTGCGCATCGCGACCCCAATCAGGACCTTCTCCACACGGCCAGGGGTTCCCACGTCCGCAGGTGGAGGGGAGTCAGGTGACATGGACATCCCCTCTACCTGCGGACGGGCCTGGGACGGGGCATCCCTGCTGGTGCATGGTGGTGCACTCACAGGGTCAGGGACAGCGACATGCACAGGCTCCTCCACGGTGACCTGTGCTGCCTCCTGCCCCTGGCCCTGGACTGCACCACTTGCACCAGCAGGGATGCCCCCACCAGGCCCCATGTGTGCCCCAGTGGCGGCCTCCTCCTCCTCTGTGCAAACCACCAACCTGGATGGCTCCTCACCGTCTCCCACCGTAGCAGGCCCCTGTGGGGGCTCACCCACCCCTTCCGCTGCAGCCGTGGGGGCATCCCCGCCGCCTTGCTCCACAGCGCCGTCTCCGCCCTCTTCTTCACTAGCCGCTGCGTAGAGGGAGACAAAGAACACAAGCATCAGGGTACTGTACAATGGTCCCCTAGACAGGAAGCAATAGCAGATGAGCACCACTGTCAAAGTACACTTTCATCATGTCCCTCCACAACACATGGGTCAGTCCAGGCAAAACACACACAGTAACAGGCATGGTGCATGCCATGGACATTTCCATGCATGTCCAATGGACTCTTGAAACATTCAATGATATGTAACTCACATGCATCATGGCTCATGCCTATCACATGCACACACTTCACCTCAGTCACATCCATCTGGCCCCAAACACACCAAACACAGCGGATACAAGGGTAATTTGGCTGCTTCACTGAATCTGTGCATTGTCACACACATGTGTCATGCAACCATGGCATGCACAAGTCACAGACACGCAGGTCAGGCACACAGACATGGCTACCATATATGTACCTGGCATCAGCACCCATCCCTCACCCCCACCCATGTCCAGGTACAGAGACTGGCATGCTCTCATGTTCAAAATCTGCATAGGGCTCCCCATGCGGCATTTGAACACATGCAACAACCATGTGGGTCACACATCACTGGTCGCACATGCATTACTATGATGTCCCTGCACACATACATGCATACATGGCCTATGGCACACATACAGGCAAGTATCATAGAACCAGCACACTGCAACATGCCCTGTCTCACACAGTAATGCTTGGACACTTACCGCTCAACTCCAGACGGGCCTCCCTCTCAAGGATCTGGGCGTGGAGCGCTGGGCGTACGCGTTCCAGGACCCTCATCTGGATGGAACTCATGCGGCCCCGGCCCCCCTCCACGAGGCGCCGGGCCTTCACAAGGGTCCTGGACCTCAAGTCCTCCCAGCGCTTCTTGATCTTCTGGAGGTTGCGGGTTGCCACCCCCTCCGCGTTGATGGCAACCACACAGTCGGCCCAGATCCTCTCCCGTCCTTCCTTGCTGGCGCGGGACGATCCAAAGAGGGCATCATACTGCCCCAGGACATGCTCCACCAGGACACCAACTTCGGTGGCAGTGAAGCTGGTGCCCCTCTGCCCCTCTGGCCTGGGGTTGCCACTGGTGCCAGATGTGGAAGTGCCCGACATGGCAACCCCAGAGGCAGGTGTGGGTGGGCAACTGGGTCCTGGGGCTGGGCTGTGGAGCGATGTAATCCCAGTCGGGAGTCTTCAGTTCCAGCAGGGGTGGACACAGGGGTGGACACAGCAACTGGACCCCTGCAGATGGCTGATGTGCAGGCACCAAATGGCAGGGCACGGTGGCAGCAGGCAGGCAGGCAGGCAGGCAGCAACACGTGGGAGGCTGCTCGGGGCACTGGGGGGCAGTAACTCGGCCTTCTGGGCAGGAGCGTGGTCTTCCGTGTGTTTTCGCGTGCCCAGCTTGATACGGAGTGATTTGGCACGTGAAAATCCTGCACGTCAGCGTGAAATCCGAGGAAAGGCCCTTAGCGCGTAAGCGCGTCAGCACGCATACGCGATTCTATTGGACCAGAGTCCCTCAGCGTGTAAGCGCGTCTGTGACGTGACCCGCACGGGTGTTCCCCACTCAGCACGTGATGACGGAGCACACGTGGAAATACTGCACGTCAGAGTGTCATTGCGTGTAATTGGACAAAAGTGCGCGTACACGCGATTGGCCTATGTACGTGTATTTCAGGGGTGCGCGGGCACTTACACACGCAAGTACGTCAGCGCACCTGTATCCCGTGGTGCGTGGGAATTTCCACACGCTATTGGACTGGGAACTGGATTCCAGGGGTGCGCGGGTCACACGCTCGCCTAGAACACGCGCAAAGCATAAATTTGCGCACTTTAACAATAACAAGCTCAGACGCCAGGATGAACATACCGTTCCTAGCAGCAGTGGCAGTGGGCTACCAAAGGAGGAGGAGGAGGATAGTCAGGGCCAGAATATTAACACCCAGAACCAGCCTTTTCGGGATGCCTTATGACCAGGTGTATGGGAGGTACAGGTTTCCACTGTACTGCACTTCTTAGCCACTGGATCATTTCAGCGGACAAGTGCCATAGTGGGTGGGGTGTCACAGGCCACCCAGTCACGCTGCCTACACCAGGTCTTGAACATCATCACTGCACGCCCATCAGTCCGCAGGCACATATACCTGCCCAGAACACCTGCAGAAAGGCATGCTGCCGCCCTGGATTTTTACGGTGTGGCACGATTCCCCAAAGTGCTAGGTGCCATCGACTGCACCCATGTGGCTCTACGTCCCCCCAGGGCATCTGAGCACATCTATAGGAACCGCAAGCACTGGCATTCCATCAACGTGCAGGTAGCATGTAATGCCAAGGGAATCATCACCTCAGTATATGCCAACTATCCCGGGTCCACCCACGACAGCTTCATTTACCGAATGTCCACCCTAAGCCGGGACCTAGAAGCTGGGCGGCATGGCGATACATGGCTGCTTGGTGAGTATGTATGCCACTGCACATGCATGCATGTTGGATACTGAGCAAGGTCACAACCCCACCAATGATACCAATCACCACCTCCACAGGGGACAGTGCCTACCCTCTCAGCCCCCACATGATGACGCCAATTCGGAACCCCACCACGCCACCCGAGGTAAGATATAACATAGCCCACATTACGACCCGGGGCATAGTGGAGCGCACATTCGGAGTGCTAAAGTCACGCTTTCGCTCCCTTGACCGTTCTGGCGGGCAGCTGTTATACGCTCCCCCAGTAGTGTGCAGGATCATAGTGGCAGCATGTGTCCTGCACAACGTTGCAACACGCCGGGGCCTGGCCGTGGACATGGTGGTGGCCCCACATCCCCAACCACATGCACAGCCGCTGCGCATGGGAGGGGAAAGGGCACGGGGGGAGGCAGCCCATACACAGCTAGTGGCTAATTACTTCACATAGTGATCACACCCCTGTGGAGTGCACACTGGCCTGGCACATTCCATCTGACAATCAATGATGACTCAACCTGACACTGATCCTGAATGTCTGGAGATTCAACCGTGAAAAGCATATCAGCCTGAGATTGTTCACCTGGAAGTGTTACAATGTGTCCATCCCTACCCACACACACCACCAATGCAGTTTTGTGAAGAAACACATTCAAGCAGCTAAAATGAATACCCACTTGCTAAATGCAACAAGAGGACAGTGCCATGTCACCCAACCCATCCCCAGCACCGCCACACAACACACCGTGCCATGTCATGCTATGTGCAGGTAAACAAAGTAATCCCCAGAACATGACAAGTGTCACGATGTACAGTGTCCCCAATTGAAACTTGCTACACCTGAAATGCTCACTGTAATGCAGGACCAACAACAAACTTGAGCAGGTACTACCATTAACATGACTTCACTAATGTAATAAATCAGTAGTCTCACCACCTGGAAATACCTGCACTCCCACCACTTCCAACTGTACAGTGTTGGCGCCATGTAGAGTTGTAGGTGCACTGCTGCCAACAAGGACCCCATCTCCAGACTAGAGGGCCTTGTGTAGACATGAGGAAGGGACCTGCAAATTGGGAGGCAGACACAGATGATGAGTTACACATCAATGCAACATGCAGTGTACAACAGAACAGCAATATGCACTAGGAATGTATACACAGTATTGACTAGACTACCCACACATGTAGTGGGAGTCCAATGTCACCATGTACTTCAATGTCACTTGGGCACACCCTTTGCAAGCCCATGGAAACGGGAAGCAGGATGGGTGTGTGTGACTCAAACCCAGGCATCTGAACCAAATACATGACAAGCCTGCATGTGCCCAGCCACAATGCAGCGTATGCCCACAGGAACCACGGAAGCCAACAAATTGTCCCAAAAAAATTGGGAAAAATATAAAAATAAAAATAAAAATAAAAATAAAAAAAAATCAAAAATGGCCATTAATGGGCCCGGGGGGGTTGGGGAGGCCACCCAGGAGGTCCGAGGACAGGGTGCACACCAAAACCCACCTGTGTGGATCCTGGGAAAAAAAACACCTCCATGGGCTCATGGCCCACACGGCTACCCTGTTGTGGGAGTATCACTGCTGTCGCTATTATCACCCTGTGCAGCTGCATCCGGAGGTGGTTGCACTATGGGAGGCAGCCTATGCAAGGCCCTACTCTGTTCCTCCATGGCTGCAAGTATGCGGGTGTGGTAGGTCTCGTTCTGGAGGATGAGGGTGCGGAGGTCCCCATGCAACAACTCACGGGATGCCCGGACCTCCGCCCTTGTTGCTTGCATCTCAGCTGAGAGCGTACGGGTAAGACGCTCCAGCTGCTGTTCTGTCCTTTGGTGTGTTGAAGCCTCAAGCTCAACAAGAGTCGTCCTGAGTTGATGGAGCTCCTGCCTCAGGGCTTCCCTGTGGCCCTGGGACTCTATGGAGATGGCCTCCTGCAGAGTCGCCAGTGCCGCCCGCCTGTCCCTGTTGGACGCCAACATGTCCTCCCTGTGTGACTGGCAGATGGAGTCAGTTGCCTGCTCTAGTCGCTCCATCAGCCTTTCAGGGGGGACAATGGAAGTGGCCACCCTATCCATGGCCTGAGCCATCATCTCGGATGATGCTGCCTGTTGGGTAGCCATACCGTAAATGGATTGCTCCCATGCGGTATTGCCAGGTGGCGTACGGCCGCCACGTCGGCGGGCACCACACCTGTCTGGGGCAAGGCGGACTGCGCCTTGCTGTGCCGGCACTGCCTGAGGCTGCAGGACTGCATTCCCCCTCTGATCTGCTGGCCCAGGAACAGGATCAGATGTCGCGGAGTGTGACCCTGCATCCGTAACCACCAAAGGCCTAGCTGCCAACACTGACATCCCCATTGAGGGTTCTGACCCTGGTGCAGGTGGGTGGGACAGAACAGAATCCCTCCCTGGAACACACACCTGCAATGGCACGTAGGTCTCATCATCCGAATCAACAGCTGAGTACAGCTCGGGGGAGGTGCAGCCAGAGACACCCCTTGAGAGCACGACCTGCAGCACTTGTGGGTTCTCACCCACCAGCACACCACGTCCCTCACTGGTGGTTGGTCGGCCCTCGGACCCCTCCTGGCTCTGCACCATCTCCACAACCCCAGCAGTATCAGGTGCGTCTTCCCCTGCAAAGACATAATAACAAAGAAATGGAAACAGGCATTAGCACAATGGCACACAATGAGGGCTGAGAAGCAAGAGAACCAGTACTTGATTGACACATGTCCCACATGACTAAGACCCTCCCATGCATGCACCCTCACTGCGTATGAAGGGCAGGCAAATGGCACACACTGATGACACAAAGATGGAAGATGAACACATTTCCTGCATGCTGCCTGGCAGTGGCATCACACATTGGCCTGTGATTGCCAGGTGAAACACACATGCCATCACACAGATGGCATGTACCATTGCTATTGAGGCAAGATGGAGAGGAGGGCAGCACTTATTCATTCAGTCCAGTTCCCGCATGTAATAGCTTTTCTAAATCAAACAGGTCTGATTTTCACCTGGAGCTGGCAGTCCCAAATGGTCCAATTGCACAGGGACATGTGTGAACATATGATATCCAGGTAACAAAGTCACTCCACTTTACCATAGCCATGCCAGACATGTGACTAGAGGACTGAGAAATGCTTAGTATAAGTGGTGGAATGCAAACAATCTGTCTGAATGAACAGAGAAAAATAAGCAACAATGTTGTGGCAAGGTGACACTTCAAGGGCAACTGGCGTGCTGTTGGGCTAGATGTCTACTGTTGGCAGAAGGGATACTGCAATGGCCAAATGCAGCTGCGCAGGATGTATTGCATGAAGCACATGGCTGACCCATACGACTCAGGCGCACACACTCTCACCTGGCACACAAACAGAAGCCCTCCCACACACACCATGCACATGGATGACACACAGATGCATGTGCACTCACCGGACAATGCCTCGTAATCAGGCAGATCTCCCACACCTTGGATCTGTTCCTCCGTGACGTAGGTCCCAGCGACTGACTCATGTGGAGTGAGTTCCATGTCTACTACTGGAGACCCACCTCCAGTCACTAGAGTTGCGGCATGACTTGAGGCCAGCTTCTTCTTTGCCCTGCGCTTTAGGTCATTCCAGCGCTTATAGCAATCATTGGCTGTGCGCCTCACAATTCCAAGGGCACTTACGATGTCCGCAACGGTCTGCCAGTGTGCCTGGCGTTGTGCAGGTGTGGTCTTGGATCCTGCAACAATGGCCATCTCGTTATCATGTCCGGACACATACTCGACAAGTGCATTCAGTTCGTCATCCGTGAAGCTGGGCTTCCTCGACGGGCCGGACTGTGTAGCCGTGTCTGGGGCATCAGCCTGTGCCGGACGAGCACTCTTCCTCTTCCGCTTGGAAGGTGGTGGTGATCCTGAGTGTCCTGCGCCGCTCTGGACACTAGGGGCAGGAGCCCTGGTGGGCTCTGTATCAGGTGTGTGGGATTGCACACTCAGCATGGGAGTTGGTGCAGGCATTGGCTCAAGTGTAATGGTGTCAGGGGGAATGTCAGCAGGATGGACTAGGACCGACACTGTCCTGGCTGGGTGTGTGAGAGCTGGGGTGGATGGAGCCGCAGCTGCCCCTGCAGCCTCTCCGCCCTGCCTACTTGGGGCAGCAGATGACCTTGCTGCCCCAGATCCACGTGGCATGATGCCATCAACGTGCACCAGCGCACGTGTCGTAGCCCTGCTGACCTGGAAGTCAGCCATGGAGTCAGCCAGGTCTGGTGCCACAATGGGCTGGTCCAACAAGGGCTGAGCATGGATGGTGTCAGCCACATCAGCCTCAACGGGTGGGGGGTAGGGGGGGATTATGGGTGCCCTTGACTGGTCCTCCACACATGGGGGGACAGGCTCACCCTGCAAGTTACGACCACGTCCCCTACCGGATCCACCACGGCCACCACTTGTGGCTCTTCCACCTTTGCCACCCTTACGGAATCCTCGCCTCCCAGCCATGGCACTGATGTTAATGTGCGTATGGGAGTGGATGTAGACTATTGTCCTGGGCAATTGGGGGTCAAAGGGGTTGGGTACCAGTTGGTAATTGTACCCTAGTGCTCTAGCAAGGCTGAATGTAACCCCTGGGGAAAGATGACGGGTCACGCAACGCACAGGAGGCCCAAAAAAGGGAGATGACGTGCACGAACCCCTCCTAGACCACGTGTGCAGAAAGAAAAACCTGCACTACGCTGTGGCACCCAGTAACACAAGAATGAACGTATGCGTGTCACACACAGCCTAGAATGACCTCTGAAGGGGTAGGCTACACACGGGGCAAGCACAGATGTTAGATACGTGCGTGACTCACCGTCTGCCAGGTAAAAGAGCGTGAAAAATGAGCGCGTTTGGTTGGCAACACCCCCGCCAAAAGAAGATATGTACGCTGTCTGAGGAGACAGGACAACAGTAGAAGGGAACACTGTTTGAGGGAACAGGCCCAGGTAAACCAGTACAAGAGAAAAAATAGAAAAAGCTGTCAGAGGTAACAGGGAGTACGAACTTGAAACGCCGTGAAGTAAATCGCGTGTGAAACGACAAGAAGTACAGAATTCACCCACTCGCTCTCCACGAAAAGCACGTACAAGGAATTGGTGTTCTACACGTACCTTATATGCAGGCCCACACGTACAGCGTCACTTACGCGGCGTGTACGTGCTAGGCCCATTCCCACCAATTACACGCTTTGTCACTTCTGCGTGTAGGTCCATTTGCACCAATTACACGCTTTGTCACTTCTGCGTGTAGGTCCATTTGCACCAATTACACGCTTTGACACTTCTGCGTGTAGGTCCATTTGCACCAATTACACGCTTTGACACTTCTGCGTGTAGGTCCATTTGCACCAATTACACGCTTTGACACTTCTGCGTGTAGGTCCATTTGCACCAATTACACGCTTTGACACTTCTGCGTGTAGGTCCATTTGCACCAATTACACGCTTTGACACTTCTGCGTGTAGGTCCATTTTCACCAATTACTCGCTTTGTAACTTCTGCGTGTAGGGCTATTTCCACCAATAACACGCTTTGACACTCGGACGTGTCACGCAACTTTTTCCTACGCGTGCACGTGACTTCATAGACGCGCATACGCTAGTGACACGTTTACGCGCTAAGGGCCTTTCATCGATTTACACGCAGACGTGTGGGATTTTCACGTGCTAAATCACTCCGTATCAAGCTGTCCACGCGTTCACACACGAAAGACCACGCTCCTGCCCAGGAGGCCCAATTACTGCCCCCCAGAGCCCTGAGCACGCTCCCACCTGCCATCTGCTGCTGCCTGACTGCCTGCTGCCCACATGCCCTGCCATTTGCTGCCTGCACATCAGCCAGGGGTGCTGTTGCTGTGACCACCCCTGCTGGAATCAAAGGCTCCCGACTGCTTTTCCGTCACCCCACAGCCCAGCCCCAGGACCCAGTTGCCCACCCACTCCTGCCTCTGGGGTTGCCATGTCGGGCACTACAACATCTGGCACCAGTGGCAACCCCCGGCCAAGGAGGCAGAGGGGCACCAGCTTCAGTGCCAGGGAAGTTGGTGTCCTGGTGGAGCATGTCCTGGGGCAGTATGATGCCCTCTTCGGAAGGTTGCGCGCCGACAAGGAAGGACGGACTCGGATCTGGATGGACATCGTGACTGCCATCAACGCGGAGGAGGTGGCAGTCCGCAACTACGAACGTGTCAGGAAGCGCTGGGAGGACTTCAGGTCCAGGACCCTCAACAAGGCCCGGCGCCTCATGATGGCAGCAGATGCTAAGGGGCGGGCGGGGCCACTTGTCGGAAGATCAGATGAGTGTCCTGGAACGCATATCCCCAGCGCTCCACATCCAGGTCCTTGAGAAGCAGACTCGTCTGGAGTCGAGCGGTAAGTGTGCATGCATACTGATTGTAAGCTGTGCGTGTGGTGGTGTGCCAGGAGTGTGCAGGTTGAACATGTATTTTTATGTGGCCAAGTAGGGGGGTTGTACAGGGCTGTGAGGGTGACACATGCGAGGGGTCTCATGTGTGACACATGGATGGTGCTTGTGTGTGTGGGCTTGCATGGCACAGGATGTGGAGGAATGATTGTCAGGTGTGACATGGATGTCGATCGAGACACTGCGACAGTTGGCGGAGGTGTACACATGCATGCAGGTTTGGTGTTGTGTGTGCATGTGTAGTGTACTCCCTATGTTGCATGTGATGTGTGGATGACCTTTGGCTGCCCATGCTGTTGTATGTGAATGGATGGTGCTGGCTGTTGCATTATGGCTGGGGTATGGCTCATGTGTGCAAGTTGAAATGACATGTGTATTGGGGATTGTGATGCCATGTGTGAGGTTTACCAATGCCACTCATGTATAACTGTCATGTGTGTATGAGTCCATTTTACAGTGCCCTGATGCCTGTGTTTTCTTTCTCCCTGTCTGCAGCGTCAACTGATGAAGAGTGCGGAGAAGGTGCTGTGGAGCACAGCGGCAGGGGTCGCACCACCAGCCGAAGACGCAAGGCCCGGATCCCATCCCAAGTTGTGATCTCGTCGGGGAGTGAGGAGTCTGGTGCGGCGTCCCAGGCCGCAGCTGGCGAGGGGAGGTCCAAGAGGCGGAGGTCGGAGTTGGACTCCTCAGCAGCAGAAGGGGCAGCTGGGACCCCACAGGGCCCAACGGGGGAAGATGGCACAGAGTCATCCAGGTTGGTGGGGTGTTTGGTGGAGGGTGCCCCTGCACTGCTGGGGGGTGGGGGTGGTGGGAGACATGGGTGGGGGCCTGGTGGAGGGTGCCCCTGGTGGCTGGGGGGTGGGGGTGGTGGGAGACATGGGTGGGGGCCTGGTGGAGGATGCCCCTGCACTGCTGGGGGGTGGGGGTGGTGGGAGACATGGGTTGGACATGGGTGGGGGCCTGCTGGCAGGTGCCCCACAGTGCTGGGGGGTGGGGTGGTAGGAGACATAGATGGGGGCCTGGTGGAGGCTGCCCCTGCACTGCTGGGGGGCGCGGGTGGTGGGAGACATGGGTTGGACATGGGTGGGGGCCTGCTGGCAGGTGCCCCACAGTGCTGGGGGGTGGGGGTGGTAGGAGACATGGGTGGGGGCCTGGTGGAGGATGCCCCTGGTGGCTGGGGGGTGGGGGTGGTGGGAGACATGAGTTGGGCATAAGTGGGGGCCTGGTGGAGGGTGCCCCTGGGGGGTGGGGGTGGTGGGAGACATGAGTGTGGGCCTGGTGGAGGCTGCCCCTGCACTGCTGGGGGGTGGGGGTGGTGGGAGACATAAGTTGGGCATGAGTGGGGGCCTGGTGGAGGCTGCCCCTGGTGGCTGGGGGGTGGGGGTGGTGGGAGACATGGGTGGGGGCCTGGTGGAGGGTGCCCCTGGTGGCTGGTGGGTGGGGGTGGTGGGAGACATGAGTTGGGCATGAGTGGGGGCCTGGTGGAGGGTGCCCCTGGTGGCTGGGGGGTGGGGGTGGTGGGAGACATGAGTTGGGCATGAGTGGGGGCCTGGTGGAGGGTGCCCCTGGTGGCTGGGGGGTGGGGGTGGTGGGAGACATGAGTTGGGCATGAGTGGGGGCCTGGTGGAGGGTGCCCCTGGTGGCTGGGGGGTGGGGGTGGTGGGAGACATGAGTTGGGCATGAGTGGGGGCCTGGTGGAGGGTGCCCCTGGTGGCTGGGGGGTGGGGGTGGTGGGAGACATGGGTTGGACATGGGTGGGGGCCTGCTGGCAGGTGCCCCACAGCGCTGGGGGGTGGGGTGGTAGGAGACATGGGTGGGGGCCTGGTGGTGGGTGCCCCTGGTGGCTGGTGGGTGGGGGTGGTGGGAGACATGAGTTGGGCATGAGTGGGGGCCTGGTGGAGGGTGCCCCTCGGGGTGGGGGGTGGGGGTGGTGGGAGACATGAGTTGGGCATGAGTGGGGGCCTGGTGGAGGGTGCCCCTGGTGGCTGGGGTGTGGGGGTGGTGGGAGACATGAGTTGGGCATGAGTGGGGGCCTGGTGGAGGGTGCCCCTGGTGGCTGGGGGGTGGGGGTGGTGGGAGACATGGGTTGGACATGGGTGGGGGCCTGCTGCAGGTGCCCCACAGCGCTGGGGGGTGGGGGCGGTAGGAGACATGGGTGGGGGCCTGGTGGTGGGTGCCCCTGGTGGCTGGTGGGTGGGGGTGGTGGGAGACATGAGTTGGGCATGAGTGGGGGCCTGGTGGAGGGTGCCCCTGGTGGCTGGGGGGTGGGGGTGGTGGGAGACATGAGTTGGGCATGAGTGGGGGCCTGGTGGAGGGTGCCCCTGGTGGCTGGGGGGTGGGGGTGGTGGGAGACATGGGTGGGGGCCTGGTGGAGGCTGCCCCTGCACTGCTGGGGGATGGGGGTGGTGGGAGACATGGGTGGGGGCCTGGTGGAGGGTGCCCTTGATGGCTTGGGGGTGGGGGTGGTGGGAGACATGAGTTGGGCATGAGTGGGGGCCTGGTGGAGGGTGCCCCTGGTGGCTGGGGGTGGGGGTGGTGGGAGACATGGGTTGGACATGGGTGGGGGCCTGCTGGCAGGTGCCCCACAGTGCTGGGGGGTGGGGGTGGTAGGAGACATGGGTGGGGGCCTGGTGGAGGCTGCCCCTGCACTGCTGGGGGGTGGGGGTGGTGGGAGACATAAGTTGGGCATGAGTGGGGGCCTGGTGGAGGCTGCCCCTGGTGGCTGGGGGGTGGGGGTGGTGGGAGACATGAGTTGGGCATGAGTGGGGGCCTGGTGGAGGGTGCCCCTGGTGGTTGGGGGGTGGTGGGAGACATGAGTTGGGCATGAGTGGGGGCCTGGTGGAGGGTGCCCCTGGTGGCTGGGGGGTGGGGGTGGTGGGAGACATGGGTTGGACATGGGTGGGGGCCTGCTGGCAGGTGCCCCACAGCGCTGGGGGGTGGGGGTGGTAGGAGACATGGGTGGGGGCCTGGTGGTGGGTGAGCCTGGTGGCTGGTGGGTGGGGGTGGTGGGAGACATGAGTTGGGCATGAGTGGGGGCCTGGTGGAGGGTGCCCCTGGTGGCTGGGGGGTGGGGGTGGTGGGAGACATGAGTTGGGCATGAGTGGGGGCCTGGTGGAGGGTGCCCCTGGTGGCTGGGGGGTGGGGGTGGTGGGAGACATGAGTTGGGCATGAGTGGGGCCTGGGGGAGGGTGCCCCTGGTGGCTGGGGGGTGGGGGTGGTGGGAGACATGGGTTGGACATGGGTGGGGGCCTGCTGGCAGGTGCCCCACAGCGCTGGGGGGTGGGGGTGGTAGGAGACATGGGTGAGGGCCTGGTGGTGGGTGCCCCTGGTGGCTGGTGGGTGGGGGTGGTGGGAGACATGAGTTGGGCATGAGTGGGGGCCTGGTGGAGGGTGCCCCTGGTGGCTGGGGGGTGGGGGTGGTGGGAGACATGAGTTGGGCATGAGTGGGGGCCTGGTGGAGGGTGCCCCTGGAGGCTGGGGGGTGGGGGTGGTGGGAGACATGGGTGGGGCCTGGTGGAGGCTGCCCCTGCACTGCTGGGGGGTGGGGGTGGTGGGAGACATGGGTGGGGGCCTGGTGGAGGGTGCCCCTGGTGGCTGGGGGGTGGGGGTGGTGGGAGACATGAGTTGGGCATGAGTGGGGGCCTGGTGGAGGGTGCCCCTGGTGGCTGGGGGGTGGGGGTGGTGGGAGACATGAGTGGGGCATGAGTGGGGGCCTGGTGGAGGGTGCCCCTGGTGGCTGGGGGGTGGGGGTGGTGGAAGACATGAGTGGGGGCCTGGTGGAGGCTGCCCCTGCACTGCTGGGGGGTGGGGGTGGTGGGAGACATGGGTTGGACATGGGTGGGGGCCTGCTGGCAGGTGTCCCACAGTGCTGGGGGGTGGGGGTGGTGGGAGACATGAGTTGGTCATGAGTGGGGGCCTGGTGGAGGGTTCCCCTGGTGGCTGGGGGGTGGGGGTGGTGGGAGACATGGGTTGGACATGGGTGGGGGCCTGCTGGCAGGTGCCCCACAGCGCTGGGGGGTGGGGGTGGTAGGAGGCATGGGTGGGGGCCTGGTGGTGGGTGCCCCTGGTGGGTGGGGGTGGTGGGAGACATGAGTTGGGCATGAGTGGGGGCCTGGTGGAGGGTGCCCCTGGTAGCTGGGGGGTGGGGGTGGTGGGAGACATGAGTGGGGGCCTGGTGGAGGGTGCCCCTGGTGGCTGGGGGTGGGGGTGGTGGGAGACATGGGTTGGACATGGGTGGGGGCCTGCTGGCAGGTGCCCCACAGCGCTGGGGGGTGGGGGTGGTAGGAGACATGGGTGGGGGCCTGGTGGAGGCTGCCCCTGCACTGCTGGGGGGTGGGGGTGGTGGGAGACATAAGTTGGGCATGAGTGGGGGCCTGGTGGAGGCTGCCCCTGGTGGCTGGGGGGTGGGGGTGGTGGGAGACATGAGTTGGGCATGAGTGGGGGCCTGGTGGAGGGTGCCCCTGGTGGTTGGGGGGTGGTGGGAGACATGAGTTGGGCATGAGTGGGGGCCTGGTGGAGGGTGGCCCTGGTGGCTGGGGGGTGGGGGTGGTGGGAGACATGGGTTGGACATGGGTGGGGGCCTGCTGGCAGGTGCCCCACAGCGCTGGGGGGTGGGGGTGGTAGGAGACATGGGTGGGGGCCTGGTGGTGGGTGAGCCTGGTGGCTGGTGGGTGGGGGTGGTGGGAGACATGAGTTGGGCATGAGTGGGGGCCTGGTGGAGGGTGCCCCTGGTGGCTGGGGGGTGGGGGTGGTGGGAGACATGAGTTGGGCATGAGTGGGGGCCTGGTGGAGGGTGCCCCTGGTGGCTGGGGGGTGGGGGTGGTGGGAGACATGAGTTGGGCATGAGTGGGGGCCTGGTGGAGGGTGCCCCTGGTGGCTGGGGGGTGGGGGTGGTGGGAGACATGGGTTGGACATGGGTGGGGGCCTGCTGGCAGGTGCCCCACAGCGCTGGGGGGTGGGGGTGGTAGGAGACATGGGTGGGGGCCTGGTGGTGGGTGCCCCTGGTGGCTGGTTGGTGGGGGTGGTGGGAGACATGAGTTGGGCATGAGTGGGGGCCTGGTGGAGGGTGCCCCTGGTGGCTGGGGGGTGGGGGTGGTGGGAGACATGAGTTGGGCATGAGTGGGGGCCTGGTGGAGGGTGCCCCTGGTGGCTGGGGGGTGGGGGTGGTGGGAGACATGGGTGGGGCCTGGTGGAGGCTGCCCCTGCACTGCTGGGGGGTGGGGGTTTTGGGAGACATGGGTGGGGGCCTGGTGGAGGGTGCCCCTGGTGGCTGGGGGGTGGGGGTGGTGGGAGACATGAGTTGGGCATGAGTGGGGGCCTGGTGGAGGGTGCCCCTGGTGGCTGGGGGGTGGGGGTGGTGGGAGACATGAGTTGGGCATGAGTGGGGGCCTGGTGGAGGGTGCCCCTGGTGGCTGGGGGGTGGGGGTGGTGGAAGACATGAGTGGGGGCCTGGTGGAGGCTGCCCCTGCACTGCTGGGGGGTGGGGGTGGTGGGAGACATGGGTTGGACATGGGTGGGGGCCTGCTGGCAGGTGCCCCACAGTGCTGGGGGGTGGGGGTGGTGGGTGACATGGGTGGGGGCCTGGTGGAGGGTGCCCCTGGTGGCTGGGGGGTGGGGGTGGTGGGAGACATGGGTGGGGGCCTGGTGGAGGGTGCCCCTGGTGGCTGGGTGGTGGGGGTGGTGGGAGACATGAGTTGGTCATGAGTGGGGGCCTGGTGGAGGGTGCCCCTGGTGGCTGGGGGGTGGGGGTGGTGAGAGACATGGGTTGGACATGGGTGGGGGCCTGCTGGCAGGTGCCCCACAGCGCTGGGGGGTGGGGGTGGTAGGAGGCATGGGTGGGGGCCTGGTGGTGGGTGCCCCTGGTGGGTGGGGGTGGTGGGAGACATGAGTTGGCCATGAGTGGGGGCCTGGTGGAGGGTGCCCCTGGTAGCTGGGGTGTGGGGGTGGTGGGAGACATGAGTTGGGCATGAGTGGGGGCCTGGTGGAGGGTGCCCCTGGTGGCTGGGGGTGGGGGTGGTGGGAGACATGGGTTGGACATGGGTGGGGGCCTGCTGGCAGGTGCCCCACAGCGCTGGGGGGGTGGGGGTGGTAGGAGACATGGGTGGGGGCCTGGTGGTGGGTGCCCCTGGTGGCTGGGGGGTGGGGGTGGTGGGAGACATGAATTGGGCATGAGTGGGGGCCTGGTGGAGGGTGCCCCTGGTGGCTGGGGGTGGGGGTGGTGGGAGACATGGGTTGGACATGGGTGGGGGCCTGCTGGCAGGTGCGCCACAGTGCTGGGGGGTGGGGGTGGTGGGAGACATGGGTGGGGGCCTGGTGGAGGCTGCCCCTGCACTGCTGGGGGGTGGGGGTGGTGGGAGACATAAGTTGGGCATGAGTGGGGGCCTGGTGGAGGCTGCCCCTGGTGGCTGGGGGGTGGGGGTGGTGGGAGACATGAGTTGGGCATGAGTGGGGGCCTGGTGGAGGGTGCCCCTGGTGGCTGGGGGGTGGGGGTGGTGGGAGACATGAGTTGGGCATGAGTGGGGGCCTGGTGGAGGGTGCCCCTGGTGGCTGGGGGGTGGGGGTGGTGGGAGACATGGGTTGGACATGGGTGGGGGCCTGCTGGCAGGTGCCCCACAGCGCTGGGGGGTGGGGGTGGTAGGAGACATGGGTGGGGGCCTGGTGGTGGGTGCCCCTGGTGGCTGGTGGGTGCGGGTGGTGGGAGACATGAGTTGGGCATGAGTGGGGGCCTGGTGGAGGGTGCCCCTGGTGGCTGGGGGTGGTGGGAGACATGAGTTGGGCATGAGTGGGGGCCTGGTGGAGGGTGCCCCTGGTGGCTGGGGCGTGGGGGTGGTGGGAGACATGAGTTGGGCATGAGTGGGGGCCTGGTGGAGGGTGCCCCTGGTGGCTGGGGGGTGGGGGTGGTGGGAGACATGGGTTGGACATGGGTGGGGGCCTGCTGGCAGGTGCCCCACAGCGCTGGGGGGTGGGGGTGGTAGGAGACATGGGTGGGGGCCTGGTGGTGGGTGCCCCTGGTGCCTGGTGGGTGGGGGTGGTGGGAGACATGAGTTGGGCATGAGTGGAGGCCTGGTGGAGGGTGCCCCTGGTGGCTGGGGGGTGGGGGTGGTGGGAGACATGAGTTGGGCATGAGTGGGGGCCTGGTGGAGGGTGCCGCTGGTGGCTGGGGGGTGGGGGTGGTGGGAGACATGGGTGGGGGCCTGGTGGAGGGTGCCCCTGGTGGCTGGGGGTGGGGGTGGTGGGAGACATGAGTTGGGCATGAGTGGGGGCCTGGTGGAGGGTGCCCCTGGTGGCTGTGGGGTGGGGGTGGTGGCAGACATGAGTTGGGCAAGAGTGGGGGCCTGGTGGAGGGTGCCCCTGGTGGCTGGGGGGTGGGGGTGGTGGGAGACATGGGTTGAACATGGGTGGGGGCCTGCTGGCAGGTGCCCCACAGTGCTGGGGGGTGGGGGTGGTGGGTGACATGGGTGGGGGCCTGGTGGAGGGTGCCCCTGGTGGCTGGGGGGTGGGGGTGGTGGGAGACATGGGTGGGGCCTGGTGGAGGATGCCCCTGCACTGCTGGGGGGTGGGGGTGGTGGGAGACATGGGTTGGACATGGGTGGGGGCCTGCTGGCAGGTGCCCCACAGTGCTGGGGGGTGGGGGTGGTAGGAGACATGGGTGGGGGCCTGGTGGAGGATGCCCCTGGTGGCTGGGGGGTGGGGGTGGTGGGAGACATGAGTTGGGCATGAGGGGGGGCCTGGTGGAGGGTGCCCCTGGTGGCTTGGGGGTGGGGGTGGTGGGAGACATGAGTGTGGGCCTGGTGGAGGCTGCCCCTGCACTGCTGTGGGGTGGGGGTGGTGGGAGACATAAATTGGGCATGAGTGGGGGCCCGGTGGAGGCTGCCCCTGGTGGCTGGGGGGTGGGGGTGGTGGGAGACATGGGTGGGGGCCTGGTGGAGGGTGCCCCTGGTGGCTGGGGGGTGGGGGTGGTGGGAGACATGAGTTGGGCATGAGTGGGGGCCTGGTGGAGGGTGCCCCTGGTGGCTGGGGGGTGGGGGTGGTGGGAGACATGAGTTGGGCATGAGTGGGGGCCTGGTGGAGGGTGCCCCTGGTGGCTGGGGGTGGGGGTGGTGGGAGACATGGGTTGGACATGGGTGGGGGCCTGCTGGCAGGTGCCCCACAGCGCTGGGGGGTGGGGGTGGTAGGAGACATGGGTGGGGGCCTGGTGGTGGGTGCCCCTGGTGGCTGGGGGGTGGGGGTGGTAGGAGACATGAGTTGGGCATGAGTGGGGGCCTGGTGGAGGGTGCCCCTGGTGGCTGGGGGTGGGGGTGGTGGGAGACATGGGTTGGACATGGGTGCGGGCCTGGTGGCAGGTGCCCCACAGTGCTGGGGGGTGGGGGTGGTAGGAGACATGGGTGGGGGCCTGGTGGTGGGTGCCCCTGGTGGCTGGGGGGTGGGGGTGGTGGGAGACATGAGTTGGGCATGAGTGGGGGCCTGGTGGAAGCTGCCCCTGGTGGCTGGGGGGTGGGGGTGGTGGGTGACATGGGTGGGGGCCTGGTGGAGGGTGCCCCTGGTGGCTGGGGGGTGGGGGTGGTGGGAGACATGGGTGGGGGCCTGGTGGAGGCTGCCCCTGCACTGCTGGGGGGTGGGGGTGGTAGGAGACATGTGTGGGGGCCTGGTGGTGGGTGCCCCTGGTGGCTGGGGGTGGGGGTGCAGGGGGACATGAGCAGTTGTGCAGGGTAGTCCCCTGTTTTGTGGGCTGCCTGCAGGGGCCGTGGAGGGTGTACAGGGAACACCTGTGAGGACCCACCCAGCCTAATCGTGTGTGATAATTCCCACGCACCCCTGTAA
This sequence comes from Ambystoma mexicanum, assembly GCF_040938575.1. Taxonomy (NCBI): domain Eukaryota; kingdom Metazoa; phylum Chordata; class Amphibia; order Caudata; family Ambystomatidae; genus Ambystoma; species Ambystoma mexicanum. The sequence goes on from NC_090936.1 coordinate 1,191,292,386, forward strand.
TACACGTACCCAGCAAAATGGCGTGTGATAATTACCACGCACCCCTGTAATTCACGTACCCTGCCAAATCGCGTGTGATAATTCCCGCGTACCCCTGTATTACACGTGCCCTGGCTAATCGCATGTAAGACTTCACGTGTACCCCTGTAATACACGTTCCCTGGACAATCGCGTGTTGAACTTCCCGCGTACCCCTGTAATACACGTACCCTGGCTAATCGCGTGTAAAACTTCCCGCGTACTTCTAATATGAAGGTTGCCCGCTTTGCGTTCCTTGTTTGGCAGCCCTGTAAACTGGTCCAGGGTTAGCGCAGCCCTTTGCGATGATTTAGCAATGTTGATGGCTTTTCCTTGCGCGAGGGCGTTCTTGGGGGCGTTACTGGCGCTGCTGCAGGCTCGCTGCGATACTCTGCGCCACGGCTGGTTTGGGAGCATGAAATCCATGAATACGCTGTGCGCGGAAATCGGTTTTAGCGCATGTGCCTGGCGCACACAATCGCACGCGGACACTCTGCGCCAGCCGCTTGCGACACTTTTCTGCGAAATTCTATGAATTACCCTGTCAGTCTCTTGCGGGAATGAAGCCGTAGATGTAGAAGCCAACAGGGTTGCATATTCCCCTGATATTTCGAGTTTTGACACTTTGAATATTAAAGAGAAAGTAGTTATAGTCATAATATTGCAAGAAGGGTTTAATAAATTGTTGATAACCCAACTAAAGGAGATTCAAGGAAGTACGACGCAGGATGAGCAGGAATTATGGAAACAAAGGGGGTATTCTTTATTCCCCACCGAAGCACTATGGCGACAAGACAGCACTGGAAAGCCGGTGATGCTAGGAGCATTATTAAAGGTTGTGCTTGAGCAGGCTGCAGTACCCCTCACATGTAAATAAATAATAATAATAATAATAAGTAACTAGGGAGAGTCTTCTTGCAACGTTTGTGGAAGACTGGTTCATTCCAAATCTGTTGGAACAGGTTGCACTCTTTATGGTAAATTGTATTTTGTGTCAAAGGTTTACTGCTGACATACACTGAGAACAATTAGAGGGGTAATACCTCGACCGAATGGTCAGTTTCAGCATTTACATATTGACTATGTCGATATTCTGCAAGTTTGGATACAGATTGGCGTGTCTCTTTTCTAGGTGGATCCCGGCAGGTCCGTGTACACACCCTGATGCCACTTGTGTAGCAAAGTTTTTAGTATGTGAAGTATTTCCAAAATGGGGTGTGTTTGACATGCTGAGATCTGACAATGGGCCACATTTTGTTAATGAGATGTTTTAACAAATAACGCTTTTATTGAATATAAAACACAAGTTTTCTTCTGCTTATCACCCACAAGCGAACGGAAAATGTGAGAGACTCAGTGGCCTCCTTAAAGAAAGTCTTGCTAAGATCAAATTGACTTTGAAGAAGGGATGGCTATATTGCCTACCCTTAGCTTTATGTGCCCTTTGGAATCAGCCTGTGTTCAGACCATCACCTCACCCCTCATGAGCTAGTGACAGGACGGTGAATGAGAACGCCTCTTACACCTCTGTCTAGGAGTAGAAGTGATGCCCAGAGTGTAGCTAAGACTTTAGGTGATGAGCTACATGATTATTTGACATGTATGACCTCTAGCATCTGTCATTTCAGGTCAACTCAAGCTTCAGGGGCGGTCGGTCTCAAAACACAGATGAAGACAATTAAACAAACCAGCACAACTGAACAGTTTTCGGCACCCAAGTTATATGTTGGTGATCTGATCTTGAAAGGAATGAATCCACGGCGGTCCTTAAATTAGGTAACACGTCATATGATGGATGGGATGCAGAATACGTGTTACACCAAATAAGATTGACTCAGGAATTTGGAAAAAGTTCTTTATCAGACTGTTTTATTTTCAATTATCTAAAACAGGGACTAACAACGGACATCAAAGGACGCTGCACAGCATAGTCTCAATGCATTTCATGAAAAGGTATTCTTATATAACACAAATTCATCATACATGACATCATACTATGTGGCAAATTAAGAAAACCTACCGGGGATTGTGGTTGGTTCAAGGGGGTTCCCCACTCAATTAGCCCCATAACTCTCATCACTGGGAATATAAGGGTGTGTGAGCATATGTTATATTCAGTCTGGTGCACCATTCTCTCCATTTATTTTCATCCTCAGCTCACACAACTGGAGGCCATGAATCAGACCCTGTTATAGCATTTAATTGTCTTATGATGAAACTTGACACCCATGGTGTTCTTTCCTTGCACATATACAAGGGATACCTCGGCTTCTCACGTTCACTGTTCTTTGATAACTGATAACCAGTTCTTGGCTGTTTCTAGCCTTTGACACCAAGCCAGATAGCCTTCTTGGTCTTGCTTCGAGCTCTTAGCTTATTCATTGGTGCAACACACACACACAGCTATCAACCCTTCTTTCTCCATGGAGTTGAGCTTACCAAGATTGTGACCTCGAATGTCCAGAATTCTATATAATGGTGGCATCAATTCACTACATATAGCTGTCATGACCACTGTGAGGGGGCACAAGTTGTGCCACAAGCAGGCTCACACCAGAACCCTGAGGGCCTTAAAACCACTGCAAAAGGGCTCCTGGAGCCAGTCCTGGCACCTTTGGCACCATGTACATATGTAGGGAGGAAGGGCTGTTCAAACTAGGTCCCATTTATGTACATGGACCTTTCAATCCAACATGGAAGCACCCACACAGTCTAGTTCTAAGAACCAAGCCATGCGGTCTAGTGTTTTGGGTGTGGTAGGCTTGGAACTACTTTCCCTGATACTACTTTACCTGGGCTATATAAACCACACCCTGACTGCAGAACACGCTTCGTGTTATTCTGCAACCAGCAGCGCAACGCTCACTGTGTCCAGCTCCTGGTCTTCAGCATCTTCCTGTAATTCTGCAAGAACAAGATTATTCTGTTTTACCTGAGAAAACACCATCCAGCACTCAGCATCTCAACTGGGCCGCAATCTGTGGAAACTGAGAGAAGAAGAAACATCACTCACCTGTGAGTATTAGCTTAAGGACTTCCGGTGAACCTCTACCACAGCTGCTGTTCGAACATTGCAACCTGCAATAACGAGAAAGGGAAAAACAATATTAGAACACGCGCTTCCAAAACATCGAATTCCATCAGTCTTACCTGAATTCCATCGCGCTACTCCACGCTTCCATCCGGAGCACCAATGCAACATCTGCAAAGGAAAAGAGACATATTAAGGTTCGCTTTCAATGTTAAACAACCGCACAGTGCTGTACTTACCCTAACGGATTCCGGGGGCCTGTTTTTCATCGCGCTCTCCTCCACTCGCAGCACCACAGCGGCCTGTGAGGAGAAAAAAAGAAAACACAGTTAGCTTTCTTTTACCTAGAAACGTGCCTCTCCATCTGGCACGCCAGCATCAAGACCTTCGCACCTGAAAAGAAGGAGATAAAGAAATGAACAAATTCCCACCATAAACAGAACAAAGACTTACAATTAACAAACCTACCTTCCTTCCAGCAGATTCGGGGTCACAGCAGGCCTGGGCCCAAGGAAGGCGTACTGCACCAGTGAAGCAACTTGGGCAGCTCGCCAACAAACATCAAGCGCCCCTGCACAAGAAACGCAGGACGGATAGCTCACCCTACAAATATCTAAGGTGAGAAAAGAATCCAGTGGGAAGGGAATCGGTCAGAGGGAAGTGGGAGATTCACCCATTAGAGACAGTTATCACAAATCCTCCCTTCTGTAATTGCAGATTCATTATTCAGCACTGGGCAACTATGCACCCAGGGTTACAGATCTCAGAGCCGTCCAGACGCCCCCGGGGATATCAGGTGAGCGTATCAATAGCCAGTCTTATGATTACTTCATCTACTTGCGTTAGTGCATCTGTACAATTGTAAAACGACTTGTTTTTTCTTCAGTGTTCTTCACACATGTAATCTTCATTCTGCATATGAAAACTTACTTGATTCTTCATCATCAGTTTCCATATAGTCTACACATCTTCTCCTTTGACTACCCTTCTTAGTGTGTCATGCTTTTTCTCTTATTTTCATATTCCTTTGGGGACTGCTTCCATGAGATCGTCATCTCTTTGGGGGCACATCATATAGGGTCTTCTTAATGGGTACCTTGTTTCAAAGACTTTCCTCTGAATAGTCACAGTTACTGGTATCAAACTCGGCACAACCTCTGGTTTCCAGCACACAGGTAGCAGAGGGGCAGGACTTCCTGTAGAAGCATTCGGTCCTCTTCTAAAGGAAATGTACCCATAAGTGGCAAAAGGCACGTTTTCATGGCCCCTTTTGTGTTGAAAATATAACCCCTTCAGCTGTGAAGGTCCAAGGAAGATGAACGTGGCTTCACTTAGGCGACATTAAGGCTTACAAAGGTGCGACCCTCCCTCCCACCATTGCCGATCCAGAAGTAAGATAAGAAGAAGAATTTCAGCGTGTGCAGACTCGATCGATGACCAAGAAGAAGGACGTTAAAACAACCAGCTGTTAATGAAGATTTTGCATTTGGACTGTGATGCGGACGGACACTCCTTATAGATATTTTAGCAGGGGTACAAGGACTGCTTTTGATTTGCTTACTTCCACTGAGCTAGAAACCTCCATGGTTCCCCCACTAGGAGAACTGCTTTTGATTTACTTCATGAGCATTACTCAACCTTTGAATTCATGAGACATAAGAGAAATGCAGAGGAAGATAATGATGGGATAAATACCTACTTAGATAATGCAGCACACTTGGTTAATAACATGTGGTATCAGCATATAAGAACGGTGGGAGAGAGAACATCCAAAGAAAGTTGCTACGTCTGCGCTCTCATACCCTATGCCATGAATACAGTGCAAACTTTCATTTCCAAAGAAATCCCAGAACATGATGCCACATGTCTCGTACATCTTGCAGCATGCATGACCAGAGGACAATTCCAAGGAAGTTGGGCCACTTTGCGATGAAGATCGAAATGGTTGTTTTTGTTCCAGGATGATTATATCACAACTTCACAAATGGAAAAGCAACCTGGATGGGAGAGCAAGATGCTTGTGTATCTTGCAGACGGACAGGAAGAAGTAGTTATAAAAGACATTAAGAGAATGGAATGCCCTGATATAGCTGGATGCATGATATAGCTATATTGCATGATATAGCTAGATCGCCTGGGTGTTGGGAACAAACTCAAGAAGGGATGGGAACGAGGACTGATGTCCTGTGCAGCTCATTTACTGAAGTCAGAATATGTGCAAGAGATACAGAGAGTGAACGATGGGTGTTTGAAGGCATGGGCTAAGCATGCCAAACTGGCGACATGGGTAGAAGATGAATCAGGTCCAATGGTTATGATTCCACTGGCAAATGCAACATTGTGCTTCTGAAGAGAAGGAAAGAAGCGTGTGGGAGACAATATAGGCTGCAAAACTACAATTGACGTTTCCAGAATGCGAGCAGGAACAGCTGTCCTGATGGATCGATATTGGGCTTGTGGGCATAAGTCCTACATGAAGCTGCCCAAGTATTGGGGCGGAAAGTGCTACTTGGTGCTTATCCATGTTCCAGTATTAGTGGTTCCTCAGAGTGACCTGAACATTGGAGAATTTCCAAAGGTAGATGCCCATTTGAGAAAGAGAAGAACGCTTGCATTTCTCAATCAAAGCAGAAGAGAGAACTACTTCTCAGCTAAGTCTATAAAAGCATTTTATGCCATTCCATATAAACATAGGTTGTTCAGTTAAACTGCTTCGATCTTCACGACTATCTTCATGCCTGGGATCCAGACGATGGCTAATGCCAAATGGTTGCAAACCACCAGATGGGAGTTTCTGCAAACACTCAACACCATCATAAAGGGATTCAATGCTATCAAGGTGAGCTGAGGGCCATACGAATGATGACTCTCCAGAAAAGACATATCCTTGACATGATCACAGCGATGGAAGGAGGAGGTTGCGCTACAATTGGGCCATCATGTTGCACGTTTATACCTTCTCATTATGACGAGAATGGGACCTTGACAGAGGCCATAACGCTGTTGACAACCCAGCATAATAAAATGGAAGACGAGACAGAGCACATTGGACATGACAGTTGATTTGCGTCCATATTTTCATGGATTCCACAGTGGATGGCAAACATCTTCAAGTTTTTTGGAGTACTATTGCTAATGGTGATGATTGGATTCTGTGTACTCTAGATAATAATTGCCCAATGTAAGAAGACAGCAAAGAAGGTAGGTTTGGACCTAAAGAATTGACTGATGAAGATGTCAGAAAATACATAGACGCCAGCATTGTAGCACACGAAGGAGCAAAGTTTCTGTATCCGAAGACTCATAAGAAGTATGTGGGACGATGGTTCTATTGTAATCTGAATGTACAGTGCAGCTATATGACCTGGAGTGTGGATGAGCATGTTAAATCAGCCGGCACCCTGAGGAGGGTGATGAAGATCTGGACTACAAACAAGCACTTTTACAATAGGAAATATCACGATGTGGAGACCATTGTTGAAGAGGAGGTTGATGACTCAACCCTACCTCCTGTATGCTTGAAGCCAGAGATTGTACCATGTTTGACACTTATATATGTGCCAGTTCCACAGTGAGTGTTCGAGAGAAGATATCCTCTGATAAAACCCTATCAAATATATCCCCGAAGAGATGACAATCAGAGGGACGGAAATCCCCAAAGAAATATGAGAAAGAGTGAAAGAGGAGTTGGTGACATCACAAGAGACAAGCGTGACGCACTAAGAAGACTGACTGAAGAAAATACATGGACCTTATAGAAACTGATGACGAAGATAAGAATCGAGTAAACTTCCATATGCAAAAAGAAGATTGCATGTGTGTGACGCACTGCAGAAAATACAAGCTGTTCAATAACTGTACAGATGCAGCAACGCAAGTGGACTAAGTGATCATAGAAGCTGGCTGTAAGCCGTGAATAGACTGCAGGCGTAGCTGCCATTGTATAGAAGCTGGACATCGGTATCATGAATTTAGTAAGCCCGGACCCATGAAGAGGAAACTACAGAGAACTGTGTCACAGCCAGAATTAGCTGGGATTGTGGACATGAGTGGAGAAGTTGCCTAGCAAAGTAATACATCTGCTCCTTCAATGCAGTTCAACATCTCTGACATGATAGCTCAGTGGGTTGAGCACTCGCTGCTGCGATCTGAGTGTGATCTGCAGGTCGCAGGTTCGAATCCTGGCAAGACCAACTCAGCCTTTTATCCTTCCAAGGTCAATAAATGAGTACCAATTTCGGTTGGGTGATATTGTATATACATATGTGCTATGTAAAGTGCTTTGGATTAAGGCGCTATATAAATAACACATCATTATCATGATAGGCAACAGTTATTTGTCCACCAATATATTCTTATTTAAATCTATAAGATCTACACAAATTCTCAGCTTCCCATTCTTCTTCACAGCAACAACAATGGGGCTCACCCATTGAGACAATTCTTCCTTTATTAATCACGCCAACGATCCAGCGCCCCCTCCGCCATTCACCATCAACAATCTCTCTCTCCATCCCCATTCCATCCCTCATGTCACACACCAACATTCCAACATTCCCTTTCATGCACACTCTACATTCAAACGCAAACAATCACACCGGTGGAAGCGCAGGTGATGATTATGAAACACTATACGGAACATGCCGTGTTTGTTCTGGAGAGGGGCGCCTGCTACCTTTTTTGTATTTTTTAAAGGAACTTGGGGTTGGTCACCCTAAGTTACCTGGGGCAAGCCTGGGGGAACCCAGACATGGACCCCTTGGTCACTGTGCTCAGAGAGGCACAGCTCCAACTCACTCATGAGGCCCAACAAGGCTGAAACACCTGTATGGGGTTGCTGTTGGTACTCTTATTCAAAGGAGGTTTGCCTGGCATTTCTGTGCTGGACTGCCCTTGTTGGCGGGACAAAGACTGATATGAAAATTGATATTCTTCCTTTGTGAAAAGTACAGTGAACAAAAAGCGATGGCTGCAGACTCTCAAAGTGGGTATAAACCACTGAACAGGTTATCATGCTGTGTTCTTTCTGGAGAGGGGCGCCTGCGACCTTTTTTACATTTTAGAGGTAGGCATAATTTGTCCACCTGACCGTATATATCCAATCACAACCTCATCCTTTATAGAAAGTATACTTAGAAGTTCCCCTTAAGCATATCACAACCCCTCGTAGGATTGTCTCATTTGTCATGTAGTATGACAACAATTATGATGAATTTTAAATATATAAATGTGGCTTTATGAGATATGCACCGAGTGGTCGAACGAACGTCCGTTGATGTCCGTTGTAGCTCCCTGTTTTAGACAATTGATATTAAAACAGTAAACTTTGCCTTCCTGAGTTGATTCGATTATTTGGTGTCAGAGTTATTCTGCATCCCATCCACTGCATGCGTGTTACCCAAAGGGCCATCAGCTCAATCTTGCTCTCTTCTGGGGTCAAGGTTTGTTGGAATGACACCCTTGAATAAACTGAGATCTCACCTCATCAGTTTCATCCGCCAGAGCGCACATGGATGATAACTGTCTTAAACGTGTGTGAAATGCGTCAATTGGTTCTAGTGCAGCCTGCCTCGCCTGATGCAGCTGGAAACCTTCGAAGTCAGCTTTTGCTTGCGGATTGAAATGTTTGGCCAAGACTCTCTTGGCACTGTCATAAGAATTGTAATTCGTAGGGAGTATTTTGAAGACGTTGTGTACACAAGGGCCTATGTAGAAAAGAAGGGCGTACTTTGTTCTCCTGTCATCATCAAAATCATCAACAGTGTTGAAGTACAGTTCAAGACTTTCTGCGCAGGTGGACCATTTGGACCCAAGTGCTGAAGGCGTCCATTGGATATCAAAGTTTTCAATGGGGATTGACCCACCCCCAAGCATGCTGGCCGCACTTGGCCTCAGATTGGTCACACAAGGCGTGTCCTCATCTCCTGAGTCAACCATCCTCGTTGCAGGTTGATGTGCCCCTGTGTGGACCCAGCCCCTAGAATCATAGGTGAGGGCAGGCTACCCTCAGGCACTCTCACACAGGGCCAGGGGTTGTATCACAGAGCCCTGACAGGATTCCAAGAGCCCAATGACTGAGACACACCAGATCGTATCTCTGGTCTCACTGAGCTCATGCCTAGTCTTTACTTACTGTGGTGACACAGTGAAGTGTCACCTCATGAATGCTTGCATGCTTGCAAGTCAGCACGCGGCATCCGCTAACATCGCGGGCCACATCGGAACACAGTGGTGCTACATGCTCTCCCACTTTGCTTTGTGCATTGATTCATGCATCTTTACTTCCTGCGCGTTGCGCAATCCCAACAATACTGGCCTGGCTGACATCACCCTAATACCAGGGCTCTGGATAAGAGAAGAGCTCCCTGCTCCGACTTGAGCATTTGGCTCCATGGGCTGCCAAACTCACCCGGACGCTACTCTGCTGGACATTCTCCACCAACTCTTGAACTTGGAGGCTCTCCAATGCTGGTCGCCCTTGGCCTGTGCCTCCAGCCATCCTCCTGGGCCACTGCCGACCCCCTCTGTAGGGCCACCCCTCCACTGCACCAAATTCAGCCACTGCTTTGCTGAGCTCCTTCCTTGCTGGTTCCCTTGCTTGTTGATGTCCCAGTTACTTGTGAGTTTGGGCAGATCCTTGGGGGACAGTGGCTGTTCCATTTGGCCTCTCCTCCCACTGCAACACTCTGCTACTTCCTCCTGAAAACCACCTCATCGCCAATGATTGTGTAAGTAGCTTTAATGCCCTTGGTAGCCAGACACAAGGTATACACATTAAGGAAGGACTTCACTTGAAAGTAAGTTGACACAGACACTGACAAACAGACCACTGGATATCCACACCCAAGCAAGCCCCAGACATAACTGTCACTCCTTAGAACATTAATTCTGATGCAAACAGAACATCCCACTGTGACACATTCCGCTATGACATCACAACCGTGGCAGCCACCAGATACATGAGACTACAACCGAGACACAGAACTGAGACTGCGACAACACCCTGAGACTTGAAACCCAAGTCCATGGAACTCTTAAAGGGTCTGAGAAACCTTTTATATGGTCAACTGTTAAACTCCATTTCATTGCCATTCATTTCAGAATCGCCACTGTCCTTGTGGACATCACATTTGGATTTAACTAGGGATGTGATAAGTGCCATGCAATTCCTGGGGTGCAGTTCCCAAAGGCCATGGGCGCTGGCCATTCCATGCGACCACTGGAGTCAGGGCGCTTGATCTGATTTATGGCTGAAGATCTGCTGGGCTTACAGGAAATGGCCGCAGATTTTGCTCTTCGCTGCCTAAATCTACGCTTTCCTCCAGGCCAATTACAATATATCAAACAAAACAGTTTTACATTAGCTACATTATTTTCAGATGTTCATATCTAATCAGGGCCGGTCTTAGACCAGATTGCACCCCAGGCAGGAAGCATCATTGGTACCCCCCCCCAAAAATGTTGGCAGGGGTGCTAACTTCAGAGACGATGGGGAGGGGCAAACTTTCTTGTATGGGGGCATCTAACTTCTTTACACATTCTAATGAGGCTATTCTAGTGCAGCTTCAATGTTACAATCAGTTATATCTCTCTTTCACTTATAAAACCACTCAGAAACCACACACTTAAGCTCTGCTGTGAAAATGAACGGCCTCCTACCCCTACATTTAAAATCACTCCCCTGACATGCAAGAATGAACACCCATCTGATTTCAATTGCCTAAAAATGTATGCATACGGTTGCAGGTGCTAACAATAAAATGTTTTACATTGCCAATTGCTGGTCATTTGTTAAATGTGTCGCTGCCACCACCATTTATTTTCTGTGCCTTGTCCTTCTACGGCTCTGTTCGTCTTACCAAACATGATGAACGGAAGAGTATCACTGAAGCTGATCATGGGTATTTGCCTGGACTCTGCTTGATTCACTCAAGGTGAGTGGTTGGGTGCACATTCATTCTAACCGGTGGCTGTGCCCACCATTTATCCACACCCTCTCATTTGTGTCTGATCTGGTGCTTCTTCAATGCCTGTGTGTGCCTCGGCTGCAACACAATGATGGGTGCAGCTTTGTGTCTCTGTGTGTCCTATGCAGTCTCTTAGCAAAACCAAGCAGCATGGGGAAGCCTGGCTTGGGGCACATTTAAGACAGATTGCAGAGTGCTAGGGAAGCAAGGACGACCCACAAAATATATAACCGCATGTGGATGCTGTATCACTTCTCTGCACAGTGTTTTTAGGCTGCAACGTTCACTAATTTTCAAGGTGATTGCATTATTTCAGTGACAACACAGATGGTGAGGCAGAAACGTAAATGGTGGACTTGTAAACATAGAATGTTGCTTCTGCAATCTGCAACCCCAGCCTTACCTTGTGGTCTTACAGAGTAATATTACATTCCGAATGCCCGTTCCTCTATATTCTTTGTATTGGTTGCCCTATTTATTAATATTAAATAGAAGCAATTCCAGGTTATTTTACACTCTTAATTAAAACGCTTGATGTTTATAAATTGATGTGCTTGTGCTACACCCAGAGCGTGGCAAAGAAAGGACTATTCCTGTCTGTGTTCAAATGTAATTAAAATAATAATGGAGTCAGACTGGCGCCCCCTAGAGCCTGGAACCTCAGGCAGCCGCCTGCACTGTCTGATGCAAAGACCGGCTCTGGACACAAGTGTTCACATCTCAAGGGTGTTTATTAAAGTGTAGGCAGGTTGGAAAAATGCCAAATCTAAACCTAAATCTAAGATAGGAGCAAGCGTCGACCATCAAATGAAAATAAGGCAGGCCTTGTGTCAAATAAAAAAGGGCCTATACTAGGAAACCTATTGCCAACCCTTACAACTAATACAAAAAGGGTGTGAGATAGTTTTCAAGGAAAGAAAGAAGTGTTCACAAATAATGTGTCACGGTGTGGTAGCTTGGATCGCCCTTCCCCACGTTTTGCACACGGGGCAAAGTGGGATCTTGGAGCACAGTACACTCTCAACCTTCCCCAGCACGAGATGACAGTTACACTTGCAGCTATCAGGACCGTCGATGGCCAAGACTCGTTTCTCTTGAAAGTCTCTTGCCTTCGAGGGCCTGACGTATTCAATAACAAAAAGTTCCTTCAACAAAATGAAAGTTTGTTTCCTAGTTTTACTTAGGGTGGGAATTCTTCACCCCTGGTTCCACCTCTTCTGGGCACTGACCCATGTTCCTTGTGGTGCCAAGTGACAGCTTTTCACCCACTTGGATCTCCCTCTTCCGGGCTTTAGATTCTAAAACAGTTCTTATCTGTATCAGGGCCATCAGATCTGTATCAGGGCCATCAGTGGTTTTGCCTCCTGGTTTTTCTCGTCACCAATCTTAATGTCTTTTTAAACCGTTACAGTGGACATCCCTTGTCGGGTTCACATTTGTCAACACACTGTTTCTTGGGACTTTAGACTTCGTCCCCTCTTCGTCAGCATCCCTCGTCTGGGTACAATCTTACCAACTTCACATTTACTTTTGCTTTTAATGTTTGCAGGATTCACTTCTCTTGCTTTCTCTACAGTTCTTAGGTCAAAGGCTTTCTACTGTGCCGGTTTTTTGCTTGACCTCCTGTATGACCACTTTGACCTAACTTGAAAGCTCTCCGATGGCCTTCTGGTATATGTAGTTTCACTGAGACAGGGATCAACCAGAGTCTCTCAAGTTAGCACCCACGTGGTGTCAGTTCCCTCTGCAACTGGTCTCCCCTTTAACACTTTTACAGTTCTTTGAACTTGGTTCAAGTTGCCACTTTGCGACAGTCATTCACCACAGCCTGGCTCTTATCAGTTCTCCCCTCGACTCACCGGCTGTGATGAAACTCCTGGCTTTACTTGTAACTGGAGTCAAGGCCAGTAACACAGAAGCAGGAGTCTGCCTCGCTTCTGCTTATCAGCGTGGACACACTCCATGTATCATTGACATCTGTTGCAGCACACTTGGGCAGGTGTCCTTGGTCTTACGATTCCCTCTGCAGAGGTTTTGCGGGTCTCCGTTGAAAAGGGCAAGGTTGTGTCTCTCTTTGTCAACCTCTCGATATTTGCCACCTTTCTCCTCCTCTTAAACTGCCGGGTCTGGATAGCTGTTTCGTCGTGCGGTCTGCCTTGCTCGTACTGTGCTCCCTTGCCCCACCTTTTATCCTGGTGGGAAGAGGAAAGGGCCGTCAAGTGTGTGTGATTTAGGTCAATTGCCTGACTCTGCTTGACTCTTGTATCGGGACATGTCAGTTAAATAGCTCTATGGGTCTGTTGTCTTTCGTGGGTCAAAAAGGTGTTCGGGTCAGAAAGGGGGAGAGTTAGAGTGTCAGATTGTTCTACGGGGTAGAATGGAGAAACCGTGCTATATGGAATTGTAACCTTCGTATTCGTTTTTTTTTGTTTTTTGGTGAACTTGGAAGGGTGGGTTTTGGAGGGGTTTTGAAGTGAGTATGAAGGTTTGTAAAGCAAACAGGAATAGCTAGGATTGTGAAATGAACAGACGGTTTTGTGGGAACTGTAGTGTTTTATTAGAACAGGTTGGGAGTTCAGAAAATAATAATCAGAGGGCGGGAAGAAGAATGATTGGGAGTATTCGGGTAGAAATCCAGAAAGCAGGGCTTCTCGGAGATGTGGTTTTCTAGTCTAATCGTGTCCCTAGGGTATTTACCAGATCGAGAGGGGACATTGTGTTCGGCCAGGAGAGATCTAGTGGGAGGAGGGGAGGCAGATGTCATACTCTGAAAGTTTCAGGGATCTCGCCCTCCTCTTCTTCTCTGGTACAATATTGCATCTCCCTTGGGTTATTCCCTTGAGTACAACCCCAGGCTTCCCCATCCTGGTGAGCCTTTCTCGCTCTTTCACACCTAGAGTTGGGATCTGAGCAGATCAGCCCTACAAATGAAGAAGTAATACTGATATGTTGGGAAACAGGCACAGCTACAAATCAAAGGAACAGTGCTCACTCCTGAAGGATGGGCTGATGGAGTGGTTGTGTGCAGAGCAAGAGAATTAACAGGAAAATGGGACATAGTTGTGATTAAGGTAGAAAAACAATGTCTAGACCAATGGACTAAGATTACAAGCCTGTTGACTTGGGTTCACGATGAAGGGGGACCATTGTAGATACTACCCCTGCAGAATGCATCCTTATGCTTCAGAAATAATGGCACTTTAAAAGTTGGAGAAAACCAAAAGTGTGGGCAAGTTTTTGATGTCCCAGACGTGAATGAAGGTACAGCAGTCCTGATGGACCATTATTGGGCTTGTGGATCAAGAGCATATGTAAAGTTGCCACCAGAATGGGGAGGAGTTTGTTCATTGGTACTAATAGACATACCAGTATTGGTGGTACCACAAAGTGACCTGCAAATTGTAGACTTCCCAAAGATGAAGGCACACCTGAGGAAGAAAAGATTGCTTCACCGAAGCCGACAAAAAAGAGAGAATTACTTCTCAGCAAAATCAGTAGAAGCCTATTATGCTATCCCAGATGAGCACAAGTTGTTCAGCAGAACGGCAATGATATATACATCTAAATTCTTGCCAGGAATTCAGACTGCAGTGAATGCCAAGTGGCTCCAGATTACCAGATGGGAGCTGCTGCATACGATCAACACAACAATAAAAGGATTTAATGCAATCAGAGAAGAACTGAGGGCATCTCCTACACCTTTGGCTGACTCACACTCTGACACAGCCCTTTCCAACCTGCATCTCTCAATCGCTAACACTCTGGATGTTCTTGCCCCTGCCATGAGGATCTGTCTGAGGACCGCATCCAAGTGCAACTCTTGGTACGATTCTGACCTCGCCACTCTTAAGCGGAAGTGTAGGGTGGCTGAGAGGAAGTGGAGGGCTTCAGGCTCATCCTCTGACAAACTGGCCTGCTGCCTGCTCCAAAGGCAATACAGACCATCTGTCCTTTCTAAGAGAGAGACTACATCCAAGCGCACGTCTTTGCAGCCTCTAACAACTTGGCCAAACTTTTCAAAATCTGCATGGAGCTTGCCACTCCTGCTGCAGCCACCCAGGCCCTTTGCACGGCTTTGGCATCTCATTTCACCACTAAGACTCAGGACAGCCTGTCCACTCTCTCCTCTTCCTCTACCTCCTCTTCCTCTCCATCTACCAATCCAGGCCCCTCTCCGGCCGTCTCTTCTGCCTTTCTCCTCCTTCTCCCTGTTCACTCCCGACAATGTTTCTAGACATGTCTCATCAAAGCAGGTGCTCCCCTGCTCCTCCAGAACCATTAAGGACCACATCGGCATCCTTGCTCCAGCCTTGGCTGATTTTTGCAATCACTCTTTTGCCATTGGAACCTTCCCCTCCAACCTTGAGCACTCCTTTGTGCACCCCCTCCTTAAGAAGCCCTCTGCCGATCCTTCCTCTCTGGCAAACTACCGCCCGATCTCCATCGCTCCTTTCATGGGCAACCTCTTGGAGAAGGGGAACATCTCCCAGCTTAATCCACATACTGAATCTGTTGGTTGTCTCCTGTACCACCAGTCTGGCTTCAGAGCAGCCAGAAGCTCAGAAACTACTCTCCTAAACATTTTCTCTCTAATCTACACTCTAACCTTCCTGCTGTCCTCATTCTCTGTAGTATCCCATTTCTATGTTTGGGGACAGCAAAGGAGGACCCGGTCCTCTGTCTATGGCGAGCGTGGACGCTTGCAGTGGTAGGTGGGGTTACCGCCTAACGTTAGTCAGTTGTTATATTGAAATAAAGAAAATAATACGTACACTGTGTGTCTCCCTGACTTATTATTGCTGTGCAGTTCATTTACTTGTGCAACTTCATTGTTACTGCTTGCGCATGGAACGTAACATTGATGACGATGATCAGCCACGCCATCCTGCTCGATCGTCTCTGTGACAAACTGGTTATTGCTGGTTAGGCCCTAGCCTAGTTGACCTCCTTTCTCTCAGATCAACCCTCCCACGTCCAACTTGGGTCTTTCCTCTCTTATATCTGTCTCTCTACATGTGGTGTTCCCCATGCACCAGAAGGGATAAAGTTTCTCTATCCCAGGAAGCACAGAAATTATGTGGGAAGATGGGTTTACTGCAGCCCAAATGGACAATGTCAATTAATGACACGGAATAAAGACAAACACGTTAAGAACAGCAGGAAGCCTGAAAGGAGTAATAAAAATATGGACTCCAAAGAGACACTTCTTCAAACCATCGTGTATAGACCCAGAAAATGAAGAAGGAATTAACCCAGGCGACGGAGTGAAGATAAATATAGAAGAATTGAGTAAAATGAATCCAAAAATGGAGGTGAAAGTGGTTGATGAATCGCCCAGAGGGGGAGTGTAGAGGAGGTCCCAAATAAAGCCTGCACTCCAGTCTCCCATGTTGAAGTACCAGGAACGTTCACACCAAAATATGTGACGTATGATGAGCAAATAAACCAGCAGAGAGCTGCAGTAGGGCGCTGCCCTGTACCTATCAGAAGAGCAACGCCTATTGAAGTACCGATACCCAGAAACCATGGACAGTAAGGTATCCATTAAGAAAACACTACCAGCAAATGAGACGAAATGAAGAGTGCCTAAGTACAGTCCCGGAAGAAACCAAAAAGGTCTTAATGGAAGATGAATGGTGACATCACGAGGACCTGGACGGACTCATAGATAGAAGAAATGACGACCCGAGAATGACACTAAGAGACGAAACGCCATAAGAAAAGAGATTGTGAACTTAAAGTGAAAGAATGCTATCAAAAACGTAAGAGAGTTAAGCTGCAAGCAAAATGAACACAGTCAATCAGTTTACACCTGTACATATGATTGGAACCACAAGAAAGCTAAAAAAACAGTACGGCTTGCTATGCTAAGTAGAAGAATAGTGCAGCAAGTGCCATTATACATAAATCTACATCAAACGAAGCATGTTAGTATAAGTATATTCCACTTTGCAAACGAAGCAGAATCAACTCAGGTTACTAAAGGCCGAACGAGCAGACATTCATATTCTAGCAAAACAAGAAGAGACGGCTGAATCAGAACTCGGCAGATGCAACTTGTGCCAGGAGAGCCAATGTCATACCAATAGAAGGAACGAACAGTAGCTACATATGATTGAAACTTAAGAACAGAATATCCTGTCTCTGAAAGGTCAAGATAAGGAGGCGTAGACAGGTGGCAAGCTAAATAAGAATCAAATGCACAAATTGAGAGAAACTAGACAAATTCACGGTGTGGGAAGCACATGACCAGCCGAGCGAGAAGAGGCACGGGTTCACACCTACGCTTGGCATCCGCCCAGGCAGAGATATCTGAACTTTTCCAGACAGAAGATGCAGTTTCGAGGCCAACCCCAGTGAAATAATTGACACATAGTTGCTGAAGCGATGATTGATTGTAACATTAATTGGAGAAAGACCGGGTAACTAGGGGGTACCCCGCACCTGGCCGACTATTAGTTTAGTTTTAGTTTAGTTTGTTTATTTATAGAGCGCGGCCGAACCCACAGGTAGCTGGGTGCATAATCATGTGGACAACATAGTTACATATCGTTGCATGAGATCATAAGAAATAGGTACATACATTCAAAGTTGCATAGATGGGTACAATGAGAGTAGCAAATACAGTGGATCGTGCGGACCGGTTACAATATGGTCCGTTTCAGGATACAGATAAATCATACGGTAGGAATTGGTGTAGACAGGCAAGTACATAGAGGAGTGGCAGCGTGTTAGGTAGAGAGCCAGGATTTCACCATGGCTCTGAATGGTCAGAAGGATGCTTCCGATCTGATAGCGAGAGGGAGTGTATTCCAGCATTGTGCTGCAAGAACAGGGAAGCTGGAGCCTCCTGCTGTTTTTAGATTGAATTTGTGGATCTTTAGTTGGTGCAGGTAGGGAGTTATAGTAGGTCTGGAGGTGCTGTGTCTAGAGAATTTGTCAGATAGGTAGCGTGGGGCAGTTAGTGAAAGGCACTTGTGTGTAATGACAAGGGTTCTTAACTTCATTCTGTCGCGGATGGGGAGCCAATGGGCTTCTTTGCTGGCCGTGGATATGTGAGCCTTAAGCGGGAGGTTGAGAGCGCATCTTAAGGCGTTATTTTGTAGAATCTGGAGTCTGTTCAGATTTTTCGATGTGGAGCCCAGGAAAGAGTGTTACAATAATCTAATTTAGACAATATCAGCGCTCTAGCTAAGGTGAAACAACTGGAGGAGGATAGAAATGGTCTGCATGCATTGATCAGTTTAAATAGTGTAGGTGGTAGCTGAGATGGTGGTATTTATTTGTTTTTTTAGTGATAGAATGGAGTCGAGATACACACCTAATGTTTTGACCTCTTTAGATACTTTTATAATGTTGCCATCAATTGTGAAGGAGTGGTACCTGGAATCCAATTTATTGAGGTGGGCCTGGGATCCTACGATAAGTAGTTCCGTCTTATCGTCATTGAGGCAAAGACTATGGGACTCATTACACGTAATGCGGTAAGGGTTTACCGGTACCGGTAAGGGCACTGGTACCGGTAAACCCTTATCGCCTTACTACGAGGTCCCTTTGCGGGTTGGAACTTTAACGCCTGCTGTTTAGCAGGCGTTAAAAACCAACCCGCAAAGGGACCAGGGTGCTAATTACGGTACCGCAATTTGCGGCACCGTAATTAGCGCCTTCCCCATTCCCATAGAGCCCTATGGGGCAAAAATGGGAATGGGGAAGGGCAATGGCGGAAGGGGGAATTACCACCCCGCCAACCTTGGAATAGGGCGGTAATTCCCCTTTCCTCCAAGGCGGTGCCGGTATTTTACCGGCATAGACCAAGGTGCTAATAGCACCTTGGTCCACCGCCTACCGTGTAATGAGGCCCTATGTGTGGCCATCCAGGCTTGAATTTCTAGGTAGATTTCGTTAAGCTTTGCAACATCTTTTTCGTAGCAGCCAGTGATTGTGATGAGGACCTGGGTGTCATGAGCGTAGTTGGTGTAGCTGACACCCAGTTCGTCAAGTCGGTCAAAGAGAAGCTTTGTGAAGATGTTGTAAAGTGTAGGCGAGATGCAGGAACATTGGGGGACTCCACATTGGATTGGGATAGGGTCAGCAGCCGCTGAAGGGGCGAAGACCCTAGTCGACCTGTCAAATCCAATTGGTGGCATTCTGGGAGAATGCGGCAGCCGAAAAGAGGTGTTTAGTAAGGATCTAGTGGTCAACCAGATCGAAGGCAGCGGAGAGATCCAACAGGAGCAAGATGGCCAGATTGCCCTTGTCTTTGGCTTCATCCATTTGGAATTTTAGATCCAGGAGGGCGGTTTCTGTCCCGTGCCTAGGTCTAAAGCCGGATTGTCGCAGGCCTAAGAGGTTATTTTCTTCCAAATGTTGTTGTATTTGGAGGTAGGCTACTCTGTCTAATATTTCGAGGAGAAAAGGGACCGTTGTGATGTTTCTGTAATTTGTGGGGATGTTAGGGTCTAGGTTGGGTTTTTAAGAAGGGGGAGGACCCATGCTTCTTTGAGGTTATTGGGGACCACTGAATTCTTAAATGAAGAATTGATCAGTGAAGTGATGAGGGGAGCTAGGTCTTTGGCTCCGTCCTTGATGACGGAAGCAGGGCATAGGTCACCTTCACAATTAGATGGTTTAAGGCTGGCGATTATCTTAATTACTTCATCCTCAGTGACTGAGGAGAAGTGAAAAGGAGGGCAGTTGGGAGTGGTGAGGTCTTTTTTACTATTGAGGTAGTCTTTGGCGGCAATGTTAGCTTTTTTGTTTCAATCTTAGCTTGTAGCAGGGCAATTTTGTTGGAGAGGGCTAGCTGGATATTATTACACCATGCTTTGTCTTTAGTACAGTCCTCTGTGGGTGGTAATGGTGATTCAAGTTCTCTTAGTATAGTGAATAGTTATTTTGTGCCAGATTTAGCATTGAGTATTTTCGTATTGTAAATCTCTTTGTTGGCGTTTAGGATAGCAGATTTGTAGATGGAGTCCGCTGTAGTGAAATGATCTTTTGTGGAAGGGGAGGGAGCTTTTCTCCAGCTAGTTTCTGCAGCTCTTTTGATGTTATGGAGAGCCTTTAGTTCTGCAGAGAACCATTTGTTAGTATGGGCTATTGGTTTGGTTTTACGTTGTTTGAGTGGGGCTATCTGGTTGAGGGCTAGTTCCATCGTGTTGTTGTAAAGGTCTACCAAGGTAGCAGGGTTGATATTCTGGGAAGGGAGATTGGCTTTGGTGATGGGCGTGATGAGAGGTCTAAGGTTATCTATGGTGATGTTCCGGTTGTTTCTGGAGATTATTTGTGGTGTCCTAGAGAGTAGTGTCATTCTGGGAGCAGTTCTGGGTAATGAGAATGTGATAAGGTGATGATCGGTCCCAGCACACGGTGTGATGTGTGTCAGTGAGAGGTTGCGGTTGGCATCTGCTATCCAGTCTAGGGATCTTCCTTTTGTGTGTGTTGGCTTATTGATGTGTTGAGTGAGGCCTAGGTGAGTAATGGTGTCATTGAGAGAGGTGGCGTGATTGTCGTTAGGGTCATTAAGTCCCAAGTTGAAGTCACCCATGATGATAATTTGTGAATTGGGTTTGGTGTTCGTGGTGAGCAAGAGAGAGATGTCCTCTTCAAAGGTGGATAGGGGGCCTGGTGGTCTGTAAATAATATGTAGGAGGATGGTTTGGGTGTTCGATAATGGAAGTTTCATGGATAGGAGTTCGGCGTGCTGCTAAGCGAAGTGGAAGAATATGCATGGGGTTGATGCCAACCCAATCACAATGGACCAAATAATCGAGGGTCCTATAGTTAGTGGAACCAATGGGAAGTCATACTTTTAGTGACGTGTACAGTAGTCATTTTTGAACGAAGGGCTTAGACGCCCACCTGACAGTGTTTACCCAAACCCCTCACTCTGTTACCATATACAGATATAGTACCTATATTAAAGTTACCTTTTCCTAGAATTGCATATTAACTTTTGAGTGTTACACGTCAATTATGATGAGTTTTGAGTATAAATGTTACAACTTGTATGAGGTTCGTTGGAGTTGAAGCGAGAAGGACGATTGCATCACTGCTGATTTCCATGACTCCCCATTTTTGTACTTGTCATTAAACAGACTCCCTTTGCCAAACCATTGAGTTGTCCTTATTGATTGGTGTTGGAGTAATACATCTGCACCCCATCCATCTCAGCTATCTTGTCTTAAAGTACTTTGGAGCAAACCTCGGCTCTATGGGCCAGCCGGGGGTCTCCGTAGTACACCATGACTGCGGCAAGGACATTTATGCTATAAGAATGCCTTCACATGATGCAAAATGTCTCAGTCATCTAGCAGCATGCACAACCAGAGGACAATTCAAAGGAAAATCGGCAACTCCATGGTGGCGATCAAGAGGGATATTTCCATATGAGGATACTTATGTGAAAACAAGGAGCATAAAAAATGGAATGGGGTGACAAGCAATAAACGTATGTATCCATCCCAGATTGGAGAACGAATAAAGGTTGTCGAGATGAGGAGGATGGACTGTTCAGATATGCCTGAAATATCAGGAGAAACAGGATGCTGGGAGAGACCTCACCTATTGGTTTATGGACGTGTTGCCACCAGTACCGGATGGGAAGATGGACTATTGTCTTGCCCTGCACACTTATTGAAGGAACCAGTAAGCATAGTGCAAATGGTGAATGACAGCTGCCTCGAATCATGGGATAAGTACTCTAATCTACTAACATGGGTTGACAATGAAGCAGGACCAGAATCTATAGTACCACTAAGGAATGCAATAACATGCTTCAAGAATAACGCCTGGTCCTGGTTGGAGAAAGCAAAGGATGTGGGCATATAATCGAAGCCCCAGGAAGGAATGGAGGAATTGCAGTGTTCATGGACTGATATTGGACCTGTGGATCCAGAGCTTACATGCAGTTGCCTAAGAATTGCTGTATAGTAGTGATACATGTTCCAGTATTGGTGATTCCCCAAAGTGACCTGCATATTGATGAATTTCCAAAAAATGAATGAACACCAGAGGAAAAAGAGGTCGCTCAACCTCTGCCGCCTGAAGAAAGAAAACTATTTCTCATCAAAATCAATAAAGGCATATGAAGACATTCCAGATTAAAATAAACTGTTCAGCAAGTCAGCAATGATAATGACAGCAATATTTATGCCAGGACTCCAGACTGCAGTGAACGCTAAGTTGCTGCAGATCACAAGATGGGAGCTGCTCTAAACAATCAATGCAACAATAAAAGGATTCAATGCAATCAGAGAAGAATTGAGAGCAATCATGATGTTGACCCTTCAGAACAGATATGTCCTGGACCTAATTACAGCGATGGAAGGAGGTGTGTGCGCCAAGGTCGGACCTTCTTGCTGTACATTCACATCACCCCATGATGGAGAAAATGGAACCCTGCCCGAGGCAATAACTATGCTGACAACCCTGCATAGGAAGATGGAGGATCCTTTGAAAAATAATTGTAACGCTCACCTGACTCCCACGGAGGCGCTGGTCTAGTCTGGGCTCCTGTGGCCTCTTCGAGCGTGATGCGCAGAACTCAGAACACCGACTGAACAGGACTCTCAAATCTTGCTTGTCTGGCCCGTAGGAATATCCTTCTGCAGATGAGAAAGGGGATTAACAGTCTGAAGAACAGTGTACTTGCTCCCTCCTTGCCCCCTTCATTCTTCTCTAACTTCCTCCGAAATCCCCGGTTGAAGCTCACCTTATGGTTTGAAAGGATGAACTCTGCATCCTGCTTCTGGTGCAGGGGCGCGTGTTTGTCCAGTTACTTCACTGGTTTTCAGAATGGCGCTGGCAAAATCCACTTGACTTTTCCGAGCGGAACGCCGTAAGTATGAAGATTACAAAAGTTCAAGTGTAGAGCTTCCTTTTCTGTTGCCTTCCTAAACTGTGATCTGTCCTTTATTTCAGTTGCAGAATAAAGGCGATGCGTTGAGGGATTGAATTGCCGATGGTAAACTCAGGTGAGTTAGCGATGGGGGCGATCCCTCTTAATGTCTTTATATTCCTCCAGTAATGTCTTTTGTCCTTTCCCCATAGGAGCCGGGGTGCGGTACCTGCCAACGTAGCGGCGCCGACCCAAAATGAGGAATGGTCCACCAACAGAAGACCGGTAAGTGTTATGGCGGAAAATTAGGCTTTCCTCATATGTTCCTTCTGCTCACCTTTTGTCTCTTCTTTTCTCCCCTAGGCGCAGAGATGTGGCGACCGGTGCAGACAGTCGCGGTGGAGCCAGAAGAACTCCCGAGGATAGGTGAGTGAAGCGCGGCGCTGCAGCGAGCAACGCGGTGCTTTTAAATGAAAGTCTTTTCTCAGGAACGCTGGCGTGAAGGTTCCGGATGCAGGTAAGAAGTTTGATAAAATTCTTGGTTTTCACCTTTCTCTTCTCTTCTTTCCTTACAGGTGTTCCAGGATCGAGGCGGGCGTGGCTGGAGACCAGATGCAGGAGCAGACACGGTGAGCGTTCAGCTGCTTGGATGCAGAACAACGCGAAGCGTGAGCTACTGTCTGGGCGTGGCTTAAATAGCCCCCAAAGTAGTTCCAGGTAAGTATCCTTCCCTGGCCATGCCCGAGTGGCAAAATAGTCCCAATGAAAAAATAGTCCCTTTTAGGTCTCAGGGAGGCCTGAATCTTGCAGCATGGTCTGCATCAGGTAAGTGCACAAAACACCTTCCTTTATGAGCCTGGAGCCTATGGCGGCAGGACTGATGTCCAACATGAGCCTTGCGCCAACGGCCGCAGGACAGAGTCCAAAGAGCCCCTATAAGGGGCCGCTGGGCTTTTACCCGGGGGCATGATGCCTGCTCCCGGGGGTGCTGGGCCTGGCCTGGTGCTCCGGGGGTAGGCATCATGACAATAATTGCATGTCGATTGTTAGCTGGTTTAGGTCAGATATTTAAATTTAAGTTTTATTAGAAGTGCTTTTAAGATTTTACTAGTCAGTTCCGCTATTTTACATTTGGTTAAGCATTGATTCCTTTGTTAATTCATCCTGCTCTGCTTACCTTGTGTTTGACTGTAAAGACAGCCGTTGCTTTATTTCACTGCAAAGTAAAGCGAGCAGACTCTTTGCAACGCTGCTCCCGGCACGCGTTTTCAGACGGTAGGAACTACAATTCCCAGCAGGATTGTAGTCCTCCAATCAAATTTCTTTTCAAACCCGGCGAGAACACGCCAGCGCGCACGGGCAGGCACAGTCTGCTTCAGTCTGTGCAAGGAGGTGCACAGTGGTACCGGAGGTAAGAGAGGCAGTACTCAGGAGATCTTTACACCTATTTTATTTTGTATTTTGGCAACCTTATACACCTTAGAAACCCTTACCTGCACCCTTGATACCTGCCTAAGCACCCTTACGCTCTCACAGGGTGGGTCTAAGGTAGAGAGAGGGGTGAAACTACCATAACGTTTGGAAGTATGTGGGAAGGGGCTACCTCTCAGAAACTCCCACACACTCCACTCCGACAAGATGTTACAGGGAGCACAGAGTCACCCACTAAACAGTGTTATAAAAAGGCAAGGCCGAGTATAGATGGTACACAAGACAACACAAGATTGAAAATAGGTCTGTTAAATACGCGTTCACTAAATAAACATGCACTTAGCGTCCACAACCTTATAAAAGAGAGGGATTTGGATATAATTTGTATAACAGAAACCTGGCTGAAGGAGCCTATTGGCCCTGTAGCTTCAACCACCGTTCCAGAGGGATACATTATGTATAATAAAAATAGAGACAAGGGTCTGGGCGGTGGAGTGGCAGCGATAGCAAAAGAAACCTTGCATTTCTTTAAAGCTAGTTTTGAATGTACGGGCTGTGAGTCAATTCAATTAAAACTGACCCATACACCCAACAAGTGTTTGAATATTATTGTGGTCTCCAGACCCCCTGTGCTATCCTCAGATTTCGACAACGAGGTGGCCAGTCAAATCAGCAAGTTAACCTCGGTAAACTCCGCCACCATATTAGTAGGTGATATGAATAGGTGGAGGGGGAATCCGGCAGATAAAGAGGCATTGGCATTTGAAAAGTCCTTGAATAACATGGGCTTTTACGTTATTAACAATGACCCGACCACACCCGAAGGGAACCAGCTGGACTGGGTTTGCACAAACAATGTACAATCAAAACACGTCACTACTGAGCCGTGTATTTGGTCTGATCACAGTCTGGTTACCTTCGAAATAACACTAGAACCACCCCCCAAAAGACAGGAAAACCCACACGTAGTAATCCGGAGTAGAAATTTTAAGAACCTAGGGCCAGCACTCCTGAAATCATGCCTACAGCAAGTCCAAGAATCTTTTGTGGAAAATGATAGCTGTGAGAGTATGCTAGCAAAATACAATTCTGGTCTGGAAAAATTAGTAGATAAGCATGCTCCATTAAAAAACAAGTCTGTTAGGAAAAACAACAACCAATGCAAATGGTACAATGACGAAATTAATACACTGAAACAATAAAAACGTGCCAAAGAAAGAGTTTGGTTTCGAAACCAATCACAAGAGAATAGAAATGACTGGAAACGCAAGGACCTAGAGTATAGAAAGGCAGTCAAAGAAGCCAAACTAAACTATTATAATAGAGAAATAGAGTCAGCTGCTAACTTTACAAGCAAACTTTTCGAAATCCTCAAGTCTATCGAAAAACCTAAGGCACTCTCACTACCACATAATCCTTCTAAAGAAGATTGTGAGAGAGTACAAGAAGCATTTGCTGCTAAAATATCAAAAGCCAGAACGAATATAATGCAGGCAAGGGAGTCCACTAGTATGGAAACTTGCACCATGGAAGAACCTAGAACGAACAACGGAGAAGGCTTTCAGTTCAAGGCCATAACGGAGGAGGATTTCTGTCTGCTATTGTCCAAGATGAAACCCACATCCTGTGCGGACAACATTCTGCCCACAAAAATCATCCTGGACAATAAAGAGCTTTTCGCACCTACCCTCACTAAAATAATTAACGCCTCATTTTCCGAAGGGAAAATACCCAATAACATTAAAAAATTAACAATAACTCCTTTGGTTAAAAAGGCAGACCTGTATCTGAAAGACCTCAGCAACATACGCCCTATAACAAACTCTAATTTTGTACTGAAGATTCTGGACAAAATCGCCACGAATCAGTTACAAACACACGTGGAGACTTTGGAGATGTTACACACACAGCAATCGGGCTTCAGAACAGCACGCAGCACGGAGTCAGCTATGCTCGACCTACAGTCCCACATGTTAGAGCTGATAGAACAGGGCAAATCAGGGATGCTTATGCTTCTGGATCTCAGCGCAGCATTTGATTTAGTGGACCATCAACTACTTCAAGTGGCACTGGATAAGATCGTAGGCTGCTCTCCATCAGCACTGGATTGGATAGCATCCTTCCTAAGTGATAGGAAGGCACGTATTCATTGGGGAGACACATTCTCTGATGCAGCTCTCATCATTTTCGGAGTACCGCAGGGAGCCAGCCTGTCTCCTCTGCTTTTCAACATTTATATGCGTAGTCTCTGTGACTTATTAGAAAGCGTTGGTGTGTTTTTCACTAACTACGCCGATGATACTCAGTTGGTTTTCGAAATGACGGGAGATTACACCACAGACTGCGCGAAAATAGAAGAAGTCTATAAAATCATTGACATCTGGATGCAGAAGCACTGGATGTGTCTTAATAACAGCAAGACCGAGCTCATGATCTTTGGTTCTAAGCATGTAAGATCCACATTAGGAGACCAATATAGGGAGTTCATGATAAAAGGAGCCATAATTCCAGTGCTACCCCAAGTTAAAACATTAGGGATGCTGGCAGAAGCATCAGTGGGGGCCGAAGCACAAGTAAATTATTTGCAGAAAAACAATACTTATTACTTGCGACTGTTGAGAGCCATCAGAACCTATATAAGTGAAGCTAACGCTGCAAATATCGCAAGAGCGACTATTCTGTCCCGTTTGGACTATGGCAATTCGATGCTAGTGGGTGCCATCAAAAGGTAAGGCAACGATGCCAGGTTATGCAAAATGATGCCGTTCGCATTGTTAAGAAAATCAAATATGGAGAACACATATCGGCGGCAAGGAAGGATCTTCATTGGCTCAGAATTGAAGAGCGAGTCCTCTTCAAGGCCATGACGATCGTTCATAGATGCCTTCATGGCAAGGCCCCAAAATATTTTAAGGAGAAATTCTCTATCTACACACCTAGGAGAAACCTGAGATCAGCCAACATAGGCCTCCTGGTTGTCCCATTGCTCAAACGAGCAGCAGGTGGTGGCAGAGCTTTCCCGATTAGAGCGGCTAAGTCCTGGAACAGCCTTCCAGTGAATTTAAGACTGGAAGGTAATTATAGCAAGTTCAGGAAACAATTGAAAACACATCTTTTCCAATAAACTTTCTGACTCTACAGGGCCTCCTTAGGTATATATAAGACTGACTTGTTCCTCGCGAACCAACATTGGTTTATCTTACCCTCTTAATATGCTACTTTTCCTCTCAGGATGTCTCCGCGCCCTGATGCCTGCGGGCTGTCGGCGCATTACAAACACATAGGGCCTCATTACACGGAAGGCGGTGAGCCATGGCGCTATTAGCCGGTTCATGCCGGTAAAATACTGGCACCGCCTTGGCGGAAAGGGGATTTACCGCCCCATTCCAAGGTTGGTGGGGCGGTAAATCCCCCTTCCGCCACTGCCCTTCCCCATTCCCATTTCTGCCCCATAGGGCTCTATGGGAATGGGGAAGGCGCTAATTACGGCACCGCAATTTTGCGGTGCCGTAATTAGCTCCAAGGTCCCTTAGCGGGTTGGTTTTTAACGCCTGCAAAAAGCAGGCGTTAAAGCACCAACCCGCTAAGGGACCTCGTAGTAAGGCGGTAATGGTTAACGGTCACCGTTACCATTAACGGTGGCCGTTAACCATTACCGCCTTCCGTGTAATGAGGCCCATAGAAATAGAAATAGAAAAATAGGATGATGCTGATGAGACCGCAGGAGATGATTGGATATTATTGTGGATTCCAACCTGGCTGGCAAATGCCTTCAAGCTACTTAGAGCAATACTAGTGTTGGTGATGCTGGGATTTTGTCGCATCAGGAACATCTTGGGACAATGCCCGAAGACAGCCAAGAAAGCTATTGGACTGTAGATCATGATTGCCATAGATGCTGCAGCGGCAGCAGAAATGCAGAATGAGGAAAGTACCTGTGAAAATATAAAGAAAAGTCCCCTGGCACCTCCAGAAACCACGTTCTTCTACCCCTAGGATCATAAAAAATATGTAGGGCATTGGACATCCTGTCCACCATATGGAGATTGCTGTCACATGACCTGGAGTGTGGATGAACACATAACGAATGCAGGTCACCTGAGGGGGGTGACAAAGATTTGGATCCCGAAGAAAACACAGTATGAAGAGAAGATGAAGACAATTGAAGAAGAGAATATGGTCAAAGATTTGACCAGAGGGGGGAATGCAGAGGAGCATGTGGATGCTTTCTCACTAGTTCCCGCCTCCTCACTACCGTCATATTGGAACAGCAGGAGAAAAGCAGTAAATGGGACCCCCTGTATTGTCCCTATACTGCAATGCGTGTATGAGAGATGCTATGCACTCAGACATACATACAGAATGTACCTTTGCACTGAAAGAGTGGAAGGATGCCACATAGAAGGATGTCAGCACACACCAATGGACATCATAGAGCGCTAAGTGAAATTTGATGAGGGCAGAATGATGTGTTAAAGAAGATATATGAACCTATGCTGAAACTATATGAACATACTTAAGAGTAACAATGTAACTGAAGCACCAAGAGAAACATGGACCTAAAGATAAAGTAATCATGGATACAAAAAAGATAAAGTAACTTACTGGCTAAGAACTGTAAATACGCAGTAACATATGGTATAAAAGACATATAGAAGCTTGTTATAAAGATATATATAACATGACTAGGATGGCCATGATAGGAAAATGGAAAGCAGCTTGTGTCAGATTTAACCAAGCTGCCTCAGAAACAGACCGAGTCTTTAGAATCAGGAGACGTTGGAGAATAGTTTTGTGTACAAAGCAGAGGTGAGTCTATGTTGGCCTTGGATCAAGGACGCTATTTTAAGGAATAATCACAGGGCACAAAGGGAGGCAGACAGGTAAGCCCTGAATGTCAGATATAGTTCTCATAAACTGAGGAAGAAGAAAACATTTGCAAGAGCCAAGTATTGGACAATTAAAAGTGTATACAGTTCATATGAGAAAGAGTGAGCAAGTCTCTTGAGGCTAAGAGGAGCAACTGCACCAAGCACAATTGAATCAAATAGCAGTAAATGGAAGGTTGAAATTGACAAAGTTGTGGTCTCTTAATACGTGATCCTGAAGTAGAAAACGAGGGCTAATCATTAAGCCTAGATGAAGATAGTGGTGTGCTAACACTCCCTCGAATTTTCCAAGACATTGAGCAGGCTACAAGATCAACTACAGACGGAAGACTTTGGTATATGACATACTGATGAGAGATGATGGGCTAATTGGGAAAACAGGGAGTAGTCTAACGTGATTCAAACACCAAAATTTGTTTCAATTATGTGCTGCTAACGTGCCGAAAATCCAAGTTTGGGTGGGATGCCAACTAATCAGTGGGTCTAGTGGACAATCTCACATAGAACGTTGCATAGACCAGTCTGCTGCCATTGTGTCTGTTATAATCAGTACTATATGTTTTTAACGGTAGTTCAAGGTGTGCCTTACAGATAAGGGGTAGCCAGTGATGCACTAATCCTTATATGTTTTATAAGTAGATATGTTCCCCTAACATATCCTTCCCCTCAATAGGGTTTGCACTTTGCCACATAGGATGACATCATAAATGACGCATAAAGGGGTATAAGACCCTGGTATAATCAAGTTTAGGTGTGAGTGTGCATGCATCAGTCTGATGTTTGCCAGGTCTCCCAGGTTTATGAATGAGACTAAAGTAGTGTTTTGCCATATTCATTGCGTCTGCCTAATTATTTGGTCAGTAATATTTATTGGTAATTCCATCTACCACAAAAGACGCTTGAAGGTGCTAGAGCACAGTACTTACACAGAAGAGGATGTTAGGACATGGACACCAACCATTAGCCTATTATAGTGGAATTCTAGACCCAGTAATGAAAGTACATTACCCTTGTGAACAAGCGTTAGCTGCTGCTTTCGTGAAAGAGAAAGCCACCAGTATTACAATGGGATGCTCAATAATATTATTCATTCAAGCTTTCCCTATTTGCCACTTTGCAGAAACCTAAAAGTACATTGACTACACAAAGAACATCTGGATACAAAATGATTATTTTGAATTCAGCAATCAAAATTGTTAGATGTAGAATAGTGAATCCAGTGACATTTATAGCAGAGCTACTAGAAAAGGAAGACAATGTACTTGACTGCACGATGTATACTGAATTTTATGATGCTATTCCCCATGTTAGAGAAAATGCCCTTAATTGATGGTTCAAACTACTGGCGAAAGACATACTGGGAAGACAGTAGTGAAGTTAAAAAGGAATGGTGAATTCAAAGTAGTGACCAGTGCAAGATTGCATTCACATTGTTCAGCATAGGCTGCAAAATTAGTGGCCATCGCCGCAATCCAGAGATTTGAGGATGAGGAAGTGACGGTGTATTCTGACTCCACCTATGTGATGACAACCGTACAGGTAGGGTTGTCACTTTGGAAAAGGAGGGGTTTTCTTCGCGCAGACAGCACTCAAGTGCAACATGCGTGCCTATTGGGCAAGCTCATTAAAGTACTCCCATTGGCTATCAACGTGGTGAAATGCGCAGCCCATACTAAAGGGCAGACATGATTTCACACAGTAACGAAACCGCAGATGTTGAGGCCAAAAGAACAGCATATTTTCCAAATATTTCTGATTTTGAATTAGAAGATGTTGAGCATATATCAGTATGGTGCATAATGGTGCAGGAAGGCTTTAACATGTTATCCATTATACAGTTAATTGAGCTGCAAGATTGGGCACCACAAAAAGAGCAGAATTTATGGTAGAGACAAGGGTGTTCTTGATGACGTGAGTGAATAAATCCAAATGACTGAGTATACAGTGATCAAAGATTCTTTCATTCTTGGCCCTATGTGATAACACGTGTTTTGGCAACTTTCTGTGCCTTTCTCAAATCAGGGCATATCCTTGTTTCATGTCCATATTGATTCAGCTTTGGTTCACAAAAGAACAAGCCTCAAATCAACACAATACATTGATGGAGATGAGAAACCCCTACAGTCTCAGCATGAAAAATTATTATTTCTTATCAGACCATACATATGTACGCCATGCATATAATTTTGTTTCCAAACTGTTTTCATGAATTCTCTTACCCTTGTTTCATTTCCATTTTGATTCAGCTTTGGTTCACAAAAGAATAGAGTCCTGGGTTAAATCCCCCTTAGGTGGAGTAAAATAAATGCGCTATAATTGCCTTAAGCATTAGTACATGATGTAATCTATACTTAAACATTAAGCATTCCTATTTTCTGCTGAATATAAGTCTCACGTCTTTTCCGTGTTCGTGGGAACCCTCGACCGTGCTATTGCTTTAAGAGGTCCTAACGGTTCATTGTCAACCGAAAGGAACACATCCCAAAACATTCTGCAACCAGCATCAGTGACCGAATATTTGGGGAATATCGACGGTTTCGGAAATGGCATCTTCATAAAAGAATATGTGACTAATTATAAGCCGTTGCAGGTCCCGTTAAGGGACCGAAAGGCCAATTGAACTTTATTAGTATCCCAATGCAAATAATAAATTAGGTTAAGATGCCAAATGAAACACTAACTACTACCCAAAATGACATTTCCTTGATTCGTGCTCGTTTCGAAATGCTTCGTACATGGCATTGCACAGACAATCGTTCAATTGGTTAATAGATTATGGTGGGCTGGCTGAGACCCCAGGCTTGTTCTTTTGTGAACCAAAGCTGAATCAATATGGACATGAAACAAGGATATGCCCTGATTTGAGAAAGGCACAGAAAGTTGCCGAAACACGTGTTATCATATAGGGCCAAGATTTAAAGCATCTTTGATCACTGTATACTCAGTTGTTTGGATTTATTGACTCACGTCATCAATATTCTTGTGGCGCAACAAGTGGTGTGAAAGAAGCACAATTTTCTCACTTATTTTCCAATGGAGTAGAGGAACTCTAGGTCTCTGTGTGATTCACACACCATTGCGACACATTTTCAAACCGAATGAGACCCTGGTCGCAGAGGTAATTTGATATCGCCAAAAAAGTTCCTCATGAGATGTTCTCTATATGGAGACAGGACAGCACTGGAAAGCCAGTTATGCCTCTAGCTTTATTGAGGGTGGCACTGGAACAGCTTCACTACCCCTCACACACTACAAAAGAAAGTCTTGCTGCAATAGAAGACTGGTTCACACCAAATTGCTTAGAACATGTTGCACAGCTTATTGTAAATTGCATTGTGTGCCACATTTTTACAGCAGGACACAACTTGTGAACAGTGAGAGCAGCAATCCCTAGATGCAATGGTCTGTTTCAGCCTCTACATAGAGATTATGTGGATATGTTGCAAGTCTGCAATGGCTATAGGTACATGCTAGTGGTAGTATGTCCTTTTTCCTTAGGGATCGAGGCAGGTGCATGCATGCACCCCGATGCCACATGTGCTGCCAAGTTTCTCATGCGTGAGGCGTTTCCCAGGATGGGGTGTGTGAGAAGTCCTGCGGTTGGATAGGGGATGCATTTTGTAAACAAATTGAACAGATAGTTCCCACAGAAATAAAAACCAATGCCCATAGTGTAGTAAAAATCATTAGGGGATGAGATGCATGATTGTTTAACATATATGACCACTTGTGTTTCTTTTATTTCTCAGCATATAAAAAATCGGAGGGAAGGGTCGCAATAGACTGATGAAGACGACAAAACAACTGATTTCATTAACTTACTTAAGCAGCCTAGTTTTTACCCAGAGGACCAAGTGCTTGTAAAGAATTTTGTACGAACTTGAAATAAGCTCTGCTTTGAGGGACCATACTTAGTAGAGGAAGTCACTCCTACTGCCATGAAGCTTGAAGGAAAAAGAGCCTGGCTGCATTTTGTTGGGTGTCCTGACCCACGTTTGAGCTATCATGCTGCAACATTTGGTGCTGTGGGCTTAGAAAATCCAGGATGGCCAAGAAGCCCACATGTGCGCCAGAATCCAGGAGAACCACGCAGTTTGTGCACACTAAAATGGTTGCCTAACTTGCCACCCACCAGTGCGAGCAGGATGGGCCGGGGTGCCATGAGTGAAATGTGTGCCAAAGGAAAAACCGCACTTTAAAATCACCTTTTGTTTCTCTGAATGCCAGCTCAAAATGCCTATTTTCAAACATTGCAACACATCCAAAAATCTCACTGAACACCAGCGGACATCTGGCTGAATGAAGTATGTGTGCATACTAAATCTGGGAAGTTGAAGAGCCCCAAAACAATGTTCATAACAAGACTGGCTGAGCTCTGCAGGTCTGCAGCAGCCTAACTGAAACTGGATTTAAAATTACCAAAAATTGAAAATGTTTAAATTAACTGAGTGACCTACTTTTGTGTGTCACATAGTTTGTCACTGTTGAAATGTCATAGTTTTGAACTTAGAATCATCATTCTAGCTGCATATGTAAAAATTGTCTTGACTTAAACTGGGGAACAAAAAGTGACATTTTATCTGAAACCTGGCTTAATGAAACTGAATTCTGCCTGACATCTACCCCCACAGGAGTTAAAACCTGCTCAGCCACTCTTTCCCTTGCCAAAAGGAGTTGTCACCTCTCTGATTAGATTAGGGGTGGAGCAGCTACAGGGAGTTGAACAAAGGCCTGTCCTGGGCCCAGGCAGATGGTTTATTAGGGTGGCCGTAAAATAGCTTCCTCTTGGCAGAAGCTGGGAGGGGCAGGGTCTCTGAGCTTGGCAGAAACTGGATAAACTGGTTTCTACACCATGTGACCTGAAAAGACACACCTCTGTTGGCAAGAATATGATTCTAAGTTAGATGTATAACTCATGGTGCGGACTTGTCAAAATTATTTAAATGATACCATAATTCTTGTGATTTTTTGTGCACATTTTAAGACGCGTTGGGAATTTGTGCGATGTTCTGGTGAAAAATCCTGCTATTTATGGATACTTCAGACTCTGTGTTTAAGCTAGAGACATGGGAATTTACTGGAGTATGTATGGACAGGCCGTGTATATGTGTATAATTTTTAATGAAGAACCAAGGTTGCATAACCCACTAAAATCGAAAATGTTGCCGTTTCTGAATGCAAGCCCTCAGGAAGAGCAGATTTGGGGCAGAGACTACCTCATGTGATAGGTAATATGTACATGCAATGACAAACCACTATGTATTTTAGAAATGTGTATTTTGATCAAATATAGATTTGTGGGCAAACTGACCAGGGGAGGATCCTCTGACCCATAAAACCTACAGCATCACTCTGACTCACAGTTCCTTCCCCAATCATGGGAGAGGGGAGAATTGGGCCAATGACAAGTTGAAAGAGGGGCTGGCTAGTGATGCTGCACACACACCCACTTTCAAAAGACATAAAAAGAGCCACTGGAAGCTAGAGAGGACATTCAATTCCATTTGCTGCAACGCGCTCTGCCGGACCATACAACATCCAGAAGATACCAGATTTAACACTTAGACTTTAAAACTCCAAATAACTTGATTCAGAACTCAAAGCAAGGGCCTAAACCCACAAACTGAGAACTCTTCTCAGTAGGCCTCAGCATCCAGCAAACCTAACAGTGGTAGCAGCATCCAGGAGCCGTGCAGATCAGCGCTGGGTCCAGAGAAAGCTGTGCCGAAAGATCCAGAAGCAGTGCTGTACCCAGAGAAAGCAGAGCAGTATCCAGAATCCAGAGAGGCTAGACCAGCAGAGCAGAGCTGACCCAGACCGCTGTTCGCAGAACCAGAGAGCTGACCCAGATCACTGTGAAGTGCCGAGACCAGAACCGGAGTCCAGTCCAAAACCTGACTAGATCCGTGGCGAGGCCTATTTCTAAATATATTGTGAGTACCTAGCAGAACTGTGCAGAACCAATCTCTTAGTTAAAATAATATAATTCAATCTATTTTAATCTAACCAGAACTGCCTCCTAACTGTCACCTGTCATTTTCTAGCTGCAAGCTGTAACCTGTCGCTTTGAACTTTTAAAATTTCAAATCCGAAAAACTACCTTTATTTAATCGTCCGTATCTCTGGAACCGTTTGGGCTAGGAACTTGGTTTAACTTTCCTCCGAAAGCTTACAATCTCAGCTTTTCAATGAGCCTAGAACCTACTCATTATACTTTCTCCGTAATCACGATTCTCGCACCCGCGAATTTTGCCGCGATTTGCGATTTGGCCCGATTTCTTTACTTGTAAAAAGATAGCTGCTTTTGCCTGAACTACTAAATTTCGTTTGCCTCTTAAGAACCATCCCTGAATCATTGCTAGAGTGAGCCTGGACTAATATTAACTAGATACCACTCACCCTGAACCTCCTGAAGGGAATTAAAAGCATTTTCAGCATATTCCTCACTTCATTGCCAGCACATATATAAGCATTTTGGGCCTGTGTTTTAAACTTCTGTAGTCTAAGCTTGCTGGGGTGAACTGAATTACATTTGATTGCATTTCTGAGAACTGTGTGCTTTCCTTCCATTTCCTTGCATTGCATAAAGGGGGGGGGGTGAATTGTCCAAGAAAGTGATTACATTGTTTTGTTGAAATCATATTGAGTATTTTCTGTATTGCATTTTCATTCCACCTTGCATCCATTTGAAACCATAAAAGTATTGTTGCTATCATATCCATCCTATAACCACTCATCATTGATTATAAAGAAGTGTGCTAGTGCCGGACTATCCATTATTGATTACTGCTCAGATTAAGTGTGATATTCAATTATTAATTTATTATAAAGTGTGATATATATATATATATATATTGTTTAAATTATCAAATAAACCATTTAAACTTGCAAAACAGAACTACTTCTTGGCTCAGTGGGGTCAGGGGGATTCCAAGAGAGGGGTGTTATATATAGGGGTAGTCATCCAGAACTCATGAACTGGACGTAAAGATATATCAATAAGGGTTTCCATTCAGTATCCCAGACTAGGCATTGACTTAGCTGTAGTGTTGAATTGAATCCTCTTACAAATTGGCGGCTCGAGCCGGACGTTTGGGTTAGATCTATCACTTGTGCAGATTAATACAGGGTGCCAGCTGACCAGATACACATATCCGGTCGGATCACCACGCTGTGTTACGCTGTAAAGCACTCCTCAAAGGAACGCTCTAAGGAAAAGGTCTGTTTTGCAAAAATAAAATACAAACTTCTGTAAGTCAGGAAGGAACTCAAATTCCAGAATGACGACCTTAGTAGACATGAAAATAGCCAGAGAGCACTTCTTACATAAGCTATTTGTGAGAGGTGAGTGGACTCATCAGGACCAGACGGTCTGGTTGCAGGCAATCGCACCCCAGATCACTGAAACAGGGTCAGATATATGGGGAGATCAGGGTCCCCTACATGTGGCCCTGAGGGAACTATATATGGCCCCTAAGGCCAAGGATGAGCACCACAAGATTGCCAGGGTAGCGGCATATTTATATTTACATATGGGAGCCATGCAGGACAAATGTGCTGAAAGCCAAGATCTGGCGAGTAGGCAACTGCTGGCATTACAGAAGGCCCAATCTGATCTGGACTCTTCTGAGCAGAGGCTGCACAGAAGCCAGGAGTCCGAAAATGAGAGTAGACAGCACATCATTAAAATAAAGAAGGATATGGATATCCTGCAACAGGAAAAGGCTGACCAGGATACCAAAATTCTGGCTTTGCAGAAGGAATGCCAAGACAGTTTGGGCTCAACTACTGCAGAGCCAGAAAAAGCTGGAGCAACAGATCAATTTCAACAGGGCATGCACAGAGCAGGTAGCCACCCTGCAAATCCAACTAGACAGAGAGAAAGAGGAGAGCAATAAACTGATCCTGAAAGACCTGGATACCCAGGCAGAGTTTGATCAGGAGCGCCAGAAAGCTGGTGCCTTCCAAAGGCAAAGGGACGACCTGGCGTCACAAATTCAAGCTCTTGGTCAGGAAAGGGACACCTTAGGCCAGGAAGTCTGCCACTTAAGGAGAAAAATGGAAGAAAACCACCTGGCCCACCAGGAACTGGGTGACCTCCAAAAAGAACACCAGGACTTGCTAGAGCACACCAGGAGGGTGGAGGAGGCTCTGGCAAGACAGGAGCAGGCCAATAGGGACACAGCTCAGGAGGTAACCCTCCTGCAGCAAAGACTGGCCCAGTGCTCCAGGACCAATCAGGAAACGCAGAGAGAGAATGAGGCTCTCTGCCAGCACAGTGATAGGCTCCAACAACAGGTAGCGATGCAGGAGAGACTGATAGAGTCTAGTAAGGCCTTAACTGAGGAACTGAAGGTGCAGGCTCTTGCATTGCAACAGGGAGCAGGGTCGGATAGAGACCAGGTTCACTGGGAAAGGGAAACTCCTGAGCATAACCTCAGGAGCCCTAGTACCAGAGGCCTTTATCTCTCTCAGTCCCTGGACTCTGCCACCCCCATGTCCCCTGGCGCACATGAGCACCGGGCCACAGGGATGGCAGATTACTATCCAGCCAGAAGCATGGGGCTCATAGGCCAGTACCTCCCAGGAATGGATGTGCGGGCATCCGGGTATGGGCACCCAAGCACAGTGCAACTTAGTGGGGAACCCCAGGAGAATAGGCCCATTAAGGGCATCCTGAAAACTTCTGCCCAGTTAGGTCAGTGGGGGGGGGGGTACCCATCAAATCCTGGCAGCAAAGAGGAATCTGAAGACTCCTCTGAACGGCGCAGGACACAGGAGACCAGGTCCCCACATTCTGCCAGCCATTCCCAGGCTCGCAGAATCCGCGAAAACCTGGAAGATCAGACAGGAACCTCTGGGAGCAGTGCCTCTGAGTCAGAGGATGAATGGACCCGGGTTACCGGAACTAAAAAGGCCAATAAGGCAAAAAGGGCCTTGCTTAAGGACCCATTGAAGCAAATAAAGGCAAGAAGGAGTGTCATCACGCCTTATCACAAGAACGCCAAGTATTCTGTTTGGGAACACTTGGAGCTTTACGAGCAAATGATGGAGACTTTCCATTTGAAGGACAGCCAAAGCTGTATTCAATATGTAAAGTGGACCTTCTCACCAGAATACTCCAGTTTCTTTGCGGGGCTGGAGGACCAAAATCATTTAAGATGGTCCACCTATAAGGCGGCCATCTTGAAACATTTTTCTGTTCACAGAAATCCTCAAGAGGCTCGCAAGGCAGCCTACAATTTGCAATGTGGGGAGGATCAGGCCCCACAAGAATTCGTGCAAGAACTGAAACGTGACTTTGCGCAGACCACCAGAAGGATGCGCACAGACAGCAGAGAATTTGTCAATACATTTTTCCATGCCTTGCCCAAATATATAATGACCCAGCTCGTGAGAGATTTTCATGAGAAAAGATCTTTAGACTGGGTCATTGAACAGGCTACCCGGATCTATGAGGTGCAGAAGCCCATAGAAAATAAAAGCAATACCCAGAAAAATCCCAAAACCAACAGCACCCCTGCTGCTGCCAAGGTGGCAGAGGTAAAGGTCACCCCCGTTTTGGATTTGGAGATGGGGGGGGCCTAAAAACCTACCTGCACCTAATAATTCACAGCCCAGAAGGCCCTCGGGCCAGTCACAGACAGGGAGTCGAGGAGGTAGTCCCACAAATGGGGTCCCCCGCTCCCCTGACTATGTAAGTCCCCGCTATAAGGGAAACCGACCAATCCTGGGTTATGTGTGGACTCCTCCAGCCCAAGGGGGGGGATCCGGCCAAGCACCTAACCCAGGGAACTTCCCTCCCAACTTCCCACAGGAGGGCAGAAATTCTCCAAATCCTGGGCAGAACTTTTTCCCCAGGTATCCGCCCAATTTCCAGCCCCAAAATCATCCATCCTTCTTTCCCCAATTCCCTGAGCCCAGACAACCTAATCCGGGAGAGGGGAGGCCAAGGGTGGAGGGGTACCAAAATCTTTCCAACCAGGGGTACTACCAGAGAAGGGATAGCTACCCTTCCCGGGATCAGCCCAGGGGAGAAAATAGAGCCCCGTATCAGCCTGAGCGGGTTTCCCAGTTAGAGCGCCAGGTCCAAAATATGGCACGGGATCTGGGTCACATACTGAGGGCTCAACAGAACCCTCAGATGAGCGTGCCACCGCAGAATGCCCCAAACTCTGGACCTGGTGCTCCAGAACAATGACGGGGGCAGCACCCCGATAACACACCGGCTCCCAGGGAGGAGGCACAAGGGGAAGGGGGGTGTAAAACCTTGGCGGAAGCTTCCTTCCCAACTTGTAAACAGCCCCTGGAAAACCAGGAACCGGAAACAAAATCTCCTACCCCTGAAAGTCTGCCACCCAAGGAGCAGAGAGGAGGTAGGAGAAACAAAGGACCCAAACAGACCCACTTTGTGGAGGAGGTTCAGGTCTTCCAATTTGAGGGACAGGGATCCTCAGAAGATCTTGGGAAAAGGATCTTCTCCTTCAGAGATGGGGGAACTCCTCCCAAGGAAAAATGGGTCCTAAGGGATGTCAATTCAGACTGGGGAGATATGGAGACTGAGCTACCGCCACCCATCATCTCATCCCAGAACCCACAATACCGAAATCCCCTGGTTCAAACCCATCCTGGTGACTGCCTCCAAGAAGGGGGGGCGGCCCAGAACCGGAACCAGGGGAACCCACAATGGCTCTGATCTCCAGTTGCCAACTTTTTCTTTCAGATTCCCCAGGTTCTCCACAGAATTCTACCCAAATCTCTTCGCTAGCAATGTCCAAAACCAGAAAGTTAGCCCACCAGTTGTCCAAAAATGTGCATTATCTGTGCCCCCTTGAGGAGAAGGAGGGAAGATACTATGCCCCGGTACAAGTACAGGGGCAGGGTACAATTTTGGCACTGGTGGACACTGGATCCCAAGCTACCCTTCTGTCCAAAAGGGCCTTTGAGGAACTAAACGCAGGAAGGGGGAGAATTACCGAATTCCTCTCACCTCTCTTCCTGGACAACTGCAGAACTTTGACGGGAAGGAAATTCCCTTTGAGGGGACTGCACACTTGGACATTAAAATTGGGCAACACAAGGTGAAACACCCGGTCATAGTAGTGATTCCAGAGGGCACCCCTTGTTTTCTAGGGAATGACCTCCTGAGAAGGTTGTCACCCCTAATAGATTGTGTAAACAAGGTCCTCCGGACCCAGACTAGCCGACCAATAAAATTAAAACAGAGTGTCAACCATGTTAGTTTAAACGGCACCTGCCACATGGTTGAACAAAAATCTGACCAAGTAGAATTTCACTTCCAAAACAACCAAATTCCAGACGTGACAGTAATAGCAGTAGGACAACAGACTGGTGATGGGGGGTCCTCTCTATTTCTGAAAATCAACCTTCCTTCCAGTTTAAAGTGGTATTCCACACTGGAAGGAAACACCCTGAAATTCTTTACTAATCCACAATCAGAAACTCCCACTCCTATAGTCCAGAAAGATGTGAAATCAGCTCAGAGCCTGGCTGATATTCAGCAAATTGGAGAGCAGTTGTTCATCCCTGTTCAGTTAAATGATGGGAAGGACTCTGTTCTCGCTCGAGTGTGCATGAACAATGGTAAGAGCTTCATCAGCGAAGCCATGTTCCGCCAACTCCCAAAAGATCCAGCCATTCCCACATTCAAACTGATAGACAAATGGGAAATGGACCTGGAAGCACCCAATTCCAAACATCTCCTGCCAAGCAGGTGTATGCTCAAAATCTCCATTGGCAACAAGAGCATAGTCCACAATTGTTGGGTCGTGCGAGACGTCACTGCCGCTTTTTACTTAGGCAGTGACATTCTCAATCGCTTTGCCATTAGTTTGGACCTAATAACCTTCAAAGCTTGGTCCCGATTAGCAGATAATCCCATGGGCTTTGAGGATCCAGAAAAAGCATTTAGGTCAGCTCAATTGCTACCTTATGCAGTTGAAATTCAGATCAAAGAGGAAGTCACCATCCCAGAAAGGACCCGACAATTCTCCCTGGAAGTGAAAGCTAAAAGAGGACAACATTTGAAAAACCCTGATGCTTACATACATCTAAACGCTTCTCTCCAACAGCAAGGGTTGGGGGTAAACCCAACTCCATTAGTCAACATAGAACATAACACCATTCTAATAGAGGTGGATAACAGCGACTTAAAGAGTATTACTCTAGCCGCAGGCACCATTATTGGAATGGCGGTTGATGACCGACATCTTTCCATCAATTTAGGAAATGAACTGTTAGGACCAATCCCCAAGGACTGTTTTGATAGTGACAGTGATGACAATACAACACCAGACAGGATTTTTACCCGGCATGGGGGGAACTTCCTGGTGTACACTTCCTGCCCCTATGGTAAGGAAGATGTGACTTGTGACTTCAGGAGGGATGAGGTGATTTTCCAGGTCCATGAGGGTTGCCTTTCCCACCTGAGGCCTCCAGTCCAAATCAGCACTCTGACCAGGGACTTCTCCACCCAGCTGGAGGAGGCCGCTGAGATAGCCAAACCAGAAGTCTTTCCAGGCTTCAGGCAGATGGTGGAAGAGAGAGTCAACCTAGCTGATGCCTGTGTGACTCTGGAACAAAAGCAAAAGTTGAAACAAGTTTTCTTGGATTTCCAAGATCTCTTTGCGGTAGACTCATATGACTGTGGTCGCACTGACATCCACACAACAACAATCCCCACGGACCCTGGCATGACTCCTGTGTTTGTGAAGCAATATCGCTTGCCTCTCGCATCAATGGAGTCCCTTACTGAAATAATTAAGAACCTTGAGTCCCGGGGAATAATCCGTCCAGTCCACAGCACCTTCAATAATCCGGTGCTGGGAATATTGAAGCCGAACGGCCAGTGGAGACTCTGTGCTGACCTTAGGGAGCTCAACAAACGGGTCCATACTTCCCGATGGCCTCTGCCCTACATTGACCAAGGGCTGGCCCAGATCCAGGGGTCACAGGTATTCACGGCAATAGACCTGACCAATGGATACTGGACTGTGCCTGTCAGTAGGGAGGACCAATACAAGCTGGCAGTACACATGGACCCGGACTCCCTTCGGATACCTCAACTCCGGCAATGAATTCAACATTTTCCTACACAAGGCTATGCCCGACCTGGGTGCAAGGGGTAACCTGGCTTATGTAGATGATGTCCTCATCAAAAGTTCATCTGTGGAGGAACACATAGCGGAGATCCGTTATGTTCTGACGCAGTTGAGGGCCGCCGGAGCAAAACTTTCCTTTCAGAAAGCACAGTGGTGTAGAACCCGTGTTAATTTCTTGGGGCATGCGATTACTCCTCAGGGTCTCTGTCCCCAGGAAAAGAAAGTGGAAGCACTTCAGAAACTGAAAGACCCCACAACTCTGCGGGAACTCAGGAGCCTCCTTGGACTGACTAATTACAGCAGAAAGTTCATTGAGGGCTACGCAGAGATCACCAGACCCCTGATTCATCTCCTGAAGGGGGGGTCAAGTGGGAATGGGGTCCAGAACAAGCCGAGGCAGTAAGACAACTCAAAAGAAGCCTCTCACAAGCGCCCTGCCTAGCTTACCCTGTCAGAAACAAGGAGTTCTTCCTGGAGACGGGGTTCTCTAATACGTGCTTGACGGCAGTATTATACCAAAAGCATGACAAGGTCAATAAAGTAATCTCCTATGAGAGCAAAACTTTATCCTCTGTGGAGGAAAAATTCAACGATTGTGAGAAGGCACTCCTGGCAACGGTGTGGGCATTGAAGAATTACCGCCCGTTTATCCAGGGGGACCACATCATAGTGGAGACTCCACACCAGCCTCTGCAATATCTCCAAAGTGACAGAATCCGGGCCGGAAATGTGAGTAATTCCCGAATTACTTCCTGGATTCTGTCAATGCAAGGCTTTCCTGTGGAGGTCCGATATGGCCAAAACAAGAAGAGTCCCCTCGCGCAAGGTCTGGCTGACTTGCATGATTGTGCCAGAGAAAACTGTCTCGAGGACGAAAGTCTAAAAATCAAGGACAACATGGAGGCATACCTTAATTCCCCACACAAAGTCTTTGAAGAGGACAAGTGTGAGGGAATGCCCGCTGTCTATGTGGATGGATGCTCTTTCCATGTTGACAACAACGGGGAGAAAGAACTGGTGGCCGGCGTAGGGAATGCATGGGTGAATGAGTCCCCAGAACCCTCCGCTGGATACAAAATTGGTCCCCGAAGTAGTCAGGTGGCAGAGTTGATGGCTGTGCATCAGGCCATCCTCACGGCTGTCCAGCATCAACTCCACGAACTGGTCATAATCACAGATTCTGATTATGTACGGAACGGGTTCGTGGAGCACCTGGTTAATTGGAAAACCAGAGGCATGTTATGTGCTAACAACAAACCCTTGAAACATGGGAAGTTGATCCAAAACATTGATGATCTGGTCACATCGAATGGGATGACCATCTACTGGAAAAAGATCAAGGGTCATTCCAAGGTAGAGGGACCAGACAAAACTGGAAATGACTTAGCTGATCAGCTGGCCAAAACCGGGGCCATCCAAGGGGATCTAATTGAGATTGAGTCCCTGTTGGGGGAAATCCAGGTCACTGCTATCACTAGGTCCCAGACAAATGCTCACAATGATCTTTCAACTGCCCAATGGAGCAAGGAGACCCCTGATGCTGATTTGATTACAGCTCAGAAGGGGGATCCAATTATTGGTAAGTTTTACCAACACCTTGAGGACCCTGAGAACTTTCCCCTGACGGATACCGATTACATTGGGAAAGAGGACCTAAGAGTGTTGATGAAATGTCCAAAAATGTTCCGAATCCAAGACGGTTTGCTGTTAAGGAAATCCAAAGCTGGCCACGATCAGTGGGTGGTTCCTACCTCATTCCGAAGCCTGATGTTAAGTCACGCCCATGATGCGGCCACCGCCGTTCATAGGGGGTTTCACACAACATTGGAAATCTTAAGCGAGGTTGCATACTGGCCACACATGGGGCAGGACCTCAACCAATATTTGAAGGGTTGTCTTGTGTGTGCACAATTTCAGCCATCATCCCTCACGCACCGTGCGCCCCTCCAAAAGAGGGGGATGACACTGCCATGGTCAGATTTGCAAATCGACTTTGTAGGCCCTGTGATTCGCTCGTCTAGAGGAAACAAGTACATGTTGACCGTTACATGCTTGTTTACCAAGTGGGTGGAATGTCTCCCAGCCCCAAATTGCAAGGCAGAAACAGCAGCTGCCCTGATGATTAACCACATCTTTTCCCGTTTTGGTCTACCTCAAAGGATTGAGTCAGACCGAGGTAGCCACTTCACCAGTGAAGTGATGACAAAGATGTGGGAGATACTGGGGGTCAAGAGAAAGCTACACATTGCTTACAGGCCAGCTTCTTCTGGAGCAGTGGAACGCTACAACCGGACAATTGTGAGCATATTAAAGAAGTTTGTGGCAGATTCTGGG
Source organism: Ambystoma mexicanum (assembly GCF_040938575.1). NCBI lineage: Eukaryota > Metazoa > Chordata > Amphibia > Caudata > Ambystomatidae > Ambystoma > Ambystoma mexicanum. The sequence continues at coordinate 1,191,337,016 of NC_090936.1, forward strand.
CCAAGTTGGGATATCCGATTACCTCTGGTCCTAATGGCCATCAGATCTACCCCTTCATCTGCAACCAAAATGTCACCATTCGAGTTGATGACTGGATGCAAGATGGTGCTTCCGCAGCATTTGCTCTACAGGACCCAAGAGCAGACACTAATAAATGCCTCCACAACTCATGAGTATGTGGAGAATTTAAGGAAACACCTTCAACATGCTTTTGCCTATGCTCAGCGGAATCTAGAAAGATCAGCTGAGAGTATGAAGACCCACTATGACCTGAAAACTTCCAGGAAGGAATATCAGGTGGGGGACCGGGTCTATTTATACAACTTCCAAAGAAACCAGGCCAAACAGCGAAAATGTTTGCCTACATGGAAGGGACCGTTTGAAATTATAGACAAGATATCCCCTGTGGCCTACAAGATCCACATCCCCAAAGGTGGTTTGGCAGAGGGGGAAGACAAGTGGGTCCACATTAACCAGTTGAAGTGTTGCCATCCCAGGCACACTCTGCAACAACTGGAGGAATCCTCTGGAATCCCAGGGGGTACTGTCTCAGATTAATTCAGTTCTAACTTAAAATATCCTGCATATGGCCTATCAAATTCTGTGTTTCTCAAGTTTATGTGTTCCTGTCTCTTAATTTAAAAAAATGTGCATGTTCATATCTGTTGAGTTCTAAAATATATATGCCACCCCACTATATCAATGGTGGGGGAGAAATGTCCATGAATAGGTATTGCCGATCTTCCTTTGTCGTCCTAGGAGAAAGAAAACCTGGAGACTGGCCAAGGAGGACGATCCGGAGACCGGGAGCCGAGACCCGAGGGGCCCAGGGTACCGCCCGATATTCCCATCAGAACCGGCGAGGAGAACCGATCGATCAGTACCGGATGGAGGAAAAGATGCTGAACTGTGCCATTTGCAGAATTGGAAGAAGATTATGTGGACATACCAGTGCTTGGGTCATCACCTTCTGTGCACCCGACTCCCCATCGACTCAACTTCAAAGTGCAGTCGAGTGTTGGGCTTTGTTGGGTGTCCTGACCCACGTTTGAGCTATCATGCTGCAACATTTGGTGCTGTGGGCTTAGAAAATCCAAGATGGCCAAAAAGCCCACATGTGCGCCAGAATCCAGGAGAACCACGCAGTTTGTGCACACTAAAATGGTTGCCTAACTTGCCACCCACCAGTGCGAGCAGGATGGGCCGGGGTGCCATGAGTGAAATGTGTGCCAAAGGAAAAACCGCACTTTAAAATCACCTTTTGTTTCTCTGAATGCCAGCTCAAAATGCCTATTTTCAAACATTGCAACACATCCAAAAATCTCACTGAACACCAGCGGACATCTGGCTGAATGAAGTATGTGTGCATACTAAATCTGGGAAGTTGAAGAGCCCCAAAACAATGTTCATAACAAGACTGGCTGAGCTCTGCAGCAGCCTATCTGAAACTGGATTTAAAACTACCAAAAATCGAAAATGTTTAAATTAACTGAGTGACCTACTTTTGAGTGTCACATAGTTTGTCACTGTTGAAATGTCATAGTTTTGAACTTAGAATCAGCATTCTAGCTGCATATGTAAAAATTGTCTTGACTTAAACTGGGGAACAAAAAGTGACATTTTATCTGAAACCTGGCTTAATGAAACTGAATTCTGCCTGACATCTACCCCCACAGGAGTTAAAACCTGCTCAGCCACTCTTCCCCTTGCCAAAAGGAGTTGTCACCTCTCTGATTAGATTAGGGGTGGAGCAGCTACAGGGAGTTGAACAAAGGCCTGTCCTGGGCCCAGGCAGATGGTTTATTAGGGTGGCCGTAAAATAGCTTCCTCTTGGCAGAAGCTGGGAGGGGCAGGGTCTCTGAGTTTGGCAGAAACTGGATAAACTGGTTTCTACACCATGTGACCTGAAAAGACACACCCCTGTTGGCCAGAATATGATTCTAAGAAAGATGTATAACTCATGGTGCGGACTTGTCAAAATTATTTAAATGATACCATAATTCTTGTGATTTTTCTGTGCACATTTTAAGACGCGTTGGGAACTTGTGTGATGTTCTGGGGAAAAACCCTGCTATTTATGGATACTACAGACACTGTGTTTAAGCTAGAGACATGGGAATTTACTGGAGTATGTATGGACAGGCCGTGTATATGTGTATAATTTTTAATGAAGAACCAAGGTTGCATAACCCACTAAAATCGAAAATGTTGCCGTTTCTGAATGCAAGCCCTCAGGAAGAGCAGATTTGGGACAGAGACTACCTCATGTGATAGGTAATATGTACATGCAATGACAAACCACTATGTATTTGAGAAATGTGTATTTTGATCAAATATAGATTTGTGGGTAAACTGACCAGGGGAGGATCCTCTGACCCATAAAACCTACAGCATCACTCTGACTCACAGTTCCTTCCCCAATCATGGGAGAGGGGAGAATTGGGCCAATGACAAGTTGAAAGAGGGGCTGGCTAGTGATGCTGCACACACACCCACTTTCAAAAGACATAAAAAGAGCCACTGGAAGCTAGAGAGGACATTCAATTCCATTTGCTGCAACGCGCTCTGCCGGACCATACAACATCCAGAAGATACCAGATTTAACACTTAGACTTTAAAACTCCAAATAACTTGATTCAGAACTCAAAGCAAGGGCCTAAACCCACAAACTGAGAACTCTTCTCAGTAGGCCTCAGCATCCAGCAAACCTAACAGCGGTAGCAGCATCCAGGAGCCGTGCAGATCAGCGCTGGGTCCAGAGAAAGCTGTGCCGAAAGATCCAGAAGCAATGCTGTACCCAGAGAAAGCAGAGCAGTATCCAGAATCCAGAGAGGCTAGACCAGCAGAGCAGAGCTGACCCAGACCGCTGTTCACAGAACCAGAGAGCTGACCCAGATCACTGTGAAGTGCCGAGACCAGAACCGGAGTCCAGTCCAAAACCTGACCAGATCCGTGGCGAGGCCTATTTCTAAATATATTGTGAGTACCTAGCAGAACTGTGCAGAACCAATCTCTTAGTTAAAATAATATAATTCAATCTATTTTAATCTAACCAGAACTGCCTCCTAACTGTCACCTGTCATTTTCTAGCTGCAAGCTGTAACCTGTCGCTTTGAACTTTTAAAATTTCAAATCCGAAAAACTACCTTTATTTAATCGTCCGTATCTCTGGAACCGTTTGGGCTAGGAACTTGGTTTAACTTTCCTCCGAAAGCTTACAATCTCAGCTTTTCAATGAGCCTAGAACCTACTCATTATACTTTCTCCGTAATCACGATTCTCGCACCCGCGAATTTTGCCGCGATTTGCGATTTGGCCCGATTTCTTTACTTGTAAAAAGATAGCTGCTTTTGCCTGAACTACTAAATTTCGTTTGCCTCTTAAGAACCATCCCTGAATCATTGCTAGAGTGAGCCTGGACTAATATTAACTAGATACCACTCACCCTGAACCTCCTGAAGGGAATTAAAAGCATTTTCAGCATATTCCTCACTTCATTGCCAGCACATATATAAGCATTTTGGGCCTGTGTTTTAAACTTCTGTAGTCTAAGCTTGCTGGGGTGAACTGAATTACATTTGATTGCATTTCTGAGAACTGTGTGCTTTCCTTCCATTTCCTTGCATTGCATAAAGGGGGGGGGGTGAATTGTCCAAGAAAGTGATTACATTGTTTTGTTGAAATCATATTGAGTATTTTCTGTATTGCATTTTCATTCCACCTTGCATCCATTTGAAACCATAAAAGTATTGTTGCTATCGTATCCATCCTATAACCACTCATCATTGATTATAAAGAAGTGTGCTAGTGCCGGACTATCCATTATTGATTACTGCTCAGATTAAGTGTGATATTCAATTATTAATTTATTATAAAGTGTTATATATATATATATATTGTTTAAATTATCAAATAAACCGTTTAAACTTGCAAAACAGAACTACTTCTTGGCTCAGTGGGGTCAGGGGGATTCCAAGAGAGGGGTGTTATATAGGGGTAGTCATCCAGAACTCATGAACTGGACGTAAAGATATATCAATAAGGGTTTCCATTCAGTATCCCAGACTAGGCATTGACTTAGCTGTAGTGTTGAATTGAATCCTCTTACAATTTGAATGATGTGAAGCTCCACAAAGGAGAGACCCTGACCCCTTCTGCAACCGCTGACAGTGAAACTAGAGAAGAAGTTATGCAAATGATGACCAGATTGACTACTAAGAGCCAAAACAAAGTCCCACTGAACTAAAAACATTTTCTAATGCTTATAACATTTCGTGACATATTGTTTTACAATTCAAATGAAGTACCCAACAATGAGACATCCATTTTTATCCCTAACAAAAACACAAATTATATCTTTCCTGAAGTTTCTAAACAAATTATCCGACTTAAAAGGGGTGATGGGGAATATTATGAAGATATAAATTCATATCTTGATAATTTCGGCCCATTTACAGAATAACATGAGGTATCAGCACATAAAGGAATTGGGGAGGAGAACGTCAGACGAAAGCTGTTAAGTATGTTCTATCATCTCTTATGCCATGAGCATTTATTCCAAGAGAAATACACATACATGATGCAAAGTGTCTTAGCCATCTAGAAACATGCACACCAAGAGGACAGTCCGAAGGAAGATGGACAACCCTACGATGGCGGTCGAAGAAAACATTCCCATATTCCCACATTCCCATATGAAGATGCTTACATAAAAACGCAGAAGATGGAACAAGACATGCTCATGCTCATGTATTCATTCAAGACTGGCGAACAGATGAGGATTGTTGAACAAAAAAGGCTGAATTGTGCAGACACATGGGAAACACCAGGATTGCCAGGATGCTGGGAGAGACCTCAGCTATTGGTGTATGGACAAGTTGCCACCAATATAGAATGGGAAGAAGGAATGTTAGCATGCAGTGCACACTTATTGATGACAGCAACAGTAAAGATAGAGAAGTAACTATGCTTGGCTAGACTTTCCGGAGAATCATACATTAACCCAGGAAACACCCAGCAACCCAGCTTAAAATTCCACCAGGTACTTGGAAAATGGGCCCTTCGAGTCCCACTCCATAGCATCTGGAAAAGGATTGGCCGACCGAAATAACACAGCATACCCTCACCGGCAAGTTTACCTCTCTCTGAAATCCACTACCACGAACCACCAGGTCAGACACGGCTGGGTCACTGAACTTCGAAAGCATCCCAAGAAGGCGAGCCACCCACTGATAACCACAGAGACTCATTCCTACCAATATGCTCACTCTCCAATTTACATTAGCAAGCAATAGAATGCAGCTACACCCCTCGATCAATTCAGCCTAGCTGCACACGTACCTACATCGCTCATAGAATACCTCAACAACCTGGTAGAATGCAGCTATACCCCATGAAAAAATCACCCTAGCTGCACACAATCTCTTACACATGCCCCACGGCAGCCAGAATGTAAACTCTGTGACCACCCTCCTTGCTGTGCACATTACACTGCTCTCTCACACCCACCGCATGACATGTAGCATTAGAATGCAGCCAACCCATGCAAACCACTCTGCCTGCACACATACCAAGTGCACCCAAGCACTATATGCTAAACTACTCTCTTCACTAATATGGCCCACTGTCCCCGAGGGTGTTCAACCCACAGCACTTTGAGATCATACCAATGGTTCATAAGGTACTATACAAATGCACCATAACATCACATAACATAACATGACACCAGGCAGTGGGCCTCATCACGACTTGGGCGGTAACCCTTAAAATCGGCGGTAATGCTCTTAGTGCCGATTTTAAAGGAGAGTTCCGGGACTTTTTTTTTATTGTCCCTACGGTTCGGCCATGTGTTTTTAAGCATAACTCGGTAGATCGTAGAAAACTTTCCTATGGACCTTACCCGACTTTTCGTCCATTAACGCACTCGAAATCAGCCGCCATTTTCTGATAATCCTATCATTTCCCCCCATCGCCCTGGCTCACCTGCTTTTGCGGCACTAAACCAAATCCCCCGCCCCTGAGCCTGACATCAGCAGACGCGTACCGCCCATTTCCCAACGCCAAAGCACGTTTCGTGTCAACAATCGCTGCGCCTCAGCTAATGAAGTGTCGCCATGGAAATGGCAGGACGCCTCTTTCCTCAATAAGTATAAACACACCGTTTCACAACACACAGCAGCAGATTTTCGATTCCATTACTCTCGCTGTGTTACTTTGAGTATTCTGTGACTCGTTTCTGTGCTCTGGTCAGCTACATTCGCCGCTTCTAGGCCTTGTGAACACCTGTACCATCTCTGTAAATTATTTTACTTTCTTTACCACACAATGGCTACAATAATGCCGTATATGTACGAGCCCGAGTACACCGAGGAAGAACTACTGGAAAGGCAAGCACGCGAAAACGATGGGGATTCGGACGGCAGTTGGGAGGACCAGTCAACGGATGAAGAGCCTGGACCATGTCGCATGGACGGCGTCTCCACCTGGTGCACGTGCAATCGGTGCGAGCTAATGCCAACTGAGGAGGAGAACTGCTGCTGCCGTGAAAATTCCGGGTGCTTGGCCTACATTTCGGAAGGCGAGCCAAGTCCGCAATGCATCACCGAGCTGCCAGAGTTCAGGGAAGCCTGCCTCTCACGGACCGTGTTGAGGATGATGATGGTGCTTATGCACGAACTTCGCGGCACTGTTCGTCCGCGTAATCCGAGTAACGAGTAAGTATACTCTGGTTGTGATGTCAGTGATGCCACTACTATTTCATGGTCGTCTCCCACATATAAAATTACATCTACATATCATTCGAATGCATGTAAATTGGTTCCATATTGTGCATTTTCTAGATAGAATTTTTTTCAAAGCAGAATGACATTTTTTACCTGAATCGACAGTGATAAGAAAGTTTTGTCATTTTAATACAGTTTGCATCTTTCATTTTCACAGGTGGTACAGGCTGGTGGCCTATCGTTGCTTCACTTGGTGGCTTCACGGGAGGCTCGGACACCGCGTTCGGAGAGTAATACCTGCCTGTGCGGTACTTGCCATTAGACGACATTTCCCCAGCGACAGTGGACAATACCGCGGATTTTCCCTGGATGTGCTGCAACCGGAACTTTACAATGTGTAATGTTTATTATTTATGTTCTATTGAAATTAAGATCTAAAATAAAACCCAACATATATTTTAACAATGGTTGTTTTGATTTTTTAAATGAATCTAGTGTGTCTCCATTGAATAGTCTTCCTGTGCCTTGTCTTGTCACACCACATGTCTCCGGCCAGCATCCTCCCTCACGCTGGCCGCCCACCTTCAATCCACATAACCGTTGAACCCATATGCAGCAGACATACATATGTTATTTTGCGGGTTGGCATCAAGCCTCCCGGCCTTGCCTCCTCCCCCAAAAATACTTACCACACCACTTTGTTCAAGTGTTGGCAATAAAAGGAAGGCCGTTGGATTTTATTGATCCAAAACATGGTTATAGGTAAATAATCAATATGGTTGATCATAATAAATCATCCTTTTGGTGACCGGGTACAGAGATGACCCCCTCTGGGCCGTGCCGCCTTGCCACCACAGGCCAGCCTGCTGCTGACTAACTGCCTAGGCATCCAGGGTCTCCAGGGTGAACTGCACCCATATATTCTCCTGGGAGGCTGAGGTATTTATAAACTCACCCCCCTGCCTTCCATGTACTAGATCCTGCAGCCTGCCTCTTACATGCAGTTAGATGGCCTCTCCTTGGTGAGGCCCTGCGGCAAACGAGCCTTGTCTGCACGACCACCGCCCCAATCCACCCCCCGCCCTATCAAAGGCAGTTCGCACCGGGGTACTTGCGCTGGCAAGTGGAGCTGTCAGGGAGCGATAAAGGCCAAGAGGTGCCAAAGACCATGTACACTTGAAAGTGGTCTATAGAGCATGGGTTGTTGTTCCCATGTCTACCTCCAGACCCTGTGTCTCCTGCCAAGCATCCCCCCTCACGCTGGACGCCCCCCTGCAATCCACATAAGTGTGTCTCCATTCACGAGTCTTCCTGTGTCTTGTCTGCACGACCACCGCCCCAATCCGCCCCCCGCCCTATCAAAGGCAGTTCGCACCGGGGTACTTGCGCTGGCAAGTGGAGCTGTCAGGGAGCGATAAAGGCCAAGAGGTGCCAAACACCATGTACACTTCAAAGTGGTCTATAGAGCATGGGTTGTTGTTCCCATGTCTACCTCCAGACCCCGTGTCTCCTGCCAAGCATCCCCCCTCACGCTGGACGGCCCCCTGCAATCCACATAAGTGTGTCTCCATTCACGAGTCTTCCTGTGTCTTGTCTGCACGACCACCGCCCCAATCCACCCCCCGCCCTATCAAAGGCAGTTCGCACCGGGGTACTTGTGCTGGCAAGTGGAGCTGTCAGGGAGCGATAAAGGCCAAGAGGTGCCAAACACCATGTACACTTCAAAGTGGTCTATAGAGCATGGGTTGTTGTTCCCATGTCTACCTCCAGACCCCGTGTCTCCTGCCAAGCATCCCCCCTCACGCTGGACGGCCCCCTGCAATCCGCATAATGCCACGACATATACACGTCATTCATTCACAAACACACCCCTGTTTCGAATTCTTTATAACCCACTTCATATTTCTAATGAGCACTTCTTTGCGCTTTGCTAGTCAACCCGTGAAGGTGCTGGTTATCTGCTCTTGTTCTCTGTGAACTTCCGTGAACACTTCGAGGAAACTCCTCAGTTTGCAACCTGTGAACTGCTCCCTGTTCTACGACAAGAAACTACTCTGATCCCTGCATCTAACTGTTTGTTCGTCAAGGTAAGGCCATGTACCATAATCATTTTGCGTCCAATTTCTTTTCGTTCAAGACAGTACATGCAAGGAACTAGTCACATGTTCTGAGTTTACATTGGTATTCATAGAGAATTGTTGATCTTTACTTTTCAGAACTTTCCACAATGCCTGCCTGTTCCATTGGCGGTTGCCCTTCGAAGACCCATAATAAATCTGAAGGTACTATAATGCATGTTTTCCCTAAGACAATAGATCAGATAAGAGAATGGGTCCGATATTGCGGATATCCACCGTCTGAGCTTGAAAGTAGAGTCCTAGAAGTCTTTGCGGACAAGAGGGGTGATCGATACCGCATCTGCAGCAGGCACTTTAGCTCAGACATGTACTCTACATCATTGCTAATAAAGAAGAACACACCGCGAGCGAGGCGAAAATTGCTCTCAACCGCTATTCCCACTCTATTCGTCCACATCCCTCCACTGGTGAGTCAAGTTTACGTATTTATCTCTCGGCCTTGCGGTAGTGTGTAGCATTAGCTAACAATAATTTCCCCATTTATGTATCCACTCAATATGAAGGCGGAAGATTCTCCATCCGTGTGGTTATTGCAGTCATCAGCCACTTCAAGCGCCTATCGGGTAATCTTACTTGGCTATTCTGCCACTGACTTGTTTTAGGCATGTAAATCAATAGTTTTAATTTATCGTGTAATTATTTTACCTAATGGTACACCCTTGTACTCGTCCTCTAGTCTTTGTTTTCAGTTATACTTATTGTTATCCAAAATAATGCAAGTACTGTCTTTCAGGGAGATGCTGAGGAGTCCAACGTATTGACGACAACCGTTGATGTCACTCAGATGCTCGAGGTACGTTTCCGGACAGTTCCATCGATGGAGATCATCAGATCTTGCATTCTTGTAGCGTGATTGTTACACACAATGTTTCTTTCGTTTTTAGCCATTGATATGTCCTTCTGTCGTCGCCCTCCTATGTGTCTTCTTTTTTCAATATTGTGTTCATTACTAATGAAAGTTCTATGTTTCAGGGAGTCGATGGAGCATTAGTCCAAGAAGAAGGGGGAGCATGCAGTTACGGGTCTGCGCAACAGCTTGCAGAAGTGTGCACCGCAGTTACATTGTCCCTTGATGTTCTTATGCATTTCGAGTTATGGATACTGACAGTTCGATCAAGCGAAATCATATGACGTGATTACATCCGCTATACTTCCTTCTTTATTAACGCAAGTACTATGTTTCAGGGAGATGACGGAGCTTCTTCTACAAGAACATCACCCCTAGTAGTTGATGCAGATCTCTGGGTGGTGACACTTCCAACGATCGAGCAAATCGAATCATATTTACATATCCATTATTTATTTTAGACAACTGATCATTTGTGCAGGTCTATTTAGATGAGCCGTTGACGCCTGCACAAAGTTTATGTTCTTTTTAACAAAATAGAAAACCATACTAATGCAATTACTGTGTTTCAGGGAGTTACTGAAGCATCATCTTCAATAATATCATCAATGGAAGTCTATGAGGAGCCCGAGGTATGGATCTTGACAGTTCCATCTAACTAGATCAACAATGCGTGAATAATTGTCGTTTGAATGTTCTACACAAAGCGTTCATTCGTGTTTTGCTATTGAGATGTACGTGGGTATTGGTCCCCAAGTACATTTTGTGTTTTCGATATTATTATACATACTAATGAAAGTTCTATGTTTCAGGGAGTCGATGGAGCGTCAGTGCGTGATGGATGTGCTTATCATGAAAATATAGTCATTGCAGCGCAAGAGGAAGTGGAGACATGCACACACGAGTCGGAGCAACAGCGTCCTGATGTTGAAGTTCGAGGCAAGAAAGTTTCAAAGAAAAGAAAGCAAAAGAAGGTTAGTGTCCTGGTCACTATATTATGTTGTTTTTCACTGTTATTAGTTCAATACTGTAAGTTGTGTTTAAACTGAACATCCCTTTTCCAATCTGTCCTCTAGTTGCGAGTGGGTGTACGAACTAGATCTACACAGACAGTGAAGCGAACGAGAGATGTTGCTTGTCAAACCTTTTGGCAGGGACTTGAGACTGGAGATGCATCGTGCCAATGGGAAGAATATGAAGTGATTGACAACGGAGCTATACCACCACCAGCCATTGATAGTGAATGTCCTCCTAGTAGTTCGGATGCAGTCGGAGATCAATTCACAGAATCCACACCCGCAAAAACTAAGACCGCAAGAAAGTTGAAGAAATTGTTTTATTCACCCATCGCCGGAGAAGGAACAGATGTTGCAATGGAAGAGAATGAAGTGGACGACAATGAAACACCATCAATATCACTGAACATAGCGGAAGACGATATCAGAGATTCTACCTTTCATGTGAGTGACATGTCCTCAACGTTACAGGCCGAACCAGCTGGGATGCAGAGTGACAGTATAAGGAAAGAGGCCAAATTCATTGTATTCGATAGTTGTTTGATTGATATTATTATTCGGATGAAATGTGGGCATTCGGTTGGTGGGGAAGTATGTGGGGAGCCATTGATTAATGTGACTCGTGCAATTCGAGGCACTAACCTTAAAATACATGCCACCTGTACAAAATATCATCCTTTCTCATGGTCTGCACAACCCATGATGGGGCAACTGCCAGCAGGCAATCTACTTTGTGCAGCGGCTGCACTTTTTAGTGGTTCAAGTTTTAAAAAGTTAGAGTCTTTCTTTCAGTTTGTGGGAATCCATTTCATTGCGAAAACTCAGTTCTACAAATACCAAACCGATTATCTATTTCCAGCCATTAGCGAAGCTTGGAGAATGGAAAAAATGTCTATTGATCGTACATTCGCGGGCAAACGGTTCAGGCTAGCCGGTGATGGACAGTGCGACAGCCCAGGATTTTCAGCCAAGTACTGCACCTACCACTTTCAGGACATGGAAAGTAAGAAAATTGTGAGTTCGGTGGTCGTGCAGGTGTCACAAAGTACATCCTCAGTGGCCATGGAGAAAGTTGGCTTTGTAGCATCATTGCAAGAACTACAATCGCGGGGAATGGTGATCGACCTGATAGCCACGGACAGACACGTTTCAATTGCCAAGACAATGAGAGAAGAGTACAAAAATATAAATCACCAATTTGACGTTTGGCATCTTGCAAAAACAATCAATAAAAAAATGTCGGCTGCAGGTAAAAAAAAAAGATATGCAAGGTATTTCACAGTGGTCCAAGTCAATCAGCAACCATCTTTGGTGGAGCTCAAAAACATGTGGAGGGTCGTTGGAAATTCTACTGGAAAAATGGCGGTCAGTAATGCTACACTGTACCAACGTTCACCGTTGGAACACAAACCAACATTTCCACAATTGTGAACATGGCCATTTGTCCACAGAGGAGGCACGGAAGAAGAAGTGGTTGATTCCTTCATCACCCACTCACAAAGCCATTGAAAATATTGTATTTAATAAAACTATAACAAGAGATTTGAGGGGACTCACGGAATTCTGCCACACAGGAGATTTGGAGGTGTTCCACAATATGTGCCTAAAGTACAGGCCAAAACGATTGCATTTTGGCATGGAGGGCATGATAAATCGGACTCTTCTAGCGGTCTTGGCACATAACCATAATGTTGGCCGTCAACAAAGTAGGACGACCGGAACTTTAGGGACGCTTCGCTACAATAAGGCCTTCACTAAAAGAAGTAAACAATGGGTGATCAAACCAGTGTTTGAGGATATGCAATATGAGTTTATTGAGAGACTTATTGTGGATGTCATAGATAGGCACATACATGGAGTTGTGAACGAACCTGTGCAGGGGACAACTGCATTGCCACCCAACATTGCCTCTGTTCCATGTCCACCTAAAGAAGAGCTCATTGAGAAATACACATCACGGTTTAAATGATTGTAATTTGATTGTCTGTTCTCTCGAGTCTCCTCATGTCGCAGGCCCATTGAATATGTGTAGCTATGTATTGTGTAAATAAAAGTGATTGCTCAGTGTACATGCAATGTGTCTATCCAACCTTGTTCATTTGCGCATTAAATTAAACCAAACAGTAATATAAATAATTTTTCAAAAAATATAGAATGTCTCCGTATTTATGGTTCTCTGGGGCTGCAAAGCACGCATACAAAATGCAAAGATGGAGTGTAAATTTCAAGTCCTGTGAGATGGCCTTACACTGAATGTAGCTAACTAGGAATGTGTGCTCGTTCAAAGTGAAGGTCAGCTGCTTTGATTTTTTGCTCGGGTGCCGGAATGGCCCACGACCCAGTATAAGGTTCTATTGTTATTTGACCTTGACAGGCCGGGACCATCCCGAAAGACTTCTTTTTGGGGGTGTGGTGCAATAACGTAAGAAACGATAATGAATAAAATTTCAGAAATTATAGCCATTTAATGTTCGTTCATTAGAAGAAATAACGTCGGCATAGAAGGAGTGGTATTTCGGGGCTGCCCTACGCACAGACACAATGGAAAATGCAAATATAATGTAAGTAACTCTTTAGATGAGTTTATACCGCAATTTAATTACTATACAGTAGCTTTAAAGACGGGTTAAGTTGTACTTGTTCGTTCAATGTGGCATATTGTTTTGTACCACGCACTATCTTGAGGAGAACAATCTCCTTTTACGGAAGCACCTCAAAACCTTACTCTTTGCTTCTGCTTTCTCTCTCCCTCTCCCCTGCTACAACTGGACCACTGTCTGCGACCTCAGTCCTGGGCCCTTCCACTCTCCACCTGCACTGCCTCCCTGTCAACCCCTGCACTGGGGGACTGTCTCAGTATCCTACAGCCCCCCCTTCCCAGCACTTGTTCTGCACTTACCTTGCCCTCGCCACCAGCTGGCCCTATGTATTTATTATTTTATGCTACTTACCTTGTACTCCACTTCCCCCCTCCCCTTCCCCTTGCACTTTTACCTTCCCCCTACCCCTGCACTTGCGCGATCTGAATGACACCTGGCCTAGTAGGATCGTTGTCTGTCTTCTCCTTGTTCCCCCCCCCTCCCTGCCTCGCCACGCCTTGAAACACTTGTGTATAGGCGCGTTGCAAATGCCATATTATATCATATCAGTGACGAAGTGGTCCACTGGCGCTCAGGCGGCTGTGAAAAAGGCGGAGGAGAGGGGGTGGGTTACTGGAAATGACGTATAATACCCAGTTGCACTGTCCTAGCTATGAAATAATTTCCCGACCTAATATATAAAATTAATAATTTTAATAAAGATCTGATGCTGAGACTAATTTCATTTTTTATGTTTTTAAAACAGGTACATCACTCATTATTGTGTGTGTCACGAGTACCAGACACCGGCGGATGGGTTTTTCAACCGCCAGTTGCTTCTCCACGTGAACAACGTTACCACCCTGACCATTTTATGGGACGATCGCCAAGTACAAGTATGCCCTTACGCGGTACTAACGGCTAGATGCAACATACAGACCGTTGTGGTGGCCTAGTGCCTCGTTGTTGGAACAGCCATGCGATTATCAGTGCGACCGAAGAGCTTATTTTATCGTAAACCAACACCCTGTGTACTGCACACGAACATCGCTTGCCTCAAGACGAACTATTTTGGATCGAGAGCAAAGAAAAATGCAAATCGCTGAATATTTTCTAAACATTTGATGTCCAATAAATGTACTTTGCCAAATGTACAATCTTGCAGTTTGCTTTTAAACCACAGTTTCATATTCCGAATTGTGGCGCTGTATTGTGAGATGATCTAAGACCCTGTGTACAGCAAAGGAACATCGCGTGCCTCAAAACGAACTTTTTGGAACGTGAGCAAATAAAAATGAAAATCGCTGAATATTCTCTAAACATTTGATGTCAAATAAATGTACTTTACCAAATTTACAATCTTGCGGTTTGATTTAAAAGTACAGTTTCATATTCCGAATTGTGGCGCGCTGTGTTGTGAGCTGATCTGTGTTGATTTCCGGGTTCTGTGTGGAGTCGCGTAGAAGACGCCTGGGCGCGTTTGCCTACGCTGCACAGTCACGTCATGGATAGAGGCGGGGAATATGAATGTTTTGATAAAGTCTGTTTCAGGGGCGGGGGATTTGATTTAGTGCCGCAAAAGCAGGTGAGCCAGGTCGATGGGGGGAAATGATAGGATTATCAGAAAATGGCAGCTGATTTCGAGTGCGTTAATGGACGAAAAGTCGGGTAAGGTCCATAGGAAAGTTTTCTACGATCTACCGAGTTATGCTTAAAAACACATGGCCGAACCGTAGGGACAATAAAAAAAAAGTCCCGGAACTCTCCTTTAAGGGTCCGTCGGATCACGACTCCTAATACCGCCGGCGCCATTACAGCCGGCGCAAGGACAACCGGCAGCACAAGTGCCGGCCATAACAGTGCCAGGAACCATTAGCGCTAAAACATCAGCAATCACGAGTCCGGCGTAAGCCCTATTAGCGCCAGAAAAGCGGCGGATAATCCGCCGAAAATGCATCCAGCAAAAAGCTGGAGGTAACAGAACACAGGCCACAGCAATAAGGGCCCAGGTGGAACCAATGCAAATAAGAGGCCTACAAAGGACCCACCCATGCACAACACACCCTCCCCAACACCATTACACCAGCAGGGGCAGGGAGGAGACAGCAATGAGGGCCCAGGTGGAACCAATGAAAATCAGAGGCCTACAAAGGACCCACCCATGCACAACACACCCTCCCCAACACCATTACACCAGCAGGAGCAGGGAGGAGACAGCAATGAGGGCCCAGGTGGAACCAATGCAAATCAGAGGCCTACAAAGGACCCACCCATGCACAACACACCCTCGCCAACACCATGCTGCCATTTGGAGCCGGGAGCCTTGATGTCGACTTCTACCTGCTGCGCCTGGAGCTACAGAGGCCAGTCAACCAGGCCAGGGCCCTGGGAGTGCAGGGGGCAGTGGGGATGGGAGAAGGAGGAGGAGAGCAGCACCAGCAAGGCGGCCAGCCATCCCCAGGGTCAGCCCAACACCCTGGGCCCTGACTGATGGTCAGTTGGTGACAGAATATCGGCTGGACAGGGCAACCATCACCCAGTTGCTGGACACAATCCAGGGTGACATATGCAGCCGCATAGCCACCAGCACGGCAGTACCTCCCCTAGTGAAGCTCGTGTCTGTGCTTCAATTTCTTGGGACTGGCAGCTACCAACATACCGTTGCCATGATGCATGGAATGGCCCAGTCCACATTCAGTGCCATGCTGGGACAGGTGCTTGATGCACTGTTGAATCATGTGAATGAATACATTGCATTGCCAGCCACACAGGCACAGGTGAACCAGCTCAAGGGTCAATTCTATGCCATTGCCCAAGTCCCGAATGTAATAGCAGCCCTGGACTGCACACATGTGGCACTTGTACCACCCTAGGCACATGAGGCTGCCTACAGAAACCGTAAACAGCACCATTCCCTCAACGTGCAGATGACATGTGGTCCTGACCTCACCTTCAGCCACTGCTGTGCCCGCTACCCAGGATCCACCCACGACTCCATGGTCCTACGCAATAGTACCCTGCCGGCGTACATGGAAAGGCACCGAGGCCAAAACACATGGCTACTGGGTGAGTAGAAATGTATACCACAAAGCATGTCAATCCACAACTGATGGTGCCTGTCACAGAATCCATCATTCCCAATAGGTAGCAGCATCACTGCAGCATACACATTCAAGCACCTTGCATGATGAACCTTGGACATGTCCAACACAGCAGAACACACCCATGCAGGATGTAAGACATGTGGCGGCACAGTGACATATGGAAGCCCCACCACAACAAAGCCTCCTGTGTGAGTAGCACCATGGCTCCCAACACTGACACAGTACAGAAATCCCACCCTGCCCATCCAACAGTAATGAAATTCCAAACCATGAGCTGGCACATCCACGAATGCTCCACACATAAGTAGGCCGAGTAATGACAATGCACATCCCACAAACACTGTCCCCAAAATGGCCATGGAAATGCATGGAGAACAGTACAGAATAGTGACAACCAGCAAATGCAACTGCAGCCAAATGGAATGGCAATGACACATGAGGCAGCCACTTCTGTCAAGCAGAAGTAGATGGAAGGGCCCCCTTATCCTGCGACAAGTGAATGAGTACTGTTACATACAGAAACATAGGCGTACCAAGTGGAGAGTTTCTCATTGATTCAATCGTGCCCGTAGGACAGCACACTCCACAATGTTATAGGCCAAATGACAAATATGGCAAGATCACACTGATGACAGGGCTCTGTACACCCACTGGACTTACCTTGTCCCCACACCGTCTTTCTCTCCCCTGCAGGTGATTCTGGATATCCCCAGTACACGTGGCTCATGACCCCTGTGCGTCACCCACACACGGCGACGGAGCGGGCATACAACCCTGGCCATGCCCGTACACGGATCTGCGTGGAGAGGGCATTTGGACTGCTGAAGGCACGCTTCCGGTGCCTCGACCACACGGGAGGGGCAATGATGTATGCACCAGAAAAAGTTGGAAAAATTGTACTGACATGTGCCATGCTGCACAACATCTGTTGTCGCAGAAATGTGCCACTGCCCCCTGATGCTCATGTGCAGCCACCTGAGGATGGTAGTGAGGGCGATGAAGTGCCAGAAGGTGTTGCACATGCACAAAGGGTTGGGCTGAGGGAGGGGAGGTTGGCCAGACAGGGATTGATTGATGGATTCTTTTAGAAATGGGTAATGGGTAAATTGTAAATATGTCACTTCAACATTAAATAGCATTTGTAACAATCACTACTGTCCATGCATTGTGATATATATTTTTTTTTGTATTTTAATCTTTAAGATTTTTTACAAAGGGTGATTTTCTGTTTATCTGTATTTGTCTATCTTCCTTTCTTGAGTCTCTATGGAGCTGTCAGCGGAGCAGTTTGTTTATTGTGGTAAGGAAGTTGGTGAGGTACAAGACGCCACTAAGTCTGTTGAGGCCTGAAAGGTTTCTTGTAAGCTGTGTAAGATGTTGTAGGCTGCCAACAGCCATGGGGTCTTGTCACCCGCTATTAGCCTTGCCCAGCAAAGTGATTCATCCTGCAGCACAAAGTCTGAGAAAATATGTCTCAGATAAGGTGATCTTAACTTCAAAGTTCCAGGACAAGACAGCAGCAAGTGGCGGATAGTTTCCGTTACTTCCGTTTGTCCACAAAATCTGCAGGCGTTAGTTGTTGCAGGCCCCCGTACGAATAGGATCTTGTTTGTATGTAACAAGTTCAATCTTGCTCTTAGTAGCAGGGACCTTGCTTGCTTGGACGGGAACTGTTTGATGAACGGTTGAAGCTCATTCAATTTGCGAATGGTCACCGGCAAGTGTCTCGTTAGCTTGTTTGAGGCGGCTTTCTCAGCTGTTTTAATCCAGTCGAGTTCCTTCACTCTGTTCAGTACTTTTACTAGGTTGTTATTGAGAGTCTCTACGTCAGATGAAACTTCTTGGAGGATTTCCTTGATCCGATTTGACCAGCTGTTTAACATCTTGCAATTTTGGTCATTTATTTCTTGTAGGATCAGATGGTATACTGAAGGATTTTCCGCAAGTTGGCATTTGCGGTAGAGCATTATAGAGTTGCATCTTACTGATCCCTCGAGGGAAAGTAAACTAAGTTCTTGTCTTATACAAGCTATAGGCACGCATTTGGGAAGCCCCAGGATAGCCCGCCAGAACGTTGCCTCTAGGCCAAAGCGATGAAGGAATGTTGGGCATAGCGTCTGCTCCGTAAACTAGGGTTGGGACCACCTTGATTTTGTAAAAATTGATCACCGGGATCAAGGAAAATCGCCCAAATTTTCTATCAATGGCTTTGCCTTGTGCCGTGAGTTTTCTTGCTTTGTCTTTTAGGAGATTTTGCATTCCTATCTCATTTTTGGAGTTGTCCAGGATAACGCCCAGATATTTAAATTCCGCCACATTTTCAATCTGGTTCTTGTTCAGCACTAGTTTCGTTTTTGCGTTGATTTTGGCGTTTTTGGACAAAGACATAAGTTTGGTTTTCTTGTCGTTTATCTCTAGGTTGTTTCTTTCCATGTATATCTGGAGGTTGCTCAGCTGACGTTGCAGTCCTATTGGTGTATAATCTAGGAGTATCACGTCGTCTGCGTACAGGAGCCTTCCCACATGCGATTTTCTGATTTTTGGTGCAAAACTACGAACGGTTTCTTCAGATGTTTTGATGTCTCCAAGGAATGCCAAGAACACTGCCGGAGCCAGAGGGCATCCTTGTTTAACACTCCTTTGCGTGGGGATCAGAGTGGATAAAGATCCTTCTTGATCCAAGCGCACCCTCATGTTGGTGTCCGAGTACAGCCCTTTGATAGGCTCTAAGATAGAAGAAGGACAGTTCCATGCCTCAGGCTTGTCCCATAGCAGTGCCCTGTCTATATGGTCAAAGGCCTGGGTAAGGTCCACAAAGACGATGAAGATCCTAGGACCTCCCTCAAGCACTTTATGTTTCATGGTGTTCATTATCAGGATGTTTGCCGATGTACCAAAGTTTTTCTTAAACCCTGATTGTAAGTGGTCCTCGCAGGGCGCCGTTTTTGCCCACGCTTTAAATTCATTTAAAAGGAGGGACCCAAACACTTTGCCTATGCAGTCTAGCAAGGCGATTGGGCGATAGTTTGCCGGCTCACTCTTGTTCCCTTTTTTAAAGATGGGGACCACCGTTGCTGATTTCCATGATGGCGGGATTGATTTTGATTGGGCACATCTGCGGAAAATTTCACATAGGAGCGCTGTCCATTCTTCGGGGTGTGTCTTTAGGTCCACGTTAGTGATCCCGTCAGGGCCGAGAGCTCTGGAGTTCTTGAGTGACCTGATCTGGCGGCTTATGTCTTCGCGATTGTCCAGAGTGATCCATTGTGCTAGTTCAGTGTTCTGCTTAGTTGCCTTTGTTGTTTTTGGCGGGGCGAAGAGGGTTCTGAAGAAGTTCACCCAGACAGATTCTCCTACATTGTTGATTATGGTTGATGTCTCTTGTGGTGTAGTTGAATTTAAGAGCGACCAGAATTCACGGCTTTTGTTCCCTCGTATAGCTGTTTGGATTTCCTCGGCGTGTTGCTGGTATAGTGTTGCCCGGTGGTGTTTGAGCCATGATTTGTAAACCCTGGTGGCCTCTATAACTGTCTTGTTTGTTTTTATGGGGCCTCGGGCTAGGGCTGTCCTCTTCACTTTCCTTAGAACTTTCCTTTTTTCGACCAAAAGTTTGTCGTACACATGCTTCCTGGATTCTACGTTGTTTTTAGGTCCCCTCTTCTTTTTGTAGATCTCTAGGAATGGCAGGTAGTCAATCTCGTTTACTAGAGTGCCGGAGTTTTGTGCACAGTACTTTTGTTTAAGGTTGATTATTGCTTTGGCTGACAGTTTTATTTTTGTTCCTCTGGTGTTTGCTTCCAAGAGCGTGGTTGACTTTGAAGTTAGACTCAGATTTGTCGGCCAGGTGACATACAACAAGTTATGATCGCTTTTGCTAGTCCGTGTCACCCCAAATTCCGTGATTAATCTGGCCAGGCTGTCGGATACGTAAATATAGTCAATCATTGCGCTGGCTGAACCGTTTTCCCATGTGGGGAGGAAGGTTTCTTTAGGTAGGACCTCGCTCATGTTATGTAGTTCTCTAGATGACATCAGTTTTGTCCATGCCATCCCACTTGAGACTGTAGATGAAGCTTTTTGAACTGAGTGTTCTTTTTGTTTTTCTTGGCCACAAGAGGCGTTGATGTCACCACACAGCAATAGGCGTGAAGCAGCATGCGTGGCGGTAGCCGTGTCAATGGCTTGTTCAAACAATCTCAAAAAGTTACTGGCTTCAACGGCGGATGGATTCCAGTAAATGTCGATTTTGCGTTTTTTGCTTCATTTGTATTAGACTCGGCCAGCTTTGCTTCTCAACACTTTTGCACGGGACAGACCACAGTTATGTCGAATCGCTGTCAAGATTCCCGATGAAGGACGCCCCAGCGGGCCTTTTTTGGCAGGGGCCAGAAAAATTTCATACCCGTCAAGGGATGGTGAATCTGTTAGCCAAGTCTCCTGGAGACAGAGGACGTCAAATTCTGTTAGTTTTACATCACTAGGTGCCGTGAGGTGACCATGGCCTCTTGTGTTTCAGGAGCAAAGCTTTAGTCCGCCTGTAGCTGGCTTTGTGTCGCGTTGCAGTTGGTCAGCTTGCTCCGGGATCAAGGATTGCTAACTTTTGTGTTGTTTTTGTAGCATTTTAGGGAGCCAAGCCCACAAGTTTCTTGCCAGAGATTTGCTAGAGAAAGCCACAGTCTTGGCTGATTTCACTTCTCGTCCACGAGCGTTTAACCTCAGTGAATCGCGGTGAGGCTTAACGGAGGGTCTCTCTGAGGCTGAGTGATCTCTTTCACTGCACTTTCTGTTCCTCATCGGTGTCCTGGGGTAGTGCTCTTCCGACGCTCGCTCTGGAGATTTCTTCAATCGGCTGTTTTCAGCTCGACTGTAGTGTATAGTTTCCTTAAAGGGGTCCTTAGATCTCCCCCTTCGGTCTTGAGAATGGTTTGTGGCCTCTGTATCTCGTTTCTGGCTCGGGGCACGCTTAGGTAAAGGCGGAGCTGCACCGAACTTTGAAGTAATCTCTCTCGTTGACTCTGTTAGGTCATACCCCATTTTGAGCAGTTTGTTGGAATCTTTTTCCAGCTGACTTCTGATGTTCTTGGAAGCAATATACAAGTGGGCCAGTGCCTTTCCCCGTTTATGACTCGGGTCAACAATTATTAAGTCTTCAGACCTTATTTGGTGTAATGACGGAATGTAACTGAACAAAGTGAGCACTGACCCACGGTTTAACGTAATTTCGTCGTCGTTGCCCTCGATCTGTTCTAGTTTCATAATCCATCTTGTGGTCTCTTTTTTGATGTGTACTTTGTTGTACTTTGCCGTTTTAGAAACATAGTGGAGTTTAAAAGGCCCGTCTGATGTTTCGCTTTGCTCTGGCGATGTTTTGTGTCTTTTAGTTGCTCTCTGGGGGGAAGACGATCTGTCGGGCCTCTTGTGTTGCTTCCGCAGAGTACTCGTGTCGTTTTCTGATTTGTAGAGTGTGTAGGCCCTTTTCGATTTCTGTGTCTATTGTTTTCGTGTCCACTCTCCGCTCTATGAGCTTTTTCCTCTTCTTTATTGGGTTTACTTAGGGTTTCTATATGTCGAAGAGTTGTAGTTATTGGCTCCTTTCTTGATTTCTCAGCTCTTCTTTTTTCCGGGACTTCGAGAACTTTTTCTTCTTTTTTGTTGGGTTTGCTTTGGTTTTCTAGATGTCGGGGAGTTACAGTCACTGACTCCTTTCTTGATTTTTCAGCTCTTATTTTCTGCGGGACTTCATCGTCGGAGTAAGTACTCAAGTTTATCAAGTCGTCGGACTGCAAGAATTCTTCTGTTGTCTTTGGTGACTTGTTTGTCCTCGCAACTTCAATTGTCATTGCTATTTCCGCTGGTGCCACCGAGGGTGTTTTTTTTCCTAGCTTGTTTCTCGGCTTTTCATTTTCTTTTGACGTCCCTTTATTCGTTTTGTTTAACACAAATACTGGCTCTAACATTGGTGTAATTTTACTTGTCTCAGACTTTGGCTCCCATTTGGGATTGGCCTTTGCTGCTTTCGGCGGCGCATTAGAGCTCTCAGTTAGATCAATCGTGAGTGTTGTTTGGGTACCAGCTTCTTTGTTAGATGGTCTTTTAGGGTACTGGTCTGGCCCAGTCCCCACTGGACCCAAAGCCCTTGTTTGGGCTTCACTTACTTTGGTGTTTTCCTGCGCTATAATGTAGGCTTCCAAAAAAGACAATTTAGTCAGTAACGATGCTTGGATTGACGTGTGGTCTTTCAGTGTGTCGCTTATCCCTTCATACAATTTCATGAATGGGCAGAGAGCAATTGTCACTGTCGACATTATTGCAGGCATGCCCAAGTTGTTTGCCATGGGAGGTCTCAGGTTCTGCTCTGTGGGTTCAGATGTTCTCCCTTTCTCCAAAGGGTTGAGCCGGTCAGACGGGGAACCTGTTTGGAACGGGCAGCGTGGTTTATTAAAATCTGTTGTTTTTCTGCATGCTTTGTGCGCATTTGGGTGGTCACAAAACTCTTGGTCAGTACTAGGTGTTTGGAGATTGTTTTTATTTCTACGTGATAGTATGCTGTTTGTCTGTAGGCTGGAGTTTTGCTCCAACTTGTTTTGCGCATTTTCCAGAGGATCTTTATCGATGTCTACGAGTGTATTTTCGTTGTTGTCCCCTTGTGCCAACGTTGCCTCTTGCCCCTCCGTTTGTCCGCCACACTTTTCTAGATCCAGAAACGGCCTTTCCGTAGTGTTAGTAAGTGAAGGCGTTAGTGAAGGAGTTTTATCTAGGTCTATAGTGGTGATTAAGTCTTTGGTAGTTGATTTTGAGTTCATCGCCAACTTCAAATGGTTGGGTTCCGGGAATGGAATAATAGCATCAAGTGCCATTGAGGTTTCTGTTAACTTTTGAGTTTTAGTCTCTAGTAGTGAAGTGGCTGGTCATTTTCCTTCAGAATAGGAGATTTGGTCACCGTTTCTTGTACTGTGGTGGGGCACTCTGTCCCCTCGGCCGGCTCTAGGTTCACAGAATTGTCAGTGGGTGGCGCTGTTTGATGAGCCGTCAGTTTTTGGGAACTTAGGGCTCTGCTGATGGAAGGCAACTGCTCTTTGCTCGGCTCAGCAGGGCCAAAGACCTCCTTTGCCGGATTTGGAACCTGTGGTGTAAAGTGTTCAATCCGTCTCTGTTTAGATACCGGCATACAATCGTTCAAAGCCTCTAGGATTTCAAGGTCAGTTAGTTCGACCCTTCTAGCATTGGTAATTGCTGGCTTGAGGTTAAAGAAGTCTCTCAGATTTGTGGCACTGCCTTCGGTGTTTATGGTTTTTTTCCGGGCTAGACCTTTTCCTTTGGTCAATAGCCCCTTTATTAAGCCTTTTGCATTTTTCCTGTGGTAAGTACTCCCCGCTTTTTGGGGTTGTACAGGTCTTTGGCGCTTCCTGTTGTTTGTCGTCAGGGCCTCATGTGTTTCTTGACTCAACTCCCCCAGGGATGGCAAAGTTCCTGTGCTCGGCTCCACGTGGATCTGAGTCTGCACATTGCGGATGGTTTCCAGGAGAGGAGCCACAGCCATCTCCAGGGCTGACTCTGGTCGCTGCATTCCCACCAGCAAGGAAGCTGGTGGCGTGGCAGGCGCTCCTCCCCTCGCAATCTCCCCACAGAACTCATCGACGCTCCCCCTTTTCCACGGATGCCGCGTCCGCAGAATCTTCACTGCAACACCTCATCACAGTGGTAGATGGATCCAGGTTAGTCGTTTCGATGAGGATGATGTTTGTCTGGGTGCGTTGAGCGGTTCAGTGGCCTTGGGCTTCCCTTTTGTTTTTGGACGTGGTGGCTGATCCAACTTTGTGTTGGTTATGTCTTGCAGAGTTATTGTTTTTTTGTTAGTGTAGAGGCTCTGAGTCAAGCGCTGCAAAGGCACCGTCCACCTTCTTCGAGGAGGGAAGGGGAGTCCATGACAGCCCTGGCTCTGGTAGCCCGGCCTGCCAGGACTTCAGGATTGTCACTCTACGTCCACTCCGCGGCCGCTCCGCGGCGTAAATGTTCTTTTGTACTGTGGGTCCACCCACCAGTACAGCAATGGTAAACAGACTCAGGAAGCAGGTAGGAGGGAGAGCAGTCCTCTCTAACAGGGCAGGACTGTCACTCTACGTCCACTGCGCGGCCGCTCCGCGGCGTAAATGTTCTTTTGTATTGTGGGTCCACCCACCAGTACAGCAATGGTAAACAGACTCAGGAAGCAGGTAGGAGGGAGAGCAGTCCTCTCTAGCAAGGCAGGACTGTCACTCTACGTCCACTCCGCGGCCGCTCCGCGGCGTAAATGTTCTTTTGTACTGTGGGTCAACCCACCAGTACAGCAATGGTAAACAGACTCAGGAAGCAGGTAGGAGGGAGAGCAGTCCCCTCTAGCAGGGCAGGACTGTCACTCTACGTCCACTACGTCACTCCTGTGATTTTTGTAACGTGATTTATTTTCCGTCCAACGAACCCCCCTTCCCCCAGTAAACACCCAGCACACAATCCCTCCTCCCCCCAGTGAACACCCAACAATCCCCCCTCTCCCCAGTGAACACCCAACAATCCCCCCTCCCCCCAGTGAACACCCAACAATCTCCCCTCCCCCCAGTGAACACCCAACAATCCCACCTCCCCCCAGTGTACAACCCCCAACTGTGCAGTTGCCTCATCAGGCCAACAACAATGATGCCATGCGCCACTAGGATAGGCGCGGGCGCTTCCCTCTCCCAGGCCCCTCCGGTGTGTGTGCCCTCAGGTGGCACATGGACCGGCACCTCGGAGATGGCTCTAGTGAACCCTCTGTGGGTGTGGTGGAAGTAGAGGGTACAGAAGCGCTGGCCATCATGTGCTGACGCATGAGGTTATTGGCCTCGCGTTGCTGTTCTGCAAGTGCTGACACTGCCTCTGTGAACTCGCGGACTCGTTGCCCAAAGCCTGTCAGGGCAGCGGTGCATTGTTGTATGACTTGCCATGTACGCGCATTGTCCTGCGCCACGTATTTGCACCCATTCCTGATGGAATGACTGACAGCCTTTATGTGCCTGTTCTGCACCTTTGCCATGGCTTCAACCCCGGCCTGTTTGGCCTCGATGATGTCCAGTCTGCCATGACTGCTGCCCCAGTGATAAAGGGCACCCCTGGTGCATCACGTGGTGGACCGCGAATTGGGGGCTGTTGGGGGGGGGTGGCTACATGTCGAGAAGCCACCAGCCTGGACTGGGCTGCCTGGCTCAGATTGCTGGTCCTCTGGCCTCCCATAGGACGGTGTGTCCACATCTGGCTGCGGTGTGCTGCAGCGACGCACAGGCACATGGCGAGTCCCTGCCTGCTGTCTGCCTGGGCTTGGGCTTCCATGGGGTGTTGACACCCCTCTCCATCACTACTACTGTGAGAGTGTAGTGCGGCGGCATGATGCCCACGTGGAGGTGTTGCTCCCACGTCGGGCTCCAATTCAGACCTCTCTCTCTCGGCATCGGGGCTGTGGATGGTGGCTTGGGGTGAGCTGCCAGTCGCCTCCCAACGGCCATGTGGCTGCTGCTGCTGTCTGGCGGGGCTGCGTTGGGGTGAGGTGGGTGTTCCCCTGGGTTGTCTCCCTTGGGTGTGGCGTCTTTGTGGGGTGCTGGTGCTGGTGGAGGCACGGTGCTGTGGGCGCGTTGTCGCTGTGGCCTCATCCCCATCATCACCGGGCTGTTGGGATCGACGTGTGCCTGTGGGGTACATAGGGGGTGGTTTGAGTACAATGCTACATATATTTGTATGATGCAGGTCATGCCAGCAAGTGTGATTGAAAACAGTACCAATGACGCACTCAACTTGCATTCTGTTCAGTCACCATGTGGTGCTTGTTGTGGATGTGCATGGAGGTACACTGCATGGGAACGCGTGGTTGGGGTGGACTGCGCTCAGGCTTTTGTGGTTGTGTTGATGCACAGTACCACTCTACGTAGCTGTCCTATGGCTATGGGAGTCTATCCCCTGCCCCTGTCATTCATGCACTGCATGTACGGGGTTGTCTAGGCAGCACTACCGTTCTAGGGATGTGGGCCTCACTTACGGTTGTATGCAGTGCCTCAAACACATGCGTTCACTCTCATTCAGATGCATGTATTTGTGGATGGGACTCACCTGCCGTTGGGTCGATGCCAGTCCCTGCCTCCGCTCCACCAATGCCCTCGATGGTTCCGACGTCGATCAGGCCCGTCAATTTCTCCTCCCATGGTGTGTGGTCGGGTGGGGGTGGTGGTGGCCTTCCTCCTGTGGCCCTGCTTGCACTCCTGTGCTGGGACAGGATGCCTCGCACTCGTACGCGCAGGTCATTCAGCCGCTTGCGGCAGTCCTCCCCATCCCGGGGCACGCGCCCCATGGCCCTGACCCTTTGGGTGACGGATCGCCATATTTGGCCTCTACGATGGGCACTGGTTTTCCACTGCTGCATCTCATTATGGTATGTCAGTGCCTCCTCCACAAGTACCTCAAGCTCCTGGTCACTGAACTTGGGTTTCCTGACCCTGTCCAGTGCAGACTTGCCCCTAGTGCGCTCTTGACTCATTTTCCAGCCTTGGATTGCGTGGATGGCTTCCAGTAGCTGTGATATCTGATGGATTGTGATTTCCAAGATGGCCGCCGCTTTATTTCCTGTTCCGGCGGTGACGCGTTTCCCACGCGCTATGAGCGCGACGTGGCGGTAGCGCACGGTGCGGCGGATTTAAGGGTTCACCTTAATCGCGCTAACGCCAGGGACCGGGGCTGTGCACGATGACTCGTGATCTGGCGGATTATCCGCCGGGTGCGTTGGCGTTAGCGCTATTTAGGTCCGGCGGATAATCCGCCACATTTACCGCCCAAGTCGTGATGAGGCCCATTATCTCGATACTGCACCGAACATATGAAAGACGTTATGCACTCAGAGAACCGTATCGGATGTACCCTTGAACTAAAGTGCTAGAAGGAAGTCTGCAGACACCATTGAATGCCAAAGAGCTGCAGATGAAATCTGACATGTGCAAAGTGATGTCATGAAGGGAAGACGCGATAACGTTCTGAACCGGTGTAAGAAAACTTAAAGAATGAAGATGTAACTGAAGAAGAGTAAGCATATATACGAGTGTGAAGAAACCATGTATGACAAAGAAGACAAGTAACCAGAGATGCAGCATAAGCAGAAACGCAAGGTAGATGAGCCACATAGAAGCTTGCTGCGGTAGAAAATATAACGCGAGTGAAGCAGCCATGCTGGTTAGATGGACATTGGTTCTGAATAATAGTAAGCAAAAAGCTTGAAGGGAAGAGACCAGGGCTGCAGACCTGGCAGACACTGGAACATAAATTCATGCACGAACAAAGAATAGCTGTTGGCCAAAGATCAAAGATGTCACAGCAAGAAGCAATTTCAAGGTACAAAGGAAGTCCGCGAGGATAAGCAATGTACACAGGTCATATTTCTCTCAGATTAAGTAAATGAGCGAACAGTTGTGAATGCCAAGTGTAAAAATTAAAGCTTCAGAAAGCATATGCGAGACGGAGCAACCAAGTCTCCAGAGGCCAGAAACGGTAATGATACCCAGTTTCATTGAATCAAATAGCACTAAATAGAAAGGCAAGATGGACAAAATCATGGCCTTCTCACATGTGTTGCAAGACCGGAAAACAAGGCCTATTCATAAGCCTGAGATGAAGATAGTGATGCATGTTAACTCCCCTAAAGGTCCCAGAGAAGAGAACACCTAGCAAGGTCAACTACAAAGGAGACACCTTGACTGAGGGCCTAACTGATGAGAGATGGTTTGCTAACTGACTAAGTGGGCAGTGGTCTGACGTTGTTCTCTGCACCTGGGTTTCATTTTGCTTACATGCTGCTAACGAGCCGAAGGTCCAAGGTTGGGAGAGGATGCCAACCAATCATGGGGGCCTATGCAACGCCGAACATACATTGTTACAGAGGCCAATCCGCTGCGGTTATTCTGCTTTAATCTGTATTATACATAGAGGGAAGTTTGAGTCATACCTACCAGATGAGGGGCAGCCAATTATGTCACTAAGGCCTATAGAAGTTATAAGTAGATATGTTCCCCTAACCATTCCCTCCACCTGATAGGTTTTATTATTTGCCACGCAGGATGATGTCATAGCTGACATATATCGAGGTATAAAGTCGAGAGTATGTGAGCTATGACTTGTTGTTCGCCAGGTTACCCTACTTTATTGAGCTCATAATAAAGTAGTATTTTGCCATATTCTTTGAGTCTGTCTGGTTATTTGGGTCTGAGATCATTTATTGTGGTAATTCCATTCTGAATAGAAACGAGCAAAGGTGCTACTGCACAGCTTCAAATCTGCCTAATGTTTGGCAAGAAGGCGTGCTCCAGTTAGAGCAGCAAGGGCAGACCGATTACCCTCCTGGATGTTGGTGATCAATGTTGTGACAAACAGAAACTTTACGGAACAAGATGATACAGAGGGAAAACAAGAATCATAATCAAAAGAATATCAGAAGGGACTGACTCCCAAAGTAGAGTGTGCGGAATTGCTATGAGCGAACTCTGTGAGGGGGAGTAGTTCATACTAATTATCTTGAACAGCGGAGACAAAGCACCGGAGGTAGCCTTCCAGGGTCTCATTTAGTCTCTCTGTCTGACTGTTAGTTTGAGGATGGGTGCCAACACTAAGAGCTCTTTGAATGCCTAATGACTTGCAAACAATTTGCCAATACGCTGAGGTGTATTGTGAACCTTGTTCCAATAGAATGGAATATGGAAGACCATGATGAGAAAATATAGTGTCCAGAAAATGAGGAGCTGTTTGTGGGGTCCTCAGGAACTGAGGTAATACCCAGAAATGAGCCATCTTGGTAAAGGAATCGATGGTGACCATGATGGCCGTAAGCCCATTGGAAGAAGGAAGATCAACTATAAATTCAGTTGATTCCATGCACCATGGTCTGGATGGTAGAGCAGGCCGGACTAGTTGACCCAATGGGCATTTGCGAGGGGTCTTGGACTGTAGACAAATCACACACGAAGCAACATAGTCACGGATATCGGAGGTGACACTGGGCCACCAAAAATATGAGATCCAACGTGGTCTTCACACCACGATGACCTGCAATCACGGAATCATGACACATATGAACAATGGACCTTTGTATAGCAATGGTAGGGATTAAAGCCTTCTGGTCATAGAAAAACAAATCACCTTCCTGCACCTGTTTATATTTAGCCATCAAAGCTCTACTAAAGGATTCATCTGCTTGTGATGCCTTACGAAGAGTCTGGACAACATCCGATACATAAAACAGAAAGGTGGCCTTAGGAAACAGTCTTTCTTTCTGACAACACGGAAATGGGAGTCCATACTTATGAGATAAAGCATCCACCATTACGTTAGTTCCTCCTGGAATGACAGTAAAGGTGATGTTAAATGGTGAGAAGAAATATGCCCATCGGGTTTGTCTGCTATTTTGTGTCTCAGCATGTTGAAGACTCTTCAGGTTCTGATGGTCTGTTCTTACTTTCACCAGATGTTTAGAACCCAAAAGAAGACGTCTCCATTCTTGTTAGGCTCTTTTTAATGCCAAGAGTTCCTTTTCAAGGACGGTATAGTTCAGTTCTGAAGGAGCTAGAGTTTTAGATAGATACGCCAATGTGTGTTCCACACCCTTATCGCTGTTCTGTTTTAGTACTGCACCAAATGCAGTGTGGGACGCGTCAGACTCTAAGATAAAACATCGGTTCAGATCCAGCATCCATAGGATGGGGGCAGCGGTAAAAACAATCTTGAGTGTCTGAGAAGCCTTACAGGCTTCTGGTGTCCAAAGAAAACGTGCTCCGTTCTTTAGAAGTGCCGTTAATCGTAATATAGATCGAGAAGAATTGGACATGAACTTTCTATAGAGGTTTGTGAAACCTAGAAAATGCTGCAATTCCTTTATGGTCATGGGAAGAGGCCAGTGTAGCACTGCAGACACTTTGTCAGGATCCATGGTAGTACCTTTATTGGATAGTGCATATCCTAAGTAGGTGACGTCTGTTTGATGGAAAACAATTTTTTTCAATTTTGGAAAAAGGTGGTTGGCTTGAAGTCTCTGGAGTACTGTCCTGACATGATCGATATGTTCCAAGATGGACTGCGACAACACCAAAATATTGTTCAGGTAGACAATCACAGAATGCATGAGCAGATCCCAAAACACATGGTCCATAACACATTGAAATACTGCGGGCGTTGGAGAGACTAAAGGACATAACTTGGTATTCATGATGTCCAACTGGGGTCTGGAATGCCGTCTTCCACTCGTTCCCTGGACAGATACGGATGATGTGGTATGCGCGCCTGAGGTCCAATTTAGTGAAAAAGGATACAACCATCATGGCCTCAGAATGTCAGGAATGAGGGGCATTGGATATCTGTCAGGTACATTGATTTTGTTGAGTCCTCTATAATGGATACACAGACAGAGTGAAGAGGAAGTGCCAGACTACGTCCGCTCTCCAGCCACCCCCTTCGAAGTGCCAGGAACGTTCACACCAAAATTTGTGACGTATGGAGAACAGAGAAACCAGCAGAGAGCTGCAGTTGGGCTCTGCCCAGTGTCTATCAGAATAACAGCATCTATTGAAGTACCGGCACCTAAGCGAACCTGGACAGTAAGGTACCCACTGAGAAATCCATATCTACAGACCCGACAAAAGAACATTTGTCAGAATGGAATACCCGAAGAAACCAAGAAGATACTAAAAGAAGACGACTGGTGATGTCATGAGAAATCAGACTGAAGCACATACAGAATATAATGACCTAAAAATGCTGTTAAAGAGACGAAAGACCATGGATAAGTGACATCTTGACCCTAAGGTGAAACAGTTGATTTCAAAATGAAGAACCTTATGCCGTAGGCCCGATGGAGACATTAAGTCAGCTAAAACGTGTACATATGCAAGAAACCGCAAGAACAAAGAAATCATGGAGCTTGCTTACGCTTAGTAGAAAAATTGATTGCCGCAGGCACCAACTATACATATTTCTACCTCAAAGCACTTTATAGATGAGTGAAAAATCCACTACGCACATGAGCAGAATTGAAAAGAGGTTACTAAAGGTTTCAAGAGGAAAAGGCTGCAGCAACAAATCAAAAAGTAAAGACTGATAGAAACCCCACTGAAGGTAATCCTGCAAAGAAGCCAAGGTCGTATCAGGCTGGAATAGGCTGGTGATGCCTACAACTAGAGATAAGAATAACAAGAGTCTCCTGTTCAGCAAGGTCGAGATAAGCCGCAGGTGGTAAACGACTGACAGAAGTAAATCAAATACACGAAATTGCATGAAGAAGAGGCCGATTTCACGGTGTCCTAGTCACGTGGCAAGGCGGCAGAAAGGGAGGAGACTTTCACACCTACACATGGAGCCTTGTTGTGCCCATCCTCTTTAACTTTCTCAGACCAAGAAGCAGACTCAATGCCAAACTACAAAGCAGTAATTGACACACGGCCACTGAGGTGATGTATGGTTGTAACATAAATTGAAGAAAAGCTGGAGTGCAGATTTACTCCCTGCACCTGGCCAATTATTCTGCATGTGCTAAGCGCAAGTGGAAAAGTATGTGTGGGATCCATGCCAACCCAATCATAGTGGACCATGTAATCTAGGGTTCTATAGAGAGTAGAGCCAATGGGACGACATACTTTTAGTGATGTTTACAGTACCCAGTTCGAAGGAAGGGCTTAGTTGCCCCACCTGACACTATTACTCAATCCCCTCTCCCCGCTACCATATACAGATATAGTACCTATGTCAAAATTACCTTCCTATAACCAATAAAGTTGCATGTTAGGTTTTTAAAGATTACACGTCAATGATGACTACTTTTTGGTATAAAGGTTGTGGTTTTTCTGAAATTAATCGTAGTTTAAGCGAGAAGGAAGATCAAGTGGTTGCTGATGTTCATTGAACTCCCTGTTTTTTTGTACTTGTCATTAAATGGAGTCCCTTTGCCAAACTATTGAGTTGTCATCATTATTTGTTGCGAGAGTACGAATCTGCAACCCCATCTATCTCAAGGGTACTGCTGCTCATCTTAAAGGGCTGTTTGGAGACCCCCAGTCTTATGGGAAGGCTGGGGTCCATCCAGTGCAAGATTTCCATGGCATTTTTCTTGGGTAAAGAAAAGAGAAGCTCCCGGACTTGGATTAATCAGTTTTCCAAATTAGTGTGTAGATATTCCTTAAGGCCAACATTCTTTGCTTTGGACAAGATGTATATGCATCCAAAGGGGACCCGTTTATCCGATGGGGAGGGAGAACCCTGTACTGGAGGTCACAGTTGGGCTGGAACAGTGTAAACCTACAAATCCCTTGGTTAAACAATGAGAGACACCGAACTCAGATCCCAAGAACAGTGAACCTGCCATCCAGTTAATAAAGGGATTGTGGCGACGTAACCAAGGCAAACCCAGAATAACTGGATAATGTGCAGCTTTCATGGGGTAATTTGTTCTGAATGAGTGGAGATAGTCATGGTTAGCTGAGTCGCCTGCTCTTTAATTGGGCCCAAAACCAAAGGGGTTCAATCAACTCCTTCCACTCGGACAATGTTGTCCTTCAAGTGTTGAACTATACTATTCCTTTCAGGCCAGTGATCGTTAGTAAAGAGAGGTATAATGATTGAACAATCAAGAGATGTTACAGATGTGGCAGCCCTCTGCATCTAGCTATGGATAGAGAACGTATGGCAGCATTCATTGAGTGCAGATTGTGTTGAAGGAAAGGGCATTTGCCAAAGTGTTGCAGGATGGGTAACAACCAGAGTAGTCGCAGTTATGCAAAAGCAGGCATGAATGAAAATATGGTGAATGTGATGATGAGAAAACGTATGATGCGGCTGAAATAGTGAACATAGTAAATGCAGTAACAGGAGCAAAATTAGAGAAACCCAAGACTGTAATTAAAGTCAAAGGGGCGGGATACAAATGCTAGAAGATAGTGGTGTTGATTACACCGTGATCAGCAAGAAATCTTGGCATCTTGTCATTCCGATCTGAAATGTTGTACATTGCGGGAATTGAACGTTAAAGCTAGTGCCTCTGGAGAGAACCCCATTGAGACAATAGGAGACTTAGTACCAAAAACACAGTTCCAAATCAGAAGCACAGTTTCTCGGATATTTATTACAATCTATGGAGGACATTTGTTTTCATGGGGGTGTCAGGCTGAGTTGGGAATTAGATTACATCCTAATGCTGAACAACAAGTATACACAGAGACAAATGTCACAATCACAGAGTTGAAGGAGCAAGAAATAAGAGAATCAGTACCACAATTATTTCAGGACAAGGTTAGGTGTTTGAAAGACGTTGTGCACAAGATCAAACCACAGAGCAAAGCAATATAATGTATTGCCAAAGTGAGGACAGTACCTTTAGCCTTAAAGAAGTGGGTTGAGGAGGAGTTGAGACGAATGCAGAAAGAGGGAGTAAGCATACCCACAGATGCAGCAGAATGGGTCAGACCCATTGTAGTTGTGAGGAACACCAAAGGGAAGGTACGAATCTGCATAGAGTTAGGAGAGGTAAATCGCAGCAGAGTAGATGAGAGATTTCCCTTGCTGAAAATAGGTGACTTGATCTCTGTGTATCAGGAGCATGGCTGTTTTCATTATTAGATCTTAGATAAGCATATCACCAAATTAAATTACACCCACAATCTGCCGATTTGATCTCATTCAAACATATGTAGTCATGTTTAAATGTGTGGAAATGCTGTTTGGAATGGTGTCGGCAGCCAGTGTATTTCTGTAAATCATGCACAGAATTTTGGAAGGATAACAGAGAGTTACATTTTTATCAAGATGACATTCTCATATGGGGTGGTGATGAGTCTGACCATGAAGACATACTTTGAGAAGTGTTTGAAAGATTGGGAACGGCTGGACTTACGTTGACGTTAGAGAAATGCAAGTTCAGGCTAACAGAGGTTGACTACCTTGGTTACAATTTATCAATGGCTGTAGTTAAACCTAAATTATTATTTTTTTTTTTTAAACTTTTATTTTTATCGGCAGAGGTTCACAAGGTACAAACGTCAAGGCAACAAGCATATGAATCGTATACAACATGGAGGTGCTTACAGGCCACCTTATCAACATTACAGCAGTGACTACAATGTTTTGCGAATGGGGGAGGAGAGCTGAGGAGATCATGAAGCAGGAGTGGTGGCCGGGGACAGACAGGTCTCCGACCCAGCCTCGGACTGAATATTGAGATATGTGTTGAATTCATTCCAAATGTTCTTGGGACGGGACTGGGCCGGTAGCATAGTCAAGTAGTCCTCCTCGCAGTTCCGTGACCAAGTAAGCAGGCCCAACCATCTCTGCGGGGTCAGGGGAGAGGGGCACCTCCAACTCTGGAGTATACACTTCTTGGCAATCATACAACTTATATTTAAAAACTTTTTCAGGCGTTTAGTTTCCTCAGTGCTCCAAACCCCAAATAGGACTGTCAGAGGATCGGGATCAATAGTGGTCTCAATTACTGCACTAAGTGTCTTTAGGACCCCGTCCCAAAAATTGAACAAGTTCTGACAGGTCCAGAACATATGTAGATGATCAGCGTCCGTGGCCCCACACCGTGGGCAGAGGCGCACCTCCAAGCGAGCAAACCCGGAAGTCCTGTGCGGTGTATAATACAGCCTATTAAGGAGCTTATATTGCATGGCCCGAAAGCGGAAGTTGAGAGAAACTTTTTGGGTGTGGAGACACATGCTCTCCCATAGCTCATCAGTTATTTCTAGGCCCAGTTCGTCTGCCCATTTGTTGCGCGCTCCGAGGACCGGAATAGAGGGGGCGTCTTGCAGGATGTGATATAGTGATGAGATGACGCCTCGTGCACCGCCCGAGTTAGCAATGTAAGCTATTGCCGGGTTATCAGGGGGCTCATCAGGGAAAGAGGGCCACCTAGAGCGGAACGCAGCGCGGAGCCTGTAGTACTGAAGAGTTTCTAAGGGGGATCTAGTGTGACCCGGCCTCCAAGTCTGGGGGTCTATGAATTTACCCTCTGGATAGAAGTCCGACAGTGCCCTATACCCCAGAGCCTCCCAGTGGCGGGCCAAGGCAGCGTCAAGCGTGGGCTCTAACCCGGGACAGGCCCATGCGGGCAGCCACTTGTAGTACGGGGAGATCCCATCAGATGGGCCTAGAATGCGTGTCCAGGCAAACATGGTAGCTGCGACGGGATCAATTGGGGAGTCCGGGGCGTAGTGTCGCTGTAGCACTAGGGACATTAAATTAATGCCAGCGGTTGCCAACCATTCCAGCTTAACATGAGGGCGCACTGGGGCGCCAGGGTACCAGTGAGTGGCATATTGGGCTTGGGCCGCCATCCAGTATGTAGCAAAGTCAGGAGCAGCAATACCCAAATTAAATACGATAATGGCCACATCAGATATACCAACACTCAAGAATAAGATGAAGGTTGCATCATTTTTAGGATTAATAGAATAATACTTTACATTTGTTAAAGGTTTGTCGAGTAAAACACACAATCTGAGGAGATTTACGAGAAAAGTTCAGTTTAATTGGTCAGGCGATTGTGAGAGCGAATTCAATGATGTAAAGCAAGACATGATGATGG
Source organism: Ambystoma mexicanum (assembly GCF_040938575.1). Classification (NCBI taxonomy): domain Eukaryota; kingdom Metazoa; phylum Chordata; class Amphibia; order Caudata; family Ambystomatidae; genus Ambystoma; species Ambystoma mexicanum. The sequence goes on from NC_090936.1 coordinate 1,191,373,028, forward strand.
CTCTGATACTGAAATCATATAGGGATGATCTATACATGGTACTTTACACCGATGCCAGTGAGTATGGGCTTAGAGCACTGTTGGTACAAGAAGAAGGTGTGGCAGAACATACTATAGTGTTTTCTTCAAGAATACTGAAGGATGCACGGTTGAGGTACTCAGTTATTGAGCTGGTGGCGTTGGCTTGTGTATGGGCAGTTACTAAATTTAAAGCATATTTTTATGGCTGATCATTCATGATTAGAATGCATCACAAGACTTTGGTGGCAATAGTTGGTTAGAAGCATATGATGGAGTTCCGAGGAGAATAGTAAAGCAGGTGGCAGAACTGCAAGGATTAGACTTTATGTGTGGGTGGAAGAAAATGTGGTGGCAGGTGGGCTGTCTAGAAATCCCATGGTTGATGAAGGGAATATAGAGAGTGAGGACATGGAAGATTATGTCAAAGACATGCTTGCAATTGAAGGAAGTCTCAATGAAGGTTACTTGATAGAAGCATGTTGAGCTCATGTTGTGTATCAAAATATCTCACAGCTGGTCATGGTTCTTGGGGTAAAGTTGATTTCAATGAGGAGGAATTGAGGAATGAACTCAAGGGATTATGATGAGTTAAGGAGGAGTTGGGAATACAAGCAATGTGCTTATGCAGGGGGCAAAGGTTAGTATTACCCAAAAACATGAGAGAAGTAGTGGTAAAAGTGGGAAATGGGGGGTCTCATATAAATATCGAGAACTAAGGCAGTAATACAAACAGAGTTTTGGTGGTCAAATGTGAATTATTTTATTGAGACAAGGGTGAGAGAATGTGAGTGCAAAGATAGCGATAATGTTTTGGAAACAAGAGTTCCTCCAATGTAAATACCGAAAACACCTGAGATTACATGGAAAATGGTAGCTGTCGATTTGCTAGGACTACTAACTTTTAATGGAGGCAGAGATGTTTATGTGATAGTGGTAATGGATCTATTGTTGAAAGAGATAGGTGGTTTGAGAGATATTACAATGAAAAGTGTTATACCATTTTTGGAAGGTGTGTTCTGGAGAGAAGGCATACCAGTGAAACTTTTAAGTGATAATGGGCCTCATTTTGTAGCAAGGGAGTTTCAGAACTTTCGAGAAATTAGTGGTATCAAACATATCAGGATATAATTGTATCATCCTAAGAGCAATGGTGTGTAGAGAGGTTTAATAGAACCACAATGGATTGCATAAGAATGTCAGTGAGATCGGGAAAAGATTGGTTCAAAGCATTGATGAGGCAGATTTTCCAGTACAGGATAACCCCATAGCACAACTGGGGTGTTGCCCTTTGAGGTGTTGAATGGTAGGAAACCTAACACCATGTTATGTCCATGATGGGTGGGAAAGTCGAGAATATACACACCTGACATTATTGGTATCAGAGAAAGAATTGAGGAAAACAGTGAAAGTTCAAAGGTTTGGTATGGCAATAGATTTGCCTGCAGGAAAGGATTGTTCAGACCAGGTAATCTAGTTGACGTCAAAATGCCAATAAGAGTGAGGACAGGTTAGTCTGTGTGTTCAACCAGAAGGACACTTCTGAAAGACTATGGGAATGCTGTGAAGCTGGAATGAGATGAAGTGTGGAATAAAGACAGATTAGCCAAGGTGACATAAAGGTAAGACAGATACAGACTAACTCATTTCATTAATATTTTAAACCAACCAGCAATTACTAGGCTGTTCACATACCTGGACAAAGTTTAGTCAACCGCATAGAAGTTTTGAACTTGTACATAGTTCATTCGATATGTATATTAATGTGACACTCTTGTGAGAAAAGGAGCTTGTGTTATATCTCACAAGCTATCACAGTCATAGACTGTGGAATGTTGTAGTGCTGGAGAGAATGTTAGGATGTTGAGAGGCGGCCAGTTGGAAGGTGCTGCAGCTCTACGATGATTCTAAACAGAATAAAGACTCGCCATCTGTGCAACCTTTCAAATGTGTGCGAATGCATCCATTTTCACAATATAACAGGCACAGGGTTTACACCCACCGCTATAAAAACAAAGCAATCTGCATGAAAGGGAATGATTGGATATAAGTGTGCATTTCAGGGTTTCCATTTTATCTGGGGTTGTATGCGAAATGGCGGGGGTGGGGGTGCAGGCAAGGGAAGCACGGCTAGCGAAACCCCCAGAATAAAACATGCACATCTTTTAGCCTGATGGTGTTTCACTGTTGAGATTTCATGCATTTTTCATTTTCGAATGGACATATCGACCTTTGTAGCAGGTCGACCTTTTCGGCCTAGACGTAGAAATCGCTCGCTGTAGATCATAAGACATGCCGCCGGTCTTGACACCTGTGGCGCTGCGCTGAATGAGTGAGCGAGTAAAGGGTGTTTGTAAAGCATAACCCCATGCTGAACAATGAGAACAGGTTTTTCTGCAGTTCCTTCCTGTCTCTGTTTTTCACGCAATTTCATTCGCCCACTGCATCCGTACACATTTGCATATTTAAACTGTGTTTCGTTCTGCCGTGCTGTCAAAGTTTGTATCTGCACCGTGGAGCTGAAAAGTGGGCACTTAGCTCTTGAAAGAAAGGCTGAGAAATTATGTCAGGCAATATTCTCTGTTATCTTTCATTGAGGCTCTAAGTAGAGAACGGTAGGCCCAAAAACCGATCTAAGTTAGTAGTAAAATGATTTTTTAGGGAGTAAAAATGTAATTCTAATTCTCAAGGGGAGTATTTTATAAGCAAGTAAAAATGTGTTTCAACTGGAAAATGGAAATGTTTTTGTAATAATTATTTCTTTGCACCTAGTTATTCATGCACACTAAAAGATGCATGTTTACTTCTTCCCATCAGGCAGTAATAATAGTTTCTTCCTGTGTTACTATGTGTTACTACGTGTACTACAGGTACAAACATATCCATGCACCTGTGCGGGTGAGAGCAGGGGCACAATGTTCTACATGTCTTATTCCTATTTTTGTTGGGATTATTTGTACTCCCTATTTTTCTTTGGGAGTATTTTCCTCTTTTTAGGGAGTAAAAGTGACAGATACAACCCTTATCTGTAGGGACTACGCCTCCTCCAGAGACACGCGTGTAATCTGCACGGCAAAGAAACGAATTGCACCATAGCTGACAAAATGGCTACCATTGAGTTGACGAACAACAGGCCACACAATATGTAAGCGCCAAGACACTGATCAGTCTGCATTGTGCACTGTATGCATTGTGAATATTGTATTAGGATATTGAATGTGGAGTTGGGTTGGTGGGAAGTATAGTTCGCACAGGGGTGCACCTAGGCTAACGTTTCAGGGGGGCCCGGCTAACCCTTCAAATGTTGGGAGAGGGACTGACTTCAGAGACTTTGTGGGGGGGGACCTACCTGTGTGGGAGCAGCTCACTTCTTTACACATTCTAGTGAGACTATTCTAGTGCAGCTTCAATGCTACAGTTAACTCTCCGTTCTCGCCTGAAGCCACACACTGAAGGACTGCTGAGAAAACGAGCAGCCTCCTGTCCCTACCACTCAAATACTAACACCCCATCATGTTTTCAATTGCCTAAAAATGTCTGCATCCGAATAAAGTTGCTAAGAATTAAATTATTTATATTAATAATTGCTGCGCATTTGTTAACAGTGCAGCCCTTAGCACTGTCTATCTGTTTCTTGTTCTGCTGGGCCACATTCCCTTAGGTCAACAAGGTCAAGTCAACATAGCCCAAAGGTTTGGTGGGGTAAGGGGTTAAAGCCTGATGTGCCCAATGGTGATTGCGCCACTGACATAGCACACGGCCGGGCACATACATCTGTTTACATCTTGGGGTACATTTGTCACTTGCATTACCAGGCTGGTGCAGAGCGCAGCTTGGCTGCGTTTGGTGACTTGTCGCGTCTCTTGACAGGACTCGACACATCTCTCCCCTGACTGTACCTGGCCTCTACACGTATAAATACCTCACTTCACGTAACATTTAAAAACGCAACAACTTGTTTGATAGTATCAAAGGGTACGGCTGCCTTTCCTTTGCATTACATTCCCATCCATTGCAGACCATCCTTTTCCATGAAAGGTATAAATACATTCAACACCTACCTTTTTCTTGGTGGGAATCTGAGGCAGACAGATAAGAGGACAGTGTGACAGCTTGGACGCCCCTTGGCAGGGTTTCAGCTCACTGCTGGGGCCCCTTGTTGACTGGTGTTCCAGTTGCTGCATGTGCATATGTGCATAAGTGCATATGTGTTAAACTACATCTCCACACAGCACACCTTCAATCCCCACTGGCTAAAAAGAGAGGCCAATGGCTTTTTTTTTTTTTAAACTTTTATTTTTGCTGGCAGAGGCAAACAGCATACACACACATCTGAGGCATAAGGACAAATTTGTAGCATATACATGCGCATACAGAGCATATTGGCAGAGATACGACGACAGCAGTCGAGAAAAAACATATCGCAGAGCACCAAAATACCAAGCAGTTAATTGAGGGGCTAGGAGGACTCATCCATCGAAGAAGTGTCATTTAAGCTAATCAAGTAGCTGTTGAAAGCCGACCATATGTTTTTAGGTCGAGAACACACTGGGAGCATACCCAGGAACTCCTCCTCGCAGTTTCGGGACCACGTAAGTAGATTTAACCATTTCTGGAATGTAGGGGGAGTAGGGCTCTTCCAGCTTTGTAAAACACATTTCTTGGCTACGACACAGCTCACATTCAAGAACTTAACAATGTCCTTAGCCCCCCCAGTCTGCCACACTCCAAACAGAACCCCCATTGGATCGGGATCAACAACAGTATCGGTGATTGCGGACAATGTCTCTATGACTTTACTCCAGAATGTGGCCAGTTCCGGGCAGTCCCAAAACATGTGCAGGTGGTCAGCACCCTCCGCACCGCAGCGGGGGCACAGTCGAGGATCAGAGCGAGCAAACTTCGAGATTCTACATGGAGTGTAATACAGCCTGTTGAGTAATTTATATTGTATGGTGCGGTAGTGGAAGTTTAGGGACACCCTGCTAGTATGGGAACACATCTTCTCCCACTGTTGATCAGTGAGATCCAGTTCCAGCTCGGAGGCCCAGCCATCACGAGCCCTGGATGGAGGGGGAGAGGCAGCGGTCAGGAGGAGCTTGTACAATGAAGAAACTACCCCACGGGCGCCACCCGAGTTAGCAATGTAAGCAATCCCAGGAGAGTCCTGGGGCTCAATGGGGAAGACAGGCCAAGCATTTCGAAAGGCAGCGTGGAGTCTGTAGAACTGCAGAAGCTCCAGAACCGAACCCGAGTGCCCCGGCCTCCACGTTTGCGGTGTTATAAACTGTCCCTCTGGATAGAAATCAGTAAGGGCACGGTAACCCAGGGCCTCCCAGTGTCGCGCCAGGGCGGTATCATGTGTGGGTTCCAGCCCGGGAAAGCTCCAGGCGGGGAGCCATTTGTAGTACGGATATTGTTCGTCGCAAGTTTTGAATATCTGGATCCAAGCCTGCACCGTAGTCCGGACCGGGTCAATGGGCGAGTCTGGCACATACTGCCGGCTTAGAATCAAGGACATTACATCAGTGCCTGCTGCTGCCAGAACCTCGAGTTTGACGTGGGGACGGGGTGGGGGCCCAGGGTACCAGTAAGATGCGAACTGCGCCTGTGAGGCAGTCCAATATCGCAGCAGGTCCGGGGCTGTGAAGCCCCCTCTGTCGTAGGTTAATGACATATCCGACCACTTTTTACGCACGGCGCCAGAGTGCCATAGGAATTGAGCAAACAATTTGTGCAGGTTCGTGAAGTATCTCCTACCCGGCCAGACGGGGACATTACTAAATACATATAACAACTTGGGGAGCAATATAATTTTTACCAGCAAGAGTCTTCCGGCCAGTGATAGTGGAAGGGCACGCCAGCGCGTGATTTTGGCCTCGGCCTGCTCTGCAACAGCCCGGTAATTGTCTGCTAGTAGCAAGTCTTTGGAGAGGGACACCTGAACTCCCAAGTACTTGATCCCATCCGGGGACCAACGGAGCGGGTACTCGGTGGTGGGCTGTATCGTGGAGCTAGTGAGGGGGAAAATCTCAGATTTAGTATAATTTATAGTGAACCCAGAGTATGTACCTATGCGGGTGACGTCACGTAAAATTGGGTCCAGATGAACAGGTGGGTCCCTTATGAAGAGCAATACATCGTCCGCATAAAGCGAAATAATCTCAGGGGAGTTTCTCAGCCGCACCCCTTTGCGCGCATGCCGCTCCCTGACATAATCGGCCATCGGCTCTATAGCCAAGGCAAATAGGATCGGGGAAAACGGGCAACCTTGTCGAGTGCCTCTGAAAAGAGGGAACAGACCGGACGTCTGGGAGTTAACTCGCACCCTGGCCACCGGGGAAGTGTACAGTAACCGAATATATGCTATCATGTTAGGCCCTATACCCATATTTTCCAAAACCAACCAAATATATTTCCAAGACACCATGTCGAACGCCTTCTGGGCATCCAGTGTGACCGCAACCGCACTCGCCCCCTGGTCAATGCGTGACATGACATTAAGCAGCCTTCTAATGTTGTGGGATGTTGATCTCCCGGGTACAAAGCCTGACTGATCATCGTGGACCATGTACGACATGACCGGGAGGAAGCGGCTAGCAATCACCTTGGCGAGGATTTTGGTGTCCAAATTCATTAGCGAGAGGGGCCTATATGATCCGCACTCATTAGTGGGTTTACCGGGTTTGAGCAGGACAGTGATGACGGCCTCACGCAACGATGGGGGAAGGGCACCCAGCCGGAGTGACTCGTTCCAAACTTCTAGTAGTTTGGGGGCCAAAATGGCCACGTGCTCTAGATAAAACTCAGCTGTCAGCCCGTCAGGACCAGGTGCTTTTCCTTTAGGGAATTTAGATATAGCCTCAACGAGGCCAATGGCTTTTGACTGTGTGCATGATTGACTGCAGACCCTGGCTTCATACTTGCCAAAGTCTGCTGTCTGTCACACCTAGGGAATTGCAGCAGTGTTTGGGTATAGTTTAAGTGAAGCAGCGGGCCAGGCCTCTGACAAAGGCCAGGCTCAACCCTACCCAGCTAGCCAACTCAAAAAGAATTACCAAACTTGCGTTGCAGAGTGTTAATGATGCAGTCTGCAATGCCATCTAGTGGAAGAAAGAGGAATCTTTTTTAAATTAATAAATACTGTGAAAACGTTCCGTAAACGATACGCAGTGGAAAATTAAATGTTCCTTATTTGCTACAATTACATGCTTAAGAAGGCACAATATGCACCTTATCTGGAGGGTTGCTAATTGATTAAAAACAATAGATGGAATTAATAAGGAATGCACAATTTGCAAAATAAAACATGATTTATTACAGTTAGCTCCCTAGAACTGAAGAATGGAAGAACTGAAAACTGAAAATGCTCACGGTCCACCCACATTTGAGATGATTATTTAAAGACAAAAACGAAAAAGTGAACAGTCATCACACATAGCAAGTACATGTTAATCTCACATTGTCCTTTGGCTAGCCCCTATACAAAAATCTAAACACCACCTATGCAACTCAAACCCATTGGTCAGTAACTTCTTCATGACCACTTAAATGCCACCCCCTACGAATGACCTAATTTGGTAGTTAGCAAAAAATACTCTGTTTTGATTGTACATTATTGATATTACTGTTGCTACAATGGCCTCTTCCAATTGGACAGGACAACTTCATGATATGCATGTCCCCCGAGATGACACAATCCTGAAGCGAGTGTGAACAGTGAAGTCAGCACTCTGTGGCAACAGAATGGACACAATACTACTTTCTCATGAGACCAGACAACTTGGAGTCTCAGCAATGATACTCAGCACTTTGTTAGAGTGCAGAAGGAGGCTGACGCAAAGGTGCCATGTTAGGGGATAAAGACTTTTATTGAATAGGAGAAGAGGAAAGTAAAATGAAAAGCTAACTATGCCTATTCCTAGGAGGGGTTTCCCTGCCTCAACTCAAGAGATAAGGTGTCTGTTAGGATGTCTGTCAACTCAAACATGTCCACCGTCCTGTGTCAAGAAAAACCTTACTTCTGTCCCTTACACTAGAAACTAAAGAATAAGGCAGTACTGTTCTTGTCACAGGAGGATGTTTCCCTTCTCCTGGGTTAAGGTTCCTGGTTTGGTACAATTCCCAAATCTTAGAACATTCTTGTATCTCACATGTTGTCAGGGGGAATAACTCTCTTCCCCTGATGGGAGAGTTCCAAACAATACTTTTATTCTTCTTCTGGATGAGAATGTCTCACCTCTCCTGGCGTCTGGTCTCACATAGTGTGGGGGAATGACTCCCCTCCGCAGGCTTTTGGACCTTACTTGCAACCGGATTACCAGTAGGATGATTCCATTCTCCTGGTACCGTGTTATCAGTTCCTTACAACCAGTGGGAATGACTCCCTTCCTCGTGTATTCTTTTAATTTGGCTTCCCACCTACAATACCCAGTGAGTGTTAGGAGGGTCCACAAACCTAGCTTCTCTTCTTCTTTGAATTGAGTCTCGTGGTTCACTAATTTGCCAAGTACTGCCATGAGGAAGATGACTTGTATCACTTTCTTACTTTGGGTCCCAGAACCCAGTTTCTGCTCTTCTTCGAACTGGCTCACTTGGTTCACTTCCCCACCAAGCAGGACCATGGGGAAGATGACTTGGGAAGATGACTCATACTTTATTTGGCTGTCAGTGTGCTTATCTCTGCCACTGTTGTGAGGGACTCACCATTTCAAGTTCTCTTTATGGTGCTTGATGTCCACAACCCTTATCTGGTGGTCAACGGGCTCCGTTCCTGTGAGGAATTTGACCATCCGCACAGTCGGTGTGAGGTCGTCTGTTTTAAAAAAAGATTTTTTTATTTGAAATTGAATGCTTGTAGATCAACCTCTGGAAAATGTGTGGGGCTACATTTTCCAATGCTCACCGCACAACATATTCATAGACTTGTGTACTCTGGGTGGGCACAGCCTACAGGCACAGTCCCCCCTGTCATATTTAGTTTGGATATGACAGCCAGGAGTACACCATGTCATCCCAGAAGGGGGAGGGCTAAACCTTCCCCCTGTCATGGCCAGCCTAATGAACTAACAAAGGATCCATTAACACCCCTGACCTTTTGTTGAGCCATGTAGCTGGTGGAAGCATTCACATACTAATCAGAGTTTAATTCAAACAGGCCCACATGGGGCCTGGCTGCAGAGGACAAAGAGACATGAAACCCCCAACACAATCAAATGCACTGTGTCAACCTGATGTCAGTTGCTGCCTTCAGTATCAATTGACAGGGGAATGTCATGTCTGGGACTGCATGTTTACAGTAGTCACCCCCCTGCAGGTAGATTCTATTCAGAAGGTACAAGTATGTGGACTGATGATGCCAGACAGTCTGTCCTTGCAGTAGCTTCAAGGGAGACCTGCCACTTTAATCAGGAACCACAGAACTCCATTAACCGGAGAGACCCTTTGATACACAACAGACAGGAAGATGGGTGGGACTTAGTATTACATGTTTTCACCCCTTACCTTTTCTGTTGCAAAGACTCTGGTTATGACCTCACGCATATAGGAGATTGTTGGTGGGGACCTAAGATTGCTTAATTAAGGTGGGCTTATCCTACACCAATCACTGTGGCCCATTTGGCTTCAATAGAGGGCTGAGACCCTCTTTTGGCAGATCATCTGAAGACTGTTCAAGAAGTAGCAAGAATAACTCATCATTTCATCTTTCGGCATTGAAGGAAGGCCAGGACCTCCAAGAGGGAAGCAAGATCCCTCCCCTAAACATCTCCAAGGGAACAGAGGGAGGTACTGAATCCAGAAGACCCTTCAGCAGCTCCAGGACCAGTACCCAGCCAGCACACAGTGTGCCCTGCTAGGCTCTGCAAGGAGGCTTCCTAGGTGGAATGGCAGAGAGTCTCTGAACCAAAGAAAGGACAACACTCTCCTCAGCTTTGACCCGACCGCCTTAAAGGATGACTCTATTTCAGTAAAGAAGCTAGGAGGAGTGCATCAACAAGCATCTACTGACGTCCACCTTTTTCGAGCTAGGTGAGCCCCATGAGCTGTAACGACTGCACCACTGACTGGTGTTACGTCGCAGAGGCTAACGCTGTCCGAGACATACCGAACAATGCTTCAGAACCACCGACCAGCACTGAGACAATGATTCCTGACCCCGAGCCGCCATGTAGCCCAGCCTGCAGCCATCCATCCAGCTCTGCTCGCCAAACTGCCTGGCGTCTGATACCCACAGCTGTCTCCCGTCTTGAACTCTGTCACAGAAGCTGCAAAGCTTGTCACGATGCCCGCTCCCGGGGAGCCGGCTCAGGCCCTGTGTCCCCGAAAGCGGACATCAAGTCCCCGGGGAAGGTCCCAGCAACCCCTTATAGGGGCCCTTTGGACAGCATCCTGGCGCCTATGGCGCCAGGCTCATAGAAAACGTCAGTCCTGGCGCCATAGGCGCCAGGCTCATTATGAAAGTGTTTGGGTGCACTTACCTGATGCAGACCATGCTGCAGAACCCCGGCCTCCTTGAGGCCTGAAAGGAACTACTTTACCTGTGGGACTCATTTACCACCCGGGCATGGTCGGGGAAGGATACATACCTGATTGGAGGAAGGACACATTCTAGGAACTTCTTCCAAGGCTATTTAAACCACACCCGATCAGCCACACGTGATTCGCGTTGTTCTGCATCTAGCAGCTGGACGCTCACCGTGTCTGCTACTGCATCTTGACTTCTACCACACCTGCCAGCATCCTGAATCACCTGCAAAGGAAGGGAACAAGAAAACAGAAGAAGGAAAAGGCCTCACCTGCTAAATCTGCATCCCAGAGACATTTCGCCGACAATCCTGAAAAGGAAGACATTTATTTTTAAAAGCACATTGCATCGATCGCTGCAGCGCAGCATTCTACTCACCTTTACAGGGCGCCTCCATGTTCAGCAGCGACTATCCGGATTCGCAGTCGCGCCCCCGCGCCTAGGGAGAAAAAGACACGAACAAAGGTGAGAGAAAGAAGGGAAAAGGGAAGCTAAAACTCCATGTCAAGACTTACCTGTTGGGTCATTCCCTTTTCATTTCGGGTCCGCGCCGCATCCAGGCATTTTCGGACCCCGGCCCCTAAGGGGAAAAAGACATCAGCGTTAATGAGTGAATGAAAAGACATTACCAAAACACTCATTAAAGACTTACCTGATTTCCACAAGGATTTCACCGCTCACCTCGGGTCGGTGCCTGTTCCCCGGCATTCCGTACCCCGGCCCCTATGGGGAAAAAGACACTAGCATTAGAACATTAATGCATGGACACAAGGGGAACCACTTATAGAAAAACTTACCTGGAAGCCAAGCAAGTTTGGTTCTCACCCATCCAAAAATCCAGTGACGTAACTGGATACCAACGAGCCCCTGCATCAGAAGCAGGATGGAGAGCTCGTCCTTTCAGACCCTAAGGTGAGACGCTACGGGGAAGCACAGAAGGGTTTTGAGGAGGGTGAGAGGGGTAAGTGGGAGGCCGATTGCATTACCCCGCAGACAGTTAACCCCCTATTCTCACCTACAGAAGGATACTTCTGCGAGTCAGACAAGCCAGATCTGGGGCCCGGTCCAGTCCGTCTTCCGAACCCTGCGCATCACCTTAGACGAGGTCACAGCAGCGCGAACCAGGCCAGCGCCCCCGTGGGAGTCAGGTGAGCGTTACAGAACGCGAAGACTTCCTACAAATTCCCCCCCAGGCGCTATGGAAACTTCTGAGACTGATCAGTTGGCCCAATTACTGGGGGAATTACGGGTCGAAGTGCATGCCGCTCGTCAAGAGACTAATGCCCTCAAGAGGGAATTAATAATATCAAAGGAAAGAACTGATGACCTGGCCAGACAGCTTTTGCAAGGTCAAGCTGGACAAACTCCTCTACCCTGTTCCGGAGGGAACCCCGCTCCTGTGGTTCCCAGTAACCCTGTGCAGATTAATCTACCTGGAAACATGCCGCTGGCCCCACCTGAACGCTTTGCTGGGGACCCCAAACGATTCGCTGTATTCATGAATCAGTGTTGTTTGCACTTCCTATGCAGACCTGGGGCCTTCCCTAATGATCAGACCAAAGTAGCCTTTGTATTGTCATATCTCAGCGGCTGCGCTGCCGATTGGTCAGTTCCACTGGTTACTCAAGATGACCCGATTCTCCGTGATTTTCAAGGATTTCAAGCAAGCATGGAAAGGTTATTTGCTCGACACTCTCAGGGGCAGGCTCTGGATGACGAACTTCTATCCCTGCGACAGGGCAATCAGGACCTCCTATCCTATATTGCAACCTTTAATAGACTAATTGTGGAAACGGGATGGCCAGAGGATAAAAGAGTCACGTTATTTTATCGAGGTCTACGCGGAGAACTTAAAGATGTCTTGGCCCAAGTTGTAAATCCGCCCCAAGAATGCACAGAATATATAGACTTAGTGGTCCAATTGGATCACAGACTTCAAAACAGAAAAACAGATCGGTCCAGGTTTGAGACCCGGGTGTTGGTCAAGACCCACGCTAACCCCAAGGGAGTTGATGTCTCTGAGCCTATGCAAATTGGAGGGGTTAAAGAACCCTTAACTCAAAAGGAACGTGAAAGGAGGCGGCAGTTAAAATTATGTCTTTATTGTGGGATCTCTGGACACTTTCTACGAGATTGCCCGGCAAAACCGCCCCGAAAAGCGGTAGGAGCCGCTGATAAAAACCATGAAGACTCTGTTTCGGGAAACGACTCAGCCCGACAAGCGTAGGGGTCCGCTTGCCGAGCTTGAAAACTAACTCTCAGACCTCGCATTTCATTGTGCCAATGGTTCTCGTAGATCCAGAAAAGCCTAAGCGGTTGCATGCAATAAAGGCATACATCGATAGTGGGGTTATTGGAAACTATGTGGATCGTGAATTGGCCTCTAGGATTAACCTCCCTCTCCATCCTAAAACCAGCAAAGATGTCATCACCACAGTCGATGGAACTGAAATTGCCTCTGGACCGGTAACACATTCCACTACTGGGGTGACTCTTATTGGTCCTGACGGCCATCGGGAGGCAGTTGTGTTTGATATAATCAAGGCTCCACAGTTTCAGGTTATTCTTGGAATTCCTTGGTTAGAGACACATAATCCTCGAATTGATTGGCGAGCTAAGAGAATAACCTTCCCGGATTGTGCACAAACATGCTACCCAGAAAACCTGAAGCTTAATCTAGCATCTGTAACCTCTGCCTCCATGCAATTACCTCCGGAATACCAGGACTTTCAGGACGTCTTCCAAAAGGAACAGGCCAACACGTTACCTCCTCACCGATCGTACGATTGCAAAATCGATCTGGTGCCCGGTGCACAACCCCCTTGTAGCAGGATTTATGCCCTTACCGAACCTGAGAACCTGCATTTGAGACAATATTTGGATCAATACCTCGCCAATGGTTTTATTCGCCCGTCCAAGTCCCCGGCATCCTCGGCTTTGTTCTTCGTGCCTAAAAAAGAAGGCGACCTTAGAACTTGTATCGATTACCGCGCATTGAACCAGATAACGGTTAAAAACCGTTATCCTCTGCCTCTGATTCCTGAACTCCTTGACCAGGTGAAGGACGCTTGCATATACACCAAGTTCGATCTCCGGGGGGCATATCATCTGGTGCGAGTAAAAGAAGGCGACAAATGGAAAACAGCCTTCCGTACAAAATATGGATTATTCGAATACCAGGTAATGCCTTTCGGGTTGTGCAATGCACCTGCTGCCTTCCAATTCTTCATGAATGATGTCCTTCGGGAACTCATCGATGTTTGTGTTGTCGTCTATATCGATGACATTCTAGTGTACTCCTCTTCGGAATCTGATCACAGAAAACACGTTAGGGCAGTTCTGGAAAAACTGCGCCAACACAAACTATTTGCTAAACTGGAGAAATGTGTTTCCATACCACAGAAGTTGAGTTTCTCGGTTTCATCCTGACACCCAAAGGAGTCCGAATGGACTCAAAAAAAGTGGATGCCATCCTCAAATGGCCATCACCTAGCTCTGTAAAAGGGGTTCAAAGCATGCTCGGCTTTGCCAATTTCTATCGCAGGTTTATCCCGGAATTTTCACGCATAGAACAACCCATTACTGCACTCTTGAGGAAAAATAAACGTTTTGAATGGTCTGAAGAAGCCGAGCAGGCCTTCCAGGATTTAAAAGCTAAGTTTACCTCCGCACCTATATTGAAACACCCACGTCCAGATCTCCCGTATGTCGTCGAAACTAACGCATCCAGCCTAGCCATGGGAGCAGTTCTGTCTCAAAGAGATCCTGAAACCAACCAACTGCATCCCGTAGCATTTTGGTCCAGAAAATTCTCGGCACCAGAGATTAATAACGCAATCACTGACAAAGAACTGTTAGCCATAAAGTCAGCTTTTAAAGCCTGGTGGCATTACCTGCTTGACGCTCGACATACCATCACGGTGAACACTGATCACCGGAATTTACAGTATTTGAAAACCGCCAAGGCTCAGTCATCACGGCAGCTCCGATGGGCTTTGTTTTTCGCTGAATTTGATTTCGTGGTTACCTATCGACCTGGCTGCAAGAACGGCAAAGCAGACGCCTTATCCCGAATTGGAATGGGAGAATCTGATACAAACTCAGAACCAGTACCAATAATTCCCGAACAGAGAATTCTAGGCATGACTTCGTTACAGACGCATGAAGACATTCAAGTCAGAGTGAAACAACTCCTGGACCCTACAGTCCTACAGGATTGGATACAAAAGGGATCAGACTTTACCATAGATAATGGTTTACCTTATTACCAAGGACGCTTATTCCTGCCGCACAAGGATTTACACGAACTAGTTATTTCAGGTTATCATGATACATTAATAGAGGGACACCCCGGTATTGCCAAGACAATGGAAAAGGTGAAACGACAATTCTGGTGGCCCTCTTGGCGAAAAGATGTTAAATCTTTTGTGATGTCCTGTGGTGTTTGCGCCCAAAATAAAGGTCAAAAGAAAAGACCAGCCGGTCTCCTTCAACCTCTAGACATACCGCCAGCACCCTGGCACACCCTATCAATGGATTTTATTACGGACTTGCCTCCTTGTTCGGGATACAATACCATTCTGGTAATTGTGGATTTGTTTTCCAAAATGGCCCACTTCATTCCTTTGAAAGGTTTACCTTCAGCTTCTGTCCTAGCCAAAGAATTCCTCGAAAATATTGTTCGGCTACATGGATTCCCATCTATACTAATCTCTGACCGGGGAAGCCAATTCATTTCCCACTTCTGGCGCAAATGTTGTCAAATGGCACAAATCGACGTAAGATTATCGACCAGTCACCACCCTTAGACCGATGGTCAGACCGAGAGGACAAATCAGACCCTTGAGCAGTACTTACGGTGTATGTTACAGCAATTTGAAAGCAACTGGAAAGACATTCTTTGGATAGCCGAATACGCATATAATAATTCGGTACACTCTGGAACTGGCCATAGTCCTTTTTATACCTTGTTTGGACATCACCCTCGAACCTTAAACCTCGACTCACCTCAGAACCTCGGAGTGCCCGCAGTAGAACATCTGCATTCTACCATTACCCGAGCCTTCAAAGAGGCAACCACGCATTTACAACAAGCCAAGAGAAAATACAAGGAGAATGCTGACCTACATCGGAGTGAAGCACCTCCGTATCAGATTGGGGATCAAGTGTGGTTAGCTACCAGACATTTACCGCTCAAACGGCCTCAAACTTTTAACCCAAAAAATCTGAGACCTTATTCTATTACGGCAATAATTAACCCAGTAGCGGTTAAACTTGATTTACAAGCTAATATGCGAATTCACCCTGTTTTTCATGTGTCACTTCTGAAACCAGTGGTCCCCGGAACCCGACTACTCAAACCTCCAGAACCTATTCAAATAGATGGGGAACCCGAATTCGAAGTGAAGAACATTTTAGATTCAAAAATGTTTAGGTCAAAGCTTTTCTACCTAATTGATTGGAAGGGGTACGGACCTCAGGAGAGGTCGTGGGAACCCAGTGACCATGTGCATGCACCTCGATTAGTCAGGAAATTCCACCGACTCTTCCCAAACAAACCAAAACCCCCGGAGGGAACAACCTTGGGAGGGGCCTTGGGGGGGAGTGCTGTCACGATGCCCGCTCCCGGGGAGCCGGCTCAGGCCCTGCGTCCCCGAAAGCGGACATCAAGTCCCCGGGGAAGGTACCAGCAACCCCTTATAGGGGCCCTTTGGACAGCGTCCTGGCGCCTATGGCGCCAGGCTCATAGAAAACGTCAGTCCTGGCGCCATAGGCGCCAGGCTCATTATGAAAGTGTTTGGGTGCACTTACCTGATGCAGACCATGCTGCAGAACCCCGGCCTCCTTGGGGCCTGAAAGGAACTACTTTACCTGTGGGACTCATTTACCACCCGGGCGTGGTCGGGGAAGGATACATACCTGATTGGAGGAAGGACACATTCTAGGAACTTCTTCCAAGGCTATTTGAACCTCACCCGATCAGCCACACGTGCTTCGCGTTGTTCTGTATCTAGCAGCTGGACGCTCACCGTGTCTGCTCCTGCATCTTGACTTCTGCCACACCTGCCAGCATCCTGAATCACCTGCAAAGGAAGGGAACAAGAGAACAGAAGAAGGAAAAGGCCTCACCTGCTAAATCTGCATCCCAGAGACATTTCGCCGACAATCCTGAAAAGGAAGACATTTATTTTTAAAAGCACATCGCATCGATCGCTGCAGCGCTGCATTCTACTCACCTTTACAGGGCGCCTCCATGTTCAGCAGCGACCATCCGGATTCGCAGTCGCGCCCCCGCGCCTAGGGAGAAAAAGACAAGAACAAAGGTGAGAGAAAGAGGGGAAAAGGGAAGCTAAAACTCCATGTCAAGACTTACCTGTTGGGTCATTCCCTTTTCATTTCGGGTCCGCGCCGCATCCAGGCATTTTCGGACCCCGGCCCCTAAGGGGAAAAAGACATCAGCATTAATGAGTGAATGAAAAGACATTACCAAAACACTCATTAAAGACTTACCTGATTTCCACAAGGATTTCACTGCTCACCTCGGGTCGGTGCCTGTTCCCCGGCATTCCGTACCCCGGCCCCTATGGGGAAAAAGACACTAGCATTAGAACATTAATGCATGGACACAAGGGGAACCACTTATAGAAAAACTTACCTGGAAGCCAAGCAAGTTTGGTTCTCACCCATCCAAAAATCCAGTGACGTAACTGGATACCAACGCGCCCCTGCATCAGAAGCAGGATGGAGAGCTCGTCCTTCCAGACCCTAAGGTGAGACGCTACGGGGAAGCACAGAAGGGTTTTGAGGAGGGTGAGAGGGGTAAGTGGGAGGCCGATTGCATTACCCCGCAGACAGTTAACCCCCTATTCTCACCTACAGAAGGATACTTCTGCGAGTCAGACAAGCCAGATCTGGGGCCCGGTCCAGTCCGTCTTCCGAACCCTGCGCATCACCTTAGACGAGGTCACAGCAGCGCGAACCAGGCCAGCGCCCCCGTGGGAGTCAGGTGAGCGTTACAAGCTCCCTGAAACCGACTCGACCATGTCGAGCAAAAAGACCTCCTACAGCACAAGGTACATTGTGGTTCTGTCCCCCTGCTCCTTCTCCGAAGGCCCCTAGCGGCATATTACGACCCATTGTTCCTTGGTGTAGAAACCAAGTATCCTTGAACTATTGTGATTAATTACTATACCGACTAACCTCCCGTTCGTATCCAGAGTGCATCCCTTTTCCTTATTTGAAACTGCCTGTCCTTTGCACTTCTTTACAGGGTGGGTTGTATTTTGTAGTTTTGCTAGAACTGTCTTTTGTGATAATAATAAAGTAGATATTTTTTTACAACTTTGACTGGACAGTCCCTTTTATCATTTGGTAATAATTGTATTTTCGCTGTGTTGCAATTAATCAATGATCCACGACCTTGCAGAGATAAGCCTGCCGTTCCGTCCACGTTATCAAAATTGGACAAGGAAGTTTATAATTTGCTTATGTTTCCAATCTGCTCAGTTCCCTTCTGGTGTACTAGAGGTGTGGGGCTGGTTGATGGTTTAGAAACCGATATTCATCCCTGGACCACTGGTGCCCGGAAGCTGATTCATCACAGTTCCATGTTAGGCAGAATCACATGCAGTACCGTTTGGGAACATCACACACAATTAAGACTCCAAGTGACAGTACAAATTCACCTCTGGTACAAGCCTGTACTACACAGTAAAAGTGGTAGTGATGGCTGAGCAGCCAGACTTATCTCAAGAGCAAATGAGCAGTATCAATAGTTACACAAAGGACAGCAATTACTTTGATTCAAACAAACACTGACTCAAGGTTTCTGAGTAAAAGAACATACATTTATTTACACATCAGTTGTATAACATCTCACTAAAGTAAAGCAGATAAAGAATCACACTCTTAATACACCACACCACTCCCAATAGTTTCCAGAAAAGTTAAGCTCACAAAATGAAGTGGGAGCAAAATGGCACTCTAGCAATTAAAAAGGGAGGGAAAGACAAAGTTAGGCCGAATTTGAGCAGCACCAATAGGTAAGTAAACATGGCAATCTAGAAAGAGGAACTACAGTGATGGAATCAAATCAAAATGGCTTAGGGCCAAAGTTAATAGGACAAAAGTCTTTTGCTCAAGATCACACAGTTCAGGGTAGTTCGCAGTTAAGTCTTTGCCAAGAGTTCCAGACGAAGTTGGTTGGCAGAAAAGTTAGTTTAAAGAGTAGAGAAGGACAAGCCCTCGGGTTGGTTAAAGGTTTCACACACCTTCGACGCGGCTGGAAGAAACGAACATCTGGATTTGCACAGTACCTTTAAATGGAGAAGAAGCTGTAGCTGAGGTGGACGTTCCTGGCATTTCCTGCAGGGTCATGGTTCCCGAAGCGACTGCCTGACTGACATGAAGTAGGAAGACTGGAGGGTCCTGCACTGCCCAGGGAAGAAACCCGCAGCAGAGCAAAGCAACAAATAAAAGGTGCGCTTCTTAAAACCCAAGTAGGGTCTGACCTTCCTGGCTATCCGGCCCACTGTAGCTCTGTACAGCAAATTCGACCAGAGGAGGGAGTCCTGGCTTGCAGTTTGGGTGAACTGGTGGTCCCACAAGCTCAGGGAAAGAAGATTCTGGGAGTATCTTCTCTGTCATTGGAGTTCGAGGATTCAGACCTGCAGCAGGGCTTCACCGGGCGGTTCAGTCGTAGTAGGGGTCCTCTTCCGTCAGCTCCTAGTCGGTTCTTTCGTTCCAGTGGCGACTCTGCCTTTCCAGACCCAGAGACCTGCTTTTTATGCAGTTTTTCCCCATTCACACAGCCTGGCTGTCAATCACACAGCAGGTTGGCTGGCCTGGCCGGACAGTCACCTAGCCAATCAAACAGGAGTGCAACTTGGGCTACCAAGGGAACCCATGGCAGGGGTCCTAAAACCCCTCCCTCACATCCTGCCTACCCAGACTTTCAGGCGCCTAAGGATGGCTTCTGTGTAGCCGCCAGCGAAGAGATGGTGAACAAAGGAACCAAACCTGGTTTGGCGTGCAGAGAAAAACACCAGAAAGACATTTTCAAAAAGAAATGGCGAATAAATACAGCCGGAACCGTATAAAAACATATATGTTCTAGCGTGTTTAAGTTCGAGGCTACCAAGATAGCCTAAAACAATACCAAGGTTATTTAAGATAACCGCGGTAGGAAAAAGAGGGTAGTTACCACTGCCACCAGCCAAGTCTTGATGAAAAGGGAGCAAAACAATGCTCCAAAAGAAACACACAAAAAGGGATAAGTATTAACCCTTTCCAGTACTCCATGTAAGATGGTTTGTACTGGGTCTGTGGATTTAAAAAGACTAATAAAGTCACTGGCAAATTTACATGTTCTGGGAGACAGTAGTCAGTCCCAGAAAATGGAGTCTGAGTTTGGAAGTCTAAAAGACAACCCTGTGTCACTGCACTGAGGGTGCTGTGTAACATACAGTAAAAAGATGATGCCTGTGGAGTCGGTGAGGCTCCACAGTCTATGAACACAAAAATGTTAAACACACACAGCAAATCACATGTAAGAGTGGAAAAAAGGGCCCACACTCTTACCAGGTGAGAACATAAATCCTAGAAATCCAGCAAAGCTGCTGAGGGACTCAGTAGGTAAGGGAAATTAGCCATTCCTGAGAATTCTCCCTAACATTCCATCACTGCAAATAGTAGGAGAAGGTTTGTAGGATTTCTGCCCCTGCCATGCCACCCCCGCATTATGATTGCAATGGGGCCTATGGATAAGTGCTTGCACACTCCTGATGAGCTGCGCTGCATCCCCTGCGGGTCTCCCGTGCCCTCTTTACCCTATTGGGGTACCAGCATGTCACTGGGGCTTCCTGGGATGGTGGTCGTTCAGTTTGGCCTCTCCAACATCCTGCTTTCCTTACTGCTTTGCGATGCCGTTGCCTGCTGCCATCTGCATTCCTTGCTCCTCTCAATAATGCTGCATACAGGTCTGCTTCCACAGACCTTCCAGTCATCAGATGAGGTGGACTGCCAGCGTCCTTGGAGCTCTCTCCCTTTGGATCAGTGATGCAGGTTTGGATCTCCCGCCTTTGGTGCGCAGCACACCCGCAGTCTTCTGCGGCTGCCAGTGACCAAGTGTTTTAATCCATTGTCGATCTTTATACAATGTTGCTGGCAGTGTCTGAGCCCATTGTATACTTCCTTCATCTCTTTCACGGGTTCCATTTTCATTGCTCCATGGGTACAACCCGCCTCAGTACTTGGATTACCTAGGTTCCTGTCATTCTTCTTAGTCTCAGTACTGTAAAGAACACTGAGGTACTCTGCCTTATAACAGTACATAGGTCTACTGTCTACAAAGAGGTGAGCAGAGGAAGGTGGGTTGGGGGTGTGTTGTTCTCATAAGGGCTGTACCCTAGATGGTCATCCTTATCCCCAGAGCGGGAGTCCCTTCCCATGAGATCCTCTGGCATTTTACCATCCCCAGGGGGACTATCGGGTAGTGGCCTCACATCACTAAGTGACAACATGTATTGAAGCACCACACTTTGCAGTTGTACATTTGACAACATCTCATGTGACTCCCGTCATTAACCATGTTGCTGTCCTAGCAGACATCCTCCCACATCTCTCTTGGGAATCAGGTGGCTCCATCAAAATGCAGCTAAGGGACTGCTCTTGAGAACTAATTTCTCTGATTGATTTGCTCTATGTAGTGCCTGTCAGCTGCAGGTCAAATGGCCCTACCACTTCTCAATGGGGCCAGTATACCACAGCATCGTTCAATACCCTGGCTAGGTCTTGCCTCTCTGGCTTGTTCATACCAAAATGTCCTTCAGTGCCGTTACATGTATCTAATGTTGGGAATATAGCGTTACCTATCTCCTGCTTAAAGCATCTGTGAACAGCTAAGTCATGCAACAATAACCAATCTTTGTGTGGTGCTTCACCCTTCCTCCAAGGTGTTGGTCGTCTGAACACTCGCTGGCGGGGGGAAGCAGGAATAAAGTCTAATTAAATTAACAGGACAGAAGCATAGAAATGCGGCCTGGTGCTTCTTACTGACAGAGAGTTGCAAACTCTAACTACGAAGGCATCAAATAAGCAGTGTCGCATAGCAAATTGCTATGCAATTCTCTAGGTTTGCTAATCAAATAGACACTCATGTAGCAAAGTTAGCTACTTAAGTTGCCCTCTTCACTGATAGCACAGCTTGCCCTGCATTCCTCTCTTTACCCTCTTTCCTCTGTTCACTTCTAGTGCTAATGGGTAGAAAGTGCAGCAGAAATCATCTCCTTCACTCTTAAGTGCCAAATGCATGTGTGGCAGTGCTAGGCAAGAATGTCCTTTTCAAATAATTGCAAACCCGAAGTAATCGAGATGATACTTTTATTAAGCTTTCTATATCGTGTTTGGCAAAGACAGGTATGTAAATTAACAAGGGGGGGTCCTGGGAGTCCCTCTGCCAGACATGAGTCCTGGTTATGAGAGACTTACCCAGAGTCTTTAGCTCACTATCTTTCACAGAGAAGAAATATCCCAAACATATCAGTCTTTGTCCTGCCCTGGGGAAGTACAGCACCGAAATGCTAGGCAATTCTCCTCTGGAACAAGAGTACCAACAGCATCCCCAGACATGTATTTTGGTACTCTGTATTCTGGGTAAGTCTCTCGTAACCAGGACTAATGTCTGGCAGAGGGACTCCCAGGACCCCCCTTGTTAATTTGCATATTCAAGTAACTGTGTGTCTCACCATAAGTTACTAGGGGAATCCAGACGTGGACCCCTTGCTCACTATTCTTAGCGAGGCACAGCTACACCCTACTGATGAGGTCCAACCAGACCGAAACACGTGTATGGGGTTGCTGTTGGTACTCTTGTTCAGAGGAGAATTGTCTATCATTTCGGTGCTGGACTGCCCCAGGGCAGGACAAAGACTGATATGTTTGGGATATTTCTTCTCTGTGAAAAGATAGTGAGCTAAAGACTCTGGGTAAGTCTCTCGTAACCGGGACTAACGTCTGGCAGAGGGACTCCCAGGACCCCCCTTGTTAAGAGACAGGTATGTGACAACTTTATATTTCTTTAAAAGACAGTCATGCAATTCCATTTGTAAAAATTAAGTTCTTACATAATGCATAATTACAGTATTGCTACAGTAAAACACTGTACAATCTCTGTGCTTTACAATAAAGTGCAGGTTAGTGCATCTAAATGTCATAGTGTCAACAATATTTCATTTTGTTGATGAAGATGCACCACATTGACATGTGAAGACTTTTGAAAATGTACATGATCACATGATCCAATACTTTGATGGCAAACCTAGTTCTGTAACCTGCAGGTTGCACACATCTTGCAACTGGCACTCACCCCATGAGCTGATCACACACTCCTTGACATTCTATAGTATCCCTATGTTGCTTTATACCGGCTAGTCTGAAAGTGAGATGACCACAAACTACAATATTCCACCTAGTTTGCCCAGTTCTCTGCTGCTACACCATCCATCTTTTTCTTTTCTTTCCTCTTACACAATGACTACACAAAGCTAACTCGCTGCTTACGCAAAGATGTGATCAATAGTTCCATCCAGTCTGTACATCTACAGATCTACTGCAATACCATACACTGTAGTTAACCTTCAGAGCTACCTTTGCTTCATGATTGCATTATATAGAGCACCTGCAGCGGACAGCTGGCCAAACTGTGTTCAAAGCCTTTTTTTATCATATCTATTTCTTTGTGTCCATTCATGCAGCCAGCCTTTTACATTTTACAGACACTCATCTATGACTGGCAAAGTATTTTCGCCCACAGACGAGTAGATTTGATAAAGGGCTAGTAGCATTTGCAAGAGATGATTGATACTACAGAAATCACATTTTAAATTTGTTGTCATCCATTGCTATGGGTCGGGTGCATTTCTCTTAGGTTGAATAGGTAAACTAAGTTACCTGACCTGCGGGTCTATCTGAAGTTTAAAGAATTTGCAAGGCCTGACTCCTCACACTAATGTGTTATTTCAGTGGTACACAAAACTGCTGTATTGTTGCTCATTTCATGCCTTGGGTATAAATAACTTCTGGTGACATTAAACATATTAGTACAAATTGCTAATCAAATGGGGCTGTTTGCTAATCAAAAAAATGTTAATTAGCAAACTATTAATCAATTTTTGCAAACTAATTTATGCATTGCTAGGGCTAGTTCAAGATGGCAAGACTCTGGCTAATGTGGCAGGTGACCCTTATGTTGATAAAAAAACAATATCTACCCTACTTAATGCTCGCACGACCTTGCACTTAAGACATATACTCGACACTAACATAAAGCTTCTCCTAATACAACAGTGTAATCTAATTCCCTCCACTGCAACAAAGACAACATCTAATTCAGTGATGCTTGCTAGGAAACATTTGGAGTGTCACAGGCATACATGCTAAGTGTAAGGGACAGTACACGTTGCTGCCCTTAATTTCACCATCTAATGCTTTGTAGGATGTGTCAAAACTAAGTGCACTTCACACCTGGACACAAATGCTAAAGCAAATAATAGAAATACTGAATGTAAACTAACCAGCTGTCCATGTTATCAAAATTCACGCAACAAAGGGGAAAGTGATGGAAAAGTTAAACCTGGCACTTTGGCAGCAGTCTCTGTAACTTGTTAAGTGAGCGGTTAGCATTTTCTACACTCCACTACACCAGCCTGGGAGCTCAGTGCTCAGCCTGGGTAGTCTGCAATCTTTTCCCATAAAAACCCTGAAATAACGCAAAAGCGCGCGTGAAAGGGAAAGTGATGGAAAAGTTAAACCTGGCAGTTTGACAGCAGTCTCTGTGACTTGTTAAGTGAGCGGTTAGCATTTTCTACACTCCACTACATCTGCCTGGGAGCTCGGTTCTCGGCTTGGGTAGTCTGCAATCTGCAATCTTTTCCCATAAAACCCCCAAAATAGCGCGAAAGCGTGCACAAAGGGGAAAGTGAAGGAAGACTGAAACCTGACAGTTTGGCAGTTCGGGAGTCGAGGTCGCAGTAAATCCCCTATATGGTTGAACCCCCACTTTGACTCTGTTCTGCTTTGTGAAGATACATTGATTTTGAGCTCCATGTGTTCAATCTCATAGTTTGTAATACTGATGTTTCCTGTTGGCATTCTGACTATTTCTTTTGGTTAAATAACTGTGCCTCCCAAGCATCGCTCGCATAATCTTCGATGTAAGAAGAGAAACCCAAGTTTGGATTCTGCAAATTCACAGTCATCGTCTGTATGTGTGAAATTGAAGAAAAAAGATAACGGCTTCCGCACCTCTAAACCTGTATCAGCACGAAAGGAAGTGAAAGAGAAACCGGATGAAGAGCAACCTGAAATTACGGGATTGTTGGTTGCTAACCCTCAGGTTCTCAGTGAATTGGCAACTAACAACCTCGATGACGGAGGGGTTATAACGTTTGTTAATAGTGAAGTCAGCTCAGTGGTGGAAAACAACTCCCTACTTAATTTGTGCTATGAGTTTACGTTGCCACCTTTAAGTGTTTTGCCACCGATTGAGCCAGTACCGATCGATCAAAGCACTGAGGGGTTTGACAATATTATTGGAACCAATTTATCTGTTAATCCGGATCTGGCAGCAGAATCTATCCCTTCGAATGATGGTTGCTCCTCATTGGAAAGCTCTTTTTGGGGCCCAGGAAGAGACAGTAAATTCATCTATTAAGTTGGAAGCCATTGCAGTTACCCTGGATGCGATATATGGACTCTGTTCCTCTATTATGAAGGAAGATAGAGAGCTCAATGCTGTGGTGGCTAAAATCGTAGATATAATAATATATAATAATAGAGGTTTGGATAATTATAGCTTTGCTAATAGTGGAAGTGAATGCCAATCTGACGCACCATTGAGTGATTTATGTACAGCTATTGCAGAGCATGAATCGGGTGAATTGCAAGTAACTACATTGTTTGAGGATCACAATGTTGTTAATACTTCAGGAAAAGCCAATACAAACTCTATGTTAAACTCTAATACTAATTCAGTATTAGAGGATGCTTCCTCGTATGGGTAAAGGAAACGTACCCGACATAAACATAACAATACAAAAATGGGCGAAGAAGAGGAGCAAAAATGGTAGTGTTAGTAATTTGAAATCACCTAAAAAGAATAGTGTCTCTCTGGCAGAGTTGCAATGGAAGGATGTTGTATGCGTTAATAAAGGTAACATGTTTGAATTGACTGCTCCACCTACCCAGAATATTGATAAAAACCTACCAGTAGATAAGAATTGTGGACCTTGGATATGTGGCTAAATGATAAACAAGTTAGATCCAATTACATTATACCCATGCCTGAGACTAATTCAGGAGACGATTCCTGGGATGATTTGGATGCTTGTAGACAAGTTAGCTTTGCAAATATAGTGACAAATAAAGCGATTGAATCCTTACCTTCAAAGGCAAAGGATGTTTACCAGAGTGAAATGGAAAGGCTCGCCATGTGTAATATCAATACATTACGCAACAAATGACCTTGGTATAAATCTGCTGATAGTGATTCCAAGGAGCCAATGTTGGTAAAGCAATGAGATTTATTGAACTATCTACTACTGCTGAAAGCCCTTTTTTAAATCGGATGCGAATTCTTGAATTGTTACCTGTTGCCAAACAACTGGAATATCGTCTTCAGATATCTAGACGTTAGAATGACCAGATTTGTTTTGTCGAGGAAATTGGGTAATCATTCAGTTTATTTCACCCATCGTAGTAGTATTGGGTAGACTATATTCAGAACTTCTTATGAGGATGGGGTTTAAAATCGTTATTTGTAAAAAAAAATACGAGTGCAAAGGCCCTACACCAATTGCCACTGCAGACAAATATATCAGGTGTTCAAAATTGTAGCTATACACAGAGTTTCAGTTTGTTGCATAATGTGGACTACATGTTGGCCCCATGGGGGATAGGGATAGGTGAATTTTGGGTTCCAGAAAGCTTGCCTTATAATACACAATGGAATTTGGTTGTAGAGCATGCTCCTGTCATCATTTCTTGCAATACCAGAGGGTTCTGTTCTTTTTTAGCCCTGTAGGTAGTCATATAGTAGCTAATTCTGATATTTTTGCTTTCCAAGAGACCTGGGTATGAGGAAATATCCTGGTTGACGGATTTGACATACTAGACGACTTGCGATTTGTACTGGGGTAGGACGGCCTATTGGAGGGCTCTATATTGGAGCTAAGAGCTCCTTGTGGATTAGAGAGTATGGCAAATTTGATAGCTGACCTTTTGTCTTACGTGCCATTGGGCCTCATCACGAGGTGGGTGGTAAATAGTGCTACCACCAACCAGTCCAGCAGCATTAGCACCGGATCAGTGGTAGCTGTTACTCCCCATTCCCTATTGGTTCCAGTGAACCCAATGGGGCATTGTTGGTGCAATTACCAGGCACTAATACCGCTGGTGGTAATTGCACCAAATAATTGCATTTTTTTGGTGTATTTTCCCCAGCTTAGAGCTGGGGGTAATGCTGCCAGACTTGTGATAGGGCCAGCCCTTAAATGCAGCAGTAATACCGTTACTGCCGCATTTAAGGGCTGCTGCCCAACTCATGATGAGGGTCATTGTTTCAGGACTGGGTAACCTTGGGGAGTTTTTGCTCATTAATGTATACTCTCATCCTGGTGGGTCCTATATGGAGTCAGTAGTTATATTAGTGGCAGACTCTGTAGAAAGACTGGTGGAGGAATTTTCTAGCTTTGAGTTTATGGTTATGAGTGATTTTTACTCTTATTGCCATCTTGCCTCTAATACTGTGGACGATTGGAAGGAAATGTGTGGAACATTTGTAGTAACTCTTCCTCTGGAATTGGTTGAAATTGGGAATACCAGAACCACTACTATGCAAATAAGTAATGGCATAAAATGGCTTGGGTTGTTTCGAAGTTTTGGGTTGGAATTTCTTAATGCTATCCCCACAGATTCTCAGCAACAATGTAACACTTGGACAAATGGGGTGGCGGCATCCCGTGTGGACTATGTATTTGTTAGTCATGGTGTACGCAAGTGTATGGAACAGTTTGTACATGCATGCACTTCTCTTAGTGACCATACAGTAATAAAATGCCCTTTACAGGAAGTGGATAAACAATGCTGCCAAATTGAGTTGAAGGATGTTCAGGTAAATGCTGGTTGTGATAGGATATTTTGGACTGATAGCAAGCTTGCGAAATTTGATGGAATGTTTGCCTCTTGATCCTTGGGAACACAGCATTTGGCTCGTATGAGCATGCTGGACTTTGTTGAAATGCTCAATACTGCTTTGATGGATTTGAATAAGTGTCGTATTACACATAATAGGAACAAAATGCTGGGCAACGTAGTAAACTATTGAGCTGGGAGGAGAGATCTAATATAATTGCTTCCTTACGTACAAACTTTGGAATTGGTCTCGAGTGCATAGATATGATATTAACAATGCTAATGGGAGGAAGATCTTTAAACTCTTTAGGACCAAGGACTCTAAGAAATGTTGGTACATGTACAGACAGTATTTCATTGATGATGATTATAAAGATGCAAATGGCGCATCTGCTGATGAATGGACTAAATATGATCATCAATTATATTTTGTAGAATGTAATGAACATTTGCTGCTTAAAACCCCCTAGAGGGATAGTTTAATGGTATTTCCATTTGATTATGAAGACATTTTGGGGATCATCACCAGCTTGAAAGCCTCTAGAGCCCCGGGACCCGATGGGTTCTCAAATGCAGTTATTAAACATAATCCAGATAAATGCGCAACATTGTTATTGCAATTGTTCACCACTATCTGGATAAGTGGTGAAATACCCGGTAGTTGGCGTAAATCAATCTTAATACCGATTTTTTAAAAAGGTAGACGCTCTTCTCCTATTGATCAGTTACTGGCCATGTCAGATTCAGGCTGTAAGATTGTTTGCACAAAACTATTGAATATTATGAGCAGGTAGATTAGGGCTAATAACCTCCTCTCCCTGCAGCAGACTAGGTGTAGGCCAGGGCTTAGTACACCAAATAATATGTTCACTTTAAATTACATAATATCGGACACCCTCCGATGCAGGGGGCGAAGTTTCTATTTCAGTTACTTTGATTACTCTGGAGCCTTTGACTGTGCTCATCGGGATATGTTCTGTGGTAAAATGCAGGGTTGGGCGATTTGCCCCAAAGTGCTGCATTTTATACAAACTATGTACACAAATACAGCAGTGGCTATACATTTGGATAGGGGTTGAACTATTACATCCCGACCATCGCTAATAAAGACTTAAAATGGGGTTGTGTAATTTCCCATGTATTGCATAATATCTATGTAGCTGATATGAATGCTATCCTGAGTAATGTACTCTGTTTCCCACCTAAGATTGGAGATATAGGAATTAGATGGATGATATACGCAGACGATACTGTCATAATGGATAAAACGTCCCTTGGATTGCAGAGGTTGCAAAATGCCCTGCACAAATTTGCCACAGAGAATAACCTTATCATTGTCATTAATATAAAAAGGAATAAGGTAATAATAATCGGTGTTCATGTGCGCAAGAAGAGAAAGCCCTCTTTCTCCTGAAGGGTTAATAATGAGCTATTGGAGGTGGTGGATATTTTCCCTGATCTAGGTATCCCGATTGTGAACCTCCCTTCAATATGATTCTATGAAAACACATTATCTGACAAAATGATAGGTAAATGGATTGTGATCAGGGATACCTGGCCTCTCCATTGGAATTGTTTAAGAGATCTGTAAAAGTAGCATTGTGCCTGGTATTCTATATGCTTTGGGCATTTTAGAGAAAAATATGTGACATGGTTTGACAAATTAGAAGGGAAACTTTGGTAAACTGTTTTAAGATTACCTAATGCTGTCCCCATGGAAGCCATTAGAAGTGAATTAGTCTCCCTCGCTACTTTGTGGGAGATACAATGCCCGCAATTGTATATTAAGATAATGTACTGTCAAATGAACCAGGAAAGCCTTTTTGGAATCATATCCAGGGCTACCAGTGGTGGACAAAAATGATTTGATGGTGATTAACAGTGCAGACCTTTTTGCAGGAAATGTGTTTGACTATCCCACTGGATAATTCATATATCCCTAGTTTTCTTATCCAGTTGAAAAGGAAGGCATTTGAGTGGGACATGATTAATACCTAGGGGATTTTAAGTAACAAGAAACAATATGCACTTTATATTAGGTAGGGGTTCAAGATAGCAAAACCTTGCACATATTTTTTGAAATTTTTTAGTCAGGATTTTAAAAGATGTATTATGTGTCCTCGATTTAACATTTTACTTTGCTATGAGTATACGGGGGCTTGGACATCTATCCCATACGAAGATAGAAAATGTCGATTTTGCAATCTCGAAATAGAAACAGCTCGACACATATTAACTTCATGCTGTTGTTTGCAGGAGTACTATCATGGGGGATTCAGGGATTTTGTCTGTGATTTTATGATGGCCACTTCGGATCAATTTTGCACTGCTATTTTATCTGCTGAAACACAGATGTAGGTTGGAGCAGCATATTATGTTTGGAAAATAACTCTTCAATGAGGTGTTAAGATTAAGGATGACTGTATTTAATAAAGTGGTTTTATGAGGATTCATTTCGGATCAGGATTTCTATGAGTATTATAATGTATGTTTAACACATTTTGTGTTTGTTTTATTTTTTATTGAATGCTTTAATATATATTTTATATGTTATGATAATTAATTTTATTTTCCATGCATATGGTTTTAAGTAACCAGTTGGCACGTTAACAAATAAAAAGAACATTTAAAAAGAATTCACGCAGCTTGAACTTCCTTCCATGTTTGGGATGTTGTGCCTGCATGCCAACACCGGCCGTGCTGTTTCCACCTTGAAGACAAATCATTGGCCCTCATCGTGTTGGACATGTTTTCAGTTCTAGCGCTTATACTAGTGGCAGTACCTCGCTGAATAATACACTGTGCCAAATAGAAGGCTTGGCGGTCCCCTCTGAGCAGAATCTAGACAGAAGTGGACACTGTCTTGTCATAAAGAATGCCCCGTCTAATGCTTGACTATGGCGGTTGAAATAATCACTGATTGAGTTGAGTTGTTCACTGTGCTGGTCTAGCCTGGCAGAGTGGAGGGCCAACGGGTGGTAACTGCGGTTTTCAAGTTGTGTTGGACCAGCTTGTGGTGTGCATGCAATTTGGCCACTGCAACTCTTGCTGAAGTGTGGGTGCGTGTTCTGGGCCACGGCAATCATTTCCTTCACAGGCTGGCAATTGCTGATGACATGTATTTCTATAAGGTGAAGGATATGTGCCAAGCAAGGAACATGAATTGTCTTAGACCTGCTGTAAGCCCTGCTCTAGGAGACAGGAGCTTAATCACTGTGTAACCACATCCTCCACCTCTTCTCTGCCCTCTGCCATCCAATCCTTGCATTCCCAGAGTGCACCTGGAGTATCCCCCTCCCTACTTTGCAAATGGATCATTTCGGGATCAGGACCCCTTTAAGCGGAGAAGGGAAGTTCAATCAATGGGCGGCCCCAACCATATAGTCAGTTCGCTAACCACTGCTCCATATGTCCATGGTGAAGTGGACTTTCTTGCCCTCTAACTACTCTAGTGCATGCCGCACTGCTAAAGATACCTTGTCATATACAACTGCTCTATAGCATTACATGAAGAGTAATCAACCAGGAGAGCCAACCCAGCCCTTTAAGACGAGGTGGCATTACTTTGAGATGAATGGGGATGCAGAAGTTACTCAAACATCAATAATCAAAACTACTCAGGAAGTTGGCAAAAGTGACTGTTTTAATAGCAATGATCTAAAACATGGAGTCGAACTACATGGCAAACTACAAAAACCTAGTGGCAAATGTGATAGTCGTAGAGGGAACATCTAGGTATATGGTCCATACTAGTCTAAGAAAGTGATAGGCTCTTTAACATCAGGTGGGACTACTAAGCCCATCCTTCAAACAAGTCACTATGAACGTCACTAAATACACAACGTCCTACTGGTTATACAAATGATAGGGCTCTTAATTACACGCCCCCTACAATTGGTTGGCACTCTTGCATTCGTCAGTACTTTTCCACCCACGTTAGCAGCACGCAGGCTGAACTTCCAGGTGCTGGTTAACTGGTCATAACCATAGCTTCCCACCAGTTAGCATATCATATATCATCACCTCTGTTGTCTTCACGTCAATTAAGCCTTTGAACTTGGCCTTGGAAATGTTCTTTGCTCTGGAGAATACAGGGGAGTAGAGGCACACGCTGCCTCTCTGCGTAGTTGTGGTTTGTCATGTTTGTCCAAGTTCATCCCTCCACTTGACTGAAGATGAGAAATTTGATCTCGGGTGCATTTAAAATACTATTATGTAATGAAACTCTGACGTCTTCCTTGTTTTCGTCCATGCCTTCTGAACAGGAGTTTCTTTGCATCTGTACACGTATAAAATAACTTGATATCTTCATTGTTTCTGTAGCATACATTTCTTCATCTCGAGCCCGAGATGTCTCTAATCTTTAAAACTTTCTTAATGCCTTATAGAATATCTTCATTCTCTCGTCTCTGCATCTCTTCAATGCACATTAGTCTGGCTTCATATGACGTCACGAATCTGCTCTTTCATTCATTGGTCCTGCTTCTTCCGGGATTTCATTCAAATGGCCATCATACTGTCGTGTATGCAGGTATGGCTTTCTCAATGGGAATCCTGCCTCCAGGATTCTTCTTGGTATCAGTATTTTCACTGGTATTGCACGTGTTTCAAACTCTGGTTCCCAACATATAGGCAATATGGGTGAGATGCTTGAGGTGGGGGTACTTGGCTCCTTCTCTACACTCCCCCCTCTGGGCAATTCATCGACCACTCTCCCATTATTCTTCACATCTAGACATCCTTGTCTGAAGAAATGATATCTTGATTACTCCTTTCAGGCATCCAGCTGATTTCACATGCTCATCCTTGTTCAATGTCATGAGCATGCACTGTCCACTTGGACTGCAATAGATCCATTTTCCCACATACTTCTTATGGTTCTTTGGATACAGGAATTTCGTTCCTTCAGGTGCATGGATGCTGGCTTTCAAGAAATCTCTGATTTTTTCATCTGCTAGCTCTTTGGTCTTCCATCCGTACTCAACATCGATCATGATCTTCATTCCTATGGATTTCTTTGCAGTCTTTTTGCATTGTGAAAATATTATCCTAATCACACAGAATCCAAGCAAAACCATCACTATCAGGGCCTCAGGAATCTTGAACATACATGCCATCCATTGTGGAACCCAAGAAAAGAGCGCTCCAAACCAGCTATCATCAGCAATATACTCCACTTCATCCACCACTTGGACATGCAGCTTCGTCAGCATCTCTATGGCCTCTGTCAAGGTACCATTCTCATCATCGTTAGAAGGTATAAATGTGCAACATGATTCTCCAGTTTTTGCACAAACACCTCCATCCATAGCTGTGATCATGTCTAGGACTTATCTATTCTGAAGAGTCATCAGTCGTATGGCTCTCAGCACTTCTCTGATAGCATTGAATCCCTTTATGGTAGTGTTGATTGTCTGCAACAACTCCCATCAGGTAATATGCAGCCATTTAGTATTTGCTCCAACCTGGATACTCTGCATAAAGATACATTTAAATATCGACGAAGTCTAGCTGAACAGTCTGTGTTCATATGGAATGGCATCAAAAGCTTCTATTGACTTGGCTGAGAAATAGTTCTCACTCTTTATTCTACTTATCAGTTCCACAGATCTCTTCTTCCTCAGGCGAGCATCTGATTTAAGAAAGCTGTCAATGTTCAAGTCCCTTTTAGGAATCACCAACTCTGGAACATGAACATTTACTATGGAACATCGTCCTCCCCAGTCTTTGGGCAGCTTCATATAAGCTCTGGATCCACACGCCCAGTAGTGATCTATGATCACTGTTGTTCCAGGTTCATTCCTGGTGCATGAAAGATTCAACCACAGTTCTGCTTCTCTCCAACTTTTCTTGTGCCATTGTTTCTAAAGCACAGTTTTGCACTTTCAAAAGGCAATATCTGCAAAGGTCCTCCTTTATCCTTGACCCATGTCAGTAGTTTAGCCTTAGATGCTTGCATCCATGTTCCACAGTGCCAATACTCAATTTAGGACGACCAATTACCATACATGCTCTGAAAATGACCACTCCTTCTTTCCATCCATCTGGTGAAAGCACTGATCCCCACATCTGCATCTGGCCTCTATTCTTCTATCTATGAATTTCGTCTGAAGATTTCCCTGGACTCTCCAGTCTTTTATTTACTTCCCATCTGATTCCAGCTCCTTTCACTCCAGGCTTTTCGTATCTGATCATGTGATTCTTGATATGAGCTTTTAGCCTTGTATTTGTGTCTTGGACATAATCATCTTCTTCTGGATCTGTCCATTCAGTTGTCCATTTGAGATAGGCTGTTCAGCCCATGAACTGACCTCTTGTATGGCAGAGTGCTATGTGTGATAGACAATGTGCTGTCTTAACATCTATTTCAATAGCTATGAAGATCTTAGACTTCCCCATGCTATATGGCAGGAGTGCACATACAAAGCATTCCTCCGTCGAGATCCTCCTTCCCACTTCTTTCATATGCTGATACCATATGTTATTCCCCAAGTGTGCTGTACTATCCAGGTAATCATTCAACTCGTGATCATCCTCCCTAGCACTTCTCTTAGATCTCATTCTTTTCTTACAAGTTTCTATAATCATCTCATGAAGTATGTCAGCATAATTCCTTCTTACTGGATCAATTACAGAAACATTTGACAGTGAACTTGGTGTTTTGACATGTACTACCTGTGTAGTAGAAAGTTCTAGAAGCCTCATCCTATTAACATATGGAGGCAAAAAAGAGTCCTGTATAATCTCCATACGTGACCTTCCCCCAAAAGGAAGCCTAGATGTATCTATCATTGGACTAGGTGCCTTTGAATGCACCTCTAGAGTAGGGACAATTGCACAAGGACTCGGCTGCCTTGTAGTTGCCACTTCTGTACCCTCCTTCTGCATAGGAAGGAAGATACACAGGAATCCTTGCCTAATGTGGATCCAAATAGTAAGCTGTGTGTACTATAAGCGAAATAAGGATCACAATAAACAAGATGCATGTATAAATGATGTATAGGTAGGCCCACTTCATGCAGCAGTAGCTTCTTGCACATCGTGGAGGTCTCTCGTTGTTGGCCATGACATTATTACTGTGGATGCTGCCCATTTTGTATCTATTTTCACTAAGGAAAAATCAACTTTTATTTGGGCAACATCATGCAATACTCGGGAAATATCTTAATCTTCTCAACAAGCTCTTCAAGCAGCTGGCTGATTGCAGGATGATTAACAGGGTTCCCGATGTACAGAAAAGAGTCGTCCTTTCGCCAAACAAAATGTGTATGCCTCTCCAAAAAGAAGTAGAAGACTACAAATAGTAGGCTCTGGATCTCTTCCTTCAAAAGTCTCATTCAGGAAGTTCTCAGTGTTCGCTCAGAGTATAGATTAACTTGCTCAATTATGTCACATAGCAATTCATTAAGTGCCACTGTATTCCTCAGATCTCTCAAGAAGGTGCGAACATCAGTTTGTCTTCCAACAAGATGTTGGCATTCCTCAATCAGGTAGTGGAAAAGCAACCCTACGAGTCTATGAACATTTTCATCGGATAGGGGCATTTGTGTTTTCTCCACTGTACTCAGGAAGCTGGAGAACTTGCACTATTATGGCTGCAAGCAATCTCCTCATGATTGAACCGTTCTAAGGATCTTGCAGGAAATTACAAATGTCAATAGTTGTCCCCACCAATGAAGGGGATGGACGAAGAATGTAGGAAAAAATAGCAAGGATGATCCGATGAACGTTGTCATTGGGCACCACTATGGGAGCCTCCAAAGAGAAACTCAGTGAGAAAAGAATTGGGGAACTGTTCCCTCTTCCAGTCATTGAAAAGGAAATCCAGATCTGGCATTCTTTCCTTCCCGATCAAGACTTAAGCATGTCTCAGTCGAATGTTTAGCAAGCTCCTGTGCCTCAAGAACAAATAGCCTTCTTTCACTCCTCTTTTGGCAGCTTAAAAGAGTGTCCTGAAACAAGCCACAGACCAAAGTATTCTGTATCTGTTTGTTTGACCATTTCTGCGTCTTTCTTCCTCGTCATGGATCTCGTCTCCACATGCTGAGGTTCTTCCCTGATGCTTGCTTCCGATTGGGGTGGCGGTGAAGGGCGTTCTCCAGCTTAGATCTTTACATCTCCAAAAAATATCCATGCACGTCTTCCTAGCACTTTCACTGCAGACGTTGTTATGTCCTCCACAATGAATGGGCCATTAAAGCTTGGCTCGTGCCACCTACACGTAAAGGTCTTGATCAGGATTTGACCACCGGGGAAACGTTTGGGACGACGTAATTCTTCAGATTGTTGGATTGTCTCCATCTGTGTTCTGAGACCCACACCCCTTCCATTTCAGCTGATCTGAGATGACAGAGATACTTGTAGTCATACATGTTAAATAATCACATAACTCCTTTCCTAATAATGCTGCTCTCGTCTGGGCATCACTTCTAGTTCTAGATGGAGATGTGAGGGGTGTCCTCATCTGCCTCCCTGTCACTATTTCATGGAGTGTAAGATGGTGGTCAGAACCTGGTTGATTTCTCAACGCATACAATGCCAGTGGTAGGCAATGCAACCATTCTTTCTTCAAGGGAAGCTTCAATTTGGCTATCCTTTCTTTAAGCAGGCCATTGAGTCTCTCACAGAACTGTTCGCTTGCGGGTGATGAGCAATGAAAACTTGTGCTTTACACTGAGCAACAAGCTTATCTGTTCAAAGACTTCATTAACAAAATGATGGCCATTATCTGATCTTAATACTTCACATATTCCCCATCTAGGAAATGCTTCTCATACTAAAAATGTTGCTACGCAGGTGGAATCTGGATGTGTACATGGCCCAGCCTCAATCCACCTTGAAAAGGGACAAACTACCTCTATCATATATCTGTATCCATTACAGAGTTGCAGCATGTTGACATAGTCGATATGTAAATGCTGAAAGGAACCATTAGGTCTTGGGATAACTCCTCTAACTGCATGCAGTGTGTGCCCAGCAGTAAATGTTTGACATACGATGCAGTTCACTACAAAAATTCCAACGTGTTCTAACAAATTCAGAATGAACCAATCCTCTGCAATTGTTGCAGCGAGGCTCTCTCTAGTGACATGCACAGGGTAGTGTAGCAGTTCCAACGCTGCCCTTAATAAGGCTACAGGCATCACCTGTTTACCAGTGCTCTCCTGTCACCACAATGATTTGGAATGAGTTAAAGAACACCCCCTCCACATCCACAGGTCTTTCTCATCCTGCAGCGCTTCCCCTTGAATTTGCATTAACTGGGTTTTAGACAAATTGTTATAACAATCAGGCACACTCATCATTACCACCATACTTTCACTCACATCAGGCGTATCAAACTTCATAATATTTTCTGAACATGCAACACGTTTTGCTTCCTCGTCTGCAGCTTGATTTCCACGTGAGATAAAATATGTTCCTTTAGTGTGAGCTGCAGATTCAACGACTGCAATTGCTACTGGGAGTTGTAGTGCTTTAATAAGTTTGTCCAATAAGGTGGCATGCTGCACTGGAGTACCATCTGCTAGGTGGTAGCCCCTCCTTTTCCCATGTGCTAACCCTGCGTGTACCATCAACGTCAAGTAGGCTGAGTCACTGTACACAGTTACTTCCTGGTCTGTGTTTTTCTAGAGCACGACAATTAGCGCCACTAATTCTGCAGCCTCTGCTGAAAAGTGAGACGGTAGTTGTGCACCTATCAATACTTCAAATTCTCCATTGGCCCTGTGCTTTACCACAGCGGCACCTGTATATCTCTGTCCATCATTCGGTTTGATTCTAGAAGAACCATCAATAAGAGAATCTCCCCAGCTGCCAATGCATTTTCCTTTACTCTCTGGATCTCATCATAGAATTCCTCATAGTTCGAGCACTCATGTGCATGCTTGTCTTCTGCCAGTGGTTCTGCTATAAACATGGCAGGGTTCACTATTCTACATCTGACTATTTTAATCGCTGGATTCAACATGAGTACTTCGTAGGTCAAAGCCCTTTGAGAAGTCAACATAACCTTTGTCTTTTCCAAAATGGCAAACAAAGCATGTTCAACAAAAAACGTCATGGAACATCCCATTACTATGCTAGCAGCCTTCTCAATGGCGAACGCGGTGGCTGCCAAAGATTGTTCACAGGGAAAGTGACCCCTCATTACTGGGTCCAGAATCCCACTATAATACGCTAGAGGCTTGTACCCCAATGTGGTTTTCTGTGTGAGAACTGCCGTCATGACTGTGTCATTCGTATGCGTAAATAAGAAGAATTCCTCAGCAAAATTGGGAATCCCTAAAACTGGAGCTGTGCAAATTGCCTTTTTCAATTCATCAAACCCTTTTTCCATGTCCTCAGGCTAGACAATGTTTTCCTGGGTTGCCTGTGCTTTTTTCAGAGCCTGCAACAAGGGCCTTATATATGAACTATAATAAAAAACCCATGCTCTCACATAATTGCATAGTGCCATAATTCTTTGCATGTGCTTTATCGTGTGTGGCTTTGCTGTTTTCAAAATAGCCTCAACTCTCTCAGGAGTAACTTTCTTTCCTTCATCCGAAATCAACTGACCTATATACAACACTTCCTCTTGGTAATACTACAATTTCTCTTTATCTAATTTATGTCCTTTTTCTGCAAGAATAATCATTAGCTGTACTGAGTCCTGTCTTCACTCTTCCTCTGAGATGCTACAGACTAATATGTCATCTACGTATTGCAACCCAACACTTTGCAAATCGATATTGCTTAAGTCCATCTGCAAGACTCTATTGAAAATCGATGGAGACTCACAGTACCCCTGAGGTAATCTTGTGCTTTTTAACTTAGTCTGACGAAACGTAAATGACATCAGATCCTGAGAATCTTTATGCAATGGGATAGAGAAAAATGCATTTTTCAAGTCAATCACTGTGAAATATCGTGCCTCAACAAGGATACTTCATAAGATTGTAGCAGGATTGGGAACTAGAGGGAACTCGGCCTCTGTAATCTGGTTAATAGGGCATAAATCCTGAATTAAATGCCATGACCCCCCTGAATTAAACGCCACCATTTTTGATAGGGTACACTGACGTATTACATAGTGACTCTGACGTCACTAAAATACCTTGTTCCATCATGGTGGATATCGTCTTGAAAATACCTTTGCCTGCCTCTCGAGACATGGGATACTGCTGTGCTCGAGGTAAAATTGCTCCGGGTTTCAATTTAATCTTAACTTCTCCGGCCCCTTTCAATAGGTCTACGTCATAGGGGCCTGTTGTCCATAATGAAGCTGGGACCTCTGCCATATCTTCATCGAAAAACTTGGGACGTTTCAATGCTAGCATCATTTTTTGAGGAACCTCACGTTTAATTGCTCTCACCCAATAAGTAATACTCATTTCAAATACTAATTCGTCATCTGACGGATGGTCTCTATATATATCCTCATCAGTGATGTTATTCAATCTATAACCTTCCGCAGTGGCAATCACTGTGCACCATAGTCTTCCTTCATAATCAGTTCCATCAAGCGAAGCCATTTCTCCCCTGTTTGTAATTCTAAGGGAAAGACTCGTCCTCCCTCTTCATCCATGGGTATCGTTGGCCTGAATAAAAACTCATCAGGTATTCTCACAGTTTTACCCACTAAACCTGGTAGCCATGTTAACAAATGCGTACCCCATAGTTAAAAAACTCTGGTTTAAGCGGTACCCCGCATACGGCCATTTGTCCTGTGAATAGCATAATAAATTCACTTAAATAATGCATTCCTGGCATTGAACATACTATGCCTTCATCAGTACATGAAATCATCATGTTCAATTTTGTCATTAAATCTCAACCTAATATATTAACAGGCGTCTGTCTCAAATATAATAATGGTACAAACATGTCACATTCCCCTATAGACACTGTCAATTTCACAATAAAAGGAACTCTACTTGAGCAGTCATGGCATTCCCAGATAATGTAAATTTCCCCTCTCGTATACATGATCGCGTTGCACACGTGTCTACTAAAAAAGTAATAGATATGCCTCCTATATTGATGTCAACCCTTGGTTGCTCTTGAGGATTGGGCATCACTGATAGTATCTAACACATCAAGTCTCCCAATGAGCTGTCCTATTGTGGGTATATGTTTATTCCTGTAACTGTGAAAGGATTTCCTCCTTCGACAGTGACACCCCCCGTTATAGGAGTCATTAACTGACCTGTGCTTGTGCCCTGCTGTATCTGCATTGGTGAATGCTGTGACTGCCCTTGCGGCAGATTCATTGTTGTCTGCTGTGTTTGTAAACTTTGCTGCATTCTCAGCGCTTGTGTTTGCTGTGCTGTCTGATTTTGGGCAAACCCTCTCCACTATGTTGAGTGTATGCAGGCGGGTATGTAATCCTCCCTCTTGAGAAGGTCCAACATACAGGAGGTCTCCTAATTTGCCCTTCCTGCATGCCTTGACTATCATTCTGCATGTTCTGAAACCCACCATGGTTATTCTGGCAATGTCCCTGATTATTCTGGAAGCCTCTTCTTCAGAAGCCTCCCTTTCCCTGTGGTATAAATCCATTATTACCTTGATCAAACTGCCTTTGGTTATTCACCTATGGTATGCCTGCAATTTGTTCTGCCCTAATTTCGCTTCTTCACCTTTCCTAGCATCATGTTTCTTTCGATTCTTCTTCTGTAATAATCTGCAATAATGTGCAACGGTCAGCTGTATTTCTGACCATGACTTCGCTTTCATGCCCACCAATTTGTTTAGCTGCTTCTGCTCTGGCAACCCTTGGCATAGTATATGATAAAATACAGGTATAGATTTCCCCCCACGCTCACGAGTTTCCAAAGACCATTTCTCTTGGAAATTTTGAATGTACACAAGAGGATCATCTCCTTCCTGCATCTTTTTCATCATTATAGCTCCCATATCTGATGTGTCCAGATACAGCACTCTGAGCGCTTTCCAGCCTGCCACCCTACAGTTATTAAATGGTGCTCCATCGTGAGCCTTGTTCTGCATAGTGACACTTGAGTATTCTGCTCTCGACCAAACATCGTCTGCTCTCTCCCCAAGGAGGATAGTGGCTAGAAGACCTTTAATGTCTCCTATAGCTAACGTGTTTCCTCCTGTCATTTTCTCAACCTCATGTATCCATTTCCCAGCGCCAGAAGTTAATCTCAGACGTTTGCAGCTTAAATTGTCCTTATCCATCTGTGGCTATGATATATGGTATATATTGTGGTTGGCTCCTCCTCCTTTCTCTAACAAGGGAAACTGCAATATCCCAAACTCACATTCATCCCCCATCGTCTGTCTGTCCATAGCAGGGACAATGGTTCCCCACCACCTTCTTCCTGGCAGCGATCTTAACCAGCTCACACAGCATACCTGCAGGACACGGCAATAGCCATGAACACTGACCACCTTCTGACCTGAACGTCTTGACAAACGGCTTCCCTTGAATAATCTCTGGGGCATTATTCCTTTAGACAAACGGTTTTTATTTTGCCTTGAGAAGGACCCTCCGGGGTCGAAACACGTGTTGGCTGACACCTATCAAAACTATGTGTCTACACTATGCACATTAAAATCCACTTTTGAAACACAGCAACCAGCATGAGAATCTTTTTATGTATAAGGATTCAAGACATCCCTTCTGTTGCAAGGTAACCAGGACCGTCTACAAATTCTCCATAAGAGATTTTGAGCAAAATCTGGCCACCCATCCATTAGTTCTGTATGAGCGCTACCTCATTAGCCTTATCTTTTTCTCCTTTCCATCTCTTTATTTCTCTTCCTATATCTAAGGATGTACCCGGTCGATCACTTCTCTCCTTGTCCATTCTCTCTTTGTCCCTCAGGACTTTAGAGATCACCTCTCTTTCAGGAATCTTCTCGGCACAGGCAACTCATATACCGGATTGCTGTACCCTGCAGCTGCCTTAAGTTCTCTCAATGGGTACACTCCATCATCTTTTATACTATCACCTTTTACTTCAGGTGTGGCGGGGGAGCAGAAGGTTCCATACCCCCCACTTGCATATGTTAAGTATCCAATCTTCAGAAGGCAGCTCTTCTCTTTCCTCCTGGTAGATTTTCCAGAGATCTAAGCTCGCTAGCCTTTTACCTAACTTTTTTCCCGTGTATGCTGCGTGCAAATATGTCATCATGTGTTGCAAAACTGCCTTTGATAGTGATCCCCCTTGTGGCCATGGCATGAACATCTTGTCTGCCGTGACCTTAACCAAGTCTGCACTGTACTGTTTAAGCTTAGATGCGTGCTTTGGCAACTGTTTGCATGAATGTATAAGCGGAGTAATATCCTCCATTTTGACTCATCACACTTGACTGTCAATACTCACCTTTATACTTTGCACGTTTTCAAAAATATGTTTTTCAGAAAAATAAGACAATATGAGCATGCACCAATAGTCACAGCTCCAAACCCTTTATATCATGTTTTTCTCCAATCTACTTATTCCCTAAACGCCATCAATTCAATTTCAATAAATAAATAATGAACTCTTAAAACTCGTGTTTTTTCTTTTCACGTCTCTTAATTTGTCTATTATTTCTTCACCTCATGTACATCTATAAAGTACATAAAACAAACAAACTGACATACTTGACTGGTCACATATTTCTCAGTCTGCGATCCTCGAGACTTAGCCTCCCCCCTTAAAAATACTCTGATTGGGGTGTGAATTGTTCTCTTTAGACAAGTCTTTAAACGAGTCCATAGCCTATGTCATCTGCTAATAGGACTCTAGATACAACTCCTTCTGTTACGTGCTATGACGCAGGATACTGGGCTTACTCTACTGTGACGTTCCTCGTCTCACAATTT
This sequence comes from Ambystoma mexicanum, assembly GCF_040938575.1. Lineage (NCBI taxonomy): Eukaryota > Metazoa > Chordata > Amphibia > Caudata > Ambystomatidae > Ambystoma > Ambystoma mexicanum. The sequence goes on from NC_090936.1 coordinate 1,191,415,579, forward strand.
CTTAAATGCTTGGCTCCTCTCTTCAAGTCAATTACTTAATAACTTGATGCTCATCGTCTTGAGTTTTCTTTACCCCAACCTCCCTCCGTTACTCGTTTCCCCTTATCACTTTCTCCATTCACTGCCCATTCACAATTTTGCCACTTCACTTAGTTTTACTCACCATTCGCTGTTTCGACTTCCGGCTCTCAGGATCGCCTCCTCCTTATCAGCCGCTTCAGCCTTCTGTCCGTTCAGCTTCCTGTAGAAGTCGGGAGGGGATTTCGCACAAACCGAGGGACCCGTCTCACCTATGCTTGCAAGCCTTAGTTTAAAAACTGTTTCCGCTATCTACAGGAAGCTTCACGCCCTTTCAGCCGAATGGTAGAGGACATTTGATATTGCCGGGACCCCAAAGTTTACTTAGGTCAATGGCTCTTGAACCGTCATCTCTGCTACCACGTGAACTGGGACAGCCGACCCAGCCCTTTAAGACGAGGTAGCAATACTTTGAGATGAATGGGGATGCAGAAGTTACTCAAACATCAATAATCAAAACGACTCAGGAAGTTGGCAAAGTTGACTGTTTTAATATCAATGATCAAGAACGGAGTGCAACAGACATCAACTGACGTCACATAGCAGGGTCTCTCAATGCATTTCACAAAAAACATAATACTTATAGTAAAAATCTGTCATAGCTGAGGTCAACCTACGTATTTGCTACCGTCATCCTACGTGGCAAACTACAAAAACCTAGTAGCAAATGTGATAGGCTTAGAGGGAACATTTGGTATACGTTCCATACTAGTGTAAGAAAGTGATAGGCTCCTTAACATCAGGTGGGACTACTAAGCCCATCCTTCAAACAAGTCACTATGAATGTCACTAAATACGCAACAACCTATTAGTTACACAAACTATAGGGCTCTTAATTGCGCAGCCCCCTGCAATTGGTTGGCACTCTTGCATTTGTCAGTACTTTTCTACCTACGTTAGCAGCACGCACTTCCAGCTGCTGGTGAGCTGGTCATAGCCATAGCTTCCCACCAGTTAGCATATCATCTATCATCACCTAAGTGGTCTGCACGTCAATTAAGGCTTTGAACTTGGCCTTGGAAATGTTCTTTGCTCTGGAGAATACAGGGGAGTAGAGGCACACTCTGCCTCTCTGCGTAGGTGTGGTTCATCATGTTTGTCCAGTTCCATCCATCCACGTTGACTGAAGACCACAAATTTGAGCTCTGGTGCATTTAAAACATTACTATTTAATGAAACTCTGACGTCTTCCTTGTTTTCGTCCATGCCTTCTGAACAGACGTTTCATTCTTTCACACGATTTGTATCCAATGTCTGCTCACCCCAGCCTGATACGGCCTTGGCTTCTTGGGGATGATCCAGCCTCACCTTTCTGAGGTTCATTTCTGTAATTCAATTGTTTTTACCTGCGACACACTGGGAAAAGGCCTTCCTTCTCTGGTCCGGCTCTGCTATAACACGTAGTGGAAACATCCATTCTTTACTCACTTCAATATATATGTATATATATACGTCGGCGCTTGCCGCAATCTATTCACTATAAAGCTGGCCTCAAGAATACTTTGTCTGCTTGCGTTTCTTTGCATCTGTACACGTGTAAAATAACTTGATGTCTTCATCGTTTCTGTGGCATAAGTTTCTACATCTCGAGCTCAAGTTGTCTCTTATCTTTGATACTCTCTTGATGCCTTATAGAATATCTTCATTCTCTCATCTCTGCATATCTTCTATGCACATCAGTCTGGCTTCTTGTGACATCACCAATGTGCTCTTTCATTCATTGGTCCTGCTTCTTCTGCGATTTCATTCAAATGGCCATCATATTGTCTTGTATGCAGGTATGGCTTGCTCAATGGGAAGCTTACCTCCAGGATTCTCCTTGGTATTGGTGATTTTCACTGGTACTGCAAACTTGTTTCAAACTCTGGTTCCCAACATATAGGCAATATGGGCGAGATGGTTGAGGTGGGGGTACTTGGCTCCTTCTCTACAGTAATGTCGACTGGGGATTGCCCTAGGTGATTGACTTTCTCTCATATAATGATGGAAATGGCGTGTTTGACAAAAGAATAGGTTAAGAGGTCCATAGACAACATCACCACCAGGTTCCCGTAGCACAGGTGATCTCTGACATCTTTCTCGCTTAGCTCTTGTATCCACTTGTTGCCTCTCTCTGCTTTCTCACCATCTCTCCATCCATTCTACCATCTCGTTTCCTCCCATTTATTCCCAATCTTTCTCCTTTCTTTCTCCTTCTTTTTCATCCATTCATCCATCTTCCGTCTCCTTTTCCTTCAAAGCCCTAGTTTTGCCCAATGCTCCTTCTCTCCTTTGCAGGAGTAGCTCCATGAGACCCTGCCAGCTTGCCTAGGCTCATGACGAACACTGCGCCAGCTCGGCTGCAGTGCAGAGCCCCTCAAACTGACCAGGCACACATGTGTTCCTTTATCCCCAAAAGCCACAACCATGAACTCACCACAAAGCAAGCCAGAATGGCCAGGTGGCAAGCCATTCACAAGTTGGCAGGCAGGGGCTCTCTTTCCAGATGTGAGGCTACTCTGTCTGGAGGCCCGGAAGCTGCTTTCCTTAAAAAAAGGGCTGAACAGTAAAACTAGCAAAAGAACACGCCGCCTTCTCCAGTGGGCAGGACTGCATGTTATTTCACATGCTTTAGTAGCAGAATGAGTGTGCATGTGCAAGCAGTTTCACCAGGCTCTATACAACCTTCTGCGTACACAGTATATAAGATATCATAACATATGATGTATTTTCCAAAATGCGGGGCGTTACCATGTGCCTCTCCTGGTACATTGTATACGCTGATTCTCGTGACATCATGCAAGTTTTTCACGGGAGTTTATATATTCGATTTATTAATATTAAGCATATCTCCTAATTTAACAGTTGTGGAGAGTTGAGGAGAGCAGCCTGTGTTTGTGCCCGTGTCTTTCTTCAGTGACTGCTTTTTCAAGAGGTGCTTATACTTTTAAATCTCCCAGGACCGCGGAGCAGAGTGGTGAAGAGTTGAGAAGAGCAGTCTGTGTTTGTGCTGTGTCTTTCTTCAATGACTGCTTTTTGAGGAGGAGCTTATAGTTTAAAATCTCCCAGGACTGCAGAGCGAGGTTGTGGAGAGTTGAGGAGAGCAGTCTGTGTTTGTGCTGTGTCTTTCTTCAGTGACTGCTTTTTGGGGAGGAGCTTATACTTCAAAATCTCCTAGGACCGCGGAGTGGAGCAGAGTTGTGGAGAGTTGAGGAGAGCAGTTTGTCCCCAGGACCGCGGAGCAGAGTGGAGTTGTGGAGAGTTGAGGAGAGCAGTCTGTGTTTGTGCCCGTGTTTTTCTTCAGTGACTGCTTTTTGAGGAGGAGCTTATACTTCAAAATATCCAGGACTGCAGAGCGGAGTTGTGGAGAGTTGAGAAGAGCAGTCTGTGTTTGTGCCTGTGTCTTTCTTCAGTGAGTGCTTTTTGAGGAGGTGCTTAAACTGTCAAATCTCCCAGGACCGCAGAGAGGAGTTGTGGAGAGTTTAGGAGAGCAGTTTGTGTTTGTGCCCGTGTCTTTCTTCAGTGACTGCTTTTTGAGGAGGAGCTTATACTTCAAATTCTCCCAGGACTGCAGAGCGGAGTTGTGGAGAGTTGAGGAGAGCAGTCTGTGTTTGTGCCCGTGTTTTTCTTCAGTGACTGCTTTTTGAGGAGGAGCTTATACTTCAAAATATCCAGGACTGCAGAGCGGAGTTGTGGAGAGTTGAGAAGAGCAGTCTGTGTTTGTGCCTGTGTCTTTCTTCAGTGAGTGCTTTTTGAGGAGGTGCTTAAACTGTCAAATCTCCCAGGACCGCAGAGAGGAGTTGTGGAGAGTTTAGGAGAGCAGTTTGTGTTTGTGCCCGTGTCTTTCTTCAGTGACTGATTTTTGAGGAGGAGCTTATACTTCAAATTCTCCCAGGACTGCAGAGCGGAGTTGTGGAGAGTTGAGGAGAGCAGTCTGTGTTTGTGTCAGTGTCTTTCTTCAATGACTGCTTTTTGAGGAGGAGCTTATACTTCAAAATATCCCAGGACTGCAGAGCGGAGTTGTGGAGAGTTGAGGAGAGCAGTCTGTGTTTGTGCCTGTGTCTTTCTTCAGTGAGTGCTTTTTGAGGAGGTGCTTAAACTGTCAAATCTCCCAGGACCGCAGAGAGGAGTTGTGGAGAGTTTAGGAGAGCAGTCTGTGTTTGTGCCTGTGTCTTTCTTCAGTGACTGCTTTTTGAGGAGGAGCTTATACTTTAAAATCTCCCAGGACCGCAGAGTGGAGCTGAGTTGTGGAGACTTGAGGAGAGCAGTCTGCGTTTGTGCCTGTGTCTTTCTTCAGTGACTGCTTTTTCAAGAGGTGCTTATACTTTTAAATCTCCCAGGACCGCGGAGCAGAGTGGTGAAGAGTTGAGAAGAGCAGTCTGTGTTTGTGCTGTGTCTTTCTTCAGTGACTGCTTTTTGAGGAGGAGCTTATACTTCAAAATCTCCCAGGACCGCTGAGCGGAGCAGAGTTGTGGAGAGTTGAGGAGAGCAGTCTGTGTTTGTGCCTGTGTCTTTCTTCAGTGAGTGCTTTTTGAGGAGGTGCTTAAACTGTCAAATCTCCCAGGACCGCGGAGCGGAGTTGTGGAGAGTTGAGGGGAGCAGTATGTGTTTGTTCCTGTGTCTTTCTTCAGTGACTGCTTTTTGAGGAGGTGCTTATACCTTAAAATCTCCCAGGACCGCGGAGCAGAGTGGAGTTGTGGAGAGTTGAGGAGAGCAGTTTGTGTTTGTGCCCGTGTCTTTCTTCAGTGAGTGCTTTTTGAGGAGGTGCTTATACTTTAAAATCTCCCAGGATCGCGGAGTGGAGTGGAGTTGTGGAGAGTTGAGGGGAGCAGTCTGTGTTTGAGCCCGTGTCTTTCTTCAGTGACTGCTTTTTGAGGAGGAGCTTATACTTTGCCCCAGGCCCCGTGCGGCACAAAGTGCGGCACAATAGAGGGCCTGGGGGTTTAGGCGTGGGGTGGGGGATCCAAACGGCACGAAATGCAAGGGGAAGGGCAGCCAAGCGGCGCCCCCACCCGCGGCGTCGCCAAGGAAACACAAACACACACGGGGAAAGGTGTGAGGTAAAAGCAGCAGGGGGGCAGGAGGAAGTCCGGCCCCCCAGAAGTACAACAAAGGGCCAAGGGGTATAAGTACCCCAACGAAAAGCAGGATAGGCACAACCAGGTAAGGAGCTCACCTCATTCGGGTAAGCTCCCAGGGCCTGGAAAAGGGGGAGAAGGAAACGTTTTGCCACCCAACCCACCCAGCGAAAAGGCAAGGCAAGGAGAAAGAACAAGGACCAGGAACGCCGAGTACTTTCTTCGGTACACGATTGCAGAAAGTCGTAGGCAGCGACATGTGTCCAGGATCGGATGCCCCAGGGTAACTAAGACTAGCCAAGGAGAAGGCTGGGCATCTGCACCCCCTGGACACGAAGTACCCAAAAGTGAGTTGGTGTTATTGTTGGTTGTTATGATTATTGTTTGGTGTTATTTTCTGTAGAAAATAAAGAAGGCTACGGCCTATAATTTTTCCACAAACAAAAACACTGTCTGTATTATTATTTCTTTATCAGGGGTACTAGGGTGTAAGAATTAGAGCAAAGGGGAGCCCACACTACTCAGCCTATAAAATCTCCCAGGACTGCGGAGCAGAGCGGATTTGTTGAGAGTTGAGGAGAGCAGTCTGTGCAGTCCGTGCACGTCCGGTGTCCGCTGCCGGGTCCTATTGAGGTAACTGTCTCCTGTGCAGCTCCTGTACTGTGTGAACTGACCTGACTTGTATGATCTGCTGCGGCGAATCTTCGTGGTTTGGGTACACGGTGAACATGGTTTTGTGGCTTCCTTTGAGTTCAAGGGGGCTGCTCCTCCCCGACGCTATACTTTGTTTAACTACGTGATGCACATGTGAGGAGTTGTTCGTCACATGTATTTTTTCAAGCCTACCGAATAAATGATTTAAGAGACTGATTTGGCTGCGCAAGGCATCGGCGGGCCTGGTGCCATAAAGCCTTCAGCATATTTGAACTGTGAAATCTACACTCCGATTATATATATACAGGGAATATTCAAGTGAACTGCTATATTCTGTGTCGATAGACTTTGGTACAGGAGGCGTACGCCACTTGAACGTATAAGTGACTGTCTTGAACTGTTACAATTAACTACTGGAGGCGACTGCGGGCTAAGTTCCTTTGAGCCTCACCGCTCTTGATTTTGTGACAACTACTTTGTGGTGCCTACTACTGTTCACTGACTTATGCAACTTGAACTGATACATGTATTTGAGGGAGGCGACTGTGGGCCTTGAGAGTTTGAGTTTTATCGCTCTCGTTTTCGTGATAAACATTTGTGGCCCGATTCACAGAACGTTTTCCTATGGGATTGCACCATTATAAAACGCTTTCATGAATCAGGCCCTTGTTGGCAAGTACTACTGCTTATTGACCTTTCCATCCTGAACGGATACAAGTGAACACGGGAGGCGACTGCGGGCCTCGTGCCTTTGAGCCGCGTCGTATAGGCTTTTGTGGTGTTTGGCATTGTTCCCTTTACGCTACCACACTGTGGGATTTATAGCGCACTCTTAGCGACTGCTGTGGCCCGCAAAATTCTGTGAATCATCTAGTTACTAAAATTGACCTTTGATTTGGGGTCTGTAGATCGATACCTGCTTGTGCTTTTCTTGGTGGATCCATGCCTACTCTGAGAAGCGGCTTTGGTTCCAGCGAAGAAAATAGCACCAAGGAGACTAGCTCTATGCCTACTAAACCTTCTATTCTGTCCTGGACCAAGGATCATGCTGCATCAGAGGAGTTACAGCCTTTGTTTACGAATCTTTTACAGTGCACGAAGAATTATATGATTAAAAAGGGAACAAGGGAGAGAAACGAGTCTGATGCCCTGGCTATGGTTGCTCTGGGTAACGGTGTGTTACCTGAAAATGATAAAGGGGGGGGTCGCGCCTAGATATTTCTCCTCCTGTGAATGCAGCAGAAGCTACATTTGGAAATTCCGCTTTTACTGCAGGCATATATGAGTTGAGTGATGCTGAATCTCTGCTAGAATGCCTACCTTGTATATAAAGGATCTACGTGAAATGACCGAATCGAAAAGTCTCAGCCCCAAAAGTCCTTTTTTAAAAAAATGTATTTCCCATTTGTTTGCATATATATATGTGGGGCGATATCCCTCCTGTTGTGCCCTGGGGAAGCCCTGTGGTGGTGCGCGGGCCTCCCAGGGTCGGGACACCAGCGCGCGTAGGCAGCGCGCAAGGGCACACGCCGGAGACATCTGCTCATTCCGGTGCTCCGGCGCGAACTGCCCGGGCACCGCCTTTATTAACTAGCGCGCATGCGCCGGCCCGCTGGGCCGCGCATGCGCGCTTCGTGTACACAACATCCCTCCTTTTCCCCCAAACAACAAACACATTAAACAGGGGAGCCAACGTGGCTCAAATCAAACTGTACTTAACAGGCTTCGTTACTCAGGCTGCCGAGTCCATGATGAAATCTTGGAACCTTTGCGGTGGACGGCGTCCTTCCCTGCGCGGGTACCTGGGCGAGCCTCTCTCTCGAGATCCTCTGGCCCCCCAGGGTCCCCGGGCGGTTCACCGCCTTCCTGCGGTGCCTCTGCTGCTTGTCCTTCGGCAGGACTGGTTTCTTCCTCCTCGGCCACGGGTCCTATGCGCTTGAAGAAAGACACGTTTCTGGTTACCGTCCCTCGCTCATTCGCAGCTGTGACCATTGACCCTTTGACATGAGTTACTCCCATTGGCTGGGTTTCATAAGTCATCGAGAGTTTCCCTTCCGGTTTCCTGTTCCGGACTAGGACGGTATCTCCTACTGCTATCTCTTTTCCTGGCAGCCTCCGCCTTGTTGTCTCGCTCTCGTTTCTCACTGCTCTGTCTGCTGTCACCCGTGCGCTATCGATCACACCTTGGCGTCGGTCTCCAGCCTCGGGTATCAGCCCTCTGGGTATTCGCTTGAACAGTGCCTCAGCGGGTGTGATTCCGGTGGATCGATGTGGGGTGGACCGGTACTCACAGAGAAAGTCGATTAGGTTGTGTCGCAGGTCCTCCCCTCCATCGACAGAAATACGAAAAATTTTGTTTAGTGTCCGCATGAAACGCTCAACCTCTCCATTGGCCCTTGGCCATAGCGGGGTTACCTTCCGGTGCTTGATGCCTCGCTCCGCGCAGTATCTAGCAAACCGCTGTCCTTGGAACGGCGCTCCATTGTCTGAGCAAATCTCAAATGGGAACCCATGGGTGGCGAAGATTTTGTCCATCGCCAGGATGGTGTGATCGCTGGCGGTGGATTCCACGAGTTCCACTTCCGGATACCTCGACCACTGGTCTGTGACCACCAGGAAATATAGGCCTCTTCCTGTCAAGCTGAAATCTGCGTGCACCGTTCCCCATGGCACGTTGCTCCGTTCCATGGCCTGAATGGGTGGGCCTCTTTCCACAGGACTCGTGGCCTGGCAGGGAATGCAGGTCCTCACAAACTCGGCTACCCTGTGCTCCAGATCGGGGAACCAGACCTTCAGCCTGAGGCTTGCCTTCATCTTGGCCATGCCCTGGTGCCCTGTGTGGGCCAACTGGAGGACTCTCATGACCAACGACCTGGGGATCACGATCTGGTTCCCTCGCAGCAACAGGCCGTCCGTGGACACCGAGAGCTCGTGTCGAGCTTTCCACAGCAGTTGTAGGTCCCTTTGTACCTCGGGGTTCCTCCTGGCATTGTTTAGAAGGATGTCCCACCACTCTCCTGTGGCCACCGCCCTTTTCACTCTTAGGAACGCCTCGTCGGAGTTCGAGTCGTCCGCAATGTCCTCTCTCGACAAGGCCACTGGCAGGGCTGATTCAATGACGAGATGCACGGCGTCTCCAGCGTCTGCTACCTCTACGGGACTCTGGGTGTCCCTCGTGCCTGGGTGGCGAGAAAGGTAGTCGGCTGGGTTATGGGTGCCTGGGCGGTAAACTAGCTTGACGCCGTATTCAATGAGGGACAGCATCCATCTTTCGATGCGGGGAGGCGGTTTGGATGACGTTCCCGACAGGATAGGAATCAGGGGTTTGTGGTCCGTAATCACGACGACGGGTTTGCCGAGGATGTAAATTCTAAAGTGTTTGCACCCCCACAGGATGGCGAGGGCTTCCTTTTCTATCTGGGAGTACCGCTTTTTCGTGTCAGTGAGGGCTTTGCTGGCATATGCTATGGGCCTCATGACCCCTAGTTCGTCTGCCTGCATGAGTACTGCCCCCAGTCCCACCGGGCTGGCATCGACCACAATCTCCGATTCCCGGCTGGGGTTGAAATAGGCCATTGTCTCCTGCTCTGACAGGGCTTCTTTGATGGCTTTGAAGGATCGTTGTTCAATCTCCGTCCACTGCCAAGTCACGTCATTCCTCGTAAGTGCCCTCAGTGGTTCCGACAGAGAGGCTAGGTCTTTGATGAAACGGCCGCAGTAGTTGACCACCCCCAAGAAGCTCCGAACCTCCGCCGGTGATGTGGGTGGAGGCGCATCCCTTATGTCCCTCACTTTTCCAGGGTCTGGGGATAAGCCCCCCGCATGGAAGGTGAACCCAAAGAATTCCAGTCGGTCTTTGAGGAATTCGCACTTTTCTTGGTGCAGGGTCAGGCCCACCGCCTGTAGTCTCTCAAAAGTTTTCTCTAGCCGTTTAAGGTGTTCAATTTCCGACTTTGCGAAGACTAAGATGTCGTCGGACATGTTAATGACACCTTTCAGTCCGGACAGGGCTCCTCTGATGGCATTCTGGAAGACCTCTGCCGCGGACGAGATTCCAAAGTTTAGTCTCTTGTACTGGTACAACCCCTCGTGAGTAGTGAATGTCGTAATGTACCTCGACTCGGGGTGTAGCTCCAACTGGTGGTACCAAGATCTGAGGTCCAGTTTGGAGAAGACTTTGGCACCTTGGAGTTCTCCGACGATGTCGTCTAGAGTGGGTGTGAGGTGACGCTCCCTTTTGATGGCGGCATTTGGGAGCCTCATGTCCACGCAGATGCGTACCACCCCCGGCTGTTTCGGCTTTGGGGCTACCACAATGGGCGACACCCAAGGGGTGGGGCCTTCCACTCTTTCAATGATGTCCCGGTCGACCAGCTGTTGCAACTCCTCTTCCACTTGGGCTCTTAAGTGAAAGGGAATCCGGCGATGTTTGAGGGCTGTCGGCCTTACGGACTTGTCGATGTGTAAGCGAACGGGCTCTGCTTTCAGTTTGCCAATGCCCTTGAAGAGAGTTTCGAACCTGTGCAGCATGCTTTTCAGATCGGCGTGGTATACCCCAAACGTGAAGTGGACAATGTCGAGTGCTTCTGACGCCGCACAGCTCAGCAGGGAATGTGGGCTGACGCTGGTGACAAAGAATCTTGCTTTGATGGTGTTTTGTCCATGAGAAACCGGGGCAATGAACACGCCTTGGATGGGAAGGGGCGTATCCCCACCGAATGCATATATTCGTGCCATGGACGCTGACAGCTCCGGTGGGCCAGGCAGGGCCTCATAATGTTTGGTGGCTAGCACGCAGACCGAAGCCACAGTGTCAATGAGAATGGGGGTGGGGACGTCATCGATGTTGACAGTGCATGTGGGTTGGCGCCTCGTGCCAGGGTCTTTTACGATGCTGGAGATGAAGAAAACCTCTTCTTCCTCCTCTTCTTCTTCCGCGATGTCCAGGTCCTGCAGGCCCTGATCGATCGAAGAGATGCCTCTCACTCTGCGAGCGCCTCCCCATCCAACTCTCTCCGGTCCTCTTCCTGCCGCAACAGGGGAGGCAGCCCGGCCCATCCTGGTGTAGTGTCCCGGTGTGCCACACCGGCCGCACGTTCTCGACTTCGTCGGGCATTCACCGCTGTGGGGGAGGTCATACCCACAGTAGGAGCACGATGAGGCGTTGCCTGGCGTGGGCGGGGTATTAGGCCTTCTCGACGCCCACCTTGACCTTCCTGCTGCTGACCGCCCCACAACAAATGCGTCTTCGTCGTTCTTCGGTCGCGTGGCAGCGTCCATTTTCGCACCTCTGGCTTCCGCTAGCTCATGTGCTCTTCCCAGGTCCAAAATTTGCTGGAGGGTCAAGCCAGGTTCTCTCAGTAACTGCCTTCGAAGTTTGCCGGAGCTGCACCCCTGCAGTAGTTGGTTGCGGACCATTTCCTCCTCATCGACCCATCTGCAGGAGGTCGCCAGGTGTCTCAGACGGGCACAAAATTTGTCTAGGGGCTCGTCGTCTAGTTGCCTTTCGGCACCCATGACAAATCTATCAAAATCCACGTTAGCCATGGGGAGGAAATGGTCTTTGAGTGCTTGCTTGACTGCGTCATACGTGACCACGGGGATGACGAGGGAGTCGTAGATCTTGTGGACTTCTGCGCCTGCCGAGTAGATCATAGTCGCGATTTTGGTGTCATCATCGTTCACCCCCGATGCCCTGAAGAACATATCTAGTCTCTTGACCCACAATAGCCACTTTGGGCCCAGCTTGGAAGGGGGGCCAGTAGTATCGAATTCAGGCATGGGGGCTAGGGAGCTGCGAGATCTGCAATTGTATAATTGCTTTTTCGCGCTCTGAGCGCGGTGTTTGGCCTGCTCCTGCTCCCCCCTCCCACTTCCTGGTCCTCCTCTCCCTCCCCGCCTCCCTGCCCGCTCACCCCCCCTTCCTCTCCCTCTGCCTATAACCTCCCCCCTCCTGGGCAGCCCTCTGCCCGGCAGCCCCCGCGGCTAAGGGCCCCAGGCCAAGGGCGACTCCTACAGTGCGGCTCCCTGTGTGTCTGCAGGTGTCCGCAGGGGACGCCAGGCGCCAGTTCCACCTGTTCTCCGTTCCCCGGCCCACCCCTCCTACTCCTGGTTACATCCGCATGGGGCCTTGCCTCACTGTATTCACAGTTGAGGTAAACTAGGTGGTTTTATTTTCTCCCCTCGCAGGATTCTCAAACTTAGGTGGCCCGGTACCTAATACGCATTACTGTTTGCTCTGAACTGTGGTAAACTAGGGTGTTTTTCTCCCCTCGCAGGATTCTCAAACTTAGGTGGCCCGGTACCTAATACGCATTACTGTTTGCTCTGAACTGTGGTAAACTAGGGTGTTTTTCTCCCCTCGCAGGATTCTCAAACTTAGGTGGCCCGGTACCTAATACGCATTACTGTTTGCTCTGAACTGTGGTAAACTAGGGTGTTTTTCTCCCCTTGCAGGATTCTCAAACTTAGGTGGCCCGGTACCTAATACGCATTACTGTTTGTTTGCTCTAATTGTGGTAACTTGTGCCTGCCGCTCACTTCCTGTCTGCGTGCTCTCGTTTCGTCTGTCTCCCCCCCCCTCCTACTCCATGGTGCTCTCTGTCTCGCCTATCTTCTCTAACTGCTTCTCCATTGACTATCCTGCTCTCCTCACTAAATCTGGTAGGAAAAAGTTTAAAAAGGACATCCTGGTCTCCAACCCAGGCCTCCCTATCGCTGACACCTACACTAGTGCCTGCTCTAAGGAAACTCTCACTGACATCCTCTTCTTCGTGCCTTCGCCTGACCTATGGACCCTTCATATGGTCTCTGTGCTCTCTCCTTTCTCCTCCTCTCCCATTAATGGTGGCACCCGTTGGGATGTCCTCTTGGCCCCCTTCCGCTCCTCTAAGGCCATCATTAATGTCTACGCTAATAGGACCATCTTGGTCCAAGGCCCTCACGCAAACCTTCACCTCTTTGATAGACGCTTCCCACACCTCATCAACTTCCTCTCCTCTCCTGCTGCCCCCCCTCCTCTATCCTTGGCTACCTTGCCTCTACCCTCCCTCCCTGCCCCCTCTCGTGCTCCTTCTTCACTGCCTTCTTCAACACCTCCGCAGGGTGTACCTCTGATCTGTACCCCTCTCGGAAGTTCTTCAAGGATGGCAACCTTCTCACATTGCCAGTCTAAATTCTCGCTCTGCCATCAAGCACTCCTCTGATATCTGTCACCTTCTTGAGGAACTGGACCTCGACGTCCTCTGTCTCACTGAGACATGGTTCACAGCCAGCTCTGCCACCAGCTTTGACACACTCCTACCTGACGGTTACAAGATCCTCTCCATGCCCAGGCCTAACCGTGCAGGGGGTGGTGTTGCCCTTATCTTCCCTGAGTGGATTCCTGCCACTGTCACTCCTACGCAGACCTACTCCTCTTTTGAATGTCTTGTCTGCCGACTCTCTCTCTCTCCTAGCCATTCCCTTACCGTGGCTACTATCTATCGGCCACCTGGTCAAATTTCCTCCTTCCTCTCTGAGTGGGCTGACCTCTCCTCCTCACTCCTGTCCTCAACCACTCAACTCCTCCTTCTTGGCGACTTCAACATCCACCTTGATGCCTCCAGTCCCCCCACTGGTCTCTTTCGTGACCTCTGCGACTCTCTCTCACTCTCTATTCTCCCGTCTGGGCCTACTCACTCTGCTGGGCACACTCTTGATGCTCTGATCTCTTCTGACCTTCCCCTCTCCGTCCCTCTCTCCACTCCTCTCTCCTGGAGTGATCACTTTCTCCTATCCTCCCACCTCACCCTCCCTACTCCACAGGCAAAGCCACCCTCTTCACTGCCACCCACCTTCTCGGTCATCCGACCCATGAAGCGTGTGTCAGTTGAGGCTTTCGCTGCTACCTTCTCGCCCCCCCCCCCTTCGGCTGACTCCCACCCTGACACAGCCCTCTTCTCACTTCACTCTGCTATATGTGCTACTCTTGATATCCTTGCCCCCGTCATGAGAATCCGCCTGAAGCCCAAAGCCAAATGTAACTCCTGGTATGACTCGGATCTCGTCACCCTAAAACGCAAGTGCAGGGTTGCAGAGAGGAAATGGCGTGCTTCATGTTCATCCTCTGACAAACTGGCCTGCCGCCCGCTTCAAAGGCAATTACCGGCTCTCCGTTCTCACCAAGAAGAGAGCCCTTATCCAAGCCCGCATCTCTGCGGCATCTAACAACTCCGCCGAACTCTTTAAAATCTGCAAGGAGCTGGCCAACCCTGTTGCAGTCTCTACCTCTCCTGTCCCCTCCCAGGCCCTCTGCACTGCACTGGCCTCTCACTTCATCTCTAAAACTCAGGACATCCTGTCCTCGCTCTCCTCCTTTCACCTCCCTCCCTCCCTTCCCGGCTCCTCCTCTGGCCCTTCTGCAGTCACCCCTCCTCCCTCTTTCTCTGCCTTTCCACTTTTCTCTGCTGACGAGGTTTCCAGACAAGTCCGATCTATGAAAGTCTCGTCTAAACAGGTTCACCCCTGTTCCTCCAAAACTATCAAGGACCACATCGACTCCCTGGCTCCTGCCCTGGCTGACTTTTGCAACCACTCCTTCGCCTCTGGAGTCTTCCCTTCCCCCCTCAAGCACTCCCTTGTGCACCCTCTTCTCAAGAAACCCTCTTCCGACCCCTCCTGCCCGGCTAACTATCGCCCTATCTCCATCACTCCCTTCCTGGGCAAGCTCCTGGAGAAACTGGCCATCTCCCAGCTTAACCTCCATGCTGAATCTGTTGGTAGTCTTCATGACCATCAATCTGGCTTCAGAGCTGCCAGAAGCACGGAAACTGCTCTCCTGAACATCCGTGAAGACCTGCTCTTGAACCTCGATTCCAACACTCCGTGTGTTCTCATTCTGCTCGATCTCTCCTCTGCCTTTGACACTGTCAACCATGCCATCCTGCTCAACCGTCTCCGTGAAAACCTGGGTATCACTGGTCAGGCTCTGGCGTGGCTGACCTCTTTCCTTTCAAATCGACCCTCCCAGGTCCAACTGGGGTCCTTTCTCTCCGACATCTTTTTCTCCACCTGTGGTGTCCCCCAGGGATCTAATCTCTCTCCCTGGCTGTTCAACCAGTATCTGGCACTCCTTGCCCACCGCATCGCCGCTCTCTGCCCTAATTTCCAGTGCTATGCGGACGATATCCAGCTCATTTTCAGGCTACCCTCAGCCTCCCCCTCTCCTTCCCTCATCTCTGACTGTCTGTCTGCTATCCAGGAATGGTGTGCCGCCAATGACCTCTGCCTTAATGCCAGTAAGACTGAGATTCTACTCATCGGTACACCCACTCCCTCCTTCCCTGCAGCTCTCTGGCCTGCCTCCCTTCGCCCCCTCCCTGCTCCTACCTGCAAGGCAAAAAACCTTGGGGTCATCTTCGACTCCACACTCTCCTTCTCTCCTCATATTTCTGACGTCGCTAAGAAGTCACACTACCAGCTGCACCTCCTCAGAGGTATTCTTCCCTTCCTCTCCTTCCCCCAGAAGCTCACTGTCTCCCGAGCCCTGGTTCTCTCGAAGCTGGATTACTGTAACAGCCTCTATCTTAATCTGCCTGCCTCCACTCTCCGCCCTCTGCAACTCATCCAGAACAGAACTGCGAGACTTGTCCTTGGCCTCAAGCCCAGGGACCGTATCTCTCCAGGACTGAAATCTCTACACTGGCTCCCAGTGGCTGCGAGGATCAAGTTCAAAACCCTCTGCATTGTCCACAAGGCCTTCTGGGGCCTTGGTCCTAAATACCTTCAACTCTCTCTTCCCAAATATCTTCCTTCCCGAGCCCTTCGCTCATCCGCCTCCAACTCCCTCAGGGTCAGCCGCTTCTCGAAGCAACGAGCTGGGGGTAGATCTCTCTCCGCGGCAGGGGCCTCCCTCTGGAACAGCCTTCCTGCCTCCCTGAAACTTGAGGAGAACCATCTCCGGTTCCGGAAGCACCTCAAAACCTTCCTCTTTGCTTCTGCTTTCTCTCTCCCTCTCCCCTGCTGAACAGCTAATATCCTTCACTGAAACTGCACTGATTCTGCAACTGGACCACTCTTAACGGCCTCGGTCCTGGGCCCAGCCACTCTCCACTTGCACTGATGCACTGGAACCCCTCTGCACTGCGGGACTGTCTCTGTAACCCTACAGCCTCCCCCCCTTTCCCAGCACTTGTTCTGCTTACCTTGCACTTGCCACCAGCTGGCCCTATTTATTTATTACTTTACGCCACTTACCTTGTACTGCACTTCCCCCCCTCCCCTTCCCCTTGCACTTTTCCCCCTCCCCCACCCCTGCACTTGCGCGATCTGAATGACACCTGGCCTAGTAGGATTGTTGTCTGTCTCCCCTTGTTCCTCCCCTCCCTGCCTCGTCGCGCCTTGAAACACCTGTGTATAGGCGCGTTACAAATGCCATATCATATCATATCATATATCATAGCGGCACCCTCATCGTCGGTCTCTTCTCCCATTTCTGCGTCACGTACTCACAGTTGTCTTTCTTGAGAGAAGGGCGGCTTGTCCTGGTCTCGTGGTAGTATTGGGGTGTAGAAACCCACTTCTTTCTTCTTAAATGCCACAGCCCTGCGCCTGCAGGACTGTGGGTTTTCCAAAAATTGTCTGTGACCTCCAACACAGCTGGTATGTGGCGCACGAGCACCCTTTCGGGCCGCAACCACTGCCGCCACGTGTGAAGAGGGGAGGAGTGAACTCAAAATGGCCACCGGCGCTCCGCGGGTCCGTAATACGGAAGACTTTCCGTCTCTCCGAAGCTGTCGGAGCACGGAAGCAGTCCGTACCTCCTCGTCGCCAGTGTTGTGCCCTGGGGAAGCCCTGTGGTGGTGCGCGGGCCTCCCAGGGTCGGGACACCAGCGCGCGTAGGCAGCGCGCAAGGACACACGCCGGAGACGTCTGCTTGTTCCGGTGCTCCGGCGCGAACTGCCCGGGCACCGCCTTTATTAACTAGCGCGCATGCGCCGGCCCGCTGGGCCGCGCATGCGTGCTTCGTGTACACAACACCTCCCACGGCACCCCACCTTACCCCTATACATTTGTATCCCCCCCACACATATATTTACGAACTCATTTAGTGGTGGGGGCATAAGTACTTCCACTACTGAATCAAGGTCCTGGAATTTAACAGACATGAAATTCAGTACACAGTATGGAGATGCGCCAATCTTGAATTATGTCTACAGCCCCCATAAAAAAACACTAACCCTTTGCAAAGGCCGTTGCGCTTTTGTTGGGGTTGAAGCCCCAGAATGAAAGCGTAGAAGAGGTCGTGGGTGTTGACATTTCTCACTGGGGAATACCCCACATTGCAAGTCGCGGGAACCCAAGCAAAAGCGCAGAGCAATATTATTATTGAATGACAGACCGCACAAGGTGCATTACCACTGACTTCCGCTGGGTGGAGACAAAGGCCGCGCTTTGCTCTGCTTGTGACCACGTGCACTGTTCGCGCCCGCACGCCGCTGGGCCGGGCTGCCTGGCGCTCGCATCCTCAGAGCTAGTTCCCAGGGATGCTGGAGAAACGGAGCAGGCTTATTCCCGGGCTCTGAACGCGATTTGCCTGCTCCGGAGCACGGGGGCCCTGCTGTACTTCTCATGCACGGGCGGCCCCGGGCATTCCCTGAGCTGGGGAGGCCGTTCAAGGTTTGCTCCGAGTGAAAGAAGCGAAAAGGGCACAGGGAGGCTGCAAAAAGCACAAAAAGCGGCAGGAAAAGAAAGAAGAGGAAAAAAGAAGCCGGGAGAGGAGCAAAAGAAGAAATGACGAGCCCTTAAAACCAATCCTGATCGCAGATTGCTGCGCGTCGTGTTAGGTGCACACGGGAGTTGGCAGCGGATTTTTCACCACTAATTTGAAGTTTATTTGTGATTGCCGGCTTGGCTTTTGCAGTTGCCACTTGGATATACAGGGGGCCGTGTTTTGGTTCGTGGCCCCCAGCAGCCGTGTGGGGGTTCCGCGTTGGGAGCCGAGTTCTCAGGGATTGGCTTTGCTGTTCACAAGGTTGCATTTCCACCGCGGGCCTTTGCCCGCACACCTGGCCGTGGAAACGCGGAAGCATTGCGCCGAGACGCGGAGGTGACCTTCGAGTTCCCTTCTGGAGCCTTTTGGGGGGCCCAACCCTGGAAGTGGCACGCGAAGGTGGGCTGTTGGGGGCACCGGACTGTGTGGGGTGCGGGCAGACATTGGGGAGAGGAGGGTAAAGTCCCCATCACAGGCTGTGCCTCACTGTCTTGGATGTCGTGAAACCCACTGACCTCGGAGAACAGCCACCAACCAACCCATCCATCCATCAATCCGTCAGAGACCCCAGTCCACCAGTTCACCCAACTATCCCCCACAAAACAAGCAATTCATTCATCCATCCAGCCATCCATCCATCAGAGACCCCAGTCCATCCATCTACCGGTCCACCCAGCTATCCTCCCCAAAACAAGCAATCCATCCATCCATCCATCCATCCATCCTCCATCCATCCATCCATCCGAGACCCCCGTCCACCGGTTCAGCGAGCTATCCTCCCAAAAACAAGCAATCCATCCATTCATTCATTCATTCATTCATTCATTCATTCATTCATTCATTCATTCATCCATCCGAGACCCCAGTCCGTCAACCCACCGGTCCACCCAGCTATCCTCCAAAACAATCAATCCATCCAGCCACCTATCCATTCATCCACCAATTCATTCACCCACCTTCCCAGCATCAATCCCTTCACTCAACACCCATCCACCCGCCCTTCTGCACCCCCACACGGAGGAGCTCGCTCTAGAGGGCGGGGGCGGCTCTCCTGAAGGTGAACCTCTCCGTCCAGTCCCCTTTTCCAGGAGCCAGGGGCCGCCGGATGCGCTCAAGGTGCTGAGACCAGGAGCTGCGCTAGGACTGGGCACCCACCGGGCAGCAGGACCTGCAGGGGGGCTATGGGGGAGAGTCTGCTTTGGTAATTGCCGTCTTTGGAAGCTGCTGTTCTCCATCTGGAATTCTACCTGACCGCACACCCTAGCAGGCAGCGCCTCGGATGTAACTTTGGCTGCATAGGAGCTACAGTCTGGGCTGCGCGTGTGGATTGTGTGTCCTGGAAACGCAAGCCGCCGCCGCTGCCGCCTGGAAGGGAGCCCTGGGGGGAGAGAGGGTAGGAGATGCTGCAGAGTGAGATCCGGCCCTGCTGCCCAGCCCGGACCTGAAGACGCGCAATTCTGGAGGGAAGAGGCCGCAGGTAGGTCCCTGCCAGGCACAGCTTGGCATAGTCCTGCCCGTGCCAGGCACGGCGTGGCACCACCGTGCCTGTGCTAGGTACATCATCGCACAGCCCTGTCTGTGCCAGACCACCAGTACGGTGCCTCCCTGCCTGTGCAAAGGTACCGGTAGGGCACAATCTGAGTGTGCCAGTGCCTAGCATGGCACAGCCCTGCCAGTGCTAGGCACATCAGGGCGCCACCCTGCCCGTGCCACGTCTTAGATGGGCGCAGCTCTGCCCGTTCCAGAGCCTAACATGGCACGGCCATGCCCTGCCCGTGCCAGGGCATCTTTGCATTAATGTGCGGCTGTATTGTTTGTTGGTGGGCATGGCCCCTGGTCTTGACTATAGCATTTTTAATTTAGGGGGGTACAGGAGACCGCCGGAGCTACGTGTTCATGTTTCCTGCAGGGGCACGTTGGCAGCACCAGGGGAGCCGGTGTACATACGCCCTTCTCTGGGGCGCCCAACTACGAGGGCACGTGGATGTTGGCATGTGGGTCACGAGAGCGGGCTGGGCTGGGGGGCTACCTTAGCTTTACCTTGGAGCAGGCTGCATTGTATGTCTTGTCAAAGAGAGGGGGGGCGGTGGTTACAGAACGAAACAAGTGCAGAGAGGGGGCACACAGAGGGTCAATGAGCCCACTTCCTGGCACTTGGAGGCTGGGGAGGGGAGCTGGGTGCGGATTCAGGGGCAGGCTTGTGGGGGTGAACGGTGCTTGGAACAAGTGCACATTGGAACATGGGGTTCGGAGAGAGGGGGGAGGGCATGGGATTTAAGGACAAGGGGGGTGTTGGGGGCTGGAATAAGGGTAGGGTGACGCTTGGGGCAAGATAAGGGGAGTGGCAGGGCTTGGCATTGTGGATTCAATAAGGGCACATTGTGCTTGGGGTAGGAGAAGGGGAGATGGGCTCGTCTTCAGGGGCAGGCCTTGGGGGAGGCC
The DNA here is from genome assembly GCF_040938575.1 of Ambystoma mexicanum. Taxonomy (NCBI): domain Eukaryota; kingdom Metazoa; phylum Chordata; class Amphibia; order Caudata; family Ambystomatidae; genus Ambystoma; species Ambystoma mexicanum. The sequence continues at coordinate 1,191,435,562 of NC_090936.1, forward strand.
TGGGGGGCTTGATGGAACAAGGGCACCTTGATGCTTGGGGCAGGATAAGGGGTGGTGTCATTGCTTCAGCGACAAGGCTTGGGGAGAGGTTTGGGATGGAACAAGGACACACTGTGCTTGGGGCAGCATAAGGGGAGGTGGTGACAGGGCTTCAAGGACAGGCCTTGGGGAAAGGTTTGGGGATGGAATAAGGGCACATTGTGCTTGGGCCAGCATAAGGGGAGGTGTGTGGGCTACAGGGGCAGGCCCTGGGGAGAGGTTTGGGGATGGAATTAGGACACATTGTGCTTGGGCCAGCATAAGGAGAGGTGTGTGGGCTACAGGGGCAGGCCCTGGGGAGAGCTTTGGGGATGGAATTGGGACAGGTATCATGGGGAAGTTTGGAAGGAGCTTGCCCCTGGGTTTGGTGCTTGGGGCAGGAGAAGGGGCAATGGGATTGGCTGTGCATTGGGTGATGGGGAAATGGGCTGCACTCCAGGAGAGGGCTGGTGGGGATGAAGCAAGGGTCGGGGCATGGGATGGGGGTAAAGGTGGAGGGCGGGAGATGTGACAATCCACACACTCAGGCTATGAAACAATAGAAGGCGAGGCGACAGTGGCTTCGAAGGCTTTAATGGAATTGGGCGGAGGGTGTGTATTTATAATGCGCCTATTCACAATGTGTTTCGAGGGGGTCGGAGAGGCACTGGCTGGTTTTGGCTTTTCCACAGGGTGTGGATGGTAGTGGTGTGGGATCTGTGGTAGTGCCAGCCTCCCTGGCACTACACCCAGCTACATAGTTGGGCCCCGGCTGAGGGACTACAGAAGGAAGAAATGATGTGGCACGTTTGCTTGTGGTCACTGTGTTTTCAGTGTGGGGAATTGTGGTTGTGCGCTTTAGGCCATGGGGCAGGATGTGGATATGATGGTGCAGGGCCACAGGCACATAAGGCTGGATCCTCCAGTGTAGACCTTTAGAGCTGTGGGGGTGGGCATGGATTCCCTGGTACATAGCATCCGAGCTTTAAGGTGGGTTCTGGATCCACAAGTACAACGCTTTACAGCTGTGGGCCTGGGTCTGGATCTACTGGTATAGCGCCTTAGAGCTGTATCACTGGCTTTAGAATATCTGGTACAAAGCTTTAGAGCTGTCAGTCTGGGTCTACTGGTATAGAGCTTTAGAGCTGTATCTCTGATTTCCGAATGTCTGGTACAAAGTGGTAGTGCTGTGGGTCTGGGCCTGGATCTACTGGATTCGAGCCTTAGAGCTGTATCACTGGCTTCAGAATATCTGGTACAAAGCTTTAGAGCTGTCAGTCTGGGTCTACTGGTATAGAGCTTTAGAGCTGTATCTCTGATTTCCGAATGTCTGGTACAAAGTGGTAGTGCTGTGGGTCTGGATCTGGATCTACTGGTATAAATCTTTAGAGCTGTATCACTGGTTTCAGAATGTCTGGTACAAAGCTTTAGAGCTGTGGGTCTGGGTCTGGGTCTACTGGTATAAAACTTTAGAGCTGCATCACTGGTTTCAGAATATCTGGTACAAAGCTTTAGAGCTGTCAGTCTGGGTCTACTGGTATAGAGCTTTAGAGCTGTATCTCTGATTTCTGAATGTCTGGTACAAAGTGGTAGTGCTGTGGGTCTGGGCCTGGATCTACTGGATTCGAGCCTTAGAACTGTATCATTGGTCCCGGAATGTCTGGTACAGAGGTTTTCAGCTGTGGGTCCAGGCCTGCATTCAGTGGTATAGAGCTTTAGAGCTGTATGGCTGGGACTGGATCCACTGGTGCAGAGCGTTAGAGCTGTTGGTCTGGATCAACTCGTACAGAGCTTTAGAGCTGTGAGGCAGGATATAGATTTACTTGTAAAGAGCTTTAGATCGGTTTGGCGCTACATCTGGATTCACTGGTATATAGTGGAAGAGCTCTAGAGCTGGGACTAGATCCACTAGTGCAGAACTTAAGAGCAGTGGAGCTGCGTCCCGATCCTATGGTACAGAGCTTTACCTGCAGGGTGACGATGGGGATCCTCTGGTACAGCGCTTTAGAACTACCGTCTGATTGAAGAACATTTGACATATAGCTTTGGAGCTGTGGGCCTCAGTATGGATTCAATGGCACAGAGCTTTAGAGATGTAGGGCTGGCTCTGTGTCCACTGGTACAGAGCTTTAGAGCTGTGACTCTGGGTATGGATGCACTAGTGCAGAGCTTTAGAGATGTAAGGCTGGCTCCGTGTCCACTGGTACAGAGCTTTAGAGCTGTGACTCTGGGTATGGATGTACTAGTGCAGAGCTTTAGAGATGTAGGGCTGGCTCTGTGTCCACTGGTACAGAGCTTTACAGCTGTGACTCTGGGTATGGATGCACAAGTGCAGAGCTTTAGAGGTGTAAGGCTGGCTCTGTGTCCACTGGTACAGAGCTTTAGAGCTGTGACTCTGGGTATGGATGCACTAGTGCAGAGCTTTGGGGCTGCAGGGCCGGCTGTGTGTCCACTGGTACAGAGCTTTAGAGCTGTGACTCTGGGTATGGATGCACTAGTGCAGAGCTTTAGAGATGTAGGGCCGGCTCTGTGTCCACTGGTACAGAGCTTTAGAGCTGTGACTCTGGGTATGGATCCAATGGTACAGAGCTTTAGAGATGTAGGGCCGGCTCTGTGTTCACTGGTACAGAGCTTTAGAGCCGTGACTCTGGGTATGGATGCACTAGTGCAGAGCTTTAGAGATGTAAGGCTGGCTCTGTGTCCACTGGTACAGAGCTTTAGAGCCGTGACTCTGGGTATGGATGCACTAGTGCAGAGCTTTAGAGATGTAGGGCTGGCTCTGGGTCCACTGGTACAAAGCTTTAGAGCCGTGACTCTGGGAATGGATGCACTAGTGCAGAGCTTTAGAGATGTAGGGATGGCTCTGTGTCCACTGGTACAGAGCTTTAGAGCCGTGACTCTGGGTATGGATGCACTAGTGCAGAGCTTTAGAGATGTAGGGCTGGCTCTGTGTCCACTGGTACAGAGCTTTACAGCTGTGACTCTGGGTATGGATGCACTAGTGCAGAGCTTTAGAGATGTAAGGCTGGCTCCGTGTCCACTGGCACAGAGCTTTAGAGCTGTGACTCTGGGTATGGATGAGCTAGTGCAGAGCTTTAGAGATGTAAGGCTGTCTCCGTGTCCACTGGTACAGAGCTTTAGAGCTGTGACTCTGGGTATGGATGCACTAGTGCAGAGCTTTAGGGTGCAGGGCTGAGGCTGGTTCTCCTGGTACAGAGCAGCTTTAGAGCTGTGGGGCTAGAACTGAATTCAATTATATAGAGCTTTAGAGGTATGGTCTGGGTCTGGGACTGGCTCCACTGGTGCAGAGCTTTAGAGCTGTGGGGCTGGGACTGGATCCACTGGTGCAGAGCTTTAGGGCTGCTGATCTGGCTATGGATCCTCTGATACAGAGCTTTAGAGCTGTGGAGCTGAGACTGGCTCCACTGGGGCAGAGCTTTAGGGCTGCTTGTCTGGGTATGGATCCTCTGATACAGAGATTTAGAGCTGTGGAGCTGGGTCTGGTTTCGAAACACATTGTGTATAGGCGCTATATAAATAAACTATCCTATCATGTCACTGGTACAAAGCTTTAGAGCTGTGCTGCTGTGGGTCTGTATCCACTGGAGCAGAGCTTCAGGGCTGCTGGTCTGGGTATGGATCCTCTGATACAGAGCTTTAGAGCTGTGGGGCTGGGACTGGCGCCACTGGAGCAGAGATTTGACGTCGTGGGACTGGATCCACTGGTGCAGAGCTTTAGAGCTGTGGGGCTGGGACTGGCCCCACTTGAGCAGAGCTTTAGGGCTGCTGGTCTGGGTATGGATATTCTGATACAGAGCTTTAGAGCTGTGGGGCTGGAAATGGCACCACTGGAGCAGAGCTTTAGGGCTGCTGGTCTGGGTATGGATATTCTGATACAGAGCTTTAGAGCTGTGGGGCTGGAAATGGCACCACTGGAGCAGAGATTTGACGTTGTGGGTCTGGATTCACTGGTGCAGAGCTTTAGAGCTGTGGAGCTGGGTCTGGTTTCGAAACACATTGTGTATAGGCGCTATATAAATAAACTATTCTATCATGTCACTGGTACAAAGCTTTAGAGCTGTGCTGCTGTGGGCCTGTATCCACTGGTCTAGAGCGTATGGGCTGCAGGGCTGGGTTATTGCAGTGGGGCTAATTGTGCATCCTTTGCTCCAATGAGTCATGGGGCTGGGCGTGGATCCTCTGGCACAGGCTCATATTTAGGCACGTGGACTGGGTATAGACATTGGTGCCCAGATCCACGCGTTGGCTTGTATAGGCCAGCAGTGCTATGGGCCTCCATAGTGATGCCCCTGGTGCAAACTCAAGCTTAGGCTGTGGGCGTGGCTATAAAAGACACGGGCTAAGAGGCTGCTGAGCTAGAATATGAATCTTCTGATGCAAAGACAGGCGTAGGGCTGTGGAGATGGCTGTGGACATGGTATTCAGACATAACCCTAGTCTATTGTGCTAGAATCTGGTCCTCTGGTACAGATCCAGGCCGAGGACTGTGGAAATGGACCTCATGATATAGATATTCACTTCCGCTTTCATGCTGGTAAGGAGGCATACACTTCCACTGTGAGGCTGGTAAGGAGGCATACACTTCCACTGTAAGGCTGGTAAGGAGACATACACTTCCGTTGTGAGGCTGGTAAGGAGACATACACTTCCGCTGTGAGGCTGGTAAGGAGGCATACACTTCCACTGTGAGGCTGGTAAGGAGGCATACACTTCCACTGTGAGGCTGGTAAGGAGACATACACTTCCGTTGTGAGGCTGGTAAGGAGGCATACACTTCCACTGTGAGGCTGGAAAGGAGGCATACACTTCCGTTGTGAGGCTGGTAAGGAGGCATACACTTCCACTGTGAGGCTGGTAAGGAGGCATACACTTCCGCTGTGAGGCTGGTAAGGAGGCATACACTTCCGCTGTGAGGCTGGTAAGGAGGCATACACTTCCACTGTGAGGCTGGTAAGGAGACATACACTTCCGCTGTGAGGCTGGTAAGGAGGCATACACTTCCGCTGTGAGGCTGGTAAGGAGGCATACACTTCCGCTGTGAGGCTGGTAAGGAGACATACACTTCCACTGTGAGGCTGGTAAGGAGGCATACACTTCCGCTGTGAGGCTGGTAAGAAGACATACACTTCCGCTGTGAGGCTGGTAAGGAGGCATACACTTCCGCTGTGAGGCTGGTAAGGAGACATACACTTCCACTGTGAGGCTGGTAAGGAGACATACACTTCCGTTGTGAGGCTGGTAAGGAGACATACACTTCCGCTGTGAGGCTGGTAAGGAGGCATACACTTCCACTGTGAGGCTGGTAAGGAGGCATACACTTCCACTGTGAGGCTGGTAAGGAGACATACACTTCCACTCCGAGGCTGGTAAGGAGACATACACTTCCGCTGTGAGGCTGGTAAGGAGACATACACTTCCACTGCGAGGCTGGTAAGGAGACATACACTTCCACTGTGAGTCTGGTAAGGAGACATACACTTACGCTGTGGGGCTGGTAAGGAGACATACACTTCCGTTGTGAGGCTGGTAAGGAGGCATACACTTCCGCTGTGAGGCTGGTAAGGAGGCATACACTTCCACTGTGAGGCTGGTAAGGAGACATACACTTACGCTGTGAGGCTGGTAAGGAGGCATACACTTCCACTGTGAGGCTGGTAAGGAGACATACACTTCCACTGTGAGGCTGGTAAGGAGACATACACTTCCACTGTGAGGCTGGTAAGGAGACATACACTTCCACTGTGAGGCTGGTAAGGAGACATACACTTCCACTGTGAGGCTGGTAAGGAGACATACACTTCCACTGTGAGGCTGGTAAGGAGACATACACTTACGCTGTGAGGCTGGTAAGGAGACATACACTTCCACTGTGAGGCTGGTAAGGAGACATACACTTCCACTCCGAGGCTGGTAAGGAGACATACACTTCCACTGTGAGGCTGGTAAGGAGACATACACTTACGCTGTGAGGCTGGTAAGGAGACATACACTTCCACTGTGAGGCTGGTAAGGAGACATACACTTCCACTGTGAGGCTGGTAAGGAGACATACACTTACGCTGTGAGGCTGGTAAGGAGACATACACTTCCACTGTGAGGCTGGTAAGGAGACATACACTTCCACTGTGAGGCTGGTAAGGACCTCTCGTATAGAAATCCAAGGACATGACTGTAAAGCTGGACCCTTTGAAATAGACAAGCATTTCTGCTGTGAGGCTGTGCATGGATCCTTCTGCACAGGCCCAGGCTTGAGTCATGCAGCGGGACATGGGCGCAGTTCTACAGGGAACTGTGTTTACACCCACTAGTGGAGACCCTAAGTGCTGTGGCCCCCGAGAAAAGTCCGCGGGGAGCAATCAAAGGAGAGGCTGAGGTATAGAAGCAGGAAGTGGAGTAGTTGGAGGGGGCGGGGTGGGGGGTTAGTAGTAGGTTGAGAGAAAGCTTAGCATTCGTCAGCCAGATGCGGGCAAGGCAAAGGCAAGTTGGGGTCAGCAGGTCAGGAAAAGGGGAGTCCATTGTAGGTTGACGTTAGCCGGCCAGAATCAGGTTGCGGTTAATTTGTCAGCCGTTGGAGAGTCTGCATTACTTTGGGGATAGTGGGTCAGGTCTATGCTGACGATGGGAGCTTTAGACTAAGGGCTGGAAATCTGAGGGTGCAGGCTCAATAGAGGTTCTAGGCTAAGGACTGGCAATGTGGGTCTGGAGGATCAATGGGGGCCCTAACCTAAGGACTGGCAACGTGGGTCTGGAGGATCAATGGGGGTCCTAACCTAAGGACTGGCAATACTGGGATGGAGGATCAATGGGGGACAATGCTGGGATGGAGGATCAATGGGGTCCTAACCTAAGGACTGGCAATGCTGGGATGGAGGATTAGTAGGGGTCCTAACCTAAGGACTGGCAATGCTGGGATTGGAGTATCAATGCAGGCAATGCTGGGATGGAGGATCAATGGGTGTCCTAACCTAAGGATTGGCAATGCTGGGATGGAGGATCAATGGGGGGCAATGCTGGGATGGAGGATCAATGGGGGTCCTAACCTAAGGACTGGCAATGCTGGGATTGGAGTATCAATGCAGGCAATGCTGGGATGGAGGATCAATGGGTGTCCTAACCTAAGGATTGGCAATGCTGGGATGGAGGATCAATGGGGGGCAATGCTGGGATGGAGGATCAATGGGGGTCCTAACCTAGCGACTGGCAATTTGGGCCTGGGGGATCAATTGAGTCCTAACCTAAGGACTGGCAAAATGTGTCTGGAGGATCAATGGGAGAGAGGGAGAGAGGAGAGAGAGAAGAGAGAGAGGGGGAGGGAGCGAGAGAGAGAGAGGGAGAAGAAGAGAAAGAGAGAGTGCAGAAAGAGAGGGAGGGGATAGATCGAGCAGAGAGAGAGAGGGAGAGAAAGAGAAAGAGAGAGTGGGAGAAACAGAGAGAGTGAGAAACAGAGGAAAAAAGAGGGAGAGAGAGAGAGTGGGAGCGAGAGGGAGAGAGAGAGCGGGAGAAGAAGAGAGAGAGAGAGAGAGAGAGAGGGAGAGAGAGAGGACAGACGGAAAGAGAGAGAGAGGAGGGAGAGAGAGAGATCGAGTAGAGAGAGAGAGAGAGGGAGAGAAAGAGAAAGAGCAGAGAGAGAGGGGGAGCGAGAGGACAAAGGACAGAGAGAGAGAGGGAGAGAGAGAGAAAGAGAGAGTGGGAGAAACAGAGAGAGTGAGAAACAGAGGGAAAAAGAGGGAGAGAGAGAGTGGGAGCGAGAGGGAGAGAGAGAGCGGGAGAAGAAGAGAGAGAGAGAGAGAGAGAGGGAGAGAGAGAGGACAGACGGAAAGAGAGAGAGAGGAGGGAGAGAGAGAGATCGAGTAGAGAGAGAGAGAGAGGGAGAGAGAGAGAAAGAGAGAGAGAGAGGGAGGGAGAGAGAGACACACACACTCGGGTGGGTATGCGCCTAGTTTGGTGCAGGTGTGCGTCCAGGCTCATCCTGGATACCCAAGAGATCAGCCTTTGCCATGCCTTGGCGTAAGGCGCAATATAAATCACACATTAAATACAACGTACACATGCCCGGTGCTCTCGCCTGGTGGTGGTTCTGGCCATCTCTGCAGCTGTCAGGGCCTGAGCTGAGTGGGTGCAGCTGGGTCTGGAGAGCAGGGTTGTAGTGGGAACTAAAAGAGACCCTAGAAATAATGTTCAAAGTGGCCCCATATGACACATTTTCAACAAGCCCAATGCTTTTCCTATGAGAAAAATTGGAAATACCACAAAAGAGGCCCAGGGTGCAGAGGTCTAAAGGGAAATCGCCAGAGTTCCCCGATAGGCCAGTCCACCCCTTGCTGGAGAGGGCGCTTCTGGGGCTGGAGGGGCTGCTGCTGGGTCTGGAGAGGGTGCTGCTGGGTCTGGAGAGGGTGCTGCTGGAGCTGGAGAGGGTGCTGCTGGGGCTGTTGAAGGTGCATCTGGGCTTGGCGAGTGTGCAGTTGGGTCTGGAGAGGTTGCAGCGGGGAATGGAGAGGGTGCACCGGGGTCTGGAAAGGGTGCATCTGGGTCTGGAGAGGGTGGTGCTGGGGCTGGAGAGGGTGAATCTGGGTCTGGAGAGGGTGATGCTGGGGCTGGTGAAGGTGCTGCTGGGTCTGGAGAGGGTGCCTCTGGGTCTGGAGAGGTTGCTGCTCGAGCTGGAGAGGGTACTGCTGGGTCTGGAGAGGGTGCCTCAGGGTCTGGAGAGGGTGCTGCTGGAGCTGGAGAGGGTGCACCTGGGTCTGGAGATGGTGCACCTGGGTCTGGAGAGGGTGCTGCTGGAGCTGGTGAAGGTGCTGCTGGGTCTGGAGAGGGTGCCTCTGGGTCTGGAGAGGTTGCTGCTCGAGCTGGAGAGGGTGCTGCTGGGTCTGGAGAGGGTGCCTCTGGGTCTGGAGAGGGTGCTGCTGGAGCTGGAGAGGGTGCACCTGGGTCTGGAGATGGTGCACCTGGGTCTGGAGATGGTGCACCTGGGTCTGGAGAGGGTGCTGCTGGAGCTGGAGAGGGTGCACCTGGGTCTGGAGAGGGTGAATCTGGGTCTGGCGAGGGTGCTGCTGGGGCTGGAGAGGGTGCATCTGGGTCTGGCGAGGGTGCAGTTGGGTCTGGAGAGGTTTCAGCGGGGAATGAGGGGTGCACCTGGGTCTGGAAAGGGTGCATCTGGGTCTGAAAAGGGTGCATCTGGGTCTGGAGAGGGTGCTGTTGGAGCTGGAGAGGGTGCACCTGGGTCTGGAGAGGGTGAATCAGGGTCTGGAGAAGCGTGCTGCTGGGTCTGGAGAGGGTGCCTCTGGGTCTGCAGAGGGTGCTGCAGGGTCTGGAGAGGCTGGGGCTAGATAGGGTGCAGGCTGGCGAGGGTGCAGCTGGAGAGGGTGCTGCTGGGGCTGTAGAGGGTGCAGCTGGTGAGGGTGCTGCTCGTGCTGTATAGGGTGCAGCTGGAGAGGGTGCTGCTGAGGCTGGCGAGGGTGCAGCTGGAGAGGGTGCTGCTGGGGCTGTAGAGGGTGCAGCTGGTGAGGGTGCTGCTCGTGCTGTATAGGGTGCAGCTGGAGAGGGTGCTGCTGAGGCTGGCGAGGGTGCAGCTGGAGAGGGTGCTGCTGGGGCTGTAGAGGGTGCAGCTGGTGAGGGTGCTGCTCGGGCTGTATAGGGTGCAGTTGGAGAGGGTGCTACTGGAGGTGGTGCAGCTTTAGAGGGCGCTGCTGGGGCTGTAGAGGGTGCAGCTGGAGAGGGTGCTGCTCGGGCTGTAGAGGGTGCAGCTGGTGAGGGTGCTGCTCGGGCTGCATAGGGTGCAGCTGGAGAGGGTGCGGCTGGGGCTGGAGGGGATACAGCTGGGGCTGCAGAGGGTGCAGGTGGGGCTGGGGAGGGTGTGACTGGAGAGAGTGTTGCTGGAGTTGGAGAGGGTGCAGCTGGAGAGGGTGTTGCTGGGGCTGGCGAGGGTGCAGCTGGAGAAGGTGCAGCTGGGTCTGGAGAGGGTGCAGCTGGACAGGGTGCAGCTGGGGGGTCTGGATAGGGTGCAGCTGGAGAGGGTGCCACTGGGTCTGGAGAGGGTGCAGCTGGAGAGGGTGCGGCTGGGGCTGGAGGGGGTGCAGCTGGAGAGGGTGCTGCTGGGGCTGGAGGGGATACAGCTGGGGCTGCAGAGGGTGCAGGTGGGGCTGGGGAGGGTGTGACTGGAGAGAGTGTTGCTGGAGTTGGAGAGGGTGCAGCTGGAGAGGGTGTTGCTGGGGCTGGCGAGGGTGCAGCTGGAGAAGGTGCAGCTGGGTCTGGAGAGGGTGCAGCTGGACAGGGTGCAGCTGGGGGGTCTGGATAGGGTGCAGCTGGAGAGGGTGCCACTGGGTCTGGAGAGGGTGCAGCTGGAGAGGGTGCGGCTGGGGCTGGCGAGGGTCAGCTGGAGAGGGTACTGCTGGGGCTGGAGGGGTGCAGCTGGAGAGGGTGCTGCTGGGGCTGGAGGGGATACAGCTGGGGCTTCAGAGGGTGCAGGTGGGGCTGGGAAGGGTGTAACTGGAGAGGGTGTTCCTGGGGCTGGCGAGGGTGCAGCTGGAGAGGGTGTTGCTGGGGCTGGCGAGGATGCAGCTGGAAAAGGTGCTGCTGGGGCTGGAGAGGGTGCAGCTGGAGAGGGTGATGCTGGGGCCTGCGAGGGTGTGACAGGAGAGGGCGCTGCTGGGGCTGGATCAGATGTAGCTGCAGAGGGTGCTACTGGGGCTGTAGAGGGTGCAGCTGGAGAGGGTGCTGCTGGGGCTGGCGAGGGTGCAGCTGGAGAGGGTGCTGCTGGGGCTGGAGGGGGTACAGCTGGGGCTGCAGAGGGTGCAGGTGGGGCTGGGGAGGGTGTGACTGGAGAGGGTGTTGCTGGGGCTAGAGGGGGTGCAGCTGGAGAGGGGGCCGCTAGGGCTGGCGAGGGTGCAGCTGGAGAGGGTGCTGCTGGGGCTGGAGGGGGTGCAGCTGGAGAGGGTGCTGCTGGGGTTGTAGAGGGTGCAGCTGGAGAGGGTGCAGCTGGAGAGGGTGCAGTTGGAGCTGTAGAGGATGCAGCTGGAGAGGGTGCTACTGGGGCTGGAGGTGGCGCAGCTGGAGGTGTTGCAGCTGGGGCTGCTGAGGGTGCTACTGGGGCTGGCGAGGGTGCAGCTGGAGAGGGTGTGACTGGGGCTGGAGAGGGTGCAGCTGGAGATGGTGATATTGGGGCTGGAGGGGGTGCAGCTGGAGACGGTGTAGCTGGGTCTGGAGAGGGTGCAGCTGGAGAGGGTGCAGCTGGGGCTGTAGAGGGTGCAGCGGGAGAGGGTGCTGCTGGGGCTGTAGAGGGTGCAGCTGGAGAGGGCGCTGCTGGGGCTGTAGAGGGTGCAGCTGGAGAGGGTGCTGCTCGGGCTGTAGAGGGTGCAGCTGGTGAGGGTGCTGCTCGGGCTGTATAGGGTGCAGCTGGAGAGGGTGCGGCTGGGGCTGGAGGGGATACAGCTGGGGCTGCAGAGGGTGCAGGTGGGGCTGGGGAGGGTGTGACTGGAGAGAGTGTTGCTGGGGTTGGAGAGGGTGCAGCTGGAGAGGGTGTTGCTGGGGCTGGCGAGAGTGCAGCTGGAGAGGGTGCTACTGGGGCTGGAGGGGGTTCAGCTGGAGAGGGTGCCGCTGGGGCTGGCGTGGGTGCAGCTGGAGAGGATGCTGCTGGGACTGGCGAGGGTGTGAATGGAGAGAGTCCAGCTGAGGTTGGAGAGGGTGCAGCTGGAGAGGGCGCTGCTGGGGCTGGAGGGGGTGCAGCTGGTGCTGGAGAGGGTGCATCTGGAGAGGGTGCTGCTGGGATGTAGAGGGTGCAGCTGGGGCTGTAGAGGGTGCAGCTGGAGAGGGTGCTACTGGGGCTGGAGGTGGTGCAGCTGGAGAGGGTGCAGCTGTGGGGTCTGGAGAGGGTGCAGCTGTAGAGGGTGCTACTGGGGCTGGAGGTGGTGCAGCTGGAGGGGGTGCAGCTGGGGCTGGAGAGGGTGCTATTGTGGCTGGAGGGGGTGCAGCTGGAGAGGCTGCTGCTGGGGATGTAGAGGGTGTAGATGGAGAGGGTGATGCTGGGTCTGGCGAAGGTGATTCTGGGGCTGGCGAGGGTGCAGCTGGAGAGGGTGCTACTGGGGCTGGAGGGGGTGCAGCTGTAGAGGTTGCAGCTGTGGGGTCTGGAGAGGGTGCAGCTGGAGAGGGTGCTACTGGGGCTGGAGGGGGTGAGCTGGAGAGGGTGCTGCTGGGGCTGTAGAGGGTGCAGCTGGAGAGGGTGCTGCTGGGGCTGGCGAGGGTGCAGCTAGGGTTGGAGAGGGTGCAGCTGGAGAGGGTGATGCTGGGGCTGGCGAGGGTGCAGCTGGAGAGGATGCAGCTGGGGCTGGAGACGGTGCAGCTGTAGAGGGTGCTGCTGGGGGGTCTGGAGAGGGTGTAGCTAGGGTTGGAGAGGGTGCAGCTGGAGAGGGTGATGCTGGGGCTGACGAGGGTGCAGCTGGAGAGGGTGCTGCTGGGGCTAGAGGGGGTGCAGCTGGAGAGGGTGCAGCTAGGGTTGGAGAGGGTGCACTTGGAGAGGGTGATGCTGGGGCTGGCGAGGGTGCAGCTGGAGAGGGTGCTACTGGGGCTAGAGGGGGTGCAGCCAGAGAGGGTGCAGCTGGAGAGGGTGCTGCTGGGGATGTAGAGGGTGCAGCTGGAGAGGGTGCATCTGGTGCTGGAGAGGGTGCAGCTGAAGAGGGTGCTGCTGGGGCTGTAGGGGGTGCAGCTGTAGAGGGTGCTGATGGGGCTGGAGAGGGTGCAGCTGGAGAGGGTGCTGCTGGGGCTGTAGAGGGTGCAGCTGGAGAGGGTGTTGCCGGGGGTGTAGGTGGCGCAGCTGGAGAGGGTGTTGCTGGGGCTGGAGAGGGTGCAGCTGCAGAGGGTGCTGCTGGGGCTGGCGAGGGTGCAGCTGGAGAGGGTGCTGCTGGGTCTGGAGAGGGTGCAGCTGGAGAGGGTGCTGCTGGGTCTGGAGAGGGTGCAGCTGGGGCTGACGAGGGAGTGACTAGATAGAGTCCAGCGGAGGTTGGAGAGGCTTGAGCTGGGTCTGGAGAGGGTGCAGCAGAGGGTGCTGCTGGGGCTGGAGGGGGTACAGCTGCAGAGGGTGCTACTGGGGCTGGAGAGGGTGCAGCTGGAGAGGGTGCTACTGGGGCTGGAGGGGGTTCAGCTGGAGAGGGTGCAGCTAGGGGGTCTGGAGAGGGTGCAGCTGGAGAGGGTGCTACTGATGCTGGAGGGGGTGCAGCTGGAGAGGGTGCAGCTGGGCCTGGAGAGGGTGCAGCTGGAGAGGGTGCTGCTGGGGCTGTAGAGGGTGCAGCTGGTGAGGGTGCTGCTGGGGATGTAGAGGGTGCAGCTGGAGAGGGTGCATCTGGTGCTGTAGAGGGTGCAGCTGAAGAGGGTGCAGCTGGGGCTGTAGGGGGTGCAGCTGTAGAGGGTGCTGATGGGGCTGGAGAGGGTGCAGCTGGAGAGGGTGCTGCTGGGGCTGTAGAGGGTGCAGCTGGAGAGGGTGTTGCTGGGGCTGTAGGGGGTGCAGCTGGAGAGGGTGTTGCTGGGGCTGGAGAGGGTGCAGCTGGAGAGGGTGCTGCTGGGGCTGGCGAGGGTGCAGCTGGAGAGGGTGCTGCTGGGTCTGGAGAGGGTGCAGCTGGAGAGGGTGCTGCTGGGTCTGGAGAGGGTGCAGCTGGGGCTGACGAGGGAGTGACTAGATAGAGTCCAGCAGAGGTTGGAGAGGCTTGAGCTGGGTCTGGAGAGGGTGCAGCAGAGGGTGCTGCTAGGGCTGGAGGGGGTACAGCTGCAGAGGGTGCTACTGGGGCTGGAGAGGGTGCTGCTGGAGAGGGTGCTACTGGGGCTGGAGGGGGTTCAGCTGGAGAGGGTGCAGCTAGGGGGTCTGGAGAGGGTGCAGCTGGAGAGGGTGCTACTGAGGCTGGAGGGGGTGCGGCTGGAGAGGGTGCAGCTGGGCCTGGAGAGGGTGCAGCTGGAGAGGGTGCTGCTGGGGCTGTAGAGAGTGCAGCTGGTGAGGGTGCTGCTGGGGCTGTAGAGGGTGCAGATGGTGAGGGTGCTGCTGGTGCTGTAGAGGGTGCAGCTGGAGGGGGTGCTACTGGGGTTGGCAAGGGTGCAGCTGGAGAGGGTGCTACTGGGGCTGGCGAGGGTGCAGCTGGAGAGGGTGCTGCTGGGGCTGGCGAGGGTTTGACAGGAGAGGATGCCGCTGGGTCTGGAGAGAGTGCAGCTGGAGAGGGTGCTACTGGGGCTGGAGAGGACGCTGCTGGGGCTGTAGATGGTGCAGCTTGGGCTGGAGAGGGTGCAGCTGAGGTTGGAGAGTGTGCTGCTGGGGTTGTAGAGGGTGCAGCTGGGTCAGGAGGGGGTGCAGCTGGAGAGGGTTCTGCTCGGGCTGTAGGGGTGCAGCTGGAGAGGGTGCTGCTGGGGCTGGCGAGGGTGCAGCTGGAGAGGGTGCTGCTGGAGCTGGCGAGGGTGCAGCTGGAGAGGGTGCTGCTGGGGCTGGATGGGGTGCAGCTGGAGAGGATGCTGCTGGGGCTGGAGAGGGTGCAGCTGTAGGTTCAGACAGAGGCAGATATTTCCAGAGATGATCCCATGCTGTGGGTGGGGCTGGGCAGTCTGCAGCTGTTGCGATGAGAAAGGGCTGAAGAGTAGACATTCTGAGGTTCAAGCAGGGCTCAGAGACGAACTGCACATGCAGAGGCGTGCCTGTCTTGGGGCACCTGACAGCCCCCCACATAAATGTCTAACAGTGGAACGTGTTTCGAGGTCAAACTCAATTACTTCTCTTCCTGTTCCCAGCTTCATTTTCAGGTCACTCTACCCATTCCCCTCCAAGTGTGGATTAACTGCCTGGTCACTCTAGTCATTCCCTTCCCAGTGTGGATTAATTGCCTGGTCACTCTACCCATTCCCTTCCAAGTGTGGATTAATTGCCTGGTCACTCTAGTCATTCCCTTCCATGTGTGGATTAATTGCCTGGTCACTCTAGTCATTCCCTTCCCAGTGTGGATTAATTGGCTGGTCACTCTAGTCATTCCCTTCCCTGTGTGGATTCATTGCCTGGTCACTCCAGTCATTCCCTTCCCAGTGTGGATTCATTGCCTGGTCACTCTAGTCATTCCCTTCCAGTGTGGATGCATTGCCTGGTCACTCTAGTCATTCCCTTCCCAGTGTGGATTCATTACCTGGTCACTCTAGTCATTCCCTTCCCAGTGTGGATTAATTGCCTGGTCACTCTACCCATTCCCTTCCAAGTGTGGATTAATTGCCTGGTCACTCTAGTCATTCCCTTCCAAGTGTGGATTAATTGCCTGGTCACTCTAGTCATTCCCTTCCCAGTGTGGGTTAATTACCTGGTCACTCTACCCATTCCCCTCCAAGTGTGGATTAATTGCCTGGTCACTCTAGTCATTCCCTTCCCAGTGTGGATTAATTGCCTGGTCACTCTACCCATTCCCCTCCAAGTGTGGATTAATTGCCTGGTCACTCTAGCCATTCCCTTCCCAGTGTGGATTAATTGCCTGGTCACTCTACCCATTCCCTTCCAAGTGTGGATTAATTGCCTGGTCACTCTACCCATTCCCCTCCAAGTGTGGATTAATTGCCTGGTCACTCTAGTCATTCCCTTCCCAGTTTTGATTAATTGCCTGGTCACTCTACCCATTCCCCTCCAAGTGTGGATTAATTGCCTGGTCACTCTAGTCATTCCCTTCCCAGTGTGGATTAATTGCCTGGTCACTCTACCCATTCCCTTCCCAGTGTGGATTAATTGCCCGGTCACTCTAGTTATTCCCTTCCCAGTGTGGGTTAATTACCTGGTCACTCTAGTCATTCCCTTCCAGAGTGGATGCATTGCCTGGTCACTCTAGTCATTCCCTTCCCAGTGTGGATTCATTACCTGGTCACCTTAGTCATTCCCTTCCCAGTGTGGATTCATTACCTGGTCACTCTAGTCATTCCCTTTCCAGTGTGGATTCATTACCTGGTCACCTTAGTCATTCCCTTCCCAGTGTGGATTCATTACCTGGTCGCTCTAGTCATTCCCTTCCCAGTGTGGATGAATTGCCTGGTTACTCTAGTCATTCCCTTCCCAGTGTGGATTCATTACCTGGTCACTCTAGTCATTCCCTTCCCAGTGTGGATTAATTGCCTGGTCACTCTACCCATTCCCTTCCAAGTGTGGATTAATTGCCTGGTCACTCTAGTCATTCCCTTCCCAGTGTGGGTTAATTACCTGGTCACTCTAGTCATTCCCTTCCAGTGTGGATGCATTGCCTGTTCACTCTAGGCATTCCCTTCCCAGTGTGGATTCATTACCTGGTCACTCTAGTCATTCCCTTCCCAGTGTGGATTCATTACCTGGTCACTCTACCCATTCCCTTCCAAGTGTGGATTAATTGCCTGGTCACTCTAGTCATTCCCTCCCCAGTGTGGATTCATTACCTGGTCACACTACCCATTCCCTTCCAAGTGTGGATTAATTGCCTGGTCACTCTACCCATTCCCTTCCAGTGTGGATTAATTGCCTGGTCACTCTAGTCATTCCCTTCCAGTGTGGATTAATTGCCTGGTCACTCTAGTCATTCCCTCGAGTGTGGATGCATTGCCTGGTCACTCTAGTCATTCCCTTCCCAGTGTGGATTCATTACCTGGTCACTCTAGTCATTCCCTTCCCAGTGTGGATTCATTACCTGGTCACTCTAGTCATTCCCTTCCCAGTGTGGATTCATTACCTGGTCACTCTAGTCATTCCCTTCCCAGTGTGGATTCATTACCTGGTCACTCTAGTCATTCCTTTCCCAGTGTGGATTCATTACCTGGTCACTCTAGTCATTCCCTTCCCAGTGTGGATTCATTACCTGGTCACTCTAGTCATTCCCTTCCCAGTGTGGATTAATTGCCTGGTCACTCTACCCATTCCCTTCCAAGTGTGGAATAATTGCCTGGTCACTCTACCCATTCCCTTCCAGTGTGGATGCATTGCCTGGTCACTCTAGTCATTCCCTTCCAAGTGTGGATTAATTGCCTGGTCACTCTACCGTTTCCCTTCCAGTGTGGATGCATTGCCTGGTCACTCTAGTCATTCCCTTCCCAGTGTGGATTCATTACCTGGTCACTCTAGTCATTCCCTTCCCAGTGTGGATTCATTACCTGGTCACTCTAGTCATTCCCTTCCCTGTGTGGATTAATTGCCTGGTCACTCTAGTAATTCCCTTCCAGTGTGGATGCATTGCCTGGTCACTCTAGTCATTCCCTTCCCAGTGTGGATTCATTACCTGGTCACTCTAGTCATTAACTTCCCAGTGTGGATTAATTGCCTGGTCACTCTACCCATTCCCTTCCAAGTGTGGATTAATTGCCTGGTTACTCTACCCGTTCCCTTCCAGTGTGGATGCATTGCCTGGTCACTCTAGTCATTCCCTTCCCAGTGTGGATTCATTACCTGGTCACTCTAGTCATTCCCTTCCCAGTGTGGATTCATTACCTGGTCACTCTAGTCATTCCCTTCCCAGTGTGGATTCATTACCTGGTCACTCTAGTCATTCCCTTCCCAGTGTGGATTCATTACCTGGTCACTCTAGTCATTCCCTTCTCAGTGTGGATTCATTACCTGGTCACTCTAGTCATTCCCTTCCCAGTGTGGATTAATTGCCTGGTCACTCTACCCATTCCCTTCCAAGTGTGGATTAATTGCCTGGTCACTCTACCCATTCCCTTCCAGTGTGGATGCATTGCCTGGTCACTCTAGTCATTCCCTTCCCAGTGTGGATTCATTACCTGGTCACTCGAGTCATTCCCTTCCCAGTGTGGATTCATTACCTGGTCACTCTAGTCATTCCCTTCCAAGTGTGGATTAATTGCCTGGTCACTCTACCCATTCCCTTCCAGTGTGGATGCATTGCCTGGTCACTCTAGTCATTCCCTTCCCAGTGTGGATTCATTACCTGGTCATTCTAGTCATTCCCTTCCCTGTGTGGATTAATTGCCTGGTCACTCTAGTCATTCCCTTCCAGTGTGGATGCATTGCCTGGTCACTCTAGTCATTCCCTTCCCAGTGTGGATTCATTACCTGGTCACTCTACTCATTCCCTTCCCAGTGTGGATTAATTGCCTGGTCACTCTACCCATTCCCTTCCAAGAGTGGATTAATTGCCTGGTTACTCTACCCATTCCCTTCCAGTGTGGATGCATTGCCCGGTCACTCTAGTCATTCCCTTCCCAGTGTGGATTCATTACCTGGTCACTCTAGTCATTCCCTTCCCAGTGTGGATTCATTACCTGGTCACTCTAGTCATTCCCTTCCCAGTGTGGATTCATTACCTGGTCACTCTAGTCATTCCCTTCCCAGTGTGGATTCATTACCTGGTCACTCTAGTCATTCCCTTCCCAGTGTGGATTCATTACCTGGTCACTCTAGTCATTCCCTTCCCAGTGTGGATTCATTACCTGGTCACTCTAGTCATTCCCTTCCCAGTGTGGATTAATTGCCTGGTCACTCTACCCATTCCCTTCCAAGTGTGGATTAATTGCTTGGTCACTCTACCCATTCCCTTCCAAGTGTGGATTAATTGCCTGGTCACTCTACCCATTCCCTTCCAGTGTGGATGCATTGCCTGGTCACTCTAGTCATTCCCTTCCCAATGTGGATTCATTACCTGGTCACTCTAGTCATTCCCTTCCCAGTGTGGATTCATTACCTGGTCACTCTAGTCATTCCCTTCCCAGTGTGGATTAATTGCCTGGTCACTCTACCCATTCCTTTCCAAGTGTGGATTAATTGCCTGGTCACTCTACCCATTCCCTTCCAGTGTGGATGCTTTGCCTGGTCACTCTAGTCATTCCCTTCCCAGTGTGGATTCATTACCTGGTCACTCGAGTCATTCCCTTCCCAGTGTGGATTCATTACCTGGTCACTATAGTCATTCCCTTCAAAGTGTGGATTAATTGCCTGGCCACTCTACCCATTCCCTTCCAGTGTGGATGCTTTGCCTGGTCACTCTAGTCATTCCCTTCCCAGTGTGGATTCATTACCTGGTCACTCGAGTCATTCCCTTCCCAGTGTGGATTCATTACCTGGTCACTATAGTCATTCCCTTCAAAGTGTGGATTAATTGCCTGGCGACTCTACCCATTCCCTTCCAGTGTGGATGCATTGCCTGGTCACTCTAGTCATTCCCTTCCCAGTGTGGATTCATTACCTGGTCACTCTAGTCATTCCCTTCCCAGTGTGGATTCATTACCTGGTCACTCTAGTCATTCCCTTCCCTGTGTGGATTAATTGCCTGGTCACTCTAGTCATTCCCTTCCAGTGTGGATGCATTGCCTGGTCACTCTAGTCATTCCCTTCCCAGTGTGGATTCATTACCTGGTCACTCTAGTCATTCCCTTCCCAGTGTGGATTCATTACCTGGTCACTCTAGTCATTCCCTTCCCTGTGTGGATTAATTGCCTGGTCACTCTAGTCATTCCCTTCCAGTGTGGATGCATTGCCTGGTCACTCTAGTCATTCCCTTCCCAGTGTGGATTCATTACCTGGTCACTCTAGTCATTCCCTTCCCAGTGTGGATTAATTGCCTGGTTACTCTACCCATTCCCTTCCAAGCGTGGATTAATTGCCTGGTCACTCTACCCATTCCCTTCCAAGTGTGGATTAATTGCCTGGTCACTCTACCCATTCCCTTCCAGTGTGGATGCATTGACTGGTCACTCTAGTCATTCCCTTCCCAGTGTGGAATAATTACCTGGTCACTCTAGTCATTCCCTTCCCAGTGTGGATTCATAACCTGGTCACTCTAGCCATTCCCTTCCAAGTGTGGATTAATTGCCTGGTCACTCTAGTCATTCCCTTCCCAGTGTGGATTCATTACCTGGTCACTCTAGTCATTCCCTTCCCAGAGTGGATTCATTACCTGGTCACTGTATTCATTCCCTTCCAAGTGTGGATTAATTTCCTGGTCACTCTACCCATTCCCTTCCAGTGTGGATGCATTGCCTGGTCACTCTAGTCATTCCCTTCCCAGTGTGGATTCATTACCTGGTCACTCTAGTCATTCCCTTCCCAGTGTGGATTCATTACCTGGTCACTCTAGTCGTTCCCTTCCAGTGTGGATTAATTGCCTGGTCACTCTAGTCATTCCCTTCCAGTGTGGATGCATTGCCTGGTCACTCTAGTCATTCCCTTCCAGTGTGGATTAATTGCCTGGTCACTCTACCCATTCCCTTCCAGTGTGGATGCATTGCCTGGACACTTTAGTCATTCCCTTCCCAGTGGGGATTCATTACCTTGTCACTGTAGTCATTCCCTTCCCAGTGTGGATTCATTACCTGGTCACTCTAGTCATTCCCTTCCAGTGTGGATTAATTGCCTGGTCACTGTAGTCATTCCCTTCCAAGTGTGGATTAATTGCCTGGTCGCTCTACCCATTCCCTTCCAGTGTGGATGCATTGCCTGGTCACTCTAGTCATTCCCTTCCCAGTGTGGATTCATTACCTGGTCACTCTAGTCATTCCCTTCCCAGTGTGGATTCATTACCTGGTCACTCTAGTCATTCCCTTCCAGTGTGGATTAATTGCCTGGTCACTCTAGTCATTCCCTTCCCAGTGTGGATTCATTACCTGGTCACTCTAGTCATTCCCTTCCCAGTGTGGATTAATTACCTGGTCACTCTAGTCATTCCCTTCCCAGTGTGGATTCATTACCTGGTCACTCTAGTCATTCCCTTCCCAGTGTGGATTAATTGCCTGGTCACTCTACCCATTCCCTTCCAAGTGTGGATTAATTGCCTGGTCACTCTAGTCATTCCCTTCCCAGTGTGGGTTAATTACCTGGTCACTCTACCCATTCCCTTCCCAATGTGGATTCATTGCCTGGTCACTCTAGTCATTCCCTTCCAAGTGTGGATTAATTGCCTGGTCACTCTAGTCATTCCCTTCCCAGTGTGGATTCATTACCTGGTCACTCTAGCCATTCCCTTCCCAGTGTGGATTCATTACCTGGTCACTCTAGTCATTCCCTTCCCAGTGTGAATTAATTACCTGGTCACTCTACCCATTCCCTTCCCAATGTGGATTCATTGCCTGGTCACTCTAGTCATTCCCTTCCAAGTGTGGATTAATTGCCTGGTCACTCTAGTCATTCCCTTCCCAGTGTGGATTCATTACCTGGTCACTCTAGTCATTCCCTTCCCAGTGTGGATTCATTACCTGGTCACTCAAGTCATTCCCTTCCCAGTGTGGATTCATTACCTGGTCACTCTAGTCATTCCCTTCCCAGTGTGGATTCATTACCTGGTCACTCTACCCATTCCCTTCCCTGTGTGGATTAATTGCCTGATTACTCTAGTCATTCCCTTCCCAGTGTAGATTCATTGCCTGGTCACTCTAGTCATTCCCTTCCCAGTGTGGATTCATTACCTGGTCACTCTACCCATTCCCTTCCAGTGTGGATTATTTGCCTGGTCACTCTAGTCATTCCCTTCCAGTGAGGATGCATTATCTGGTCACTCTACCCATTCACTTCCAGTGGGGATTCATTACCTGGTCACTCTAGTCATTCCCTTCCCAGTGTGGATTCATTACCTGGTCACTCAAGGCATTCCCTTCCCAGTGTGGATTCATTACCTGGTCACTCTAGTCATTCCCTTCCCAGTGTGGATTTATTACCTGGTCACTCTACCCATTCCCTTCCCTGTGTGGATTAATTGCCTGATTACTCTAGTCATTCCCTTCCCAGTGTAGATTCATTGCCTGGTCACTCTAGTCATTCCCTTCCCAGTGTGGATTCATTACCTGATCACTCTACCCATTCCCTTGCCTATGTGGATTAATTGCCTGGTTAATCTAGTCATTCCCTTCCCAGTGTAGATTCATTGCCTGGTCACTCTAGTCATTCCCTTCCCAGTGTGGATTCATTACCTGGTCACTCTAGTCATTCCCTTCCCAGTGTGGATTCATTACCTGGTCACTCTAGTCATTCCCTTCCAGTGTGGATTAATTGCCTGGTCACTCTAGTCATTCCCTTCCAGTGTGGATGCATTGCATTGCCTGGTCACTCTAGTCATCTAGTCATTCCCTTCCCAGTGTAGATTCATTGCCTGGTCACTCTAGTCATTCCCTTCCCAGTGTGGATTAATTGCCTGGTCACTCTAGTCATTCCCTTCCAGTGTGGATGCATTGCCTGGTCACTCTAGTCATTCCCTTCACAGTGTGGATTAATTACCTGGTCATTCTACCCATTCCCTTCCCTGTGTGGATTAATTGCCTGGTTACTCTACCCATTCCCTTCCCTGTGTGGATTAATTACCTGGTCACTCTAGTCATTCCCTTCCCAGTGTAGATTCATTGCCTGGTCACTCTAGTCATTCCCTTCCCAGTGTGGATTCATTACCTGGTCACTCTACCCATTCCCTTCCCTGTGTGGATTAATTGCCTGGTTAATCTAGTCATTCCCTTCCCAGTGTAGATTTATTGCCTGGTCACTCTAGTCATTCCCTTCCAGTGAGGATGCATTACCTGGTCACTCTACCCATTCACTTCCAGTGGGGATTCATTACCTGGTCACTCTCGTCATTCCCTTTCCAGTGTAGATTCATTGCCTGGTCACTCTAGTCATTCCCTTCCCAGTGTGGATTCATTACCTGATCACTCTACCCATTCCCTTGCCTGTGTGGATTAATTGCCTGGTTAATCTAGTCATTCCCTTCCCAGTGTAGATTCATTGCCTGGTCACTCTAGTCATTCCCTTCCCAGTGTGGATTCATTACCTGGTCACTCTAGTCATTCCCTTCCAGTGTGGATTAATTGCCTGGTCACTCTAGTCATTCCCTTCCAGTGTGGATGCATTGCATTGCCTGGTCACTCTAGTCATCTAGTCATTCCCTTCCCAGTGTAGATTCATTGCCTGGTCACTCTAGTCATTCCCTTCCCAGTGTGGATTAATTGCCTTGTCACTCCAGTCATTCCCTTCCAGTGTGGATGCATTGCCTGGTCACTCTAGTCATTCCCTTCACAGTGTGGATTAATTACCTGGTCATTCTACCCATTCCCTTCCCTGTGTGGATTAATTGCCTGGTTACTGTACCCATTCCCTTCCCTGTGTGGATTAATTACCTGGTCACTCTAGTCATTCCCTTCCCAGTGTAGATTCATTGCCTGGTCACTCTAGTCATTCCCTTCCCAGTGTGGATTCATTACCTGGTCACTCTACCCATTCCCTTCCCTGTGTGGATTAATTGCCTGGTTACTCTAGTCATTCCCTTCCCAGTGTAGATTCATTGCCTGGTCACTCTAGGCATTCCCTTCCCAGTGTGGATTCATTACCTGGTCACTCTAGTCATTCCCTTCCAGTGTGGATTAATTGCCTGGTCACTCTCGTCATTCCCTTCCAGTGTGGATGCATTGCCTGGTCACTCTACTTATTCCCTTCCCAGTGTGGATTCATTACCTGGTCACTCTACCCATTCCCTTCCAAGTGTGGATTAATTGCCTGGTCACTCTAGTCATTCCCTTCACAGTGTGGATTAATTACCTGGTCACTCTACCCATTCCCTTCCCTGTGTGGATTAATTGCCTGGTTACTCTAGTCATTCCCTTCCCAGTGTAGATTCATTGCCTGGTCACTCTAGTCATTCCCTTCCCAGTGTAGATTCATTGCCTGGTCACTCTAGTCATTCCCTTCACAGTGTGGATTAATTACCTGGTCACTCTACCCATTCCCTTCCCTGTGTGGATTAATTGCCTGTTTACTCTAGTCATTCCCTTCCCAGTGTGGGTTCATTACCTGGTCACTCTACCCATTCCCTTCCAAGTGTGGATTAATTGCCTGGTCACTCTAGTCATTCCCTTCCAAGTGTGGATTCATTGCCTGTTCACTCTAGTCATTCCCTTCCAAGTGTGGATTAATTGCCTGGTCACTCTAGTCATTCCCTTCCCTGTGTGGATGCATTGCCTGGTCACTCTAGTCATTCCCTTCCCAATGTGGATTCATTACCTGGTCACTCTACCCATTCCCTTCCCAATGTGGATTCATTGCCTGGTCACTCTAGTCATCCCCTTCCAAGTGTGGATTAATTGCCTGGTCACTCTAGTCATTCCCTTCCAAGTGTGGATTAATTGCCTGGTCACTCTAGTCATTCCCTTCCAAGTGTGGATTAATTGCCTGGTCACTCTAGTCATTCCCTTCCCTGTGTGGATGCATTGCCTGGTCACTCTAGTCATTCCCTTCCCAATGTGGATTCATTACCTGGTCACTCTACCCATTCCCTTCCCAATGTGGATTCATTGCCTGGTCACTCTAGTCATTCCCTTCCAAGTGTGGATTCATTACCTGGTCACTCTACCCATTCCCTTCCCAATGTGGATTCATTGCCTGGTCACTGTAGTCATTCCCTTCCAAGTGTGGATTAATTGCCTGGTCTCTCTAGTCATTCCCTTCCCAGTGTGGGTTCAATGCCGATCACTCTTCCCATAACTTTCCCGATGTTGATTAATTGCCAGGTCACTCTTACCGTTCCCTGACAAATGTGGATTAATTGCCAGGTCACTCTACCCATTCCCTCTACGCAATGTGGATTCATTGCCAGGTCACTCTAACCATTCCCTTCCCAATGTATGTTAATTGCCAGGACAATCTACCAATTCCCTACCCAATGTATATTAATTGCCAGGTCAATCTACCCATTCCCTACCCAATGTATATTAATTCCCAGGTCAATCTACCCATTCCCTACCCAATGTATATTAATTGCCAGGTCAATCTATCCATTCCCTACCCAATGTCGAGCTTTAGAACTGTAGCTTTTATTTATTTATTTATTTATTTTTAATGTGTTATAGTCTATAAATATACGTTACACATGACAAATAAATGTAACAAAATAAAACAAGTTTCAAAACAATTTTCAAGAAATAACAATTTCAAAACAATTTACAAAATACATAAAAACATACTATTTACAATTTACAATGAATAAAGAGGTGAAAAGAAAACCAGACCATAGTTACATTAATTTTACAACACATGTCTTCACGATAAGCAACAGTGCACCCAAATCAGGGCACACTCAAGACATATCGGAGTTTCACTCACTCATATTCAAGAAACACAAAGGAGATGCAAGATCTTATTTTCCAATAGCAAATGGTAAGTAGCTATTATTCTTTGCTTTTCAGAGAAATAGAGATGTAGAACTTTCTGGCTAAGAATTCATTTCCCCCATTCAAGGAAATCAATTCAAATGGATATTTCCAATAAGCTCTCAATACATAACCATACATTGTACATAGCCAAAAAAAGATTGATGTTCATTGAATTAATACTACGGCGCCAGAAGGCTGTTGTTGTTATGTACTCACAGTTGTGAACATATTTACTATAGTGGGTCAGATAAGTTGTTAATAATTTAGGACAGTTCATTAGAACATGTTTACCAGTTTCAACTGTTGAGTGGTTCTTACACAGCCGGCAATAGCGTTCCGAATAGGGAATCTGTTTTACTACGCCTACATTGGCCAGGACCGGGAGATGGTTCAACCTAAGTAGCAAGATGAAACGTCTTACTCTCACTGTCGGACATAAATTGAAGTAGAATTGCGGTTTTTTATATGTATATAACATATACGTGATAAAGTGATATTTCTTAAGTTTTTCCAAGTGAGAGTAATTCTCAAGCCAGTCACCCAAGTCAGCCTTTTTTTGTAATGCCCTTTTTGATCTAAGAGTGAATTCCCCATCGCAAGTGTACCATCCAATTTCTTTCAGGTATATCTCAGCTTTAGCTCTCAGGGGTAATTTCCCGGTATTTCTAATCATCTCTTTAATCATGGTTTTCAATAATTGGTTACCAGATGTATTCAACATTAGAAGATACAGTTCAGCCCTTTTCTTGAGAACCGGCAATTTTAGAGAATTTAAGCCCAATTCAAGCCTGATGATGGCCATTGGTATGCAGTTCGGGAGGCCAAGAATTCTCTTCCAATATTTGCTTTCCGCAACCTGCTGCCAATCAAGGTTAGAACTGTATCACTGCCACCGTTTTTATCGTTCCACTGCAAATACGCATCACCACTTCCAAAGGGCCCTCATATGAACCAGATAACACAAGGACTGCACTCTCGTGGGAGTTCATGTTATAATGGGAGCTGTGTTATATTGAGAGCATTTTAAAAATAATAGAGAGCTGTGTTATGTTGGGAGCTGTGTTATTTTGGGAACATTGTTATGATGAGGCCTGTGCTATAATGAGAGGTGTGTTATTATGAGAGCTGTGTTATCATGAGAGCTGTGTTATATTGGGCACTGTTTTCTAACGGGAACTGTGCTATATTGAGAGCAATCTTATAATGAGAACTGCATTATGTAGGGAACTGTGTTATATACGGAGCCGTCTTATAAAGAGAGCTATGTTATAATGGGAGTTATGTGGTAATGGGAGGTATGCTATTGTGAGAGCTGTGTGCAATTTGGCGCTTTGTTGTAGTGGGAGCAGTGTTATAATGAGAGGTATGATATAATGAGAGGCGTGTTATATTAGGCACTGTGTTATAATGAGCGCTGCATTATGTAGGGAGCTGTGTTATAAAGAGAGCTATGTGATAATGGGATTTATGTGATAATGGGAGGTATGCTATAATGAGAGACGTGTTATATTGGGCACTGTGTTATAATGAGAGCTGTTTTATAGAGCTGTGTTATACTCGGATTTCTATTGTAAGGGAGCTGTGTTACATTGGAGACTATGTTATAAGTGGAGCAGAATAATAACGGTGCCTATATTATAACAAATAATAATATTTATTATAATAATTTGATATTTATACTAAGCTAAATATAAAATGTAATGTGAGTTGGATCAAAAAATGTGTTGTGAGTTGATGTATGTTATGATAGGCGCTAGATTATATTCTAATTGGAATTATTCCTGTGCTATTTAGTAAGGTCAGCACAGAGTAAATACATGTTCCTTCAAGATCAAAATACAAGTGGCCGCAAGGAATTGGTGTAAATATCCTACTTACCCGTAAACTTTAGAGCTTAAAACAATCCGAAAACAATACAAGCTGGAAATTCCAGAAGTAGAGAAAACCTATGACAAGACCCAGATTGCCAGTGGAACAAACTCTACAAAGATGCTTCCAGAAATCTTATGACACTTAGCACCCCAAATCCACCAACCTTTAGATGCGTAATAATGCACAATTGGGTGTGAGGAGCTCCAACATTTCTTCGAAAGTAACATCTTAGACATTTGGAAGACAGCTGGAAGGAAGTTTGCAACCTCAAACTCGTCGTCATCTGATGTTGCCAGGGCCACTCTTGAGACATAACAAATGCATCCAGTTTTATGTTCCATCCAGTCGTTGAAAACGCAATGTGCTCAATAGTGAATTTGTTTAGCCCCGACCTCAGGCCTGGATGACTCATTACCCCTCTACTGTGATACAAACTCAGTCACCTTGAGGTCTGAGTACCTCTCGTGTCGACTATTACAAATTTGCTTTCATGGAGGGCTCCATCCCTGACTGTCTGAAAAGTACCTGGGTCACCACACTCTTAAAAAAACCTTCTCTAGATCCTGCAATTTATGCTAGTTATAGGCCAATTTCCAACTTCCCTTTCATGCAAAAAATCCTGAACAAAGTAGACTTTGTCCAGTTAAGGGACTTCATTGAGGAAGGCACATTACAGGGAGTTTATCAATGTGGCTTTCGGTCTAACTGCCACATCGAAACTGCCTTACTTGGCTTGAAAGAAAATCCCCTCAATTTTCTGAAATTGACGGGTCCAGCATCCTCCAATTTTCTGAAATTGACGGGTCCAGCATTCTCCAATTCTCTGAAATTGACGGGTCGGCATTATCCAATTCTTTGAAATTGACGGGTCCAGCATCCTCCAATTCTCTGAAATTGACTGGTCCAGCATCCTCCAATTCTCTGAAATGGACAGGACCAGCATCCTTCAATTCTCTGCAATTGATGGGTCCAGCATCCTCCAATTCTCTGAAATTGACTGGTCCAGCATCCTCCAATTCTCTGAAATTGACTGGTTCATCTTTTTCCAATTCTCTGAAATTGACGAGTCCAGCATCCTCCAATTCTCTGAAATCGACTGGTCCATCTTTTTCCAATTCTCTGAAATTGACGGGTCCAGCATCCTCCAATTCTCTGAAATTGACGAGTCCAGCATCCTCCAATTCTCTGAAATGGACAGGACCAGGATCCTCCAATTCTCTGCAATTGATGGGTCCAGCATCCTCAAATTCTCTGAAATTGACTGGTCCATCTTTTTCCAATTCTCTGAAATTGACGAGTCCAGCATCCTCCAATTCTCTGAAATCGACTGGTCCATCTTTTTCCAATTCTCTGAAATTGACGGGTCCAGCATCCTCGTGCTGCTTGACCTGTCAGCAGCTTTCGAACAATCAGATCTTGCTAGAAAGACTCACTGGGAGCGCAGTCCTCGATCTGATTGTGTTTCCACTCTTTTCTCTGTCACAGGGTAATCTCTGTCAGAATAGAGCCTTTGAGTCTTTGCTCTCTCTCCGCTCAACTGTGGTGTACCACATGGTCCTTGTCTTTCACCCATTCCTTTCAATATATACGTGGAAACCATTGCACGGTTTATTAGAGGAAGCCGGAGGGACACGTATGTGGATGATACGTCTATCCCATGAAAATTAGCTGGAAAGCCAGGGGAAAACCTAGAACAGATTCTGTTCTTTTTAACTTGCTTGAGAGCTGGATGCCCCTCCTAGTAGGGTCTGGGATCATTCATATTGTGTGTACATCACTGTCAGCATGTTCAAGCTAATATCGGTCTAGAGTTGTAAGAAACAGGAGAAGGGGGTAGTCTGTGGTTCCTGTATATAATATCATATGCTCCTCCTACTTTATACTGATCATTTAAAAGCTGTCATGAATTTATCACATATTACCATCTCCCAATAACACATCAGCGTCTCTGACAGAGTGAACTCCCTCGGCGTCCAATTTGACGCCTCTCCGGCTCGGCCTTCTCAAGCTGACGCCAATCTCAGCAGATCATTCTGTTACTTGAAGTTGCTCAGATACGTCAGTTTCCATTGGAAGAAAACTATAGTTGTTGAATGAACGATCATGTGCCTCACATTAGACTATTGCAATGTTCTATTTCTAGGCGCTAAAAAGACGCAGCAGTGGCCTCGCATCCTTCTCGACACCGCGGCATGGATCATGATAATATCCAATACGAGCGATTGTGCCGGTACTCAGAAGACTTTCCTGGTTAGCGGTCATCGCTAAAGTCAAAATTAAGGCACTCACTCTAGTGCACACAATTATTTCTGGCCACGCTCCAATTTACCTGAAGGTGAAAATGTCCTGCCTTGTACCAACCAGGAATCTGAGGTCAGTGAACACATTCTTAGCCACGGTCCCTCACTACAAACGCAAGTGCCCATTTTGACCAAACAAACTGACCCACACTAGCAAGTTGGGCATTGCCCTATTGCCCACTCAGAGCCCCCAATTTAAGGTTTTCAATGTACCGACCTGAAGGGCTGAATCGGCCCTGTTGGGGTTAGAACCTGTGAACTGCGAGCTAGTTCCATGTCAGAGGCGAGTGCTTAACCCACTGAGTCAACTTCCAAATGTTAAAGTTACAAGAGACTCGGGATGGAGGGGTGCAGCAGACTGCAGGGATACAGTGGGGACAGAAAGGCAGGGTTTCAGGATACAGGATTCTAGGAGTGCAGGAGCTAGGCAAATGGGGTCAAAGGGAGGGGGCTGCAGGAGTCGCAGAAGACACATAGGGTTAAGGGTAAACACGCATAAGTGTAAGGGTAGAGACACATAGGGTTAAGGGTAGAGGATGAAGATGGAGATGAAGAATACGCTAACCCTGCCTCGGAGTGCAGGGTCACTTGGAGACCGGGCAGGGGGCATTGTAACAGGGGGTGGGGTAAAGATGGCTAGAAGTGTGTGAGCTAGGGGTGCAAGGTGCTAGAGGATGCAGTGGACTGGTATTGCAGGGGCTAGAGGTAAAAGAGGCACATAGGGTTTAAGGGTCCAGGCCGCCATAAAGGGTACTAGACTATTGAAGGCAATATGTGCATGGGTCAGGCGGCTAGGGCAACCCAGGGCCATGAGCAGGCCCAATTGCCCGGGGCTTGCACCCTTTTCTATTGAAATGGCTCAACACATCTTGGCCCCCACTCCTCTATGTAGCCATTTAGGGCTTCGCTCCCTGGCTAGCAGCCTTTATTTGTTCTGCTGTGCAGAGGCCAGTGCATTTTCCTTGGAGGACCCACAAGCCTCTCGCCCCCAGCTCAATTGATTTATCTAGAATTCTGCCACAGAATGAACCTATGAGGAGTGGGTGTTCCCAGAAGGAATCCAGTGGGTGGGGGGGGGGGGGCAGGGAGGCACAAGTGCCCTGTGCATTTTCAGCCGACCCTTGCCATGCAGCGTAAGAGGAAGGGGTGATGGTGGCCGCCTCGAGGACTGTATATATTTGAACCCAATGGGCGAGTCAGGGCCTAAGTACAACCCTTGGGCCACGAGGTCCAAACATCACTCGTAAGAATACTACCGGAACCTCACACTTGTCTGTTTCTTGAGCTGTACCACCAGCCCCTCCCCCACCCTGACTGACATACACAACTTTCAGAACTGATGATATCCCATTTGCCACTGTGCAGTGTGTGCTGCGCCAGGGAGCCGCGAGGGGGCAGGGCTGAGTGCACAGGAGATGGACTCAGGGTAACATACATGGCGCTGGAGGGCGCAGTGCCGGCTGCATAGCTGGGACTCCCACAGCAGGGCTTTCAACTCTGCAGCCCTCACCGCTCCCTTCAGCAGCACAAGGGCAAGGCCCGCCCTCAATGCCACAGAGTCCAACCTGCCGTGCTTGACAGGCAGCTGTGTTCAGAGGTTTTCATTACAGCTGGCGAGTTTGCATATTTGTCTTTTTTGTGGAACGCCAGATTTGATGCTTAAGATCCCAGCTGCATCTCACATAATGAAACAATGACTACAATCATGCAGCTTTATCACACAGGCTCTTCTGGGATGTGTCAAGTCTTGCAAGCAGTACAGTTAGTTGGGCAGGATCTCACGTTTTTCCATTCCCAGTGAAATAATGATCCAGTCTTGGCTTTTACACCTACATTTAATTTTTTTCTGCTACTTGTAGGCCAGTATTTAAAAGCTGCACAGACATATAAAATGATATGTGCTTTTGATAGAGGAGGAAGGAGGGGGCAGAGAATATATGGGCAGGGCCGAGCCAGAGCTGAGCCAAGGAGCTGGCCTGGCTCTAGAGCCAAACATGGGTGGAGCCAAGAGTCTGATTCCCATTTCGCTGGGCTCCCTGTTGAAGATCTTAGGGTTCACTTTCACTATTATAATTGTCAGTACAGTTTTAAAATTAAATGGGAAGTTGTAGGCTCACACTGCTTAGCATGGTACTACTGTCACATTCCATTCATTATGGCGAGTCTGAAGCTACAATCCCACTCTGTTTAGGTTGACATGTTTCTATAACGAGTAACATATATATACATTGTCTGATTGCTTTATTATGTGATTTGTGTATTTTTCAAGGCACCTATCAAACTAAGTATTGAAACCTGATCCTTAACAAACATTTGTTCAAACTAGAGCCCGTGCTGGGAAGATATGTGATTAAGCACCTACATCGCCAACACAGCTCTAAACCTGGGTTCAACACTTAAGCAAATTGTGTGATCCTGGGCAAATGATTTAATCTCACTATGCCTTATCGGCAAACATTGTGAACCCCTAGAAGTGATTCAGTTATGCAGTTATGCTATTAAAAAAGCCCCACTCACGGATCACTAGAGTTTAGAGTAGCTTTAACCATA
Source organism: Ambystoma mexicanum (assembly GCF_040938575.1). Taxonomy (NCBI): domain Eukaryota; kingdom Metazoa; phylum Chordata; class Amphibia; order Caudata; family Ambystomatidae; genus Ambystoma; species Ambystoma mexicanum. The sequence continues at coordinate 1,191,467,415 of NC_090936.1, forward strand.
AACAGTGCTACTAACAATACAAATGTGAATAATAAGAATAGTCATACTAATAATGGTGTCCTTCAAAAAAGTTATGGGCCTGTTGGATTACTAATGGGAACTTCTTGCGATGCGAAAGAGGCATGGGGTGGGAGGCACTACTGCAAGTTCATGGGATCAATATAAATGTAAATGATGACTCCAGTGGATTCAGATTGTTTGATAAATAAGGTTTCAGGTGCAACCGGGCGGGTCCTGAGGCCACTCGAGGTCAGAACACAGGAAGAGAAACATACATCGGGTGTTGCCAACCGATAGCCCTGTATTGCACTCTTAGTGGGATAGAATCCCTTGACAATTTGAATAACAATTGTGAGTGCAATAGAGGGCTATCGGTTGGCAACTTCTTGCGATGCCACATAATCACAGGCATGTGCTAGGCTTCTGCCTGACTCGGAAAGCATTTGGTGAAGTTGGACACCCTGTGGGGGACTGAAACAGCGATGGGGCCCCAGGGGGCCAGCGCTAGGCCTTGAAGCATGCATTGAAGGACAGCCTCTCGCTTCCAATGGGACCTCTGTTAATCAGAACTGAATTATCTGCCAAGTCATTGCTCCAAGAGTTAGGCCCCAAAGTCCTGGGGAGAGCCTGGATGGATCCGTTTCCCGTGCTCTAAGAGTTGAACTCTTACTGTGCGGCTTTCACACTGTTGCCTTCGGCCGATTGCAGCTGTGATGGGAGCGGCTCGGGGGGAAAGCCCACAAGCACAGCACCCCCAATCGCCAGAGCCAGAAATGTTGTCACCCGAAGCATTGTGGTCTCACTGCTTAAAGGATAGTTCCGGGACTTTTTTTTTATTGTCCCTACGGTTCGGCCATGTGTTTTTAAGCATAACTCGGTAGATCGTAGAAAACTTTCCTGTGGACCTTACCCGACTTTTCGTCCATTAACGCACTCGAAATCAGCCGCCATTTTCTGATAATCCTATCATTTCCCCCCATCGCCCTGGCTCACCTGCTTTTGCGGCACTAAATCAAATCCCCCGCCCCTGAAACAGACTTTATCAAAACATTCATATTCCCCGCCTCTATCCGTGACGTGACTGTGCTGCGTAGGCAAACGCGCCCAGGCGTCTTCTACGCGACTCCACACAGAACCCGGAAACCAACACAGATCAGCTCACAACACAGCGCGCCACAATTCGCAATATGAAACTGTACTTTTAAATCAAACCGCAAGATTGTAAATTTGGTAAAGTACATTTATTTGACATCAAATGTTTAGAGAATATTCAGCGATTTTCATTTTTATTTGCTCACGTTCCAAAAAGTTCGTTTTGAGGCACGCGATGTTCCTTTGCTGTACACAGGGTCTTACATCATCTCACAATACAGCGCCACAATTCGGAATATGAAACTGTGGTTTAAAAGCAAACTGCAAGATTGTACATTTGGCAAAGTACATTTATTGGACATCAAATGTTTAGAGAATATTCAGCGATTTTCATTTTTCTTTGCTCTCGATCCAAAATAGTTTGTCTTGAGGCAAGCGATGTTCGTGTGCAGTACACAGGGTGTTGGTTTACGATAACATAAGCTCTTCGGTCGCACTGATAATCGCATGGCTGTTCCAACAACGAGGCACTAGGCCACCACAACGGTCTGTATGTTGCATCTAGCCGTTAGTACCGCGTAAGGGCATACTTGTACTTGGCGATCGTCCCATAAAATGGTCAGGGTGGTAACGTTGTTCACGCGGAGAAGCAACTGGCGGTTATAAAAGCCATCCGCCGGTGTCTGGTACTCGTGACACAGACAATAATGGGTGAAGTACCTGTTTGAAAAACATAAAAAATGACATTAGTCTCACCATCAGATCTTTATTAAAATTATTCATTTTATATATTCGGTCGGTAAATTATTTCATAGCTAGGACAGTGCAACTGGGTTTTAAACGTCAAGGGGGGGCTGTAGGATACTGAGACAGTCCCCCAGTGCAGGGGTTGACAGGGAGTGCAGGTGGAGAGTGGAAGGGCCCAGGACCGAGATCGCAGACAGTGGACCAGTTGTAGCAGGGGAGAGGGAGAGAGAAAGCAGAAGCAAAGAGGAAGGTTTTGAGGTGCTTCCGTAAAAGGAGACGGTTCTCCCCAAGATAGTGCGCGGTACAAAACAATATGCCACATAGAACGAACAAGTCCAACTTAACCCGTCTTTAAAGCTACTGTATAGTAATTAAATTGCGGTATAAACTCATCTAAAGAGTTACTTACATTATATTTGCATTTTCCATTGTGTCTGTGCGTAGGGCAGCCCCGAAATACCACTCCTTCTATGCAGACGTTATTTCTTCTAATGAACGAACATGAAATGGCTTTCGTTTCTGAAATTATATTCATTATCGTTTCTTACGTGGTCCCGGCCTGTCAAGGTCAAATAACAATAGAACCTTATACTGAGTCGTGGGCCATTCTGGCACCCTAGAAAAAATCAAAGCAGCTGACCTTCACTTTGAACGAGCACACATTCCTAGTTAGCTACATTCAGTGTAAGGCCGTCTCACAGGACTTGAAATTTACACTCCATCTTTGCATTTTGTCTGCGTGCTTTGCAGCCCCACAGAACCATAAATACGGAGACATTCTATATTTTTTGAAAAATGATTTATATTACTGTTTGGTTTAATTTAATGCGCAAATGAACAAGGGTGGAGAGACACATTGCATGTACACTGAGCAATCACTTTTATTTACACAATACATAGCTACACATATTCAATGGGCCTGCGACATGAGGAGACTCCAGAGCAAAGTCACAGGTGACACCCGGGTGGTTCGCACTACTGCACGGTGAAGGGAGGGGCAAGGGTGGAGAGACACATTGCATGTACACTGAGCAATCACTTTTATTTACACAATACATAGCTACACATATTCAATGGGCCTGCGACATGAGGAGACTCGAGAGAACAGACAATCAAATTACAATCATTTAAACCGTGATGTGTATTTCTCAATGAGTTCTTCTTTAGGTGGACATGGAACAGAGGCAATGTTGGGTGGCAATGCAGTTGTCCCCTGCACAGGTTCGTTCACAACTCCATTTATGTGCCTATCTAGGACGTCAACAATAAGTTTCTCAATAAACTCATATTGCATATCCTCAAACACTGGTTTGATCACCCATTGTTTACTTCTTTTAGTGAAGGCCTTATTGTAGCGAAGCGTCCCTAAAGTTCCGGTCGTCCTACTTTGTTGACGGCCAACATTATGGTTATGTGCCAAGACCGCTAAAAGAGTCCGATTTATCATGCCCTCCATGCCAAAATGCAATCGTTTTGGCCTGTACTTTAGGCACATATTGTGGAACACCTCCAAATCTCCTGTGTGGCAGAATTCCGTGAGTCCCCTCAAAGCTTTTGTTATAGTTTTATCAAATACAATCTTTTCAATGGCTTTGTGAGTGGGTGATGAAGGAATCAACCACTTCTTCTTCCGTGCCTCCTCTGTGGACAAATGGCCATGTTCACAATTGTGGAAATGTTGGTTCGTGTTCCATCGGTGAACGTTTGTACAGTGTGGCATTACTGACCGCCATTTTTCCAGTAGAATTTCCAACGACCCTCCACATGTTTTTGAGCTCCACCAAAGATGGTTGCTGATTGACTTGGACCACTGTGAAATACCTTGCAATTCTTTTTTTTTACCTGCAGCCGACAATTTTTTATTGATTGATTTTGCAAGATGCCAAACGTCAAATTGGTGATTTATATTTTTGTACTGTTCTCTCATTGTCTTGGCAATTGAAACGTGTCTGTCCGTGGCTATCAGGTCGATCACCATTCCCCGCGATTGTAGTTCTTGCAATGATGCTACAAAGCCAACTTTCTCCATGGCCACTGAGGATGTACTTTGTGACACCTGCACGACCACCGAACTCACAATTTTCTTACTTTCCATGTCCTGAAAGTGGTAGGTGCAGTACTTGGCTGAAAATCCTGGGCTGTCGCACTGTCCATCACCGGCTAGCCTGAACCGTTTGCCCGCGAATGTACTATCAATAGACATTTTTTCCATTCTCCTAGCTTCGCTAATGGCTGGAAATAGATAATCGGTTTGGTATTTGTAGAACTGAGTTTTCGCAATGAAATGGATTCCCACAAACTGAAAGAAAGACTCTAATTTTTTAAAACTTGAACCACTAAAAAGTGCAGCCGCTGCACAAAGTAGATTGCCTGCTGGCAGTTGCCCCAGCATGGGTTGTGCAGACCATGAGAAAGGATGATAATTTGTACAGGTGGCATGTATTTTAAGGTTAGTGCCTCGAATTGCACGAGTCACATTAATCAATGGCTCCCCACATACTTCCCCACCAACCGAATGCCCACATTTCATCCGAATAATAATATCAATCAAACAACTATCGAATACAATGAATTTGGCCTCTTTCCTTATACTGTCACTCTGCATCCCAGCTGGTTCGGCCTGTAACGTTGAGGACATGTCACTCACATGAAAGGTAGAATCTCTGATATCGTCTTCCGCTATGTTCAGTGATATTGATGGTGTTTCATTGTCGTCCACTTCATTCTCTTCCATTGCAACATCTGTTCCTTCTCCGGAGATGGGTGAATAAAACAATTTCTTCAACTTTCTCGCGGTCTTAGTTTTTGCGGGTGTGGATTCTGTGAATTGATCTCCGACTGCATCCGAACTACCAGGAGGACATTCACTATCAATGGCTGGTGGTGGTATAGCTCCGTTGTCAATCACTTCATATTCTTCCCATTGGCACGATGCATCTCCAGTCTCAAGTCCCTGCCAAAAGGTTTGACAAGCAACATCTCTCGTTCGCTTCACTGTCTGTGTAGATCTAGTTCGTACACCCACTCGCAACTAGAGGACAGATTGGAAAAGGGATGTTCAGTTTAAACACAACTTACAGTATTGAACTATTAACAGTGAAAAACAACATAATATAGTGACCAGGACACTAACCTTCTTTTGCTTTCTTTTCTTTGAAACTTTCTTGCCTCGAACTTCAACATCAGGACGCTGTTGCTCCGACTCGTGTGTGCATGTCTCCACTTCCTCTTGCGCTGCAACGACTATGTTTTCCTGATAAGCACATCCATCACGCACTGACGCTCCATCGACTCCCTGAAACATAGAACTTTCATTAGTATGTATAATAATATCGAAAACACAAAATGTACTTGGGGACCAATACCCACGTACATCTCAATAGCAAAACACGAATGAACGCTTTGTGTAGAACATTCAAACGACAATTATTCACGCATTGTTGATCTAGTTAGATGGAACTGTCAAGATCCATACCTCGGGCTCCTCATAGACTTCCATTGATGATATTATTGAAGATGATGCTTCAGTGACTCCCTGAAACACAGTAATTGCATTAGTATGGTTTTCTATTTTGATAAAAAGAACAGAAACTTTGTGCAGGCGTGAACGGCTCATCTAAATAGACCTGCACAAATGATCAGTTGTCTAAAATAAATAATGGATATGTAAATATGATTCGATTTGCTCGATCGTTGGAAGTGTCACCACCCAGAGATCTGCATCAACTACTAGGGGTGATGTTCTTGTAGAAGAAGCTCCGTCATCTCCCTGAAACATAGTACTTGCGTTAATAAAGAAGGAAGTATAGCAGATGTAATCACGTCATATGATTTCGCTTGATTGAACTGTCAGTATCCATACCTCGAAATGCATAAGAACATCAAGGGACGATGTAACTGCGGTGCACACTTCTGCAAGCTGTTGCGCCGACCCGTAACTGCACGCTCCCCCTTCTTCTTGGACTAATGCTCCATCGACTCCCTGAAACATAGGACTTTCATTAGTAATGAACACAATATTGAAAAAAGAAGACACATAGGAGGGCGACGACAGAAGGACATATCAATGGCTAAAAACGAAAGAAACATTGTGTGTAACAATCACGCTACAAGAATGCAAGATCTGATGATCTCCATCGATGGAACTGTCCTGAAACGTACCTCGAGCGTCTGAGTGACATCAACGGTAGTCGTCAATACGTTGGACTCCTCAGCATCTCCCTGAAAGACAGTACTTGAATTATTTTGGATAACAATAATTATAACTGAAAACAAAGACTAGAGGACGAGTACAAGGGTGTACCATTAGGTAAAATAATTACACGATAAATTAAAACTATTGATTTACATGCCTAAAACAAGTCAGTGGCAGAATAGCCAAGTAAGATTACCCGATAGGCGCTTGAAGTGGCTGATGACTGCAATAACGACACGGATGGAGAATCTTCCGCCTTCATATTGAGTGGATACATAAATGGGGAAATTATTGTTAGTTAATGCTACACACTACCGCAAGGCCGAGAGATAAATACGTAAACTTGACTCACCAGTGGAGGGATGTGGACGAATAGAGTGGGAATAGCGGTTGAGAGCAATTTTCGCCTCGCTCGCGGTGTGTTCTTCTTTATTAGCAATGATGTGGAGTACATGTCAGAGGTAAAGTGCCTGCTGCAGATGCGGTATCGATCACCCCTCTTGTCCGCAAAGACTTCTAGGACTCTACTTCAAGCTCAGAGGGTGGATATCCGCAATATCGGACCCATTCTCTTATCTGATCTATTGTCTTAGGGAAAACATGCATTATAGTACCTTCAGATTTATTATGGGTCTTCGAAGGGCAACCGCCAATGGAACAGGCAGGCATTGTGGAAAGTTCTGAAAAGTAAAGATCAACAATTCTCTATGAATATCAATGTGTTAAAAAATTAAATGACACATAAAAGGTTCAATGCAAGGTATGTTTTGGTTCTTGGAACTATACACGTTATTCACATGCGGATAAGTATTTGAATAACTTTAAAAAAATAGAAAAATAATTTGACTAAACTCAGAACATGTGACTAGTTCCTTGCATGTACTGTCTTGAACGAAAAGAAATTGGACGCAAAATGAGTATGGTACATGGCCTTACCTTGACGAGCAAACAGTTAGATGCAGGGATCAGAGTAGTTTCTTGTCGTAGAACAGGGAGCAGTTCACAGGTTGCAAACTGACGAGTTTCCTCGAAGTGGTCACGGAAGTTCACAGAGACGAAGAGCAGATAACCAGCACCTTCACGGGTTGACTAGCAAAGTGCAAAGAAGTTCTCATTAGAAATATGAAGTGGGTTATAAAGAATTCGAAACAGGGGTGTGTTTGTGAATGAATGACGTGTATATGTCGTGGCATTATGCGGTTTGCAGGGGGCCGTCCAGCGTGAGGGGGGATGCTTGGCAGGAGACACGGGGTCTGGCGGTAGACATGGGAACAACAACCCATGCTCTATAGACCACTTTGAAGTGTACATGGTCTTTGGCACCTCTTGGCCTTTATCGCTCCCTGACAGCTCCACTTGCCAGCACAAGTACCCCGGTGCGAACTGCCTTTGATAGGGCGGGGGGTGGATTGGGGCGGTGGTCGTGCAGACAAGACACAGGAAGACTCGTGAATGGAGACACACTTATGTGGATTGCAGGGGGCCGTCCAGCGTGAGGGGGGATGCTTGGCAGGAGACACGGGGTCTGGCGGTAGACATGGGAACAACAACCCATGCTCTATAGACCACTTTGAAGTGTACATGGTCTTTGGCACCTCTTGGCCTTTATCGCTCCCTGACAGCTCCACTTGCCAGCACAAGTACCCCGGTGCGAACTGCCTTTGATAGGGCGGGGGGTGGATTGGGGCGGTGGTCGTGCAGACAAGACTCGTTTGCCGCAGGGCCTCACCAAGGAGAGGCCATCTAACTGCATGTAAGAGGCAGGCTGCAGGATCTAGTACATGGAAGGCAGGGGGGTGAGTTTATAAATACCTCACCCTCCCAGGAGAATATATGGGTGCAGTTCACCCTGGAGACCCTGGATGCCTAGGCAATTAGTCAGCAGCAGGCTGGTCTGTGGTGGCAAGGCGGCACGGGCAAGAGGGGGTCATCTCTGTACCCGGTGCCCAAAAGGATGATTTATTATGATCAACCATATTGATTATTTACCTATAACCATGTTTTGTATCAATAAAATCCAACGGCCTTCCTTTTATTGCCAACGCTTGAACAAAGTGGTGTGGTAAGTATTTTTGGGGGAGGAGGCAAGGCCGGGAGGCTTGATGCCAACCCGCAAAATAACATATGTATGTCTGCTGCATATGGGTTCAACGGTTATGTGGATTGAAGGTGGGCGGCCAGCGTGAGGGAGGATGCTGGCCGGAGACATGTGGTGTGACAAGACAAGGCACAGGAAGACTATTCAATGGAGACACACTAGATTCATTTAAAAAATCAAAACAACCATTGTTAAAATATATGTTGGGTTTTATTTTAGATCTTAATTTCAATAGAACATAAATAATAAACATTACACATTGTAAAGTTCCGGTTGCAGCACATCCAGGGAAAATCCGCGGTATTGTCCACTGTCGCTGGGGAAATGTTGTCTAATGGCAAGTACCGCACAGGCAGGTATTACTCTCCGAACGCGGTGTCCGAGCCTCCCGTGAAGCCACCAAGTGAAGCAACGATAGGCCACCAGCCTGTACCACCTGTGAAAATGAAAGATGCAAACTGTATTAAAATGACAACTTTCTTATCACTGTCGATTCAGGTAAAAAATGTCATTCTGCTTTGAAAAAAATTCTATCTAGAAAATGCACAACATGGAACCAATTTACATGCATTCGAATGATGAGACGACCATGAAATAGTAGTGGCATCACTGACATCACAACCAGAGTATACTTACTCGTTACTCGGATTACGCGGACGAACAGTGCCGCAAAGTTCGTGCATAAGCACCATCATCATCCTCAACACGGTCCGTGAGAGGCAGGCTTCCCTGAACTCTGGCAGCTCGGTGATGCATTGCGGACTTGGCTCGCCTTCCGAAATGTAGGCCAAGCACCCGGAATTTTCACGGCAGCAGCAGTTCTCCTCCTCAGTTGGCATTAGCTCGCACCGATTGCACGTGCACCAGGTGGAGACGCCGTCCATGCGACATGGTCCAGGCTCTTCATCCGTTGACTGGTCCTCCCAACTGCCGTCCGAATCCCTATCGTTTTCGCGTGCTTGCCTTTCCAGTAGTTCTTCCTCGGTGTACTCGGGCTCGTACATATACGGCATTATTGTAGCCATTGTGTGGTAAAGAAAGTAAAATAATTTATAGCGGTGGTACTGGTATCTGTTCACACGGGCTACAATCAATGAAGGTAGCTGACCAGAGCACAGAAACGAGTCACAGAATACTCAAAAAAACACAGAGAGAGTAATGGAATCGAAAATCTGCTGCTGTGTGTTGTGAAACGGTGTGTTTATACTTATTGAGGAAAGAGGCGTCCTGCCATTTCCATGGCGACACGTCATTAGCTGAGGCGCAGCGATTGTTGACACGAAACGTGCTTTGGCGTTGGGAAATGGGCGGTACGCGTCTGCTGATGTCAGGCTCAGGGGCGGGGGATTTGATTTAGTGCCCCAAAAGCAGGTGAGCCAGGGCGATGGGGGGAAATGATAGGATTATCAGAAAATGGCGGCTGATTTCGAGTGCGTTAATGGACGAAAAGTCGGGTAAGGTCCATAGGAAAGTTTTCTACGATCTACCGAGTTATGCTTAAAAACACATGGCCGAACCGTAGGGACAATAAAAAAAAAGTCCCGGAACTCTCCTTTAAGCGGGGAAATATGGGTGGCACTGGGACGCTGTTAGGTGGGTATACACGATAAGTATACACGTCATGTTTTAGTGAACCACGAATCACCCACTGGTCATGCCCCTGGGGTCTTCTTCAGCCGTAATACCCACCCCCACGTGGGATGGCGGGGTCTCACTCTGCCTTGGCACTCTTGCCCTCTCCAGGTCTCACTCTGCCTTGGCACTCTTGCCCTCTCCACGGGGTGAATTGTGGCCTTCGGCCGAGGCCTTTGCTGACACTGGCATCGACCCCGTTCACCTTTGGGGCACCGTGGCCTTCGCTGGCACTGGCATCTCGCCCCTTCACATTTGGGGTGCAGAGGCCTTCGCTGGCACGGGCATCTCGACCCTTCACCTTTGGGGTGCCGTCGCATCGTTGCCACTGGCAGCGCCACGTTCACCTTTGGGGTGCTGTGGCCATCTCTGGCACTGGCATCGCCCCCTTCACCTTTGGGGTGCCTGGCCTTCGCTGCCACTGCAGCACTCGACTCCTTCCTTGGGGGAAATGGGGGACGCTCTGAGCAGGCAATAGCTGTGCCTGTCATGCCAGCCAGTGATGGGGAGGGGCGGCCCGTTCAGCAGGAGTGGGCACTGGGCACACAGAAGGCATCCGAGGGTCTTGTGAATTTTTCACCAGGAACGCTTTGACATGCGCACGCCTCAAGGCTGGCATATTTGTTGAGGCGGCAGTTTTATTGGCGACGCCTCATTTAGCCTCATCAAGGCCCAGCTGCTGGGAAATGGCCGCTCAGAGCCCACAGCATCGCATACCGAGCTCATAGAATCCGCTGGGCTAGCAGGGTGCTCAGGCCTTCCTGTGCCCCCTTCACCTGCCCCCTCCCTCACACCCCGTCCTCACACCTCTCCCTCAAACTCTTTCCTCCCCTCCTTCCTCACACCCCTCCTTCACACCCCTTCCTCACACCTCTCCCTCGAACTCTTTCCTCCCCTCCTTCCTCACACCTCTTCCTCACAACTCTCCCTCGCACCTCTTTCCTCCCTTCCTTCCTCACACCCCTCCTTCACACCCCTCCCTCACAACTCTTCCTCTCACCCTTCCTTGTACCCCTTCCTAACACCCCTTCCTCACCCCTCTTCCCCTCACCCTTCTGTGTAAGCCTTCCTAACACCCCTTACTCTCACCCTTCTTTGTACCCCTTCCTAACACCCCTTCCTCACCCCTCTTCCCCTCACCCTTCCTTGTACCCCTTCCTCACACCCCTTCCTCATACCTCTCCTTTGAACTCTTTGCTCCCCTCCTTTCTCACACCTCTCCTGCATACCCCTTCCGCACCCCTCTTCCTCTCACCCTTCCTTGTACCCCTTCCTCACACCCTTCTCACACCCTTCCGTGTACCTCTTCCTCACACCTCTTCCTCACACCCCTTCCTCACACCCCTTTTATCCCCACACCCCTTCATCACACCTCTTCCTCTCACTCTTCCTTGTACCCCTTCTTCACACCCCTTCCTTGTACCTCTTCCTCATACCTCTTCCTCGTACCTCACACTCCTTCCTCGTACCTCTACGTCATATCCCTTCCCCACACGCTTTCCTCATATCCTTTCCTCACACCCCAACCTGACACCTTTTCCTCACACCCCATCCTCACACCTCTTCCTCACACCCCATCCTCACACCTCTTCCTCACAAGCCATCCTCACACCTCTTCCTCACACCTCTTCCTCACACCTCTTAGTTGCACCCCTTCCTCGTACCCTTTCCTCCCACTCCAAGGGTGGGCTGTAGGCGCATTCAAAAGGCGCCCTATACCAAATGTGTGGGGGCCCCTGTGCAAGGCAGGCACCCATTGCCCCCGCGGCCTCCAGAGCAAGCAGGGCAACCTGCAGCCCCAGCCTCAGGGCGCAGAGCCCCTCAGAACCTCTCCGCCTTCCAGATCACACGGAGGATAATGCAGGCGCATTTGGTACGAATTAGACGTTTTAATGCTACATTGTGTTATTTATGAAGGAGATGGACTCTGATGGAGCCAATATCCTGGCGAGCAGAGTGTGTCTTGCTGTTTCCTGCTATCCATGGTACTTCCGGCTACCTGCAGTGCTGCCTCCTGCTATCCATGGTACTTCCGGCTACCCGCAGTGCTGCCTCGTGCTCTCCACTCCCCACTCTAAATGCTGCTTCCTGCTATCTAGAGTACTTCCGGCTACCCGCGGTGCTGTCTGCCAACCCGCCCGCTCTCCACTCTAAATGCTGCTTCCTACTATCTAGGGTACTTCCGGCTACCCGCAGTGCTGCCTCCTCTCCACTCCCCACCCTAAATGCTGCTTCCTGCTATCCATGGTACTTCCGGCTACCCGCAGTGCTGCCTCGTGCTCTCCACTCCCCACTCTAAATGCTGCTTCCTGCTATCCATGGTACTTCCGGCTACCCGCAGTGCTGCCTCGTGCTCTCCACTCCCCACTCTAAATGCTGCTTCCTGTTATCTAGAGTACTTCCGGCTACCCGCGGTGCTGTCTGCCAACCCGCCCGCTCTCCACTCTAAATGCTGCTTCCTGCTATCCATGGTACTTCCGGCTACCCGCAGTGCTGCCTCCTCTCCACTCCCCACTCTAAATGCTGCTTCCTGCTATCCATGGTACTTCCGGCTACCCGCAGTGCTGCCTCGTGCTCTCCACTCCCCACTCTAAATGCTGCTTCCTGGTATCTAGGGTACTTCCGGCTACCCACAGTGCTGCCTCGTGCTCTCCACTCCCCACTCTAAATGCTGCTTCCTGCTATCCAGGGTACTTCCGGCTACCCACAGTGCTGCCTCGTGCTCTCCACTCCCCACTCTAAATGCTGCTTCCTGCTATCCAGGGTACTTCCGGCTACCCACAGTGCTGCCTCGTGCTCTCCACTCCCCACTCTAAATGCTGCTTCCTGCTATCCAGGGTACTTCCGGCTACCCACAGTGCTGCCTCGTGCTCTCCACTCCCCACTCTAAATGCTGCTTCCTGCTATCCAGGGTACTTCCGGCTACCCGCAGTGCTGCCTCGTGCTCTCCACTCCCCACTCTAAATGCTGCTTCCTGCTATCTAGGGTACTTCCGGCTACCCGGTGCGGTCTGCCAACCCGCCCGCTCTCCACTCTAAGCTGAGGAGGAGTAATGGCCAGTGGGCCCCACAAAACTACCCCCTCCCAACCTTTCTGGGTTCTTGCCCAAAGATTTCTGACACATTATTGTTAGTGTTGGCAGTAAAAGGTTGTGGCCTTTATTGCACAGTTACATGTACAATAATCAAAATTGTATTCATAAAATTTGCATGAAAAACACGAAAGTCCTTTTGGGCATAATACAATGTGCCTTTTAATTTTTAACTTAGCATTTTTTAGATTTGCATGTGAACGTTTGTTGAGGATTTGAACCTGCTGGCACTTCTCATGCTTTTAGGAGTATGTCTTCCATATAGTACCTTGGTCTGCAAACATTGCCTCTCCAGATGTTCTGGGCTACAAATCCTATCACCCCTAACCAGCATAGTCAATTGCCAGAAACCATGGGAATTGTAGTCCAAAATATCTGGTGAGCCAAAGGTTGCAGACCCCTGATATAGTAAGACGAGGGATACCTTTGGAGTCTGGTGGTGTGTCCACCAGGGACACTCAGCACCCAAAAGGCGTACTTTCTTGCAGGTGGTATTTGATTTGCAGGGTGCTGACTGCTATCCGGGGCACCATGTGCTGTGCACCCATGCTGTCTGCTGCCCATGGAGGAGGGTGGTGCCTGCTTCCTGTTGTGCAATTAATTGTGCATCGTGCTGTTTAGCACCCAGAGAGCCCCTTTCTAGGACACCGTATCTTCTCTAGTGGGGTGTCTCCTGCTGAGAGTGCTGTGCTCTTTCCAGAGTGCTGTCCCCCGCTGAGTTGCTTGCCACCGCCCAGAGTGCCCTACAGAGTCAGAGATTGCTGTGCTTGGCTCAGACTGCCAACCACTTCCAGGGGTGCATTCCGCGACTTCGGTGCTGTCTGCTACTAACTAAAGTGTTGCCGTCACTTCCAGGCGCTATACGTTTCTGTTTGCTGTCTAGGGTGCTTTATGCTCTCCATGGTGCTGCCCACGGTCTGGAGTGCTGCTCGTTGTCCACAGAGCTGTTGACTGGGTAGGGTGCTTTCCACTGGCCATGGGGTAATTAGCTACATATGGTGCTGTTCACTGCCCAGTGTGCTGTCGCTGTTCAGAGTGCTATCAATGGTGCTGTCTTCTGGTCAGTGTGCCCTATGCATAATATAAAAGATACACACTGGCACGACGTCTCCTCGATGAGTTCGAGGATTTTCACAATCACTGGTGGCACCGCCCCCCTTTTAGGCGATCCCGTAATTAATCTAACCTACTCTAGCCCCTCAGAGCCACATACAAAAGGATGCGCTGAGCCGCATCCTTCATAGAGCATCCTCATTGGCCAGAAGTCGAGTGCTCCTGATAATGAGCCCGTTAGTTTGGAGCAAGATACTAATATTGCCCACGAGGCATGTTATTAAACACTAGGTCTTTGATCAAACACTCGACCGAGGTAGCCGACTTTATTCTAAATCACCTGGATCTTAAATCTAACATCTTGCAGTACTGTGATAAAGGTAACTCTGCTCCCCTGATGTATTTGGAACGCAGCGCTTCATTGGATCTGCTGGACCATTCATTTCTGGTGACTGTGCGGCCTCTTCTGGGGTTCACTCATTTCTGACGCCCCCGGTGGGCAGAGTTCATCATGAAGACACCATGGCGGATGGTTATGTGCTATCCTGTGGTGTACCACAGGGGTTCCGTGTGTCTTCCTCTCAGTTTAACATTTCCACCTTCCTCTTTTTGAGTTGCTGGATTCAGAAGGCATAGTGTATGCCAACGATACAGATGATACAGAGTGCCGCACACCATTCACTGGGTAATCATGCTCGGGATACTGAGACCATTAACACCGTCTACAACCACATTCATTTATTTCTTTATTTTATTTTGCATTTTTTTTAAAGGGCTCACACAGCCCAGGGGCATCGAGGCACTGTTACAGGAATATGTCTCTTGGTTGCGTATTTATAATGCGCTTAATACCCAGAGGTTTCTAAGCGCGGACCCGGGGATCGAACCTGTGTTGCTTCGTGTCGTCTTGTTTCCAAGGCGAGCACGTTGCCACTGAGCTATCCTCCCGGATTCGTGTATGATGTTGCACAATGGGTTGGCTCTTACCAAAGCCAAAACCGAGATTATGATTTCCGGCGCTGCAGCCAAATTACGCAAATTGGATATTGCGTATCAATCTTTCCAAATTGCAGACTGTATCATGGTGACTCTTCCTAAGATCAAGACTCTGGGAGTAGTCTTTGATCAAGAGATTACTCTGCGCTCTCACATCAGTTGCCGTGTGTCATGTACCTTACATTATCTTAAGCTTCTGGCTCAAATCAGACCGTTCCTTGACTCTTCCAATTGTGCCACTCTGGCCCGCGCCATCATGGGAGCTCACCTCCATTATTGCTCGAGCCTGCTGCAGGGCATAGGTAGGGGAGGAATGAATCGTTCGCAGGTGGGGCAAAATAACGCTGTGTGGTGGATATGGACCTCCAATAAAAACGGATCATTTTTCAGTGGCAAGGAGATCCCTACGCTGGTTACCTATCGGAAATTGGATTACGTTTCGGACCTTGTGTATCACCCATGCTTGCCTTTACGGGAACAGCCCAATCTATCTCTCTGAGCAGCTTTCCTGGCTCGCTATCTGGCAAACATTGAGGTGTAATAACTCATGCCTCCTGCAAACTCCCAACCAAAACTGTCTCTTGTATTCGGATGGGTGGTTCCCCATGGCAATCCCACGCCTCCGCTCTGCCTCCTGACCTCAGATTGTGCCCGTCCCATGCAACTTCAAACATGGGCTGAAGACCCTTCTATTTGAATAATTGATGTCCCCCTGATCCAGCTGTCTGAGGTTCTTCTCTGTTCTTTGTGTGCATGTCCTTTGTCTTAGCGCTTCCATGCCAATGGGCTCTGTTCCAGCATTTTAGAAATACACACATGAATAAATAAATAAATACAATTTCTGTGGCATCTCTAAAATGTCACTCCTGTGAACTCTCTGGAATGCAATTTCTGTGGACTTTCTGACCTGTCACTCTTGTGGACTCACTCAAATGTTATTCCTATGTATTCCCCGAAATATCATTCCCGTGAAATCTCTAAAAACGTCACTCCTATGAACTCCCCGGAATAACAGGTATTCATGGCTGGCAGGCAGGCTGGCTGGCAGGCTGGCAGGCAGGCTGGCAGGCAGGCAGGCTGGCAGGCAGGCTGGCAGGCAGGCAGGCAGGCAGGCAGGCTGGCAGGCAGGCTGGCAGGCAGGCTGGCAGGCAGGAATGCAAAATCCTGCACAGAAGAAATGCTGCATTTTACAACTTAAGATAATGTTAGTTTGTGATAAATTAATTACAATGTGTTTCTTTGAACAATAAAACTTAAACCCCCTTCTCTTCCAGCCGCTACTGAAGTGTAGTGCCTTGACAGCCACTTTCAAGAGTTAGTCCTACTTTTATTTCAGTTTCCCTGTCCCGGGTTTTTAAGTTTTAAATATGATCACTGTACGTGCCGAGCATGCGCGAACTCCACGCAAGTCCAGGAAAAGTACTGCACATTCGATTCCGTGAATCGACGAAGGCGGATTTGCATGCAGTTGCGCACGCAGAATACCGTATTTTCCACGCAAATAGTTCCATGAATCGGGTCCAAGGTCTACAGCCTGATGTAATTAAATAACTGTGTTGCAGGATGCATGCTGCTTTGAAATGTGCTCCCCGATGTGCAGCGGCTGTCCTCTGTGCAGGGTGCTGTTCCCGGTATAGAGTGCTGTCCCCTGCCAAGGATGCTGTTGTGCATGGTCTTCCTTGTTTAGAAAGCTACCTGCTGGGTAGGGTGAACTCTGGTCTTCGGGGCACTGCCTGCTGTCATGAGTGCTGTCTACTGTTTCAGACGCTACCAGGTATGCAGAGAGCTGTTTGCTCTTCAGGGTGCTGGTTGTGCTGTGTAGTGTTAGTGTGCTGATTGCTACCTGTGGTGCTGTCTACTTTCCTGATGGCTGTCTGCTGACCGAGGTCCTTTATGCTGTCCAGGGAGCTGTCTGCTGTTCAGCATAGTATCCACTGCGCAGGGCGCTCTCCACTAACCATGTTGCTACCTGCTGTCCGGGGTGCTGTCTGCTGTTCAGCATGTTAGCCACTGCATAGGGCGCTCTCCACGAACCATGTTGCTACCTGCTGTCCGGGGTGCTGTCTGCTGTTCAGCATGTTAGCCACTGCATAGGGCGCTCTCCACGAACCATGTTGCTACCTGCTGTCCGGGGTGCTGTCTGCTGTTCAGCATGATCTCCACTGCATAGGGCGCTCTCCACTAACCTTTTTGCTATCTGCTGTCCATGGTGTTGTCCGCTGTTCAGCACGCTGTCCACTGCATAGGGAGCCTTCCACTAACCATGTTGCTACTTGTTGTCCGGGGTGCTGTCGGGTTCAGCATGATGTACATTGCATAAGGAGCTCTCCACTAACTACGTTGCTACCTGCTCTCCGGGGTGCTGTCTGCTGTTCAGCATGTTAGCCACTGCATAGGGCGCTCTCAACTAACCATGTTGCTACCTGCTGTCCGGGGTGCTGTTAGCTGTTCAGCATAGTATCCACTGCACAGGGCGCTCTCCACTAACCATGTTGCTACCTGCTGTCCAGAGTGCTGTCTGCTGTTCAGCATGTTAGCCACTGCATAGCTAACTCCCCACTAACAATGGTGCTACTTGCTGTCTGGGGAGCTGTCTGCTGTACTGCATGCTGTCCACTGCATAGGGAGCTCTCAATTAACCAAGTAGCTACCTGTTGTCCAGTGTGCTGTCTGCTTTTCGGGGTGCTGTCTGCTGTTCTGCATGCTGTCCACTGCATAGGGAGCTCTCAATTAACCAAGTAGCTACCTGCTGTCCAGTGTGCTGTCTGCTGTCCAGTGTGCTGTCTGCTGTTCTGCATGCTGTCCACTGCATAGGGAGCTCTCAATTAACCAAGTAGCTACCTGCTGTCCAGTGTTCTGTCTGCTGTCCAGTGTGCTGTCTGCTGTCCAGTGTGCTGTCTGCTGTTCGGGGTGCTGTCTTCTGTTCAGCCTTGTGTCTATGACATAAGGAGCTCTCCACTAACCATATTGCGATCTGCTGCCCAGTGCGCTGTCTGCTGTTCGGGGTGCTGTCTGCTGTTCTGCATGCTGTCCACTGCATCGGGTGTTCTGCATTAACCGTGTTAGTACCTGCCTTCCAGGGTGCCGTCTGCTGTTCGGTGTGTTGTCTGCTGTTTAGGGTGTCCCTTACTGTCCGGGGTCTGGACTGTTTCCTGGGGTGCTGTCCACTGTCCAGGATGATGACTGCTGAAGGGGTGTGCTCTGCTATTCTGTATCATTCCTGCTGTGCGTGTTTCTGTTCTCTGCTCTCAGGGTTGTTTAGCTGCTTGATGGTTAGGTAGGGGTCTAAGATCAGGTTCAGGTCCTGCGCAGGATACATGCTGCTGCACGCGGTGCTGTTCAGGCTGCAGAACGTGGTGCTGTCTATTGCCACAGGTGCTTTGTGCGTTGCTGTTTTCTGCTATCGGGGATGTTGTCTGAAGGTTGGAGTTTAGTCCTTGGGGCTGTCCGCTTTCACCTGTCCTCTGTCCACAATGTTGTCCTCTGTGCATGATGTTGTCTCCTGTCCTGTGTCCAGTCCATGGGGCTGTCTTCTGTGCATGGTGTTATCTGTACGCTTGGTGCTGTCCATGTTGCTGTACTCTAATTATATCTGCTGTTGTTGTTGCTGTCCACGGTGCTGACCCCTTTGGTGCTGTCATTCCCCCTGCCTTTTTGCGCCACCTACCCTGACCATGCACTTACCACCGCTCCCTCCACCACTCCCATCCCCCACTGCACTTCTTGTTACTGCACTTGCACGATCCGAATGTCTCAAGGCCTAGTAAGATCGTTATTGTTGTTTATCTCCCCTGTTCCCCCACCCCCTTTTTGTCTTGCGGCTGTCATGATGCCTACCTCTAAGGAGCCAGGCCGGGCCCAGCAACCCCAGAGGCAGACATCATTTTCCCCAGGGAAGTCTCAGCGGGCCCAAGTCGGGGCCCTTTGGACTCAGTCCTGGCGCCTTAGGCGCCAGGCTCATAGCGGACCCCAGTCCTGGCGCCTTAGGCGCCAGGCTCATAGAAGAGGATATGTGTTTAAGTGCTTGGGTGCACACTTACCTGATGCAGACCTTGCTGCTTCATCCAGGCCCTCTTGAGGCCTGAATGGGACTACTTTACCTGTAGGACTACTTCACCACCCGGGTGTGGTCGGGGAAGGATACATACCTGATTGGTGGAAGGATACATACCAGGAACTTCTTCCAAGGCTATTTAAACCCCACCCAAACAGCCACACATGCTTCGCGTTGTTCTGCACCTAGCAGCTGGACGCTCACCGTGTCAGCTCCTGCATCCTGACTTCAGCCACGCCTGCCAGCACCCTGGAACACCTGCAAGGGGAGAAAGGAAGAGAATAGGAGAAGAAAAGCCCTTACCTGCTAAATCTGCATCCCGGAGTCATTTCTCCAATGGCCCTGAAAAGGAAGACATCATTTTAAAGGCATTTCGTTTCGATCGCTACAGCGCTGCATTTTACTCACCTTTGCAAGGCGCTTCCATCTTCAGCAGCGATCTTCCGGATTCAGCTACGCCCCGGCGCCTAGAGGAAAAAAGACAAGAACAAAGGTGAGAGGGAGAAAAGGAATAAGGAAAGCTCAGTTTCCTTTTAAGTCTTACCTGTTGGATTATTCCCACTGCATTTCGGGTCCTGCCGCTTCCTGGCATCTCCGGACCCCGGCCCCTATGGGGAAAAAAGACAAAGACATTGAATGAGCGAATGCAAAGACATTACCTGAGCGCTCATCCAGAACTGTTTCACTTCGGGTCGGCGCCATATCTCCGGCACTCCGAACCCCGGCCCCTAAGGGGAAAAAGACGTAAGCATTAGCGCTTGCTGCAATTAGACAACGAACATTATTATTAAGCTTGAACTTTTGAACAGAACTTTTACAGCGCCTTACCTGAACAGTCAAGCTTACCTGAACTCCCATCAATCCTCAATCCAGTGAAGTAACTGGGTTTCAACGCGCCCCTGCATCAGAAGCAGGATGGAGAGCTCATCCTTCCAAACCCTAAGGTGAGGCTTCACAGGGAATCGTGGAGGAGGTATCGTGGAGGGTTGGAAGGGAGTGGGAGGCTTGAGCATTGTTCCACAGTTGGTAATACTCCCTTTTCACGCACAGGAGGGTATCCAACGAGCCAGGGAAGCCAGAATAGAGGGGCCCTTCCTGTCCATCTTCAGAGTTCTGCGCCTTCGACGCCGCGCCTCCGTGGGAACCAGGTGAGTGTTACAGCGGCACCTGGAAACACAATTTTGCTGTATAGTGAGCCTTATAAATATACAATAAATAAATGGTGTTGTCTGCTGCGGTTGTTGGTGTCCACGGTGCTGTACTCTGTCCATGGTGCATGATGATGCCTTCTGAGCTGGTTGCTGTCCATGGTGCTGTACTCTGGCCATGGTGCATGATGATGTCTGCTGAGCTGGTTGCTGTCCATGGTGCTGTACTCTGGCCATGGTGCATGATGATGTCTGCTGAGCTGGTTTCTGTCCATGGTGCTTTGTTTTGTTTGTTTTATTTTGTTTTATTTGTATTTATATAGCGCACAACAGCCCGAGGACATCATGGCACTTGTTACGGTACAAAGCTTAGTTACTTAGTTACATGGTCATTAGAAATATATATACAGGTTGCAATATAGTTACATAGTCATTTGCAGTATATATACAGGTTACAATATAGTTATATTACATTTGTGTTATATTACAATATACATGGCAGAAGTGGAGGAGGCAGTCCTCCACTTGCTAGTTGAGGAGAGTGGCCTTGAGGTTGTTGCGGAGGACAGAGATGGAAGTTTCAGCTCTAAGGGTTGCAGGGAGTGAGTTCCAGAGTTTCGGTGCAATATAGGAGAAGCCTAGACCTCCCACTGTGGCTCTCTTTATGCGTGGTATGTGTAGCTGGTTGGTGTACTGAACTCTGGTGGGGCGAGTGGATGTGGTCCTTGATATTGCTTCAGATAGGTATGCTGGAGCCGTTTTGTTGATGCACCTGTGAGTGATAGTGAGGATTTTCAGAGTAATACGGTCTTTGACCTGGAGCCACCGGGCTTCACATCTGGCGTGGGATATATGGTCTCTTCTATGGATGCTCATGGCGGCTCTGAGGGCATTGTTTTGTGTGGTTTGCAGTCTGTGAATGTTTTTGGCGGAGGTGCCAGCTAGGAGGGCATTGCAATAATCGAGTTTGGCTCTTATAGTTGCTCTAGCTATTGCCAAGCGGTTGGGGGTGGATAAGTAGGGTTTAATGGCATTGATGAGTTTGGTGCTGAAGGCTGATGCAGAGGCTATGGCGCTGATTTATTTGTTCATCAAGAGATTTTCATCACCTAGAGTCTTGACAGAGGATGATACGGAGATGGTTGAGTTGTCTATGTTGAAGTTGTTGTATTGGGAGCTTAGTTTCGATAATGTGTTTGTCTGGCCCAGGATGAGAATCTCAGTCTTCTCCCCGTTAAGACAGAGGCCATTGATTGCCATCCAAGCTTGGATAGTGGCATAGATGTTGTGAAGGGCCGTGGCGTCTTGGTGATAGAGTCCAGATAGGGGTAAATGTACTTGAGTGTCGTCTGCATAGTTTGTATATGCAACACCCATGGAGTCAAGTAGGTCGAAGAGGGGTTTTGTGAAGAGGTTGTAGAGGGTCGGGGCTGTACAAGATCCTTGGGGGACACCGCTGTTTATAGTGGTAGGATCTGCGTTAGCTGTGTTGGAGTAGACCTTCATGGCTCTTCCTTCAAGGAAGGAAGTGATCCAGGATGCTGCTTGATTAGAGAAATGGGCTGCATTGGTGAGGTGGGTGGTGAGTATTTGGTGATCTACCAGGTCAAAAGCAGCTGATAGATTGAGAAGGAGGAGCAATGCAGGTTTGCTTTTGTCCATGATCTGTGAGATTTGATTTTTTAGGTTTAATAAGGCGGATTCTGTTCCATGCCCGTCACAGAAGCCAGATTGTCTTTTGCCTAGTATGGAGTTAGCTTCTATGTATGATTGGATCTGGATGTGAGCTGCTTTGTCCAAGATTTTTAGGAGGAACGGGACTGTCGTTATCGGTCTGTAGTTGGTGGGTTGCGCTGGGTCAAGTGTGGCCTTTTTTAGAAGTGGCTGCACTCAGGCTTCATTGAGATTGTTTGGGACAGTTCCTGTTTGGAAAGATGCGTTAATGAAGGCAGTAATCAGGGGTGCTAGGTCATTGGCACATTCCTTGATGATTTTGGGAGGGCAAATGTCTGCTTTGCAGAGGGATGGTTTGAGGTTTTTGATGAGATTAAGTACCTCAGGTTCACTGACGTCTCTGAAGGAGATTTGAGCGTGATTGAAATTACTATGCTTGTCTTCTGTAGGGCGGTTGTTTTTTTGGTTTGGGAGGGCTTTGCAGTGGGTCTGGATTTTGTTCTGGAGGAGTTTTATTTTGTTGAGCATGGGGGACTGAATGCTGGCACACCAGGCTTTGTCTAGTTATCTCATCAGCGGTAGCCGGAGGAGTGACTAATTCATTAAAGATTGCGACTAGTTGTTTAACTTGGGGGTTGGCCTTTGAGATCCTATCATTGAAGGAGTTGGATTTTGCTGCTAACTTGGCTTTTTTATATTGGAGGGCTCTTTGTTTGAAGAGGCTCTTATTTAGATCACTCAGATCCGTTTGCCAGTTTTTAAGCGACTGATGCTTTTGAGCTCGGAGGGTTTGGAGTTCTTCCGAGAACCAAGAGTTGCAATGAAATGATTTTTTTCCTTCTTGCTTTCAGGTGGTGCTTTAGAGTTTATGGCATTGGTGAGAGTTTCATTGAAGATAGCTGATAGTATATTTGGGTCCTGAGAGAAAGGTGGTGCTAGGCAAGGGCTTTTAAGGTGGGGACGCAAGTTGTCTGCGTTGAGTTTTTTAGAACTTCTTTTTGTGGCAGGTGGTGCGTGGGTGAGAGTCTTAGGTTTAGGGTTGCTGGGGATGAGGAATTTGATGCACATGTGGTCCGTCCATGGAAGGGCGGTGTTTGAGGTAATGTTGGATGCACAGTTGTGATCCATGACCCAGTCAAGGGTGCGGCCTTTGGAGTGAGTAGGGGTGAGAACTCCTTGGGAGAAACCTAAGTCTGCGAGTTCTTTAGCTAGGGTTGCAGCGGATTTATCCTTAGGATCATTGTATCCTAAATTTAAGTCTCCTAATAGAAGGATTTTGGAGGACTTTTTAATGTTGTTGCTGAGTCGATGGGAGAGGTGCTCTTGGAAGTCAGCTGGGAGTCCGGGAGGTCTGCATAGGATGTGGATGTTGATTAGATTATTGGAGGAGAGCGTAAGCTTGGCTGCTAGGATATCAGCTTTACTCTGGCTTACTCTGGCTATGGTGCATGATGATGTCTGCTGAGCTGGTTGCTGTCCATGGTGCTGTACTCTGTCCATGGTGCATAATGTCTGCTGAGCAGGTTTCTGTCCATGGTGCTTTACTCTAGCTATGGTGCATGATGATGTCTGCTGAGCTGGTTGCTGGCCATGGTGCTGTACTCTGTCCATGGTGCATAATAATGTCTGTTGTGCTAGTTTGTTTGTTTGTTTGTTTGTTTGTTTTATTATTTATAATGCGCGAGCATACCCTAGGGTAACAGGGCACAGCAGTTACATGAATATGCAAAGCTTGGTTACAACAGCGTTATTATTTACATACAGGTATTAAAAACAAGGTATATACAGACTAGATCCTATTACAGGCGGAAGGTACAAGAGCAAAATATAAATGATACATATAGCTTGTTTACATCAGCAAGATTTACAAGTGGAAGTGATAGTAGGGTGAGTGAGTGTAGAAGTACAGTCGGGTGTAGGGGGGTTCAAGCTCCTCACCGTGAAGCCTGGCTGCTTGTTAAATGTAGTGATCATTCGCTTTCAGCCACAGGATGGTGTTGGTCCTAAAATTTTGGTAGAGGCGGTCAGTTCTCAGTGTGGGAGGTAAGGAGTTCCATAATTTGGCTGTTTTCACCGGGAAGCTATTGCCACCGATAGTGGAGCGATTGAAGTTAGGAATAGAGAGGCAATCTTTGTAAGCTGTTCTGGAGGGTCTCAGGGAGGTCTGTCTGTCGAATCTGTCGAACAAGTAGATGGGCGCAGCGTTGTTGAGGGATTTGTGTGTGAGTGACAAGGTTTTTAGGAGAATTTTGTCATTGGTAGGGAGCCAGTTGTTCTGTCGGCTACTCTCAGAGACGTGGCTTCATTTAGAGATGCCTAATGCCGCTCTAAGGGCATTATTTTGTAAGGTTTGGACTTTTCTAATAGTGGCTTTGGTGGACCCTAGATAGAGGGCGTTGCAGTAGTCCAGGTGAGACAGGATGAGGGCTCTGGCCAAGGTTGTGCAACTAGTATCGGGTAGAAATGGCTTGGCTGTGCGGATTAATTTGCACATGTAGGCCGTGGAGGATGCTAGAGAATTAACTTGTTTGGTAAATGAGAGGTTTGTGTCTAGGTAAAAGCCCAGCGTTTTTACCTCTTGTCCTACTTTGATGCTGTTGCCATCGATAATGAATGAGGAATAGTGAGGTCCTAGTTTTTTTAGGTTAGAGGTGGTGCCCAGGATGATGAGTTCGGTTTTATCGTCATTCAGGCATAGTCCATGTGTGGCCATCCATGCCTGGATGATGATGTACACTCTATTCACCAAGTCCAAATCCATTTCATAATCCCCAGAAAGGGGGAGGAGGATCTGGGTATCATCTGCATAATTAGTGTGGGTGATACAGAGATGATCCAGATCATCAAAAGGGGCTTGGTAAAAATGTTGTACAATGTGGGAGAGACACAAGAACCCTGGGGCATGCCACAGGTGATTGGTATAGGGTCGGCAGCTCCTGTAGGCGGAAAGACCCTCATTGTTCTACCATTTAGGAAATATCTAATCCAGGTAATTGCGTCATCAGAGAAGTGGGCAGCTGCGTTAAGGTGGTTGCATAGAATAGTATGGTCGACCAAGTCGAATGCTGCCGAGAGGTCTAGGAGGAGGAGAAGAGCAGCTTTGCTGGTGTCTCTAAGCTCATCGACTTGGGCCTTAAGGTTGATGAGTGCTGTCTCAGTTCTGTGTTGAGGACGGAAGCCTGATTGTCTGGCTCCTAACAGGTGGTGTACTTCCAAATGTTTCTGGATTTGTACATAAGCAACCCTTATCCAGAATTTTTAGGAGAAAAGGTACTGTTGTGATTGGTCTCTAGTTGTTTGGAGTGGATGGGTCGAGAGTGGGTTTTTTTAAAAAGTGGAAGTACCCAGGATTGTTTAAGATTAGTAGGGATGATGCCAGTGGAAAAGGACGCGTTGATAAGCTTTGTGATGAAAGGAGCGAGGTCTCTGGCAGCATCCTTGATAAGCTGCACGGGGCAGAGATCACACAGACAATTAGACGGTTTCAGTGACAGAATGATTCTTTCCACTTCAAGAATGGAAACTTTAGTGAAGTTAAATCAGGTAGACTCATTAGCTGTGATACTCAGTTATTTTAGATGGGAGAGAGTTGTTTAGGGAAGCTCTTTTACTGGAGATTTTATTTTGTAAGGTGGAGATTTTGTTGGCTAGTGCGTTTTGGATCTCTGAGCACCATTTTTTATCTTTAATACATGTGTCGGGTGGTGCTATGGGGGTCTCTATTTCTTTGAGGATAGAGAATAGTTCCTTCATATTGGATTTGGTTTGGGATATGCGTGAGTCAAAGGAGGCTCGTTTTGGTAGGCATATTTCTCTTTTATAGAGGGCTGAGAGTTTAGTGAGTTTGAGTTTGTCGGCTGCAAAGGGTAGTTTTTTCCAGGTGGCCTCACAGTTTCTTTTTTGCTGCCTTAAGTTTTTTTAGGAAGGGCGTGAACCATTTATTGAGATGAGTTTTAGGTGTACTTGGTCTAAGTTTTAGGTGCTGTCCGTGGTCCTTTCCGCTGTCATCAGTGCATTGTGTTGTCTGTTGCGCTGGTTGTTGTCCATGGTGCTGTACTCTGTCCATGGTGCATGATGATGTCTGCTTTGGTGGTTGCTGTCCATGGTGCTGCACTCTGTCCATGGTGCATGGTGTTGTCTGTTGTGCTGGTTGCTGTCCATGGTGCTGTACTCTGCCCATGGTGGATGATGATGTCTGCTGAGCTGGTTGATGTCCGTGGTGCTACAATCTGTGCATGGTGTTGTCTGTTGTGGTGGTTGCTGCCCATGGACTATACTCTGTCCAAGGTGCTGTACTCTGTCCATGGTGCATGATGATGTCTGCTGAGCTGGTTGCTGCCCATGGTGCTGTACTCTGTCCATGGTGCTGTACTCTGTTCATGGTGCTGTACTCTGTCCATGGTGCTTGAGGTTGTCTGTTGTTCTGGTTGGTGTCCATAGTGCTGTACTCTGTTCATGGTGCATGGTGGTGTCTGCTGAGCTGGTTGCTGCCCATGGTGCTGTACTCTGGCCATGGTGCAAGATGATGTCTGTTGAGCTGTTTGTTGCCCATGTTGCTGTACTCTGGCCATGATGCATGAAGATGTCTGCTGAGCTGATTGCTGCCGATGGTGCTGTACTTTGACTATGGTGCATGATGTTGTCTGCTGAGTGGGTTGCTGTCAATGGTGCTGTTTCTCTGTCCATGGTGCATGATGTTGTCTGTTGTGGTTGCTGTCTGTGGTCCTGTCCACTGTCTTCTGTGCATGGTGGTGTCTGCTAAGCTGGTTGCTGTCAATGGTGCTGTACTCTCATCATGGTGCATGATGATGTCTCTTGTGCTGGTTGCTGTCCGTGGTCCTGTTCTCTGGCCATGTTGCATGATGTTGTCTGTTGTGCTGGTTGCTGTCTGTGGTCCTGTCCGCTGTCTTCTGTGCATGGTGGTGTCTTCTTTGCTGGTTGCTGTCAATGGTGCTGTATTCTCACCATGGTGCATGATATAGTCTGTTGTGCTGGTTGCTGTCCCTGGTGCTGTACTCTGGCCATGGTGCATTGTGTTGTCTGCTGCGCTTGTTGCTATCCATGGTGCTGTTCTCTGGCCATTGTGCATTGTGTTGTCTGCTGCACTGGTTGCTGTCCATGGTGCTGTACTCTGTCCATGGTGCATGATGTTGTCTGCTGAGCTGGTTGCTGACCATGGTGCCGTACTCTGGCCACGGTGCAGGATGATGTCCGCTGAGCTGTTTGCTGCCCATGGTTCTGTAGTCTGGCCATGGTGCATGAAGACGTCTGCTGAGCTGGTTGCTGGGCATGGTGCTGTACCCTGACTATGGTGCATGATGATGTTTGCTGATCTGGTTGCTGTCCATGTTACTGTACTCTGTCCATGGTGCATGATGTTGTCTGTTGAGCTGCTTGCTGTCCGTGGTCCTGTCCGCTGTCTTCTGTCCATTGGCCCTTATTCCGAGGTTGGTGCTAGTCATGGCGCTATTAGCGTCATGACTAGCACCATTACTGGTACCGTGTCTGCCCACGTTCAATGGGGACTTACCGGTTTAGTCTGACCTCTGCGGGACCGGTAAATCCCCATTGAAAATGTCAATCCCCATTCCCATTTGAGCCCCCATAGGGCTCAATGGGAATGGGGAGGGTGCTAATTACGGTACCGTAAATTACAGTACCGTTATTAGCTCTGAAGTCCTGGTAAAAGTTGCTGGTAAAAGCAGGCAAGTTGAAGTTGCTGGTAAAAGCAGGCGTTAAGGACGGGGCCGCAAAGGGACCTCGTAGTAGGGCGCAAAGGGTTTACCAGCACCGATGTCCTTAACGGTGCCCGTATCCCTTTGCGCCCTACTCGGAATGACCCCCATTGTGTTGTCTGCTGCGCTGGTTGCTGTCCATGGTGCTGTCCGCTGTCTTCTGTGCATGGTGGTGTCTGCTGAGCTGGTTGCTGTCAATGGTGGTGTACTCTCACCATGGTGCAGGATGATGTCTCTTGTGCTGCTTCCTGTCCGTGGTACTGTCCGCTGTCATCTGTGCATTGTGTTGTCTGCTGCGCTGGTTGCTATCCATGGTGCTGTTATCTAGCCATTGTGCATTGTGTTGTCTGCTGCACTGGTTGCTGTCCATGGTGCTGTACTCTGTCCATGGTGCATGATGATGACTCTTGTGCTGCTTGCTGTCCATGGTGCTGTACTCTGTCCATGGTGCATGATGTTATCTGCTGAGCTGGTTGCTGTCAATTGTGCTGTACTCTGTCCATGGTGCATGATGATGTCTCTTGTGCTGGTTGCTGTCAATGGTGCTGTACTTTGGCCATGGTGGATGACGATGTCTGCTGAGCTAGTTGCTGTCCGTGGTGCTACCCTCTGTCCATGGTGTATGGTGTTGTCTATTGTGGTGGTTGCTGCCCCTGGTGCTGTACTCTGTCCAAGGTGCTGTACTCTGTCCATGGTGCTACACTCTGTCCATGGTGCATGGTGTTGTCTGTTGTGGTGGTTGCTGCCCCTGGTGCTGTACTCTGTCCAAGGTGCTGTACTCTTTCCATGGTGCTGTACTGTGTCCATGGTGCATGATGATGTCTGCTGAGCTGGTTGCTGTCCATGGTGCTGTTATCTGACCAATGTGCATGATGATGTCTGTTGTGCTGGTTGCTGTTCATGGTGCTGTACTCTGTCTATGGTGCATGATGTTGTCTGGTGTGCTGGTTGCTGTCCATGGTCCTGTCCGCTGTCATCTGTGCATTGTGTTGTCTGCTGCGCTGGTTGCTGTTCAGGTTCTGTTTTCTGGCCATGGTGCTTGAGGTTGTCTGTTGTTCTGGTTGGCATCCATGATGCTGTACTCTGTCCATGGTGCATTGCGGTATCTGCTGAGCTGGTTGCTGACCATGGTGCCGTACTCTGGCCACGGTGCAGGATGATGTCCACTGAGCTGTTTGCTGCCCATGGTTCTGTACTCTGGCCATGGTGCATGAAGACGTCTGCTGAGCTGGTTGCTGGGCATGGTGCTGTACTCTGACTATGGTGCATGATGATGTTTGCTGATCTGGTTGCTGTCCATGGTACTGTACTCTGTCCATGGTGCATGATGTTGTCTGTTGAGCTGGTTGCTGTCCGTGGTCCTGTCCACTGTCTTCTGTCCATTGGCCCTTATTCCGAGGTTGGTGCTAGTCATGGCGCTATTAGCGTCATGACTAGCACCATTACCAGTACCGTGTCTGCCCACGTTCAATGGGGACTTACCGGTCTAGTCTGACCTCTGCGGGACCGGTAAGTCCCCATTGAAAATGTCAATCCCCATTCCCATTTGAGCCCCCATAGGGCTCAATGGGAATGGGGAGGGTGCTAATTACGGTACCGTAAATTACAGTACCGTTATTAGCTCTGAAGTCCTGGTAAAATTTGCTGGTAAAAGCAGGCAAGTTGAAGTTGCTGGTAAAAGCAGGCGTTAAGGACGGGGCCGCAAAGGGACCTTGTAGTAGGGCGCAAAGGGTTTACCGGCACCGATGTCCTTAACGGTGCCCGTATCCCTTTGCGCCCTACTCGGAATGACCCCCATTGTGTTGTCTGCTGCGCTGGTTGCTGTCCATGGTGCTGTCCGCTGTCTTCTGTGCATGGTGGTGTCTGCTGAGCTGGTTGCTGTCAATGGTGGTGTACTCTCACCATGGTGCAGGATGATGTCTCTTGTGCTGCTTCCTGTCTGTGGTACTATCCGCTGTCATCTGTGCATTGTGTTGTCTGCTGCACTGGTTGCTATCCATGGTGCTGTTCTCTAGCCATTGTGCATTGTGTTGTCTGCTGCACTGGTTGCTGTCCATGGTGCTGTACTCTGTCCATGGTGCATGATGATGTCTCTTGTGCTGCTTGCTGTCCATGGTGCTGTACTCTGGCTATGGTGCATGATGATGTCTGCTGAGCTGGTTGCTGTCAATGGTGTTGTACTTTGTCCATGGGCATGATATTGTCTGTTGAGCTGGTTGCTGTCAGTGGTCCTGTCCACTGTCTTCTGTGAATGGTGTGGCTGCTGAGCTGGTTGCTGTCAATGGTGCTGTACTCTCACCATGGTGCATGATGATGCCGCTTGTGCTGGTTGCTTTTCATAGTGCTGTACTCTGTCCATGGGGCTGTACTCTGTCCATATTGCATGATGTTGTCTGTTGTGCTGGTTGCTGTCTGTGCTCCTGTCTGCTGAAATCTGTGCATTGTGTTGTCTGCTGCTCTGATTGCTGTCCATGGTGCTGTTCCCTGGCCATTGTGCATTGTGTTGTCTGTTGCGCTGGTTGCTGTCCGTGGTCCTGTCCACTGTCTTCTGTGCATGGTGGTGTCTGCTGAGCTGGTTGCTGTCAATGGTGCTGTACTCTGACCATGGTGAATGATGATGTCTCGGGTGCTGGTTGCTGTCCATGGTGCTGTACTCTGTCCATGGTGCTATACTCTGTCCATGGTGCATGATGATGTCTCTTGTGCTGGTTGCTGTCCATTGTGCTGTACTCTGTTCATGGTGCTGTACTCTGTCTATGGTGCATGATATTGTCTGTTGTGCTGGTTCCTGTCCGTGGTACTGTCCGCTGTCATCTGTGCATTGTGTTGTCTGCTGCGCTGGTTGCTATCCATGGTGCTGTTCTCTGGCCATTGTGCATTGTGTTGTCTGCTGCGCTATTTGCTGTCCATGGCGCTGTACTCTGGCTATGGTGCATGATGATGTCTGCTGAGCTGGTTGCTGTCCCTGGTGCTGTACTCTGGCCATGGTGCACGATGATGTCTCTTGTGCTGGTTGCTGTCCCTGGTGCTGTACTCTGTCCATGGTGCATGATGATGTCTGCTGAGCTGGTTGCTGTGCATGGTGCTGTACTCTGTCCATGGTCCATAATGTTGTCTGTTCTGCTAGTTGCTGTCAGTGGCCCTGTCCGCTGTCCTCAGTGCATTGTGTTGTCTGTTGTGCAGGTTGCTCTCCATGGTGCTGTACTCTGTCCATGGTGCATGATGATGTCTGCTTTGGTGGTTGCTGTCCATGGTGATATACTCTGTCATGGTGCATGGTGTTGTCTGTTGTGCTGGTTGCTGTCAATGGTGCTGTACTTGGCCATGGTGGATGACGATTTCTGCTGAGCTAGTTGCTGTCCGTGGAGCTACACTCTGTCCATGGTGCATGGTGTTGTCTGTTGTGGTGGTTGCTGCCCCTGGTGCTGTACTCTGTCCAAGGTGCTGTACTCTGTCCATGGTGCTACACTCTGTCCATGGTGCATGGTGTTGTCTATTGTGGTGGTTGCTGCCCATGGTGCTGTACTCTGTCCAAGGTGCTGTACTCTGTCCATGGTGCTGTACTGTGTCAATGGTGCATGATGATGTCTGCTGAGCTGGTTGCTGTCCATGGTGCTGTTATCTGACCAATGTGCATGATGATGTCTGTTGTGCTGGTTGCTGTCCATGGTGCCGTACTCTATCTATGGTGCTTGATGTTGTCTGGTGTGCTGGTTGCTGTCCATGGTCCTGTCCGCTGTCATCTGTGCATTGTGTTGTCTGCTGCGCTGGTTTCTGTTCAGGTTCTGTTTTCTGGCCATGGTGCTTGAGGTTGCCTGTTGTTCTGGTTGGTGTCCATGGTGCTGTACTCTGTCCATGGTGAATGGCGGTATCTGCTGAGCTGGTTGCTGCCCATGGTTCTGTACTCTGGCCATGGTGCATGAAGATGTCTGCTGAGCTGGTTGCTGCCCATGGTGCTGTACTCTGGCCATGGTGCATGAAGGCGTCTGCTGAGCTGGTTCCTGGGCATGGTGCTGTACTCTGTCCATGGTGCATGATGTTGTCTGTTGAGCTGGTTGCTGTTCGTGGTCCTGTCCGCTGTCTTCTGTCCATTGGCCCTCATTCCGAGGTTGGTGCTAGTCATGGCGCTATTAGCGTCATGACTAGCACCATTACCGGTACCGTGTCTGCCCACGTTCAATGGGGACTTACCGGTCTAGTCTGACCTCTGCGGGACCAGTAAGTCCCCATTGAAAATGTCAATCCCCATTCCCATTTGAGCCCCCATAGGGCTCAATGGGAATGGGGAGGGTGCTAATTACGGTACCGTAAATTACAGTACCGTTATTAGCTCTGAAGTCCTGGTAAAAGTTGCTGGTAAAAGCAGGCAAGTTGAAGACGGGGCCGCAAAGGGACCTCGTAGTAGGGCGCAAAGGGTTTACCGGCACCGATGTCCTTAACAGTGCCCGTATCCCTTTGCGCCCTACTCGGAATTACCCCCATTGTGTTGTCTGCTGCGCTGGTTGCTGTCCATGGTGCTGTTCTCTGGCCATGGTGCAGGATGTTGTCTGTTGTGCTGGTTGCTGTCCGTGGGCCTGTCCGCTGTCTTCTGTGCATGGTGGTGTCTGCTGAGCTGGTTGCTGTCAATGGTGGTGTACTCTCACCATGGTGCAGGATGATGTCTCTTGTGCTGCTTCCTGTCCGTGGTACTGTCCGCTGTCATCTGTGCATTGTGTTGTCTGCTGCGCTGGTTGCTATCCATGGTGCTGTTCTCTTGCCATTGTGCATTGTGTTGTCTGCTGCACTGGTTGCTGTCCATGGTGCTGTACTCTGGCTATGGTGCATGATGATGTCTGCTGAGCTGGTTGCTGTCAATGGTGCTGTACTCTGTCCATGGTGCATGATGATGTCTCTTGTGCTGCTTGCTGTCCATGGTGCTGTACTCTGGCTATGGTGTATGATGATGTCTGCTGAGCTGATTGCTGTCAATGGTGCTGTACTTTGTCCATGGGCATGATATTGTCTGTTGAGCTGGTTGCTGTCCGTGGTCCTGTCCACTGTCTTCTGTGAATGGTGGTGTCTGCTGAGCTGGTTGCTGTCAATGGTGCTGTACTCTCACCATGGTGCATGATGATGCCGCTTGTGCTGGTTGCTGTCCATAGTGCTGTACTCTGTCCATGGGGCTGTACTCTGTCCATATTGCATGATGTTGTCTGTTGTGCTGGTTGCTGTCTGTGCTCCTGTCTGCTTAAATATGTGCATTGTGTTGTCTGCTGCTATGGTTGCTGTTCATGGTGCTGTTCCCTGGCCATTGTGCATTGTGTTGTCTGTTGTGCTGGTTGCTGTCCGTGGTCCTGTCCACTGTCTTCTGTGCATGGTGGTGTCTGCTGAGCTGGTTGCTGTCAATGGTGCTGTACTCTGACCATGGTGAATGATGATGTCTCGTGTGCTGGTTGCTGTCCATGGTGCTGTACTCTGTCCATGGTGCTGTACTCTGTCCATGATGCATGATGTTGTCTGTTGTTCTGGTTGCTGTCCGTGGTCCCGTCCGCTGTCATCTGTGCATTGTGTTGTCTGCTGCGCTGGTTGCTATCCATGGTGCTGTTCATCTTCATCTCACTGATGAGGCCCAAAAAGGCTGAAACACGTGTATGGGGTTGCTGTTGGTACTCTTGTTCAGAAGAGAATTGCCATAGCATTTTGGTGCCGGACTGCCCATGTGGGCGGGACAAAGACTGATATGCAAATGGATATTTCCTATCTGTGAAAGGTACAGTGAGCAAAAAGGAGATGGCTGCGTAGACTCAAAGTGGTTAATAACCACTGAACAGGTTATCATGCCGTGTTCTTTCGTGAGAGGGGCGCCTGCTACCTTTTTTGTATTTTTGGAAGGAACTTGGGGTTGGTCACCCTAACTTACCTGGGGGCAACCAGACGTGGACTCCCTGCTCACTGTGTTTAGAGAGGCACAGCTTCACCTCACTGATGAGGCCCAACAAGGCTGAAACACGTTTATGGGGTTGCTGTTGGTACTCTTGTTCAGAAGAGAATTGCCATAGCATTTCGGTGCTGGACTGCCCATGTGGGCGGGACAAAGACTGATATGCAAATGGATATTTCCTATCTGTGAAAGGTACAGTGAGCAAAAAGCAGATGGCTGCGTAGACTCAAAGTGGTTAATAACCACTGAACAGGTTATCATGCCGTGTTCTTTCAAGAGAGGGGCGCCTGCTACCTTTTTTCTGTTCTCTGGCCATTGTGCATTGTGTTGTCTGCTGCGCTGGTTGCTGTCCATGGTGCTGTTCTCTGGCCATGGTGCATGATGATGTCTCGTGTGCTGGTTGCTGTCCATGGTGCTGTACTCTGTCCATGTTGCTGTACTCTGTCCATGATGCATGATGTTGTCTGTTGTTCTGGTTGCTGTCCGTGGTCCCGTCCGCTGTCATCTGTGCATTGTGTTGTCTGCTGCGCTGGTTGATAACCATGGTGCTGTTCATCTTCATCTCACTGAAGAGGCTCAAAAAGGCTGAAACACGTGTATGGGGTTGCTGTTGGTACTCTTGTTCAGAAGAGAATTGCCATAGCATTTTGGTGCCGGACTGCCCATGTGGGCGGGACAAAGACTGATATGCAAATGGATATTTCCTATCTGTGAAAGGTACAGTGCGCAAAAAGCAGATGGCTGTGTAGACTCAAAGTGGTTAATAACCACTGAACAGTTTATCATGCCGTGTTCTTTCGTGAGAGGGGCGCCTGCTACCTTTTTTGTATTTTTGGAAGGAACTTGGGGTTGGTCACCCTAACTTACCTGGGGGCAACCAGACATGGACTCCCTGCTCACTGTGTTTAGAGAGGCACAGCTTCACCTCACTGATGAGGCCCAACAAGGCTGAAACACGTTTATGGGGTTGCTGTTGGTACTCTTGTTCAGAAGAGAATTGCCATAGCATTTCGGTGCTGGACTGCCCATGTGGGCGGAACAAAGACTGATATGCAAATGGATATTTCCTATCTGTGAAAGGTACAGTGAGCAAAAAGCAGACGGCTGCGTAGACTCAAAGTGGTTAATAACCACTGAACAGGTTATCATGCCGTGTTCTTTCGAGAGAGGGGCGCCTGCTACCTTTTTTCTGTTCTCCGGCCATTGTGCATTGTGTTGTCTGCTGCGCTGGTTGCTGTCCATGGTGCTGTTCTCTGGCCATGGTGCATGATGTTGTCTGTTGTGCTGGTTGCTGTCTGTGGTCATGTCCGCTGTCTTCTGTGCATGGTGGTGTTTGCTGAGCTAGTTGCTGTCAATGGTGCTGTACTCTCTGTACTCTGTCCACAGTGCTGTACTTTGTCCATGGTTCATGATGTTGTACTTTGTGCTGGTTCCTGTCCGTGGTCCTGTCCGCTGTCATCTGTGCATTGTGTTGTCTGCTGCGCTGGTTGCTGTTCATGGTGCTGTTCTCTGGCCATTGTGCATTGTGTTGTCTGCTGCGCTTGTTGCTTTCCATGGTGCTGTACTCTGATTATGGTGCATGATGATGTCTGCTGAGCTGGTTGCTGTCAATGGTGATGTACTCTGGCTATGGTGCATGATGATGTCTCTTGTGCTGGTTGCTTTCCATGGTGCTGTACTCTGTGCATGGTGCTGTACTCTGTCCATGGTGCTGTACTCTGTCCATGGTGCATGGTGGTGTCTGCTGAGCTGGTTGCTGTCCATGGTTCTGTTCTCTGTCCATGGTGCTGTACTCTGTCCATGGTGCACGGTGGTGTCTGCTGAGCTGGTTGCTGTCCATGGTGGTGGACTCTGTCCATGGTGCTGTACTCTGTCTGTACTCTGTCCCTGGTGCATGGTGGCGTCTGCTGAGCTGGTCGCTGTCCATGGTGCTGTACTCTGTCCATGGTGCACGGTGGTGTCTGCTGAGTTGGTTGCTGTCCATGGTGTTGTACTCTGTCCATGGTGCTGTACTCTGTCCATGGTGCACGGTGGTGTCTGCTGAGCTGGTTGCTGTCCATGTTGCTGTACTCTGTCCATGGTGCTGTACTCTGTCCATGATGCACGGTGGTGTCTGCTGAGCTGGTTGCTGTCTATGTTGCTGTACTCTGTCCACGGTGCTGTACTCTGTCCATGGTGCACGATGGTGTCTGCTGAGCTGGTTGCTGTCCATGGTGTTCTTCGTCCTGACTGGCCAGCGCTGTTCATGGTGCGTTGGCTTGGTTCTCGTCCTCAGTCCGGTGGAAGTCCAGGGTGGTGTCGGGGGCACTGACCCCTCCACCATTGTTTTCAGTTCCTGTTCAGAGAAAGGCCCCCGTCCTGCCATGCATACTCAGTCAGCACCTCATGACATTGTACCATTAAATCTCCTTGCGCGAGACAGTTCCATCCAGTCTTCCCGGGGCAGGTGAACATCCCCACCGGGCCGTGCCTCCTTCGAATAGCGCTGCTGACAACAAAGCTGAAGGAGGCGCTGGACGAACCATCGGCTTCAGCTCGAGAACCCTGGGCTGAGTTTATCTGTCCAGGTTCATAACCCCCTTGCAAGTCACCTTGGAGTCACCCAGGCCAGCAGCCTTGTAATTCCCTTAAAGAGAGAGGTTTTCACAACGAAAAATAGCAGCAAGAAAAATGCAACATTTATAATAATAATAATAATAATAATAATAATAATAATTAATAATAATAATGATATTAAGAGTGGCATGCTTTTATGCAGTTCTTTCTGACCCACGCAGGGCTACTTTCACAAACAAGGCACCTTTGACCAGCCTTCTTGCTTGACGTGCACACCCAATAATTCCATTACTGGCCAATCACAGCGCTGCAGCTTGGAACTGCTTCCTCTGTGAAGTCAGTCATATCCCGTTGCTAGATACAGAAAAGGGAATCACTTATTTTGCCATGACTACTATGTGCACCGCGTAGCCATGAACAATGTCTTCAGGCTAAAAATGGGGTCCTCCACGTCTATTGCGAGATCTTTGAAGACTATGTTGAGGGGTGCAGTCTTCGGAGTGGATTGTGAGGCCTTTGGACTCCATCGTGAGGCCTTGGAAGTCTATCGCTAGGCTTGAGTCAATCGCAAGGCATTAGGCCTGTGGAGTGCATCGCGAGTCCTTCAGAGTCCATGCCGAGGCATTTGGAGCAGATCGATTGTTCGGCTCTCAAAGTCTCAAAGTCTATTGTGAGACCTTCACAGTCAATCGAGAGGCCTTTATCTCAATTTTCGGGCATTAGGAGTCTATTGCAAAGTTTTGAAGTTTATGTTGAGGCGTTCAGAGTCCATCAGGAGGCCTTCTGAGGCTATCGCGAGCCATTCATTGTCTTTGATGAGGCCTTTGGAGTCCATCCCAAGGCATTTGGAGTCTGTCACTCAGCTTTCAAAGTCTATTGAGGCCTTCAGAGTCCTTTGAGAGGCCCTCAGAGTGTAACGCAAGGCTTTGAGAGTCTATAAGGAGACATTCAGAGTCCCTCGTGAGGCCTTTGGAGTCTATTGCATGGCCTATGGAGTCAATCACAAGGCATTCATGATCTATTGCAAGACCTATCGGGATGCCTTAGGAGTCTATCGGGATGCCTTCGGAGTCTATCAGGATGCCTTCGGAGTCTATC
Source organism: Ambystoma mexicanum (assembly GCF_040938575.1). Taxonomy (NCBI): domain Eukaryota; kingdom Metazoa; phylum Chordata; class Amphibia; order Caudata; family Ambystomatidae; genus Ambystoma; species Ambystoma mexicanum. The sequence goes on from NC_090936.1 coordinate 1,191,504,504, forward strand.
GGGAAGCCTTCAGTGTCTATCAGTATGCCTTTGGAGTGCATCGGGATGCCTTCAGATTCTATTGGGTTGCCTTCGGAGTCTTTCGGGATGCCTTCAGAGTCTATTGGGATGCCTTAGGGGTCTATCAGGATGCCTTCGGAGTCTATAGGGATGCCTTCGGACTCTATCAGGATACCTTCAGAGTCTATCGGGGTGCCTTTGGAATCTATCGGAACTCCTTCAGTGTCTATCAGGATGCCTTTGGAGTATATCGGGATGCCTTTGGAGTCTATCGGGATGCCTTTGGAGTCTATCGGGATACCTTCAGAGTCTATCAGGATGCCTTTGGAATCTATCAGAACTCCAGCATCTATCGGGATGCCTTCAGAGTCTATCGGGATGCCTTTGGAGTCTATTGGGATGCCTTGAAAGTCTATCGGGATGCCTTCAGTGTCTATCAGGATGCCGTTGGAGTTTATTGGGATGCCTTTGGAGTCTAGCGGAATGTCTTCAGTGTCTATCGTGATACCTTTAAAGTCTGTCGGGATACCTTCAGAGCCTATCGGAATGCCTTCAGTGTCTATCAGGATGCCTACAGAGTCTATCGGGATGCCTTCAGTGTCTACGAGGATGCCTTCAGTGTCTACGAGGATGCCTTAGGAGTCTATTAGGATGCCTTAATTGTCTATCGGTCGGCCTCCGTAGCCTGCTGATGGAGCCCCATAAATTGACTACTATCCTGCACACTTAGGTGAGTGCAGAAGGCGCTGTTCTGGGCAGATGACACCGGACCCAGCGGCGCATGTATCGGCTGCATAGTCAGACACATTGGACTGTAGCTCCATGGTCAGGCAGGTCGAAGAATATCGATTCCCTCCCCAGGGCTTGTAAAGCGCTCTGTAAATCCAACGACTAGTAAATGCCAATCAATATTCGGACTCTTTTGTAGACTGATTTATTTATCGCCCTCGGGCACCAGGGCCTGTAGTGCAAGGCAACCACATATATGAACAATGCATCCAAAAATCCTAGCACAAATAATACATTTTACACAGAAACGAAAAAGGGGGCTTCATATCAGCCCCTTATGACCTCCCGTTTCTCCAGGGGCAAGCGGTGCTTTACGCATGACACGAATTTACAAAAAGCCCAACTTTCTTCCCTTTTAATTGTAATTTCCATGTCAACCTCACGGAACCAGCCCTAATGTCAATGCCTGGTCCCGACACGGGAGACCCATAATCTGATCCCCTTTCGGGGGCCTTCTCTTCTCAGTGAATAGTTTATTTTCTGAGTCGCCACCCCGCTTTACGTGAATGCCTCTGCAGCCCCTCTACGTGTTATGTGTATTGCTTTGTGCTAAGGGTGCAAACATTTCATAGGCATCCTACCACACAACAAGCGATAATGTCCAAGATCACGTGTGCGCGTGGCGGCGACCATCACAACAAATATTTCTGGCGGATGGAAATCTCTACAAGTAGCGGGAGTCCCCCTGATGAACAGAGCCTATTGCACGGGTAAGGGCTTACTTATTTATTTATTAACATTTATATAGCGCACAGCAGCCAAATCTCTGGCAGGCCGACTTATGCCTTCATCCTTCCGCGGTCTCAAGTTGAGCACCACAGATGTGGGTAATCATAACGGCAGTTCCAACACCTCTTATGAAGCGCCATGAGACTGGTTAACTCCGGTGTGCGGTGCTATATAAAACACACACTGTAATTATTAGGCATAACAATGCCTGCTGGAGCAGGTTTAAAATGGAGGTGGAAAGCATGAACATTCTGCCATCTCCGCCCGCATCAGAATTAGGTGCGAGTGGACATATTGGAAGATTTCAAGCATGGAACTGGGGTAAGAGGAAGGCCAGATCCTTCCAGAAAGGCAGCAATCATAGGCCGCCCGCCTGGGCCTGCGTGTAAAATATGATATAGACCATTCTACGCCAAGATGTGAATGGACATGTTGGCCGTATTTTGGGCCCGCGGGCAGGAGATGTGGAAGAGTCGCCTTCTTAAAATCCTCAGAAGTGACCCAGCTTGTGTCCATTTTTCCAAATGTATTGTGAAAGCAGTGATTACCCCGTGCCGGGGTACATGGTCTCTGTTTTGTTTGATTAACATTGACATATGTTATGTTAAGTTGATTTATACCATGCACCGCTGCCACTATCATGGTCTCCAGGCGCTATTGTGGTAGGATTGTGGCAGCAGCCCTATGGAGATCCACAGCCACAGTATTTGATCTAACTTCTCCTCATTTCTGTCTGATGTGTCCTTCTGTCTGCGCCCAGTACAGCGTTCATATGGGAAACTTGCTTGCACTGAAACCTTCCACCTTCACCTGGCCCTTGCATTTCAATCAAGCCATTCCCTTCTCTAGTGTGCGGTTTCCTTTCGTGAGGAGTTGTGTTTCTCTGCTCTCCTTCCACATTCTGGGCACTGGCATCTGGGAACTTGACATTGCCCTTGTGATGTTGAACCAGATTATGTTACTTCTCATTCTGCTTGCCACAGCGGAGTATGCTGCGATTATTCTGATGAATCATTACGTATCCTGATGAGCCTTTGGGTGTCCTGATGAGTCTGCTGTGTCCTTATGAGTCATTATGTATACTGGTGAGTAATTCTGTATCCTGATGAGCCTTTGGGTATCCTGATGGGTCTGATGTGTCCTTATGAGTCATTATGTATACTGATGAGTAATTCTGTATCCTGATGAGCCTTTGGGTATCCTGATGAGTCTGCTGTGTCCTTATGAGTCATTATGTATACTGGTGAGTAATTCTGTATCCTGATGAGCCTTTGGGTGTCCTGATGGGTCTGATGTGTCCTTATGAGTCATTATGTATACTGATGAGTAATTCTGTATCCTGATGAGCCTTTGGGTATCCTGATGAGTCTGCTTTGTCCTTATGAGTCATTATGTATACTGGTGAGTAATTCTGTATCCTGATGAGCCTTTGGGTATCCTGATGGGTCTGATGTGTCCTTATGAGTCATTATGTATACTGGAGAGTCATTCTGTATCCTGATGAGTCATTACTTACCCTGATCAATGAATCTGATGAATCATTCTAGATTCTGAAAAGTCATTAATTAGGCCGATGAGTCATTACATCTACTGGTGAGTCATTCTGTATACTAATGAGTCATTGAGAATCCTGATAAGCTGTTTTTTTTCCTGATGAGTCGTTCTGTATCCTGATGAGTTATTGCATATCTTGATGAGATATTCTGCATCCTGATGAATCATTCTAGATTCTGACAAGTCATCCATTTTTCGGATGAGTCATTGAGAATTCTGATGAGTCATTGTGTACACTGATGACTCATTGCATACCAGAGGAGTCATTCTTTACCCTGATGGGTCATTGCACGTACTGAGGAGTCATTCTGTATCCTGATGAATTATTACGTACACTGATGAGTTATCCTACATCCTGTTGAATCATTCTAGATACTAGTGAGTCATTACTTATCCTGAGGAGTCAATGTATCGTGTGAAGAGTTATTGGAAATCTTGATGAGTCATATGAATCCTGCTGAGTTATTCTGTATCCTGTTTAGTCATTGTGTATCCTGGTGTGTCATTGTGCATACTGATGAGGTATTTCTTAAATGGAGTTATCCTGCATCCAGGTGAATTATTCTAGATTCTGGAGAGTCATTCCTTATGCTGAGGAGTCACAGCATCGACTGATGAGTTATTGCAAAATCCTTGTGAGTCATTAGTATTCCTGAGGAGTCATTCTGTATCCTTATGAGTCTTTCTAGACTCTGGTGATGGATTCATTAACCTTATCAGTACATCAAGAGATATTGATTAACGATATGGTAAATCTGAAAGGAAAGTATACGTGTCACTCAATTTCCCTGAAGAAGGATCCATATATGTAAGGTGAAACCTGGCTTCGTCCACCCCTCCTTTCACACATATGTGCCACTTTTTCTCTATACCTCTCCTTTAATACATTATATTAGTAACACTACTACAAGGGGGAGGGGAGTTTGCTGGCTTCACAGTTTGTTAAATTAGATTGAGGGCGTGTACCTTAACTTTGGCATCCTAAAAATATCTTGCTTTTACCTTTTTAAAGATTGGTGTCACTGTCCATGAACATATCCCGACCCTGAGATGCCGCCAATCCAGTGCTGTACTTGAGGAACGTCAGCACAGGCCTGGGCACCTCAAGATGTCCAGACGCAAGTCTTATATCTACTAGCAGAGAATGGTAAGAAATTATTGGTTGAGATGTTTCTCCAGGCCAGTCAATAAAAGGAATGTACATATTTTCCATGAACACTTAGTAGACATAGAGGATAACCTACTTGGAATGGCACAACCCAGCACTCCGCAAACATAAACAACAGACTGAGTAGCATAAATAAATATCAGAATGGTTCCGTTCCTTCGCTGACCGCTACCCGCAACCCATCACGGCAAAGATCCTATGAAACCAGCCTTATTGTGACAAGTCCACACAGACTAAGAAGAAATCCAACCCACGATATCACACTCAACCCAAGGGGGTGGAGTAATGAGGCTCAAGCTTCGGTATCCATTGATCATTGCTGATGGATAAAATCTGTCAGCAAGAAGGAGAAAATCGTAGCCTGTCTTTTTCCCGTTAATGTCCACTCACATCTACTGAAATTACAACGCGCGTCTCCATGCACTCCAGTCCGGTCTAATATCTGCATTACTGCACTGTGCCACATCTTTGGCAGCCATCAATTTGGCATTCACATGCATGATGAGTTACCCATCTGCAGCTAAACCTTCAGGAAGTCCCTGTGGGAGCTGAATCGATGTCACATCATCTCCTGCAAAACTACAGGATAATGGAAGGAAGGTTTGCATCCATCACCAACCACTGGCATTGCGGCTCTGGCATTAATGACGACAAAATTGCATTGGTACTCACAGTGTCGAGTACTGACGCTCAATGGTGCAATTCCTTGGTTGTCATCGAGTAATGCGCACTTGATCTGATGATTCAATAAAAAAAGTGCAGATCCATAAATGTTGCCCCACATTCCCCCCACCATGGGATTCTTGCCCAACACTACTCTCCGTGGAATCGAATCTCCCGCAGTTTAGGAAAGCACTCTCTTGTGTGACCTGTTGCTCTGGACCTTCTTTCTGAGCTTGCCTGCCGTGCTCCCCACTCTCCAGATAGCGCTCCGAAGTGACACTACTGCAATGTGAGCACTATAAAAAAAAACACAAATAAAATGAAATAAAACAATATCGGCACTCATTGCACGAGAGCCTAAATGAAGCAGTGTTAAGAGAGCAGAAAGGAACAATTGATCGAAAGATGCCAGCTGTGGAGAAAAATGGACACAGATGCAACCAGAGTGAGCACAACAAGTCCTCTTTTTTGTGAAGGGGGCTTTTTTGGATGAAGACGTCAGTAAATCCTATACATACCGTTTCCAAAGAAACGACCTTATTGTTACACGTATATCTAGAGAAAACATAGTTGACACAAAGGTGATGTTACCATCTTTATAATCAAATGTAAAAAATTGTCACGGGTCACACAAAATATACTAAACTCAATTGATTAGCAAATGTATTAAAAGCTGTACACAACTACGTCACAAAATCACACAATCAAAAAATATTATTAAAAAAACAGAGACAACACAATGAGTCCTGTTTCACATCTAACCATTTCATTTTTTGTTGGGATCACAGTTGTTGTAATGATCATAGGTGATGTTAGTAACCTTTTGAGAGTGACCTTTACCCACAATCAGATGACATATATGTGAAAAAGGCGTCATGAGAAGAGTGTGGACAACTGAGTGTGTTTCTGGCCTTTTAATCTTTTTTTATCCAAAACCTTCATAGCCCCATCATGCTTTTCGTTTGGTTCAAGGCTCTCTTCAGTACACACGAACCCTTGTCGGGGTGGATATTAGACACGTCTGGGATTCTTGGTTGTCACGCAAATACCATACACATCTTATTAAATTTGTAGAACAAACAACAGCTAAATGATTCTGTCTGTCCATTCGGATTTCTGCTGAGATTAACTGATATCTCAGGATTATTTCGGTACCGGCTTTTCGTAGGCAACAAGACAAGCCAATCTTTGTCCCCGAGGAAAGTATTGTCGCCTAGCCGCCAACGTGTTATAACCATTCGGTTAGCGCCGCGTCAAACTCTACTTCAAGGCAAGTCCAATGCACTAGAAATTAATTGTCTTTAGCGTTCTATCTCTTTTAGCGCATTCGCATTCTCTAGCGATACGTGTGACGATAGGGTAGTTTTTTTGGAAACTATGTATATGATTCACAGATGCAACCAACTGGCAAAACAAGTAATAACAATGTTGTTCTGTGAGCAGGAACGTGCCTCGACAAAACATTTGTTCTCATGTAGTTACCGCGCGGCTATTTTCACTGTGGTGTTTTCACCCCGACTATTTGGCCAATTTAAAAAAAAAATATATATATATATATATGTGTGTGTTGTGTGTTTGAGTAGGGGTTTTGGGGGTGATGGGTGGGAGGATCGGGACGGGCCACCTTTTAAAAAAATTAGTTTTTTTAATAAACGGCAATAGTGAAAATAGACACGGTGGAAATTGTGGCGATTAAATCCGTTTTCATAAAGGTGTGTGAGCAGGTGGAGCCGACATGATGAGCAGGGTTTGTTGGTGTTGAGTGGGGGAGTTGGTACTAATTGTCCAGGATCAGGGTGGGATGAGATTTATTTGTGTGTTCCACTTAAGCGCCAACGCGCTATTATAGACCGAGAGAGGGCGTGAAAAGATGTACATAACACTTGCTGCAGTCTAAGTTCTACTCAGTGGCCCACATGGATGTCGGTCAGTGCCGCACTTTGGACCTTGGCCGCACTTTCGCAGGCGCAATGCTTGCCCTGCGCTTGAGGAGGCGCCTGAAGACCCTACTCTACAAAAAATATCTCACCAAAGAACATGCTTCCTGCGCTTGCGTGATCTGAATGACACAGGGTCTATTAAGATTGTTGTTTTGTCCTTCCTCTGTTTCCCACTCCTTGCCTCGTCGCCTCTAGAAACACCTGTGTACAGACGCGTTATAAAGGCCACATCATATCATACCATTGGTCTGATCGCTCCACTCAATCCTTTCTCCCCCTGTGGACTCCCACCCATCTCAGCTTCCCCTGCTCATCTCGGTGCCCACGCTGCCTCTGCACCCTACCTGCCATCTCGGGGTGCAGCCCGTTTGTATAGCTCTCAGCTGCTTCACATTTAGGTTTGCACTTTGTGAATCCCACACATACATACATACGAGTACATACGAGTACACATGGTACATTGTGACACGCCTGTTTCACATGAATCACGAGAGACTGGGAATAACCTGATTACTGGACCCCTTTTGAATAACCTGATTTCTGGACCCCTTTGTACGCTATGTGACTATTCTACGCTGCTAAGGAATTGTGTGCTTTAAACCATGAGGTCTAAGGTGACTTGAAATATCCATCTAATGCACTATTTGATTTAGGTACTTTACTCTGTGCACTACCACAATGACAATGGGCCTCATTACGAGGTTGAAGGTAGCCTTGCCGGTTTTACTGGCAAGGCTACCTCCAAACTCGCATCCGGGTCTGGCACCCGCAAATCAGCAATTACTGGGCTATTCCGGCCCAGCCGGACCCGGTAATTGCCCTTTTGTGTATGCCTGGCCCGGTACATCCCCATTCCCATTGAGCCCAATAGGGCTCAATGGGAATGGGGAGGGTGGTAGCACCGGTATCGTTGATAATGGTACCGGAGCTACCATCATGTTCTGCTCGCGGGTGCCAGTACGGCCACCAGGTCAGACCTGGTGGCTGCAAGGGCACCCGTGAGCAGAACTCCTAGTATGGCGGTACGGTAGCAACGGTGCCGGTAGCGATACCGGCACCATTGTTGCCTTACCGCCATACTTGTAATGAGGCCCAATGTCTCCTTTTGCAGTTGTCGATAGGTGCCACAGTGCTTAAAAGGGCTGTCTTTTGTTTTTTTGGAAAGTGCAACTGTCTGAGACTTACTTCCTTGCTTGTCAAAACCAACTCTTATTAGAAAACAGTTGTGATGTCAGAACTCGCTTGCGATATATGGAATAAAAGACTGCGCACCATATAGTATAAGGATATTGCAAGTAGAGGACCAAGGCCGACGGCCGAGGTCCTTTATAAGGCCATGGGTCTCTGAGGAATGCACTTTTTTGCACTTTTTTGTATTCCTTTTAATACACGACTGCATATTCCTTCCCTTTAATACTTTCTCTGTTGCTTGTAATTTGTAATTGTCATTGGGTATTTATAACACGCTTAATACCCAGAGGTTTCTAAGCGTGGATCCGGGGAGCGAACCTGTGTTGCTCCACGCAACCAAGACGAACGCGTTGCCCCTGAGCTATCCTCCCGGCTCGCTCTCATTCACGGGACGTTCCATACACGTAAACAATGTAACATATGTTTGGATAAAAAAGAAAACATACACAGCTTGTAACACGTTGTACAAAACTATTTTAAGCAGTTTGCTAAAAAGCATTTAAAACCCATTTTGTGGTTTAAAATAAATAAGTTGCTGCTTGAGTGTGTTAATTGCAGCAGTGCACAAAATAAACGTACTACCATAAATCATTCCTTATGAATGAATGGCTGAAAAGTGTCTTGCGAAGCTATTTTAGAAGAAAGGAATTAGTTTGCAGAAAGTGTGCGGCTCAAGGCCTTCTGATGCCACAAATGCATTGTAATCAAGTATTACAGTTGTGGTAGTGATGTCATTTTACTATTACTGGCGTGTGGTGATGTCACAAGTAGCCTCTAATCAGAACATTATTCACAAGCTTCTATACAGTTATTGCAGGCGGCCATGTTTCATAAGAACATTTCTTGCAGAAGTTTGCAGGCCACTGACAGGGACATTGGAATTGGAAGTCTATTATGGGCTGTTAATTAGGTGCTTACGCGAGTGCACTTGCTACAGCAGAACACGGAAACTCTCCTCTACCAGGTCCACCTTTGCCAGTGTCCTGCTGGACAGCACCTTCCTGCGTGCACCCAAGCTGCTGGAAAAAATCATAGCATCACTAAAACCATCTAACTGTAAAGGTGACAGTTGCCCAGCTCAGATCATAAAAGATGCAGCCAGAGATTTATCTCCTTTTATTACCAAACTTATAAACTCTTCATTCGCCAGCAACTCAGTCCCAAGTAACCTGAAACAATCTTGGGTTCTCCCATTACTCAAGGAACAAACACTAGATCCGTATATACCCACTAATTATAGACCGATCACCACAGTCCCTTTCTTACTGAAAATCTTAGACAGAGTTGCATACCTGCAAATTCAAGACTATCTAGAGACAAACCAACTATTAGGAACTCGTCAATCTGGCTTTAGACCCCAACATGGAACCGAAACTGCCCTTGTTCACCTTAAAAGTCAGATTGACAAACTAAAAGACAAAGGCAGAGTTGCCATCCTACTTCTCTTAGACTTATCGGCAGCCTTTGATCTGGTTGACCATAAAATCTGATGCAACCACCTGCCTTCGGCAGCACACTTCTCCAACTCTGCTGTCACGTGGATCCAATCCTTCCTCGCAAACAGAACCATGCGTGTTTTCTCAGCTACAGCGGTGGCCGATCCGATCCCCATCACCTGCGATGTCCCACTAGGCTTCTGCGTCTCGGCCACTTTGTACAATATCTTTACAAAGCCCCTATTCGACAAACTGGACCGTCTGGGTGTCACCTACACCAACTATGCAGATGACACCCAGATACTCCTAACACTATCAGGGACCTGCGACACAGATGTTTGCTGGATTAACGAAGTCTAACCATCATTCAGGCATGCTTGGCCACACATGGTCTCTGCCTGAATGATGATAAGACTGGGCTGCTCCTAGTCGGCTCACCCAACAACCCACTGAAACATAGTCCCAAATACAGTAGCATCCTCATTAATGGGACAAACATACCCATTGCCAAGGATGCAAAAACCCTTGGTGTCTACCTCAATGCCAATACCAATCTTACCAAACAGGTAAATATGACTGCCTCAGCCACCGCCTACATTGGCAAGCTGATCAGGGCTTGCAGACCCCTACTGTTCTCCAATAGCTCATACTGGCACAAGCACTTATACATTCCAAATTGGACTACTGTAATGACCTAGACTTAGGCACCAACAAATCCATAATTAACAAATTGCAGGTTCTGCAAAATAATGCGCTCAGAGCTGCATTAAACGTACTTAGAAGAGAGCACATTTCTGCAACCAGAATGTTGTGCAAATGGCTCACCATCAACTTAAATACCATCTGCCTCACCTATAAAGCTTTGAACCACCAAGCCCCACCATATCTCATGGATAAATTCACTCTGAAATTGTCAGCCAGAATCACAAGATCTACTAACACATCTTGCATGGTGGTGCCCAGGTATATCCTAAAAAGAGCTGGCGGAACCAGTTTCCCAGTTCTAGCCTCCCAATTATTTAACACACTTCCACAGGACATCAACACTATTCAATCCTTTGAAAGATTCAGAAGTCACGCCATCATATGGTTACTGAATAAAAACTAACATTACTTTCCTTACACTTAACATCACCCTGTACTCCCATTCCCTTAATTGTATATATAATTCTCCATGTTTCGTATCTCATACCTTTCTATGCTCCCCACCTACTTTTGCCTTTCCTTTGTTATTTGAATGTATTTTCTGTAATCTGTCTGTATAAACTGTATAAATTGCATCTTGTAGCCACAACCTTCACCATAAGCGCCCAGATACCCCTGGGTCAGGCGCGCTATATGAATAAAACAAACAAACAATCTCCTGGACAGCACCTTCCTGCGTGCACCCAGGCTGCTGTTACATGCACTCCTGGACAGCACCTTCCTGCGTGCACCCAGGCTGCTGTTACATGCACTCCTGGATAGCACCCTTCTGTGTGCACCCAGGCTGCTGGTACATGCACTCCTGGACAGCACCTTCCTTCGTGCACCGAGACTGCTGTTACATGCACTCCTGGACAGCACCTTCCTGCGTGCACCCAGGCTGCAGTTACTTGCACTCCTGGACAGCACCCTCCTGCGTGCACCCAGGCTGCTGTTACATGCACTCCTGGACAGCACCTTCCTGCGTGCACCCAGGCTGCTGTTACATGCACTCCTGGACAGCACCTTCCTGCGTGCACCCAGGCTGCTGTTACATGCACTCCTGCATAGCACCCTCCTGCGTGCACCCAGGCTGCTGATACATGCACTCCTGGACAGCACCTCCCTGCGTGCACCCAAGCTGCTGTTACATGCACTCCTGGACAGCACCCTCCTGCGTGCACCCAGGCTGCTGTTACATGCACTCCTGGTCAGCAGCCTCCTGCGTGCACCCAGGCTGCTGTTACATGCACTCCTGGACAGCACCTTCCTGCGTGCACCCAGGCTGCTGGTACATGCACTTCTGGACAGCACCTTCCTGCGTGCACCCAAGCTGCTGTTACATGCACTCCTGGACAGCACCCTCCTGCGTGCACCCAGGCTGCTGTTACATGCACTCGTGGACAGCACCTTCCTGCGTGCACCCAGGCTGCTGTTACATGCACTCCTGGACAGCACCCTCCTGCGTGCACCCAGGCTGCTGTTACATGCACTCCTGGACAGGTGCACCCAGGCTGCTGTTACATGCACTCCTGGTCAGCAGCCTCCTGCGTGCACCCAGGCTGCTGTTACATGCACTCCTGGACAGCACCTTCCTGCGTGCACCCAGGCTGCTGGTACATGCACTCCTGGACAGCACCTTCCTGTGTGCACCCTGGTACATGCACCCGGCCCCTTCCCTCGGGCGTGCTGTGTGATGCCACAGGGATGTCTGTGTACCTTACAGTGTGACTCACATCCTTCTGTGAAGATGCTGTGTTGTAGAGGGATGTGTTCAGCGTTCAGAGCACCAATATGACTCTATAAATTATGCATCACAATAATTGCAGAACTTCCCTCCTGTCATTTCCTATCAGAGCGGCCCGGGAGGCAGTGATCTCACGCGAAACACTGTGTCTATTCATGTTGCCTCTTTCCGGCGCCGCCGGAATGCTCCTTACACCAGCCAAGAATATGCTTATTTATTTATTTTTGCATTTATACGAGCGCACAAAGCCTGAGGGCATCTAGACGCTGGTTTCAGTGAGGATAGAGGAGAAAAGAATGTGTGGAAATGAGTTTCCTCTTCTTTTTTTATTTTGTGGAAACATAATAATAACTTATATTCTTATATAGCGTTACACACCCGTAGGTCACAGAGCGCTCAAATGTCAGAAGGCATTATTATACCACAGTGTGGCACGCATTTTATCGACCTTGGAAAAATGAAAGGCTGAGTTGACACTGCTGGGATTCAAACCTGCCACAGCAGCCTGCACACAGATTAGCTTAGCTCGCTGTGCTGTCTGACCGGCTCTTAAAAGCTCTGGCGTCCAAGCGCTGTAATGCTCAGTTCCATGGCACACATTTTATCGACTTATGTAGCATTGAATTGTAGTATGAATAGGTCCGGCTGGCTTGAATTGCACCAGAAAATATATAAAGCGTGCCAGGAAGCCGACATAACGGGTTCAGGTTAAAGGTTAAGGGGCATCCTTTACAAGTGGACATTTTGATTGGCTGCACAACTGGGGGCAAAGGGATTGTGCATATTGGCAGTATTTCTTGGGACACACTGGGGGAGGGGGTCATTATTAGTATGGCAGTATTGGCAAAAAGGTGCCATTCTAAATACCTCTATTTATTGAGTACCACCTAATTGGGAGTTGCAATCACATGAGATTTTTACAGCATGGGGGACATGGAAAGTACCGGTAGAGATAAATAAATAAATCATATTTGCCCCAAGGTTTGTTTTCAGATGGGTGACCCCGTTTAACTCCACAGGCTCCTTAGCAATGGAGGGCAGGGTCTTCTGTGCCTAAGTTTATAAGCGCTACCGAATTAGGGAGTGCTTATATAACAACTTTGCAAACCTTATTACGCTTGACTCATTAAACGGGACGAACCTGTAACAGATTCTTTAAAAATGAGCTTGCAAATATATTGTTGTGAATGCTTTCGAGATATCAAGAGGAGCGGAGGAATCGAGAGAGGCGAGCCGTTTGTTCCACAGCCGAGGGTCATGCACTGAGAAGCCACTATGCCCCCAAGTAACACACCTGGCTTCCGGAAATGTGAGTGGCCTTCTGGCTCGATTCAGACATATCTGCTTGATGCTCTGATGCCCGAACCTCGAGGCTCCTCCTTCCATACACCTGAAGATCAAGTCTGCATACCTCAAGTGATCCTGACTGCCAGCAATCACCAGCAGAGGTTTATGTCCAGCTTCGGAGGTGGGGTCGGGATTTTGCAACATTGTTGGCCTTCGGCCTCTGGTCGCGTCTTCCTTTCGGGGTTTGCAGCTTTCTTTCTATTCATCACCTTCTTAGTCATTCTTCCTGTTTCCCTGGCGGGCGTGATTGATTTTGCTCAAGTTGCCAGTTATTGGATGGCCTTTCAGCCATAATTTGCATAGCCGGTGACCAATCCGTTTATACCTCTCCTCGTCTCTTCTTTGAACTATCTCCGGGGCCCTTTAGAGGGAACCTGCCTGGCACACTAAATGCCCCTTCTCTGGGCAATAGCCCTTTTCATGGACTTGTCACGCCTGCATGCTCACTGCGTGCTACACTCTTTTGCTGGACCATGCTCTCCAGTATCCCGCACCCCTTATTGTGAACCTGGGGTTCAACAGTTGCTATGGCACAGCTGCGACCATTGCTAAGGGGCCACATATTGTGGTGAATATTTTTTGCTTTTAGCATCCAAACGATAGATTAATTAGTGGTCCCCAACAGAGAACCAGTGGCTTGTCTGCTGCTCTATTTCTATTCTCTCTCTCTCTCTCTCTGCTCCTTGTCATCTTTGTAGAGAAGCCGGTGGACATGTCATCCCTAGCCCCTGCCCCCTTGATCCCCTTTATACTGGAGTAGCAGGCGAAGAGCCCTATGTGGAACACCAGGTATAATCCCAATACCGCATGGAGTGTATGAAAGACGATATGGACTCAGATAACTGTACCGAATGTACCCTCGCACTGAGCGGGTCGAAATATGTGGGCACACACCATTGGACATCAAGTGAGATCTAACAAAGGCAGAGTGACGTCATGAAGAAGACAGACAAAGACGCACTGAAACGATATGAAAATACTCAAGGTAACAAGAGAAACAGGCAATCGAATGTGAAGAATTTGTATATGCAAAGAAGGTAAAGTAACCTGCTGACTAATACATGTATATAAGCAGAAACACGGGGCAGATAAGACATATAGAAGCTTGCAGCAGAGGAAAGCATAACATGGATAGAGCAGTCATGATGGAAAGATGGACGTCAGACTCATATTAAAACCAATCAAGCTACCTCAGAGACAGACCAGGGCTGCAGAGACTGGAGACGCTGGAAGAACCGCTTCATGTGAGGAATAAAGAGGAGTCCATTGGCCTGGGATCAAGGATTCTACTTCAAGGAATAATTGCAAGGCACAAGGGGAGTTAAATGGATAAGCCATGTATGCAAGACATATTTCTCTTAGATTAAGCAAAGGAGAAAAACCTCTGCAAGAGCTAAGTATTAGACAATTAAAGATGCGGAAAACCTATGTAAGAGGGAGTGAGCAAGTCTCTAGAGGCCAAGAAGGGCAATGACACCCAGTACAATTGAATCAAATAGCATTAAATAGAAGTTTGTGATGGATACATGTGTGGTCTATTCCCATGTGATTCAGAAGTTGGAAACAAGGGCTATTCATTAAGCCCAAACACAGATAATAGTGTGCCTACGCTCCCTTGAACATCCGGGAACAGAGAACAGGCTTTGAGGTCAACTACAAAGGAGAAGCCTTGGCTTGGGGCCTGACCAATGAGAGACAATGGACTATTTGGGAAGAGGGGGGGTAGTCTGACGTTGCTTGCGGCTCCTGTCTTTCATTTTGCTTACATGCTGCTAAATGAGTCAAAAGTCCAAGTTCGGGAAAGCATGGCAACCACTCAGAGGGTCTATGTACCAACATGCTATACAATGTTGCAAAGACCAAACTGCTGCCATTTTCCCCTGATATAATCAGTATTATACATATTAGGAGGTGGTTTAAGGTGTACCCACCAGATAAGGGACACTTACGTATACTATATGTACATATGTTCAATTAACCAATCCCTCCCTTCAATAGGTTTTTAGTTTTCCACGTCGGATGAAGTCAAATCGAGGTATAAAACCTTTGTATAATCACACGTGGGTCTGAGTGCATGAATTACTGCCTGCTATTCACCAGATGGCCCTACTTCATTTTTATGCTGATAATAAAGTAGTACTTTGCCATATTCTCTGAGTCTGTCCGGTTATTTTGGTCCGAGACTATTATTGGTAATTCCATCTAGCACATGAGACGTCTTAAGGTGCTAGAGCGCACTTTGTAAAGCGTTTCAGATTTGTCCAGATGTCCTCCATCAGCCTTAGGCCCCTAAATGCCACCTCTGGTGACATTGCCACCTATTCTCTGAGATGTTTCTGGTCTCCCCTGAGGAGATGCTCCCTAGTAGTGTTTTGTTGGTTCTGCAGAGCATCCATGGTAGTTCCCAGTGGTGTCTCTTAAGTGTGAATGTCCTCCAACTGCACTCTAAGTGTGATATCTCATCATCGGTAACCTCATTAAACACTTCCTATCAGTGTGTCCTGAGTCTGTGCTCTGAGTGTGAGCTTCCTCCATGAGTACCTCCATACACGTCCTAGTAGTGTGTCCCACGCCTGTGCACCAAATGTGAGATTCTTCAAGCAGCACCCTCAATGCACACCTCCTTGTGGCGTGTACTCAGTGTGACTGTCTCCTAGCTGTTCGAAGTGTGAGCTTCCTCCAGCAGTGCCTTCAACTTGGTCTTGCTCAAAAAGTGCATTCTGAGTGATATTCTGTTCAGAGTGAAATCAGTGTGCCCTCAAGAAGTGCCTTCTGTCTGAGCTTCAAGCTCACTTCAGTGGTGCAAGATTCCTCCAGTAGAGTTCTTAGTGTGAGATTTCTACAGGAGTGCTTAGGTGTAAGCTTACTCTAGCAGGGTCAACAATATGCAGTGCCTTCAATGTGATCCACTTTTGCACTGCTTAGTGCAAACTTCCTTTAGCATTGCCCAGTGTGAATTTGTTTTAGCAGTGCTCAGTATGAGCTTTGTTTAGCATTGTCCGGTGTGAAATTCGTTTTGCATTGCATCATTTTAGCTTCCGCTAGCCTTGCCCGGAGGGAAATTCTTTTTCCATTGCCCAGTTGGAGCCTCCTCTATCACTGCCCAGTGGAACATGACCTTAGCACTGGCCTTTGTGATCTTCCATCAACATTACCCAGTGTGAGCTTCTTTGCTCTAGCACCTTGAAGTTTCTCTTGTACTGGATGGGATTACCAGTAAAGATCTCAAACCAAATAACTGCACAGACTCACAGAATATGGCAAAGTACTACTTTATTCACAATTGAATAAAGCAGGGCCAACTGGCAGACTTTGGAATGATGCTTGCACACTCACACACAAACTTGATTACACAGAGGTTGCATACCCCAATATGCATCATCTATGACATCACCCTACGTGACACATTGTAAAACCTATTGACAGCAGGGATTGGTTAGGGGAACATATCTACTTATAGAATACATATGGGATAGTATACAATTGGCTGTCTCTTATCTGTAAGGCACGCCTCAAACTACCTATATTGCTGATTATAGCGGACAAAAGGGCAGCGGATTGCTCTATGCAACATTGAATAGCAGGTTGCCTCATAGACCCACTGATTGGTTGGCATTCCCACCCAACCTTAGAGCTTCGGCTCGGCTTGCAGCACATAAGCGAAACAGAACCCAAGTGTTTGAGTCCCATCAGATTGCTCCCCACTTTCCCAATGAGTCCTTCATCTCCCATCAGTCTGACCATGACACAATGTTTCCCGTCTGTAGTTGGCCTTGTAGCCTGCTCTCTGTTCTGGGACATTCGAGGGAGTGAAAGCACATCACTATCTTCATTCGAGGCTTAATGAATAGCTTTTCTTTTCAACTTCCGAATCACAAATGTGTCCATTTCGACCTCTTATTTACTGTTATTTGATTAATTTATGATGGGGTCATTGCTCCTCTTGGCCTCTAGAGACTTGCTCACTCTATCTTGTATAGACTGTATACACTTTTAATTGGCCAATACTTGGCTCTTGCAAATGTTTTCTTCTTCTTTAATCTAAGAGAAATATGTCTCACATCCATGGCTTATCCGACTGCCTCCCTAGTGCTTTGCAGCTATTCATCAAATAGCATCCTTGATCCCAGGCCAACATAGACTCCTCTTCATTTTGCACACAAAGCTAATTCTTCAATGTCTCCTGACTCCGGAACCCTGGTCTGTTTCTGAGGTAGCTGGATTGAATCTTTACACAAGTCCCCATCCATTTTCCTATGATGGCCGTTTTAGCCACGTTATATGTTCCTCTATAGCAAGCTTCTATGTATCTTTTATACCTTGCGTTGCTGAGTATTTACACTTATTGGTCAACAAGTTACTTTATGTTCTTTTGCATTCATGATTGCTTTATCGTTTCGTACATGTTTCTCTTGTCACTTCAGTTACATCGTCACTCTTAAGTATTTTCATATCGTTACAATATGTCCTTGTATATCTTCTTCATGACATCACTCTGCCTTCAGCAGGTTTAACTCAGAGCTCCATGATGTCCAATGATGCGTGCCGACATCCTTCCACACGATATCCTTCCACTTTCTCAGTATGAGGGTACATTTGATATGGTTGTCTGAGTGCATGTCGTCTCTTGTACACTCAATATGGTAGAGGCATAACACATGGATACCCATATAAGGCTCTTCTCCTACTGTTCCAGTATGACGGGGGTGATGGGGCAGGAGTGTGGGAATATTTGTCCATCTGCTCCTCTACACTTCCTTTAGTATTACACAGTGTGAGCTTTCTTTAGCAATGCCCAGTGGGAGATTTCTTTAGCATTGCTCTGCATGAGCTTCTTTTAGAGTTGCTCGATGGGTAATTCTTTTTGCATTTCCCGGTTTGAGAGTCCTCTAGCATTGCCAGTTTGAAATTCATTTAGCATTAGCCGGCTTGAGTTTCCTCTAGAATTGCATAGTGTGACATTCTTTTAGAATTGCCTAGTGTGTGCTTCCTCTAACATTGCCCATTGTGAAATTCTTTTAGCTTTGTCCGGTTTGAGCTTCCTGTAGCATTGCATGGTGTGACATCATTTAGTGTAACCCGTTGTGAGCTTCCTTTAGCATTGTCCCGTGGGAGCTTCCTTCAGTATTACCCAGTGTGAGCGTCCTTTTGCATTGCCCCATGTGAGCTTCCTTAAGCATTGCCCAATGGGAGATTTCTTTAGCATTGCCCAGTGTGAGCTTCCTTCAGCTTTGCCCTGTGGGAGGTTTCTTTAGCACTGCCCCACGTGAGCTTCCTTCAGTATTACCCAGTGTGAGCTTCCGTTAGCATTGCCCCACGTGAGCTTCCTTCAGTATTACCCAGTGTGAGCTTCCATTAGCATTGCCCCACGTGAGCTTCCTTCAGTATTACCCAGTGTGAGCTTCCGTTAGCATTGCCCCACGTGAACTTCCTTCAGTATTACCCAGTGTGAGCTTCCGTTAGCAATGCCCTGTGTGCGCTTCCTTCAGTATTACCCAGTGTGAGCTTCCGTTAGCATTGCCCTGTGTGCGCTTCCTTCAGTATTACCCAGTGTGAGCTTCCGTTAGCATTGCCCTGTGTGCGCTTCCTTCAGTATTACCCAGTGTGAGCTTCCTTTAGCTTTGCCAGTGGGAGATTTATTTAGCATTGCTCAGTGGGAGCTGCTTCTAGCATGGCCCAGTGTGAAGTTCCATCACACCTAAATATCTGATGGACAATGTAGAGCAACCGGTACAGAAAGGCCAAGATAAGGGTGGAGTCTGGACTTACACACTGGAAATCTCTGGATAGTTTTCTGTTGTTGTGAACAAAGCTGTGTACCTTCAGGAGCACCCTGTCTAAATAGGGCTTCAACAAAGGTTTTCAGATTGATAGCCCTGCTTGGAGCAGAGTCCAGCCATCAAAAGGATGCATGCAAGGATGCACGTGCAATTGCAGACTATGCACAGTGTTTTCAAATAGGACCCTTAAGGCGCACACTGAGATATGTGTAGTCCACATGCAAGCAAATGGCTTTTACATAATGACCAGATCATCTAGAATCAGAAGTCTGGCAGAAGCTGCTTCTTGGGTGCAAGCACAAGCCTCACTCTGACTCGCGGCCTACATATTGGGTGCCGGTGGCCAAAAGAGAGCCCTGTGGTCCACTCCTTCTTGGTGGAAGCTCTACATACCGTGGTCGTCTCTGCAGAATTGGTCATTTCATGCAGCCATTACAAAATGCCATAGTAATCCGGATTCCCCTTGGTGTATGTCACATCCCTGCCACGGATGCAAGAAGGAATGGCACAAGCTGCGGCCGGCCGCGTGTGGCGGCAGTAACTTGCTCTCTCTCATCAAGACCCTATCCAAAGAGTTTGTACCCTTTCGGTGGGTGGCGCTATTTGTCTCACTGACCACTGTCTTACACTGCTCCAAGGTACTCACTGGGCCTCCTTCTAAACTGACCCAGCACCTTTTCCAGACCGCCACACTCCAACTATGCCTTCGGGGGCCATTGCGCCCAACAGGTCTGACCTGTCGGGCGCAACGGCCCGGACGGCAGAGATTTCACGTAAGCACTGGCACCGTTAACTCTACGGGAATGGGGACCTCCCAAATCCGCCACCTGATATCCCTGGCCGCCGGGACGGTAATGTCCCAGTGGCACCGGGATATCAGGTGGCGTAGTCAGTGTTACGAGAACCACCGCAACCCGCTGGTAGCACCTGCGGGTTACCACCGTCCTCGTAATGAGGCATACTGTGTCGACTATTGCAGCAGATGCATTTACTCATTGAGCTATCAAACCAGCTAAAAAATGCACCTAAATAAATACTTATTGAAGGTCTTTGTGCAGGAAAATGAAATGTAAATTGGTGACCTTGTTGACAATATTCTTAGGTAAGTGGTAAATGATGTACAAATAAGACGGGCAGCGGGTACCAATGCTTGTGCCAATAGGACCAACTGCAGTACCACTGACGAGCCTGTCTCTATCACTGCCACAAGCTGGGCTGTCTCCTGAATAATAGATGTTGCTTACCACCCAAACAAATGGCGCCCAATTTCCTCATCAATGACCGGATGAAAGTACGAGTCGTCCCTGCAAGGAGTCAAACCTGTGAACATGCATATGGGGCAAAGTTCTCCGGGTAAGCAGCCCGAATAAAGTAAAATAATAAAATAAAGGACAGGGGAAAGTCAATCAATAAAGTAAATGCTTACACATTGTATGAAGATAGTGCCCATGGGCATGGGGCAAGAATGGGACTTACAGAAAAATACTTAAGGCCGTTTCCTTTCCCAAAAATTAGACATCCGTATTTAAGATTCTGGCTAGATCGTTATCCCACCCAAGAAATGTTAGGAATAAGATTGGGCTGGCAATTGGAAGGACTCTTATGTAGCTTTGTGAGCGGGACACAGAAGTTGAAACTGTAAAACATTTCCTATTAGAGTGCCCCGAACTGGTAGGAGTAAGATGGAGACATTGTTCAGATGTGCTCATAATGTAAATATGATTATAATGACTTCTCAGGGGCATGCAATTCAGGACCCAAATTCTGCACCATTGATTCTTGCCACAGTTAGATTTTTAGATGAGGTTTTTAGGAAATGGAAATACTTAATTGAATTTGATAAAAAGGTGGGATACGGGGCTCTCTGGCTGCCATCACAGCCTCTTCCCCTCAGGTGTGCAGCCTTTATTCTACTTAAAGGCCCCAACCACTTGGCTGCCTGTGATGGAGGGATGCTAACTTGTTTCCCCCCAGTGGAACAAGGAGGTCCTTATTTGTGACTTTCACTTTCTACTTTCCCTTTCACACTATTTATATTTTTTCTAGCCCATTTATTTTTGTTCTAGAAACATGTTTGGCGTTCAGCCTGGTTTATGAAATATCCTGCTGTGCCTTGGCATCCAGACCCACTGCCCGTCTGGCAGTCTTGTTTCTGTCACGATTGTTCCTCTGTTGTTCCTTTTAGTCTAAAATGTGCACTCCCACTCCTTTCTTCCAGTTCCTTTTCATGATGTCAGCTGCTCACAATCCCTATTGGAAACCTTCCAATCTGGGCTTGGCTTTGAGGTGTCTCCTTGAAGGTGTGGCTGACATGTTTGTTATAGGGTTGACCTCACTCAAAACCATGAGACTACAATACCATCAGACACGATGGTATCCTTTGACCGTAACTGACATTAAGATGTGCGTGAGACATTCTTTCATTTTTGGTTCTGAATTAAGTTAAGCGAGGAAAGGTTATTCTACTATTTACATATACCTGGGACTGGACTGCAGACATTCTCTGGTTTGGGGCAAACACACATAACACAGTCCTGCTTCATGGTGCTGTTCACACACATTTCAGTGGTTCGGTGCCGTAAGTGGGTGGATTTTGGCTTTTGGGAAAAATGTGGCTTGCTGTAATTTGCCCCAGAAAACATTGTTTGACTGGCCTGTGCCACGCTCTACCCAGGTGCTTTTCTACAACCGGGTAATTAGAAAACGAAGACTACATTTCACAGAATGTAAAGACATATGCAAAACATCTGGTCATCGACTATAGGCAGAGAAACAGACAACACCACGCTGCATATTATATAGAATAAAGTGCCCCGTCATGCTTTTATTTATTTATTTTGCAATTGGTATAGCGCACCAAGCCCGGAGGCATTTAGGCGCTATTATTTACAATAGAATCACAGAAGTTACATGTTGTGCATATGACACAGGGCGGTGCATTAAAGCCAGTATTTTAAGTTACAAAGTGCACGTAGTTGTTACTACAGTACAGAGTGTACGTCATTGCCAGTCAACGAGAAAGCCAGCGACATACAAAGGCACCAGGCTGTGGCTGAGGCTCTAGAGCAAAAGGTTTATCATGTGTCCTGATTATGCATGTTATAGGCCTCAGGGATGGGGGTGTATTATGCTATACAGTCTTGGGGACAACATATGACAGCGGACTTTAACATGCATCCGCTACTTCCTGTACTCTGGGCAGAATGTCCTCTCATTACAAAGAAGCTGTGATGAGACAATTTACCTGGAATTGTTCAATGGGTTTGTGTGTTAGTCCAGTATTTAATGCCGTATGACCAGTTACATTGACAGAAATAAAAATGATTACAGAAGATACCCCAGTGGGTAGGGTAACCAGACGTCCTGGTTTTGCCGGGACTGTCCTGGTATTTGGTGTTCTGTCCCCCTTTCTCAAGATTATTTTTCCATTGGAAACTGCAGTGGTCCTGGTTTTTGGTAGTAGGTCCTCATAGCTGATAGGCAGGACTGCACAATCTCACACAGAAGAATCGCACCACCTGACTTATCCGCCAGGCAAATAGAAAGCCTTGGAGCTGTCAACTGCACCCCCAAATTCAGAGGCCAAGGGACACACAATGGTTAGTGCCTAGGGTACACCACTGATGGACGGCATTGCATTTGTGAAGTATTCCACAGTTGTGCTGATACTAATGACGACTACTACCCTCTATTGGCGGTATAGCGCTCTTTTATCAACGGGTGTAATAAAAAAAAATCAATTTCAATAAGTGGAAAAAAACTATTGAAATTACACCCGTCGATGCAATGAAAAAGAACCCTATAGGCATAGGGCGGGCATCAGTGCAGAGCAAAACTAGCAAAAATGTGCCAGCTGGAGAAGTGGAGCCTTCCTGTGGACCAATGTAACAGTCCCAAGCTATGCGGCCCTGATGAAGCCCAGTGAGGCGAAACATGTCTGTGGTCTCTAGAGTTTTTGTGCGAATAAGAACGCGACCTTGCAGCTTGGGCTGGGGTGGGGCCAATTCTGATTTTCAGTGTGTTTTCCCTTCTGTAATGGCACAGCAGGCTGAAAAACAATGTCTTGGGTGGCGATGAGCGCAATAAAAATAACGGGAAATTGCAAAATAGGCAAGTGGAAACCTGCCAGTGCACCACTGCACGGGTCCTAAACGTGGGCAGAATCTTGGCAGGCGAGCGGGGAAGATGCTTGAGCCGCACAGCCGCACGCTGTCCCGGTTTCCTAGACTAGATGCCCTGGCATCCGGCAGCGGTGGCGGTCAGATGGAGAGTGCCTCGGTGATGCCATAATAGACGGGGCTGCAGTCGTCAAGTTTGTCAGCGTCGATGAAACCGACGACGAAGGTCGGATCCAGGGGCAGCGGCGTGGAAGTGCCCGTGCCCTGGCAGCCAGCCCTTTCCTGGCACGCCCAGAGCGGAAGCCACTGAGAATTGATTTCTCAGCGTGGCAGGAGGCTGGCGAATTTGCGTGGGATTGCACTCCAGGCTGCCAGAAGCATTGAGGCATACGGGTGCAGGCGATGTGCTGAAATGCAAACACATCTTGTGTGTGCAGGGAACGACAGCAAGACAACTGCCAACACACCGCCAGCTTTCAGACAGTCCACAATGTATGGTCATGCCACGCGGAATTGTGTTCACGACTCGAAGCCTGTACAGTCCTCTGCTGCTTCACAGCTATGCTTGTGCTTTATAAAGCCTTACAAATGCACACACAGATGCCAGAGTTATTCCTTTCCAGGACAGCTGGGACATTCGAACTGCTCCCAAACCATTAACGCTCCCTGTTTTTCCCCTCATTAAAGTTAACCGTTTTTGAAAGAGATCGATTTTCTATTTTGTAGTTTTTCCTGCGCCTGGCTTTTTAATACGTTTTCCAAATGATGAAAACATATAACTTTCCTAGTGCAGAAGATGGAGTGAGGTACACCTGGGAGTAAAGGCTGAGAGCAATTAAAACAGAAAATAACCCACCGCGCACCTTTGGAGGCTTGGTGCGAGGCTCGAGGCAGTCGCTCTCTCCTTCCTGGCACATGAGCGGGCTTCAACCTTACAAGGTAGAAAGCAAACTTGAATTCAGTGAGTACCGGGACGAAGCGGGGCGAACGAGGGTGGCGCATGAGGGCGATGCACGAGGGTGGCGCATGAGGGCGATGCACGAGGGTGGTGCATGAGGGCGATGCATGAGGGGGCGCACGAGGGGGATGCACGAGGGTGGCGCACGAGGGGGATGCACGAGGGGGCACACGAGGGGGATGCACGAGGGGGCGCACGAGGGGGATGCACGAGGGGGTGGACGAGGGGGATGCACGAGGGGGCGCCCGAGGGGGATGCACGAGGGGGCGCATGAGGGGGATGCACGAGGGGGCGCACGAGGGGGACGTACGAGGGGGTGCAGGAGGGGGATGTACAAGGGGTGCACACAAGCAGGATGTATGAGGGGGGCACACGAGGGGGATGTACGAGGGGGCACACGAGGGGGATGTACGAGGGGGCGCACAAGGGGGATGTACAAGGGGGCACACGAGGGGATGTACAAGGGGGCACATGAGGGGGATGCACAAGGGGGCACACGAGGGGGATGCACGAGGGGGCGCATGAGGGGAAGGCACGAGGGGGCGCACGAGGGGGATGCACGAGGAGGCGCATGAGGGGGATGCACGAGGGGGCGCACGAGGGGGATGCACGAGGGGGCGCACGAGGGGGACATACGAGGGGGCGCACGAGGGGGATGTACGAGGGGGCACATGTGGGGGATGTACGAGAGGGTGCAGGAGGGGGCTGTACGAGGGGTGCGCACAAGCAGGATGTACGAGGGGGGCATACGAGGGGGGATGTATGAGGCGGCACACAAGGGGGAAGGACGAGGGGGTGCACGAGTGGGATGTACGAGTGGGATGTACGAGGGGGTGCAGGAGGGGGACGTACGAGGGGGTGCACAAGGGGGATGTACGAGGGGGTGCAGGAGGGGGACGTACGAGGGGGCACACGAGGGGGATGTACGAGAGGGTGCATGAGGGGGATGCACGAGGGGGCGCACGAGGGGGACGTACGAGGGGGCGCACGAGGGGGATGTACAAGCGGGCACATGAGGGGGATGTACGAGGAAGCGCACGAGGGGGCGCACGAGGGGGACGTACGAGGGGGTGCAGGAGGGGGAAGTACGAGGGGGCGCACAAGCAGGATGTACGAGGGGGGCATATGAGGGGAGGGGGGATGTAGGAGGGGGCACACAAGTGGGACGTACGAGGGGGCACATGAGGGGGATGTACGAGGGGTGCAGGAGGGGGATGTACGAGGGGGATGTACGAGGGGGCGCATGAGGGGGATGTACGAGGGGGTGCAGGAGGGAGATGTACGAGGGGTGCGCACAAGGGGGATGTATGAGTGGGATGTACGAGGGGGCACATGAGGGGGATGTACGAGGGGCGCACGAGTGGGATGTACGAGGGGGATGTACGAGGGTGCGCATGAGGGGGATGTATGAGGGGGTGCAGGAGTGGGACGTATGAGGGGGGGCGTACGAGCGGGTTGTACGTGGGGGCACATGAGGAGGATGTACGAGGGGGTGCATGAGCAGGATGTAGGAGGGGGTGCAGGAGGGGGATGTACGAGAGGGTGCAGGAGGGGGATGTACGAGGGGTGCGCACAAGGGGGATGTACGAGGGGGGCATACGAGGGGGGCATACGAGGGGGGATGTATGAGGGGGCACACAAGGGGGAAGGACAAGGGGGTGCACGAGTGGGATGTACGAGGGGGTGCAGGAGGGGGCTGTACGAGGGGGCGCACGAGTGGGATGTACGAGGGGGATGTACGAGGGGGCGCATGAGGGGGATGTACGAGGGGGTGCAGGAGGGGGACGTATGAGGGGGGGCGTACGAGCGGGTTGTACGTGGGGGCACATGAGGAGGATGTACGAGGGGGTGCATGAGCAGGATGTAGGAGGGGGTGCAGGAGGGGGATGTACGAGAGGGTGCAGGAGGGGGATGTACGAGGGGTGCGCACAAGGGGGATGTACGAGGGGGGCATACGAGGGGGGCATACGAGGGGGGATGTATGAGGGGGCACACAAGGGGGAAGGACAAGGGGGTGCACGAGTGGGATGTACAAGGGGGTGCAGGAGGGGGACGTACGAGAGGGCACATGAGGGGGATGTATGAGTGGGATGTACGAGGGGGCACATGAGGGGGATGGACGAGGGGGCGCACGAGTGGGATGTACGAGGGGGATGTACGAGGGGGAGCATGAGGGGGATGTACGAGGGGGTGCAGGAGGGGGACGTATGAGGGGGGGCGTACGAGCGGGTTGTACATGGGGGCACATGAGGAGGAGCACATGAGGAGGATGTACGAGGGGGTGCATGAGCAGGATGTAGGAGGGGTGCAGGAGGGGGATGTACAAGGGGTGCACACAAGCAGGATGTATGAGGGGGGCATTCAAGGGGGATGTACGAGGGGGCGCACGAGTGGGATGTACGAGGGGGCGCACGAGTGGGATGTACGAGTGGGATGTACGAGGGGGCGCATGAGCGGGATGTACGAGGGGGTGCAGGAGGGGGACGTATGAGTGGGATGTACGAGGGGGCGCATGAGGGGGATGTACGAGGGGGCTCCCAAGGGGGATGTACAAATAGACATAGAGTACAATTCATAGAATTATTTGCATGGTTCAAAGTGACTTTGCAATGCTGAAAAGTGACTTTGCACTGCCGACACAAACCCTCATTCATGGAACCGTGAAAAGTGTATTTTTGCCGTGCAAAGACCGGGCAAAGTCAGCGCATAGTCATTTTTCCAGTACAAAATAACTTTGTCCGGACTTTGCACTGCAAAAATACACTCGGCTCCATGATTCAGGGTTTGTGTCGGCCGTGCAAAGTCGCTTCTCAGTATTGCAAAGTCACTTTGAATCGGGCCCATAATGTGAAGAAGGCACATTCCCGTTTCACTCAATATTCAAATAAAGTCCTGGACACTGTATGGTGTGACTATTATGAGCAAGTGTGCCAGGAAGTCACAGCGCGGCCCATATCTAGGGCAGGGAAGGTTGAGTTTTTATGTTTCAATATGAGCGTCCCAGATCTTTCAATACTTACTTTTGGGGTTATCAATCATGTCTAGAAAATACCCAGAGTCTAAGTTTGCCTGCACACAAGCAAGTAGGACCTGGCGTTGGCCACGCATTGGTTGATTACTGTGTTGAATGGTGTTTCGCAGCATGTAATCCTTCTCCAGGACACCTTCTATGAGGGAGGAGTGATTACAGCACTTTCAATATTCACTTATCAGTAAGAGGATGCTCGCTCAAGCACGCTCATTGGGTAAGAGCCATCAGTGGCTCGCTGGGAGCGCGCCTTCTCGTTGTCTCCAAGCTGCGTAACTTTCTTGAACCCTTTTACGTTATCAGTGAAGGCTTCTCAAAATTGGCCCACCATGGGCCCACAGAGCTTTGTTTAAACCGTGTCTGTCACACTTGCATTTCCATCCCCCAAAAAGTGCTGGAAAGGCTTTTTTTTTTTGCGCATTTGGCGTGTCTGTGTCATACATTAGTGTCGCCAGCGCATTCCCGACCGTAACGTATGCAAGGGGGCTGGACAGCACAATCTTTGCGTCACTGTCGAAATGCGCAGAAGTCCTTTGAGAATAAGGTGAGCTCCGCATTCTCTGCGCTCCTTTCATTTTCACTCTTTTATGAGAATCTGGACCCGAGTCTTCATCTACAAGAGGGTCTTAACCATCTATGAAACAGCGTACGGTGTGGGGACACGGCCCACAGGGTGGCAGTGTCACAACAAGGCACACACACTGGCTAAATAAATAAAAATACAGTGGATTGTTTTTTATGGCCATGTGGTGAATGGGCAATACCAACGCATGCCAGCAGATGGCGATCTATTTTTATTGTGCTCTTTTTCCAGAGGGCACCTCAATGAGCGTGTGCAGTGCAGAGGCCGCCTAGTCACGGAGCAGTTCTGGAGGGCAGCATGGCAGCCCCGCTGGAAAAGCTGGCCTGCGAGCTTAGCAGCTTTGTGGTAGCGCAGGCCATCTGCTAATAATGAGCCTGGAGTGAATTAATGAGTAATGAGCTGTAATGAAGAGATATTTTTAATGTGTTCCTGCTGACTCAGCAATCGTGCGTCAGCTGGAAGAGTGTCCGCTGGCTCCATCCTTCTGGGACCAGCAGAGAGAGGTACTAAATTACCCGGTACACATTAAGCATGGAGGCGGGGAACCCTCTGAGCCGCGCTTGGTTTTTAATAAGTTGAACCTGCTACAGGAATACTCCAAGAAAAGGCATTTTAGTGGGACTGCTAGAATTGAATGGACCAGGCTGGGTATTGTCAGGCCAGCTACCGTTATGCCTGGAGTGAGGGTATACCGCCAAGTGGCTCCATACCTCGTGCGGTACTCTACAATACACCCAAATAAAATAGAAATATATTCTGGAAGTGAGGTGAATAAACAGTTCAGTGTATGTATGGGCAAGTACATTAAAACCGAAATGAGTGAGCGATTGGGTGAGTGGATAACTCAGGACTCTAATATTGACTGGACAGAGCTTTCAAGTTGTCCCATCCCCGGTCGGAGCAGCTCCTCCAACCCCGCTTTAATTTTTTGCATTCGGGGACTTGTAGTTTTGCTTTCTCTAGTATAAAACCAGGATTACAAGTCCCAGAATTCAACGGAACCAGCTCGCATTGTTTTAAGTCTCGGTTCAAAAAGTATTCATCAACCTTTTATATCCCTTGAACCATGACCGTGGATGGAAGACGGCCGGGGGTAACATGTATTTCTGAAACGATGTGTTCTTTAGTTATTTCGGTGTTTTTAGTGTTTCGTGAGCATGTCAGCGCCTTGAAACTGGCTGTTCTGGTGATAAGTTTGTGCTTAATAATTATTTTATCTACCTACCTACCTACCTACCTATCTACCTATTGCTGCCTTTGTAATAAATCGCTATGACATAGGATAGAGCGTTTCTTAAAAGTTCCCTCTGCCATGAATAGGTTGCCTTGTTGCTGCCACAGAAAAGTCACGCGCCCTCCACTGTGTGGCAAGGGAGCAAGGTCTTGTAATGTCTAGCTGACTGCCATTGCAGAGTTAGGCCCCGCCCGCTGGAGTAGGAGAATGGCTTCCGCGTTGATGGGGACAGCGTCATGAAGGCACTGGCAGCAGGGGTCGCTGCTCTTAGCAACAGTGGCCCTACACGAACGCAGTGACTCCTAGTGGATCATGCATGACAACATTGCCCATGCCATTCTGGAGATCAACTCCAGTCCTGGATTTACCTTGCATTCTGGGATTTGCTGTCCTGGATTTCGCCATTATAAATGCGGGACTACAAGTCGCAGAACGCAGACTTAAAACCAGGACTGGACTTTCGCCTCCCTAATGATTGATCGATAGTTTATTTGTAGAGCGCCTATACACAATGTGTTTCAAAGCACTTGAAGGCAAGGGTGGGAGCAAGGGAAAATACAATGACAAGGCCTTGAAACATTAAGAATGTGAAATTAACTATTGTACTAGGCCTGGAGAAATTTCTGACAGTGCAAGATCTATGACAAAGATAAGGAGGGTAGGAGGTGTGGAGGGGTCTGTAGGAGATGGGATCAGACAAGCGACTATCGTACTAGGCCTGACAGCATTTCTGGTAGAGCCGGAGATTGACAAGAGATGCAGGTGGGGGGAGGGAGGAGGAGCGGTACAAAACATGCAAATATCGTACTAGGCCGGACGACATTTCAGATAGTGCTGGAGTGGAAGGGGGATGAACAAACAAAGAGGGAGGGGGAGGAAAACAAACAAACTACTATTCGGATAGAGTAAGTGCAAAGAATAAAGTAAGGGGAGGGGGAGAGGGAAACAAATAGGGAGAGGATGAGAAGACTGAGAAACAGTGGGCCTCATTACACGGTAGGCGGTAACCATGGTGCTATTAGCGCCATGGTTGCCGCCGGTACCGTACCGAGTCCGCCACGGTGAATGGCGGAATTACCGCCCTATTCCAAGGTGTGTGGGGCGGTAATTCCCCATTCACCATGGCATTTCCCCATTCCCATTGAGCCCTCATAGGGCTCAATGGGAATGGGGAAGGTGGCAATTACGGTACCACAAATTGCGGTACCGTAATTGCCTCCAAGGTCCCTTTACGGGCCCGTTCCTTAACGGCTGGTAAAACCAGCCGTTGAGGTCGGGTCCCGCGAAGGGACCTCGTAGTAAGGCGGTAAGGGTTTACCAGTACCAGTACCCTTACCGGTAACGTTAAATCCTTACTGCATTCCGTGTAATGAGGCCCAGTGAGTGTGGTGAAAGAGAACAAGAGGCAGGCAGGGGGGCTTGGGAGCGAAGTACAACAAGCAGGCAAACAGACATCACAAGCTGGGGGAGCGAAGTACAACAAGCAGGCAAACAGACATCACAAGCTGGGGGAGCGAAGTACAACAAGCAGGCAAACAGACATCACAAGCTGGGGGAGCGAAGTACAACAAGCAGGCAAACAGACATCACAAGCTGGGGGAGCGAAGTACAACAGGCAGGCAAACAGACATCACAAGCTGGGGGAGCGAAGTACAACAAGCAGGCAAACAGACATCACAAGCTGGGGGAGCGAAGTACAGCAAGCAGGCAAACAGACATCACAAGCTGGGGGAGCGAAGTACAACAAGCAGGCAAAGAGACATCACAAGCTGGGGGAGCGAAGTACAACAAGCAGGCAAACAGACATCACAAGCTGGGGGAGCGAAGTACAACAAGCAGGCAAACAGACATCACAAGCTGGGGGAGCGAAGTACAACAAGCAGGCAAACAGACATCACAAGCTGGGGGAGCGAAGTACAACAAGCAGGCAAACAGACATCACAAGCTGGGGGAGCGAAGTACAACAAGCAGGCAAATAGACATCACAAGCTGGGGGAGCGAAGTACAACAAGCAGGCAAACAGACATCACAAGCTGGGGGAGCGAAGTACAACAAGCAGGCAAACAGACATCACAAGCTGGGGGAGCGAAGTACAACAAGCAGGCAAACAGACATCACAAGCTGGGGGAGCGAAGTACAACAAGCAGGCAAACAGACATCACAAGCTGGGGGAGCGAAGTACAACAAGCAGGCAAACAGACATCACAAGCTGGGGGAGCGAAGTACAACAAGCAGGCAAACAGACATCACAAGCTGGGGGAGCGAAGTACAACAAGCAGGCAAACAGACATCACAAGCTGGGGGAGCGAAGTACAACAAGCAGGCAAACAGACATCACAAGCTGGGGGAGCGAAGTACAACAAGCAGGCAAACAGACATCACAAGCTGGGGGAGCGAAGTACAACAAGCAGGCAAACAGACATCACAAGCTGGGGGAGCGAAATACAACAGGCAGGCAAACAGACATCACAAGCTGGGGGAGCGAAATACAACAAGCAGGCAAACAGACATCACAAGAATACAGCGGGTGGGAGCGAAAAACAACAGGCAGGCAAACAGACATCACAAGCTGGGGGAGCGAAATACAACAGGCAGGCAAACAGACATCACAAGAATACAGCGGGGTGGGAGCGAAAAACAACAGGCAGGCAAACAGACATCCCAAGCATACAGCAGGGGAGCAAAATACAACAGGCGAGCAAACAGACATCACAGTTATACAGCGGGGGGCGAAATACAACAGGTAGGCAAACAGACATCACAAGCATACAACGGGGGTGGGGCTGCGCAAATGGCTTGCATACACAGCCAGATTAGAATCAAGCCAAATGCATAAACACAGCCAGATTTGAAACTAAGCCAAATGCATAAACACAGCCAGATTTGAAATAGCAACCAAAACCAGAGGCTAGCGGTGGGTGCAAGAATTCAGTGCCGTCAGGGTGAAAACATGGGGGACAAACAGAGAAGAAAACTGAAAGTCAAAATAGTGTAGTAGCATGTCCAGATGGAGGGAGCTAACCCATAGTTATGGAGGTGTGAATGTTATGGAGGTCCAGATTGCTTAGAAAAGTGAGGTTGCAGCATCATGGAAGTTCAAATGGAGGGGTGGCAATAAATACCTCAAGCAGCGTTCTGGTAGCGGACAGGGAGCAGACAGGGGCTTTCGTTGTGGGCCTTGGTAGACTGGGCCAGCTCCCACCTCCACCTTGGTGTGATTGGCCTATCTAGACCAGTGCTACCAATGGGAAGGGGAGACTGAAGCCATCCCAAGGCAGCTGCACTGAAGAAAATGGTGGGCCATCTTGAAAGGCCAAAAGCACAATGAGGCACCAATGCCCAGAAGTAAAGTAAAGTCAAAAAGCCAGGAATTGGGTAGAAATCAGAGAAGGAGATTGCTCTTCTCGCAATCTCGCGGCTGCCGGGTGAGATTTCCTGTGGTGAGTCAAATTAAGCTGCAGGCTCCACTCCTGGTGGCGCCCTTCCTTCAATTGCTTTAAGTTTCAGCTTTGCAACCATACTCCACCCAGAACCAAAAGACTTTGGTTTCCCGGAAGCTGCTCGGCGGGTCATGGGAATAACGCTGCCGGATCGATAGTCGGCATCGTTTATGGTTGGAACTACGACAGTATCTGATCGTCTTCGAACCTCCGACTTTCGTTCTTGATTAATGAAAACATTCTTGGCAAATACTTTCGCTTTGGTTCGTCTTGTGCCGGTCCAAGAATTTCACCTCTAGCGGCACAATACGAATGCCCCCGGCCCTCCCTTTTAATCATGGCCCCAATGGAATGGATAATGTTGGCTACACATTCAGGTGTTAGGTTAAGTCAGAAAGTAGATGATTTATGGAGAACTCTCTGGCGGGTGATTCATGGAGAACTCTCTGGTGGGTGATTTATGGATAACTGTCTGGTGGGTGATTTATGGAGAACTCTCTGGCATTTTGTTTGTTTTGGGGTTGAGTGGGCGGGGGCTCGCCGGGAGATTGAGAGAGGAGGGCATTAGGGGTGTTCACCATTTTTTTCATATGGGTTTTTATGAAAAGAAGATTTGTTTGGGGGAAATTAATGAATACAACATCTTTTTTACAAATGTGTTTTTGTGATATATGATTTTAGGCAAAGAACACATGTAATTCAATACACAGATGCCAGTTTGTTCAAATGGACCTGTTGGGATAAACACCTACATGGACTAGGGGTTTATCAAGAGCTTCAAAGAAAGTCCCTCTGTGAGTACATGGACACTAAACAGGGCCAGGATTGGTAAAACTATAAAGGGTCAGGGATATTTCTCTAGTGGCGACACCAATTGCCCCAGGTCCTCTAATCTCATCACAGTTTCAGGGATCTAGCACCTGGACACATGTTCCCTCACTCACACAGGGATGAGGATATAGCGCTTTGATGTATTTTACCTCAATCTCACAGTGATAGAGAAATCGATAGGGATATAGCGCCTTGCTGCATTTTAGCTCACTCTATCCGTGATAGGTATATAGCGCCTTGCACATTTTAGCTTAATCTCTCAGGGATAGGAATATAGCGCCTTGCACATTTTTGCTCAATCTCACATGGATAGGGATATAGCGCCTTTTCTGAATTTTAGTTCAATCTCACAGTGATAGAGAAATCGATAGGGATATAGTGCCTTGCTGCATTTTAGCTCACTCTATCAGTGATAGCGATATAGCGCCTTGCACATATTTGCTCAATCTCTCATGGAAAGGGAAATAGCACCTTGCACATTTTTGCTCAATCTCACAAGGATAGGGATATAGTGCCTTGCTGATTTTTAGCTCATTCTCACAGTGATAGAGAAATCGATAGGGATATAGCGCCTTGCTGATATTTAGCTCATTCTCACAGTGATAGAGAAATCGATAGGGATATAGCGCCTTGCTGATTTTTAGCTCATTCTCACAGTGATAGAGATATAGCACCTTGCTGTATTTTAGCTCAATCTCACAGTTTCAGAGATACAGCGCCAGGCCAGTTTCTAGACAATATTGCACCCAGGGGGAAACACCAGAATACGCCCCCCCATGTTGCTCCTCTACTGCTAACCCGCAGTGCACACCCTCTCCAAAATCATTAAATAATTGCAATTTAAATACTGTTTAATTCACATGTACTCAAATGATTAAGTAGATAACCTATACAACAATATATTTTTAAGGGAATTCATTTTCTAGCTCATATTTGTGTATGTTGCCTAAATGAAGGACCCTCTTCTGGATGCTGCGGTCACTAAAGTGTATATAGCGCTGGGTAAACAATGTTCCAACAATTTGGCTCTCAATTGAAAGTGTGGCAAGAGCCAATGGTTCTCTTCGGTTGGTGAACAGAGGGCTCCGAGGCCATTCCAAATGCTCCGGTGGAAGAAAGGAAGATGGGTTGGAAATAAATGGAAAGAGTGAGGCAGTGGTGAAAAAGGCGGCAGTTCACAGCTATATTTAGTAAGGTTTGGTTATAAGAAATGCCTTGAAACTACTTCAAAACGCTCTAAGGGAAGGCCAGAGAAGTTGGTAGGCTATGAGGTGAAGCATTCATCTTGCCATATGATCTGAGTACCCCTAGGCCAAGTATATGATATGACATGATAAGTCATGTATAACGCGCCTGTACACAAGTGTTTCTAGGCGCGACAAGACAAGGAAGGGAGGACAGAGGGAGGACAAAACAATGATCTACTAGACCTTGGGTCATTCAGATCGCGCAAGTGCGTGGGAGGGGCAATTACCAAATGGAGTGAGCGCATGAGCATCTAATGGGAACGTCTGGTATGTGTTGAGAGTACCCGAGTATAGGATGAGAGTACCTGAGTCGAGGGCTGGCATTAATACTTAGGCATGCTATGCCAATAGCTGCCTAATGGTGCGGTCTCCCGGGCACATGATGTTAACTTCTGACACATAGTTGCACGCCGATGGATAGCCCATGAGCAAGTGGAGTGGGGCAATGCTGTGAGAACGCCTCAAACCATCTGTGGGCAATAATGCACTTTAATATAGAGGTCAGAAGTGGTCATTTGTATGAAGATTTGGTTCTTTGCCATAATCCTGCATTTTAAAGCCCAAACACAAAAACGACCAATAGTTCTGGCCGTTTTTGTGCAGGCTTTAAAATGTGGTATTATGACATAGAACACCCCCTCCTTCGATTCCCCCACCCTCTCCCGCTCATTCTCTCATTAATCGGGGCGGGGGGTTTAACCCCCCAAATCCCCTTTTCCCCACCCTTCGCATTATCCTCACACATACTCATACAAACACATACACACTTTCAAAATTACCTGTCACTCCCGCGTCGAGAGCGCTGCGTCACACAGAGCCTGTCAGCCACTGCGCGCACTTGTGTGCGGTAGGGTCTTGACAGTCCAATTTAGAAAGGCCACTCCGTGCGGTTAGGGACCAGTGTTTCTATATCGGTATTTTTTCCATTCGGAAAAAAGAAAAAAAGTCTTTTGACCTAGGACCGAAATTTGTATGATGAGCCAGGTGGTTAGCTCAGGTGCGACGCCCTAACAGGACTACACTGAGCAGCAGGGGTTCAGTACCGGGTTCCGTGCTTAGAGGTTGCTAACCGGCGTGAAGTGCGATATAAGAAACCAATTTAATTTGTTCTTATAATGGTATCATGCAAGTAGAAATCCAACTTAATGAAATGCCTAGTAAAGTGTGCTTGTTGCTGTTGTCTGATGGCCAAAGCTGGACATTTGTGGGAACAGCTGCCAAAGAAGTGAGTTCTTCACTCTATGACAAACACCTGTAATAGGTTGTATGCTAACATATCCCGGCAAAACCTATCACATGATGGTAACATGGAGAAGCGATTGCAACGCTGGGCAAACTGTGACTGTGCACAGGCATGTGATCGGACTAGCTACAGTAACAAGAGAGAAAAACTTTTCACCACACGTCAAAACTGTTGGCTTTGTCATTTTTCTAACTATAATAAATGTTGTCTACCTTTCCAAACACATTTTATCACATTAAAAAAAAACACACACATACAAAAAAAAACAAAGAAAGGAAGTAATCCTCTGCGCAATCCAACCAACCTTCGCACTTACGTTTCTCGAGGTCCTGGAAACTTTGCTAAAGCTTAAAGGAAAGCAACAAACATATTGGCTAGCAATATTTCCCCTATTACTGGAACTTTTTTTTTGTCTCCCAGTAAAGGGCATAGTTTGGTAAGTTGACTCCATGTCACCTGAACACATGTTTCCAGTCCTGGGCTTTAGTGTAACAGATCAATGAATTCTGGGAGTTGTACCCCTTGTCTCAACTGTCTACCAGAAAACAATGATTTTCAAAGGAAATCCCTGTGGAGTGCAGATATCACGCCGTCACTCATTTCATTGCCCTAAAACATATATTAAACAGGAAAACTATCCTAGTCACCTGCTAAGACCACGAATGAATGCCAATTCGTTCCCTCCTCATGTTTCACCATCCAATCGCCATTTACTTTGTTCTACCACTGCTGCCCCCACAACCACTTACTCTTGCAGGCCATCCCTGGCCCTTTTGATTAAGTCAGCAACAAAAAAAGGCCATTTTATTACACCATATTTATTTATTTTTGTCATTTATATAGCGCAGAAAGCCCAGAGGCACCATAAACGGCCAACCCTCCATGTAAGCATACCAGTGCTATGCGCAAGTCATCACTCTTTTAAAGCGCGCTTCCTTTCATAAAGAGATCCTAGCACTTTGCCATATTTGAGCTCAATCTCAAAGTGATTGGGGTGTGGCCCCCGGTGCCTCTTTGCCACAATTCACCTTCAGGGGCACCTGGAGGAGTGCTCGTTGGACGCTCGGTTTATCCCATCTGAAGTGTTGCACCCCAGCCAATGGCTGCCCAATTGGCCGTGCCAGTTCCTGGGTGTTTTCTTTAACCAGAGTTGCCTGACTCATTGGGCATGCTGGCTGGGGTGCTTCAGGCCATAAGCTTCTCCCCAATGACGATACAGACATTATCGGGAAAAGCAATCATGAATGTGTTTTTACAGTTGCAATATTGGCATTATTGGGCAATGCCAACTTGAGTGCGTTCATCTTACTGTGACATTATTAGCATTGTTAGACGACAGCAACATATGTGTTCACTTTCAGTGTCAGTACTGGTCTTGTTAAGCAAAGCCATATGAGTCTATTGTTAAAGTGACAATAATGGCATTATTGGGCGAATATGAAATGAGTGTGCTTTTACAGTTTCAGTACTCGCCATATAGAGCAAAGCTAATGCGAATGCGTTCTTATGGTAGCAGTACTGGCATTATTGGGCAAATCCAACACAAATGTGTTCTTAGAGTGGCAGTGCTGGATTTACAGCGCAAATCCAATACACGTGATGTCATATACCGGCAGCAAAGGCCTTTTTGGGAAAAGACAACACAAGTGAGTTCATAAAGTGGCAGCACTGCCCTTATGTGGCAATGCCACGACACATGTGTTCATAGAGTTGCAATACTGGGTTTATCGGGCCTAACCAACATAAGTCTGTTCTTACAGTGTCAGCACTGGCATAAGTGGACAAAGCCAAACCGAGTGGGTTCTTATAGGGGCAGTAATTTCACTGTTCAGACAAAGTCAAGACAAGTATGCTCTTACAGTGGCTATACGGGCATATATTGGCCCAGTCAGCATAAATATGTCTTCTTGAAGTAGAAATACTAGCAATATTCGGCACACACGACATGACTGTCTTCTTACAGTGGGATTGCTTGCATAAATAGTGAGCATGTGACATATCAACATCCGGGGCACCAGTGGTCCAGGGATGAATATCGGTTTGTAAACCATCAATTAGCCCCACACCTCTAGTACACCAGAAAGGATCTGAAAAGATTAGAACACAAGTAAATTATAAACCTCCTTGTCCAATTTTTGTTAACATGGACGGAACCGCAGGCTTATCTTCGCAAGTTCGTTGATCGTTGGTTAGTTGCAACAGACTAAAAATACAATTATTATCCAATGATTAAAGGGATTGTCCAGTCAAAGTTGCATACACATATCTACT
Source organism: Ambystoma mexicanum (assembly GCF_040938575.1). Classification (NCBI taxonomy): domain Eukaryota; kingdom Metazoa; phylum Chordata; class Amphibia; order Caudata; family Ambystomatidae; genus Ambystoma; species Ambystoma mexicanum. Next base: position 1,191,542,485 of record NC_090936.1, read on the forward strand.
TTATTATTATTACAAAAGACTATTCTAGCACACTACAAAATACAACCCACCCTGTAAAGGAACACATAGGACAGACACTTTCACGACAGAAGGGGTTGCGGTCTGATTACTTTACTGACCACCCTCATGTCAGTATCCAGTCTGATGGCTCAAGGTTATTTGGTTTCAGCACCAAGCAAGCAAGAGGTCATATCAGTCACCAGGGGCCTTTGGAGATGGACCAGGGGGACAGAACCACAATGTACTTGGTGCTTGAGATGTTCTCAATGCCCGACAGCGTCAAGTCGATTCCAGGACGATTTGCAGCTCCTTCAACAGAGTTCAAGATGGGAGACAGCTGCGGGTATCAGGTGGCAGGCAGTTTGGCAAGCAAGGCTGGACAGAGAGCTGCAGGCTGGCCTACAAAGCAGCTTGGGGTCAAGAATCATTGTCTCTGTGCTGGTTGGCAGATCTGAAATGCTGGTCGAGACATCTCAGATGGCTTTAGTGACTGCAGCATGACAGAAGTCAGTGCTGCAGCCTGTCACGGTTCGAGTGCTTGACTGCCTCGAAAATGTCCTTAAAAGATGGATGCTGCTTGATGCTTGTTGTGGCACTCCTCTAACCTTCTTTGCAGGGCTTGTGTGGTCCTTTAAGGTGGACAGCCCAAAGCTGAGGCGAGTGTTTGCAGGCAACGGCCTTGTCCTTTGTTCAGAGACTCTCTGGCACTTCCCACCTAGGAAGCTTGCTGGCAGAACCTAGCAGGGCACGCTGTGTGCTGGCTGGGTACCGGTTCTGGAGGTGGTGGACAGGTCCTCTGAGTCCGATATCTCCTTCTGTTCCCTCGGAGATGTTTAGGGGGGGGATCTTGCTTCCCTCTTGAAAATCCTGCCCTTCCCTAACTGGCGGAAGATGTAAGGCAGACTGTACCTTCAGACAGGGCCCAATGTGTCCTTTTTATTACTCTTTTTAAAGTCGTCCGATAATCTGCTAAGTGAGGGGCTCTGAACTCTTTTAAAGCCAAATGGACCCCAGTGATTGGTGCAGGCTACACCTACCTTAATGAACCAATTCAGGGCCCCCAACAACAATTTTCTGTTATGCGTGAGGTCAGGACCAGAGTGCTTTGCAACAGGAAAGATAAGAGGTGACCACATGTACTCCTAAATCACACCCATCTTCCTGTCTGTTGTAGATCAAAGTGTCTCTCTGGTTAACTGAGCCATCTGTGTTTCTTGAGCAAAGCGCAGGTCTCCCTTGAAGTTTGTGATGAGAGCAGACTTTCTGTCTCCCTTAAATCACATACTTCTCCCTCTGAAAGGGGTCTGCTCTGCAGGGGCTGCCAACGGTAAATAATAGACTCAGACATGCCATTCACTGTCCTTCATACAGAGGGGTGGGAGTTAGTTTCAAGGTGACACATTGCACATCAAAGTGGTGTCAATTTTCCTGCCCATTGTTAAGTTCTGTGACCAGGCCTATTCGCAGGCCTGCTTCAAATAACTATCATCAGTATACGCCGCCACAACACAGAACGTAGACAATAGAACAGGGTGGATCCATGGAGCATCTGATATTTAATTAGGCTGGCCATGGGAGGAGGAAGGTGTTGCGCTTCTCCTCTGGATGTTTTTGTGCAGCCCTCACTGTCACATGTCAAATAAATGTGACAGGTAGGACTGTACCTGTAGGCTGTGTCCACCAGAGTACCCTGGACTATGTGTTTTTTGTGCGGCGAGCATTAGAAAATGTGTGCGGATTAGCCCCGCACATTTTCGGAAGTTGATCTACCATCATTCCATTTTCTAAAAAAAACATCAAAAAAAGCACAGGCGAGCGCACACTCCTCGTGCGAATGGTCAAATTCCTCACAGCACTTTCATCCGTTAAGTGTGTTGGAAAGTGCTGCCTTGTACTGTCGCGGACCTGGTATTTATTGGATATTTTCAAGTGTTACCCTACAGAACAGACTACATGTTTGGCTTTTGAGCCACTTCTTCACATCATTTTTACCCATTATTTTATAAAATGTCTTGGGAGGAGAAATCCAAAGATTCCCCCTTTGTAGGTGTTTGGTCCCTCAAATGTATTAATGGGAATAATTTATGTTCCTCTATTGAAAAAATAACCATCTGACACTAATTTATGTCTTCCAGATCCTGCAATCTCTTTCCAAGCTCTGCTGAGATCTCTCGGCTCACGCTTTTGCTCTGCTATGACGGCTCTGACAAGGCTGCTTCTCTCCCTGCCTTGCTCTGGCCTTTTATAGGCTCTGCCCTCATAGCCTTACTTTATTCTATTCTCTAATTGGCTCTGGCTTCATGTTGTATAGGACTTTTGAATTCTAACATTTGCCTAGTATACTCAAAGGTGTAGCCAGGATTGTCTAACAAGTGGGGCCTGAAGCTAATGTAGTTGGTCACACCTCAGTGACATTAACATCTGTAAATGCCCACACAGCGCTGCTGAGTTCGCATTTACAGATTTTGGGTTTGCCTTGCCCCCTCAGTCCTGTCTACGCCTCTGAGTAGTCTTGTTTGCCTCAGCTCCTGCATGTCACTGAATTTACAAAACGGCCTGGCAGCCATCTTTAAGCCAGGCAGAAGTCTTGCCTCTGCCTCCGGCGCACTTACTGCTCAGCCGAGGCTCCCTCGCTCTGCCGGCCTTATCGCTCCCTGCTTTGCAATTTTCCTCAAGCTCTCAATGCAAAATCTTCCTAGGCACCCCTGTGGGATGTCTATGTACTAACGGGACCCTGCAACAGAATGCAACGTGTTTTGGTCTTCGCACATGCGCGTCTGCCGCATTCAGGCTCACAGTTCTCTGCAGGGATCCTCTCTTATGTTATTCCATGGGGCTTGCTCCTGGATTGTAACATATCCAATTAGTATTCCAAGCTAGGTAGACTAGGGGGCAGGCCTGTGGACTTCCCGGATCACTCTATATTTTGAAACCTCTGGGACCGGGCCAGCCCAAATGTCTTATGCTACAGGTATTGCCGAAGCCCCTCATATTTGTGTAGTAGTAGTATTAATCATTTATATAGCACCTTTTCCCATTGGCATGGCCTCAATGTGCTTGTGGTGGGGATGCACTCGGGGACCAAAGTCCAGGTTTGGGAAAGTTCTCAAAAGGCTTAGACTGTGTCTGTGCATTAGGCCAAGATTAGGGATTAGATGGGCTGGTCAGGCTCCTGTAAGCAACCCAAGAGGTCAAGCATGTGGGTGGGTGCTGAAGAGGGTCCCAAGTGTGTTTGAGTGCAAGAGACTCGTTATGTGTCCAGCTAGACCGAATTCTGTCATAGGTCGTCGCATATCCAAATAGCAGAGGTGTTGAGGCAAGTCCGGTGTGAGTAGGTTAAAAAACTTTAAGTGTCCAGGCAGACTGAATTTTGTCGTAGGTCGTAGCTGCATTCTAATGTGTGTGGATCGATAACTGTGCCTGCGGCTGATACCCATCGAAGTGGTTTGTTTATATGTAGCTAGAGCTCAGATTGAGCTTTATCTTTCAGGTCGCTTTATCATCAGATTGTTTGTGGGGGGGAAAGAAACCAGCTAACCTCATAGGGAATTATTAGGATACTGCATGCAGAAAGGCTCAGTTAACAGGATTTACCCAGCATCTCAGATGAAGGGCTCCCATTTCCATAGATGGAAGTTACTACAACACCAGAAATCAAGACTCAATCATCTACTGCCCATTCAGGGATGAACACCCAATAGTTCAACCTAACCAGGAGATTTGTTAACTTGTTACCACTTATTGGCATCGCTTCAAGATTATACAAAGCCTTGATTCTACCACTAGCAATCCCATTGTTCACTTAGACACTGGAATTGACTTCTTGCCCCGAGAAAGACCCAGGAGGGTTGAAAGACATGTCAGCTGGAAATAGAATTAAATAATTATTTCTTTGGCACAACTTGCAATGCTTGACTTCTTTGACATGCTAATTTAATTACTCAGCACCGTTGTGATTAGGGTTTTCCCCCTCTCCGTCGTTCAAACCCAACTGGAGACGGAAGGGGACCATCTCTCCTGAACCCCCTCACGTGGAGCAGGGTCCATTTATAAATGTTTATTGATCAGCGCAGCGGTCTCTCTATTCTAGTGCCCTACTGTTTACTCTTATTCCCTTGTAGACTCTTCAAGGCACTACGGACAGGCTACGTTCAAGTCTACTAAGCACAATGGACTGGCTGTCCTAGTACGTCTCCGGAATCTTCTAGCATGGAAACTACGCCACTCAGATCGAGGCAAGACCAGGGACTTGGGGAGGGCACTGCAGACCACACCCTGTACCGCCACCAGGTACATCACGACTGGCTTTGATGCCCTGGTAGGACAGCTTTCCAGGGCTGCAGAGTCCTCTTCATGGCTGGGGATGCCGTCAGGGATTTGAAATGACTGCAACACTTACAGCCTGATGCACCGCTTGTGGCATTGAAACTACACCCGAATCATCGGCTTTGGACAAGGCATGCAAGCCGTTGTCCACGGCCCCGCAGTCTGTCTTCTATGTCTTTCTTTACCCTCTGTCTAGAACTTTCCGTGTCTCTCTGTCTAGACTTCCGTTTGATTTTAGATCAAAAATGAGTTTTGCCAGAAGTGCCTCAGCAGCTGAGGCAGTGAACAAATCAAGAGAATCGATTTTCAAAAGCAGAGAGCTCTCTGGAGCATGTGGGAGGCTGGCAGCGACTGCTGCAATTGTAGAGCTAGGCAAAAGGAAATACATTGTGTCTGAGGGAGGGAAAAAACTGGGAGGGCTTTCATTTCATGATGAAGCCGATGCCAAAAGACCATGTTTAGTCTAAACATTAGACATAATGTTGGGCCTTTAACACGATGTTGGGGTAAACAAGACTTATCCATTTTGCCTCCGCGTGTTCAAGCTGATTGCACCCTAAAAAGCAAGGTCATCACAAAGAGTTACTTTTTATATTTAATCGCCTCTTGATTTTTGGTTGCTTATGTTTTTAAATCTTTTGTCCGATCAATTATTTATTAATGCAAAAAGTGATATATCCTCAAAGAATGGCTTTATAATTCAAAGAAAACTCAGCCTGACTCCAGCAGCAGACCAGCTCCCGGAGGGGTGGGAGGAAAGCGTGGGTGTATTCCTTTTGCCGCCAGTGGGCAGCAGCCTGACTCCAGCAGCAGACCAGCTCCCGGAGGGGTGGGAGGAAAGCGTGGGTGTATTCCTTTTGCCGCCAGTGGGCAGCAGCCTGACTCCAGCAGCAGACCAGCTCCCGGAGGGGTGGGAGGAAAGCGTGGGTGTATTCCTTTTGCCGCCAGTGGGCAGCAGCCTGACTCCAGCAGCAGACCAGCTCCCGGAGGGGTGGGAGGAAAGCGTGGGTGTATTCCTTTTGCCGCCAGTGGGCAGCAGCCTGACTCCAGCAGCAGACCATCTCCCGGAGGGGGGGGAGGAAAGCGTGGGTGTATTCCTTTTGCCGCCAGTGGGCAGCAGCCTGACTCCAGCAGCAGACCAGCTCCCGGAGGGGTGGGAGGAAAGCGTGGGTGTATTCCTTTTGCCGCCAGTGGGCAGCAGCCTGACTCCAGCAGCAGACCATCTCCCGGAGGGGGGGGAGGAAAGCGTGGGTGTATTCCTTTTGCCGCCAGTGGGCAGCAGCCTGACTCCAGCAGCAGACCAGCTCCCGGAGGGGTGGGAGGAAAGCGTGGCAGGGATATATTACAGAAATATTGCACCAGTGCAGTGCAATTTAGCAGGTTGTATGCACCTGGGGCACAAAATGCAGTCCATTGTTGCAAAGTGAGAGGGAACCTCCCACCGTTGCGGACAGTTACATTTCAGAACTATTGCCGCCAAATCAGGTGAGAAGGGCAATAACATGGACATGAAAGACAGACTTAAAAGTGACAAAGTACCATTTGCACGAGAGGACTCCATGTCCACTCCTCGAGGCTACACCATGATTTCAGTCCAACAATGACTATGGGCCTCATTACACGGTAGGCGGTGGACCAAGGTGCTAATAGCACCTTGAGCCATGCCGGTAAAATATCATCACCGCCTTGGTGGAAAAGGGAATTACCACCCTAACCCAAGGTTGGCAGGGCGGTAATTCCCCCTTCCACCATTGCCCTTCCCCATTCCCATTTTTGCCCCATAGGGCATAATGGGAATGGGTAAGGTACTAATTACGGTACTGCAAATTTGCGGTGCCGTAATTAGCACCAAGGTCCCTTAGCGGGTTGGTTTTTAACGCCTGTTAAAAGCAGGCGTTAAAATTCCAACCCGCTAAGGGACCTCGTAGTAAGGCGGTAAGGGTTAACGGTCACCGGTACCATTACGGGTGACCGTTAACCCTTACCGCCTTCCATGTAATGAGGCCCTATGAGAACAACTCCCACTTAGAGTAAGGGCCTCATTATGAGTTAGGCAGTCAGTGGTAAAATTGGCAGTAACTGAGTTTCCGGCAATTTTAACACTACACCAAATTATGAGTTTGTGCTTTGAGTGAAGGAGTTACCTCCAGCACAACCCTGGAGGTAAATCTTCCCACTGAACACCAAAAAATCGGCATAATTGGTGGAATGAGCGTGGTGGTAATTACGAGGCAGTAATTCTGCAAAAAAAGCCCCATTGAGTGCAATGGACCCAGGATAAATGGGGAATTACGCAGCCACCACCAATTGGATTCAGGCGGAAATTTTGCCTGACCAAGTGGCGGTAACAGTATTTCCTCAAGGCTATTTTTTGGAGGATTTACCTCAGATTTTCCACCTAACTCGTAATGAGGATCTTAATCCTATCATTTTAAAAGTGTTAAGATGTCTGTGCATTTTCAATTGAGCATGTGCAGATCTGTCTTTACCCTGAAAGCTGCTAGAATTCTGTGTGGGAAAAGGAAACATTATTATCGATGGAACGCCCTGGGACTTCCAGGGGGTGACTGATGTCACAGCCATTTTATACTCATATCCAAACTTTGAGGGTTTTCAAGTCAGCATACATGGTTTAATGCTATAAACATTTTAATGTTGTGGTGAGTGCTGTGAACAGTGAAATGAACACCACACTCAGTGTACATCATGCATTTAGTAATTCAAGCATACAACTCTTTTATCACAGACATATGGTGCATATTGCAGCCAAAACATTGATCCATTTGTGTTTTCATTATTTCTATCTAAAATTCAATTCTAAGAATTCGGGTCAATGATGTCCTGTTTCATTGTTCTCCATTTCATGATGAGTTGCGTCCAACTAGCATAAGGATGTCACACATAATTGCGCCATGGACCTTCATATTTGACAATATGTTTGTAGGGTTTCCATCTGGACTTGTAGCAGACAGCCAAGGCAATGTGTATTGATTGCTTGCTTTGCACAACAGAGTGAGTAACGAGGGGCATTAATAAGAGCTGGATGAAGAGAAGAGTGTGTACTGTTAGGACATTGTAAAAGGGGCTGTTTGTTTTTCAATGTAGCTCCATTGTACTGGCCACGCACCTTCCAGGGGTGGTCGAGCCGGCCCCTAGGTTTCTTGCTGTGTGATCTACACTCATGCACAGGGAGAGGATGGAGGAGTGGCCTCACGAGACGGTCAAGTCCACCTTTGGAGACTTAGGGTGTGTCAAGGCGATTAAGGGGCTACAGGCTAGACATTTAGTTTGTGGTAATGTTTGTCATGCATTGCACATTGCTAAACATTGCTCTTTGATAAAGTGACATATCTGATCATGGGGGTTCCTAGGGTTGCTTCTAACCCCTGGGGTGCAGTCCCTTCAACACTCACCATTACATACTGAGAGGTGTGCTACCCTTTTGTGCAGGGACGTCTCTAGGGATAGTTTGCAGCAGGGGAGTTGCTAGGTCTGGAAAAGACCCGGGGCTACATTGATGTTGGAACTGTTGGGACTGGGGGCTAGCTAGTCTTTTGGCTGTAGCTCCTGAGATTCTATCCGGGGCTACAACCAAATGATCAGGGGCTATAGCCCCCTTAGCCCCCCCTAGCAACGCCCCTGGTTTGCAGCCTATATTCTGTTCTTGCTCCTAGATTTCAACACCTAGTTTAGTACCAATAGGCAAAACAAAGAAAAACCCATGCCAAGCTTAAAAACATATCAATTGAATACATGCAAGTCACACTAAGAAAGATGAATACATTGTGAAACCAAGGGGACGTTTGCACAAAGCATTTAATGAATTGTGCAAAACAATTGAAGCACTCTAATCACACAATATACAAAAATAGAAAAAAAGAAACAAATGAGTAGAATGTAAGGGTAAAACCTGCACGTTATTGACACACCCTACCAAAATGACCAAATGAAACATGCATCGATCCACACTCAAACAGCAACAAAACCAAAAAACCAAAAGGTAATAGACAAATAATTCTATTCAACTGAAAAAGTGGTAATAAATACCAGGAAACACCATCCTATTAAATACTGTGCATCACTATTCTGTACCACGTGGTACCCTGGGTAATTTTACACTTCCATGTGGCAATTATGCAACCAAACAGTTAATTGCAGAGACACTCATTAGCATGACACACAGTAAAAAGAGGTCAACTCGAGTTTCGGCCTTAGGTAGAGATATTTGTCAAGAGAACCCAGCCTTCTTCAGGGCAGAAGCGTCAATAAGGTAAAATGGAAGGGCCACTTAGAGCATATTCATTCAGCGCAGTCCAAGTTGAGAGAACCTCAACTGATACTGCCAGCCGGGAGGAAGCCATGTTGCAACTCTCCCTGCAATTCGCCTGCATGTGTGCTTGTGGTCTCCTTGCCTCTTGGTCACCTCTTGAATGGTTGCAGAAGGCTGAGTCTGCTGAAGTACTCCATTGAGGTTTTTTTCCAGCAAAGAAATCAATCTATCCGAAGAAAGGGAGCTCACAGCTGAGCCAAATTCTCAAATCTCTGGGTTTATCGAAGAGTCGCATCGTGAAAGCATTGACCATATGTCCATGTCAAGAAGGACAGACCATACTACACCATGTTATAATGTATTGTAGGTTAGGATGTTTTTAAGATATTACTCCAGTTATGCTTAGCATCACATTGACTCAGAGTCTCCTTACTTTGTTATTTTGTAGGGTTGTTTTAATACTACTAAACAGGGCCACATGTAAATGGCAGAGTTGTGGCCTACAAATCCCACACAATCTAAAACGATGCTGCCATTTAAGATTTCTTTAGTGATGCAGATGAGATGCACATGTGGGAGTGAAGGGGATATAAGACACACCTTAAGAGCCCTGCCAGTATTTGTAATATTGAGGGAAATGGGACTTAAGGGACAGACAAGTGGCGCATCGTGGGAAAGATGAGAGTTGTGCTAACCTTTATCGGAGATAGAGCTCGTATATAGCTCATTAGAGAGTTAGACAGACCCGCTCCCAACGATATTCAAGTTTATTGAAGTTTCACAGTGCTGAACTCAAAAGGAGAGATCCAGACAAATGGGAACTCATTACGAGTTTGGTGGTGTGGTAAAAAAGGGTGGTATTGCAGCAGTAACTGAGTTACCACTGCATTACTGCTACATTACCACAGCGCTGAACTACAGGTTTGGCGATAAGGCAGAGGAAACACCACCAGCAGAGTGCTGGAGGTACTTTATGTACCTTAATGCACCTAAACAGCCAAATTGGTTGTATTACCGCTGGTGGTAAAACCGCCAACATCTCATGGAGTCCTATTGACTGCAATGAATGGGGACTAACTTCCTACCACTACCTGCAATCCGATGGTAATACCGCCGGAGCAAATGGTAACAGTACTACAGTTTGGTGGTATCTCAGTGGTGTTACCACCAAGATTCCACCAAACTCGCAATGAGGCTGACATCTTAAATCGTGAGTTGATTCAGAGTTTTGAGATAGCCGTAATAGTAACGTCGTCATTTCAGATTTACTACATATGCTTTACAGATGTTTCTAAACGCCTCCAAAAAAAGAGCCTTGGGGTCTGATGTTGATAATAGCCCATAAATGTGAGTAAATGTACGAGATTCGAATTTGTCGTGTAAAGAAAGCCGGAGAGCCACGTTTTAGACTAATGTCTCCATGTTCATTTATGTCTCATTAGACATCACAAAATGTCTATGGGCCTCATTACGAGTTTGGAGGCAGCCATGGAGCTATTAGCTCCATGGCTGCCTCCAAACCAGGCTCCATTACCGGGTTCCTGCAATGAGGAACAACCGGGTCATTCTGACATAGGAGGACCCGGTAATTCCTCCTTGCAGGAACCCATCCCCATTCCCATTTGATCCCCCATAAGGCTCAATGGGAATGGGGAAGGAGGTAATAACGGGTAGATGTCAACTGGCCCGTTATTACCTCCCTCTTCCCCTCGCAGGACCCAGAAAGGACGCCTGGTTTTACCTGCAAAAATTCACTCTGGACAGTCCATGAATCTGGGTTTGTGTCGGCAGTGCAAAGTCACTTTGAACCGTGCAAAGAATTCCATGAATCGCATGTCTGCATCTCTATTTAATGTCAGCGCTGTGAAGTTCACTACACTTGAATACAGTTGGGAACTGATCTCTCTAAGTCTCTAAGGAGTTATATAGGAGCCTTATCTCGAAGAACGGGTCAGCACTATTTGACATGAAGTCATCCTCTTCAATGAACACTATTTTTTAGTAAACAAATACTAAACATTAAAACTGAGTTATTTATTTAGGGAGCCAGGATATATCACACCAGATGAAGGGAGAAACTACAATCCCGAAACACGTAGTATATCAGCGCACTATTCCCTACAACACCTACTCATCGGAAACACACGAAGCAGAAACTTCTGCAAAAATGGTGCATTCAGTTCATTTTGTGTTCGACAATGATTTGCGCATGTGTTAACGTATGCACAATGGTTAATATTATTTAACAACAACCCATCCTGGGTCATTTATGTGTTAGTGAATGTATGTACACATTGTTACTTTTCAAAGAATACCATATGCCTTTGTATATCAATATAACATTGGTTAACTAATTACTTATGCACAAAAGAAAAATACACAACGTTGGAAGCAAGACCACACGGAACAACACAGGTTCGATCCCTGGGTCCAGCGTTATAAATAACCTATCATATCATATCAGAATGTATCCCTAGGAGAGCACAGGCATTTCTCTGAGTTGTCCAACAGAAACCATTTTTCACTTTCTGGTTATAGACCACAGTGTTCCAAGAGCCATAGTCTCTTTCCCTTTAATTCAAGAAGTTGGTCTTAAGCCAACGACACTGATGGTTTGTAAAACGACCTTCCTTGTAACCCCCTTCACATCAGCCCCAACCCCTCTTCTTCTGTTGTTTCTTTCTCCTGATCTAACAATGTAACGGACGCCCAGGTACCCAAAGCGCGCTGTAACAAATGCAAAAATAAATAAATAAATGAATAGAAAGCCCGGCACTGGAAAAGTGGTGTCGCGATTACATGACATCATCAGACCAATCTTTTCGTAGAACCTTCCGCATCTTAAATCATTGCGATACAGCCTCCGATGATGGCCCCTGATGCTCCAATGGAGCTCACAGAAGGCTGTTCCTCACTTCTCCATCTGCTCCCTGGAAGTCTACTTGGCTCTGCATCCCGCACGGCGAGATCCATTTCAAGGCGGCCATTTTGTACTTGACGGAGAGAGGGCCGCGGCGCTTCTTCTGGGGAGATGCGTGTGTGCAGCTGGAGCAGTCACAGCGCAGTTGCTTTGGAAGAACATCAATATGAGACTAATTAGATGCTAAACGCCTTGTGTGTATTGAACAATGCTGTTTTCTAATTTCCTAATTAATGACAAGTCTCGCGAAAACACTAATTCAATTTGCAAGCTTTCCAAACAAGCCCTTGTCTGTGCTATTTCTACTTACCTTGTGCACAGCACAATTAACAAAGCAGTTGAGGACACTGAGAGAAGAGGAGGGATAGCGATACATGAGCTGGTATTTCTTGTTCACTCTTATAACCCCTTTAAGCATTGCCTGTGAACGAGGACACCCATTTGAGGGTGATTTCTTAAAGATGTATAGAGTTTAAGCTGATCACTCATGTTAGAAGTGTCACTGCCAAGATGTCCTGTCCGTGAAGCCAACAGAGCTTTTCCTGAAGGAACTTGAAGTCCAATGCTTACAATTATGAAGACCGAACTACACTTCCCAGCATGCAAAGGGGAGTTGGCTAAAGCCACCACAGGAACCAGTCAAGCGTAATGATATAGGATCAGATGCCAACTATGTGGTCAGAAGATGACATAGGCGTGACAACATCAGTTATTACCAAGACTGTCTGGCGGCCAACTTGACATGCCAACATTTCCCATCTTGTTCTGCGGCTCTCCACGTGATTGGCGCTAGCCTCCCACGATGCCTCGCTATTGGCTATGCTGACGAGGACTGGTAGAATTTGTAGTTCAAAACACCTGGAGAGGCAAAGGTTTCAAACCATTGCTGTAGATGCTCTTCCAGTACTGTTTGCTTCTTTGCATCCTGGAACTTGTAGTTTTGCTTTCCCCATTAATAAATCTAGAAGTACAGGCCCAAGAATGGACAGAAAAAGACCAGACTGGATGGGCACCCTCTAAATAGCATGAGGCCTGCTTGCATGACTGGAATGCATTGCTTTTAAATCATGTAAGTTTATAGCAGTGGAAGGATTCATTTGAAGGTGCCTGACTAGTGTGGCCAGATGAATCCAAGTCATTGAGACACTGCTTTCCCAGTCCCAAGCTTGCTATTCACAGTCCACAGCATTCTGGGAGCTGTGGTCTTGATGTTCTTTCATTGAGAAAAATTGACTAATTCACCCAATCTTATTTCTACTGAAAAACGTGTTCCAGGCCGAAGCATCTCTGTTGGTTTAACGTTCGCCATTAAAATGGCGCCCGCCTTCGAACAGTGGGAGGGCATATTGTACAACCGCCACACAAACTAAACCGGCGTCTCTTTATGAGTCAAAAAGGGTCATCAGGAATCAAAGGCACGCCTGGCACCGATTTAATGATAATACCAATATCAGGTTTTTATACAGTGCTTCATGCCAGAGTCCTTCCACTTCCATGCGCTGGAATCATAAATGTTATTGCTCAGGGTAATTGCGTTCAGTGTATCAACCTTGGAAGGATGAGGGCTGAAATGGCCCACCGCGATTCGACCTTGCGAATTCTGGCCTGACCCCAGGTCAGAGGTGAGCGTGGTATGTGTGAGATTGCCCCACCCACCTGGCCCCCCAAAATGATGATTTGTTTGTTGGTCCCAAGTGGAGAATAACAGTGCGCCCCACTTTTAGAACACTGGGTTCTATGGCCTGCCCCATCATGATAGTGCCTTTCAGGGGTGGGGGGTGGCGAGATAGGGGGTGCCATCGCCAAACTATAGAGAAGTTCAGAAAAGTATTTGAAAAGAATATATTGCACCTGATATCTTCACTGGCTGCTGCCCTCAATCCTGAGCAGATCGTATGGCTAGAGCAGTTAGAGGGGAAAATGTTACGATACATTATTAATGTTCCAAGAGCAGTGCCTCTGGAGGCCCTTCGTTTGCAATATGGGGTGACTTCACTAAAAACACTTTGGTATGTTCAAAGAACGCTATTATTTGCAAAATTATTGAAAGTAGTCGGGAGTCAAATTATCTGCTCCCGTTGATGGGGAAACGTTTGGACAATCAATGCAAGAACAGTTTTTTGGCATCACTTAAAAAAACGGTGGACACGTGTCTATAACAAACGAACCTTGAACCCGACATATTGAACAAGATCCCAATTATGAGAAACAAATAAAAAAGAAGGGCAGGTTTTGGGATATGGCCCTTAATGTAGGTAATCTACACAAAAACTCACGGTATCAGGACTTGGCACGTCAGGGTTGGTCAAGCCATACATCGTCTTTATACTTGACGAAACTAAGTAGTATGGAGCTTAAGGGATCGTCTTGTACTTACGTATGAATGTGTTGCCCACAAGGGAATTTACGCGAGCTTGGTCAAATACTCCTTAGTCAGTTAGAATATCTAGATATTGTAACAAGGAGATAGAAACCAGCAGACCATGTCCTGACAGGATGCAACACTTTGAAGTATTTATACATTAGGGGTTACGAAAAGTTTATAAAACACTCAAATGACTATTCAGGAGAACAATTTTGGTCAGACATATTCGGGGCAACCTCAGTAGTTGATTGTACAGCGGCATTTGATATTTGGAAGGAGATTAAAAAAAAGGGGTCTAGTCTGTTGGTAAAATAGAATCTGGAGCAACTTTGGGTAAGCCTGGTTATAGTCTTTGATATGATATGATATGATATGGTATTTGTAACGCGCCTATACACAAGTGTTTCAAGGCGCGACGAGGCAGGGCGGGAGGGAAACAAGGGGAAAGACAGACAAACGATCCTACTAGGCCAGGTGTCATTCAGATCGCGCAAGTGCAGAGGTAAGGGGAAAAGGAGAAAGTGCAGGGGGAGGAGGTGGGGGGGAAAGTGCAGTACACGGTAAGTAGCGTAATAAAATAGTAATTAATAAATAATAAATAAAAGGGCCAGCTGGTGGCAAGTACGAGGTAAGTGCAGAGCAAGTGCTGGGAAGGGGGGCTGTAGGGATACAGTGACAGTCCCACAGTGCAGGGGGAGCCAGGGAGGCAGTGCAAGTGGAGAGTGGCTGGGCCCTGGACAGAGGTCGCTGAGAGTGGCCAAGATGCAGGTTTAGTGCAGAATTCAGAGGGGAGTTAAGCAGGTTTAGCAGGGGAGAGGGAGAGAGAAGGCAGAAGCGAAGAGGAAGGTTTTGAGGTGCTTCCGGAACCGGAGATGGTTCTCCTCCAGTTTCAGGGAGGCAGGAAGGCTGTTCCAGAGGGAGGCCCCTGCTGCGGAGAGAGATCTACCCCCAGCTCGTTGCTTCGAGAAGCGGCTGACCATGAGGGAGTTGGAGACGGATGAGCGAAGGGCTCGTGAAGGAAGATATTTAGGAAGAGAGAGTTGAAGGTATTTAGGCCCCAGGCCCCAGAAGGCCTTGTGGACAATGCAGAGGGTTTTGAACTTAATCCTCGCAGCCACTGGGAGCCAGTGAAGAGATTTCAGTCCTGGAGAGATACGGTCCCTGGGCTTGAGGCCAAGGACAAGTCTCGCAGTTCTGTTCTGGATAAGTTGCAGAGGGCGGAGAGTGGAGGCAGGCAGATTAAGATAGAGGCTGTTACAGTAGTCCAGCCTTGAGAGAACCAGGGCTCGGGAGACAGTGAGCTTCTGGGGGAAGGAGAGGAAGGGAAGAATACCTCTGAGGAGGTGCAGCTGGTAGTGTGACTTCTTAGAGACGTCAGATATATGAGGAGAGAAGGAGAGTGTGGAGTCGAAGATGACCCCGAGGTTTTTAGCCTTGCAGGTAGGGGCAGGAAGGGGGCCAAGGGAGGCCGGCCAGAGAGCTGCAGGGAAGGAGGGAGTGGGTGTGCCGATGAGTAGAATCTCAGTCTTACTGGCGTTAAGGCAGAGGTCATTGGCGGCACACCATTCCTGGATGGCAGACAGACAGTCGGAGATGAGGGAAGAAGAGGAGGAGGCCGAGGGTAGCCTGAAAATGAGCTGGGTATCGTCCGCATAGCACTGGAAGTGGGGGCAGAGAGCGGCGATGCGGTGGGCAAGGAGTGCCAGATACTGGTTGAAAAGCCAGGGAGAGAGGTTGGATCCCTGGGGGACACCACAGGTGGAGAAAAAGATGTCAGAGAGGAAGGAGCCCATTTGGACCTGGGAGGGTCGTCCGGAAAGGAAAGAGGTCAGCCATGCCAGAGCCTGACCAGTGATACCCAGGTTATCACGGAGACGGTTGAGCAGGATGGCATGGTTGACAGTGTCAAAGGCAGAGGAGAGATCGAGCAGAATGAGAACACAGGGAGTGTTGGAATCGAGGTTCAGGAGCAGGTCCTCACGGATGTTCAGAAGAGCAGTTTCCGTGCTTCTGGCCGCTCTGAAGCCAGATTGATGGTCATGAAGATTACCCACATATTCAGCATGGAGGTTAAGCTGGGAGATGGCCAGTTTCTCCAGGAGCTTGCCCAGGAAGGGAGTAATGGAGATTGGGCGATAGTTGGCCGGGCAGGAGGGGTCGGAAGAGGGTTTCTTGAGGAGGGGGTGCACAAGGGAGTGCTTGAGGGGGGATGGGAAGACTCCAGAGGCGAATGAGTGGTTGCAAAAGTCAGCCAGGGCAGGAGCCAGGGAGTCGATGTGGTCCTTGATGGTTTTGGAGGAACAGGGGTGCACCTGTTTAGACGAGGCTTTCATAGATCGGACTTGTCTGGAAACCTCATCAGCAGAAAAAGGTGGAAAAGCAGAGAAGGAGGGCGGAGGGGCGGCTGCAAGAGAGCAAGAGGAAGAGACGGGAAGAGAGGGAGGGAGGAGAGAGGAGGAGAGCGAGGTCAGGATGTCCTGAGTTTTTGAGATGAAGTGCGAGGCCAGTGCAATGCAGAGGGCCTGGGAGGGGACAGGAGAGGTAGAGACTGCAGCAGGGTTGGCCAGCTCCTTGCAGATTTTAAAGAGTTCGGCCGAGTTGTTAGATGCCTCAGAGATGCGGGCTTGGATAAGGGCTCTCTTCTTGGTGAGAACGGAGAGCCGGTATTGCCTTTGGAGCAGGCGGCAGGCCAGTTTGTCAGAGGATGAACATGAAGCACGCCATTTCCTCTCTGCCACCCTGCACTTGCGTTTTAGGGTGACGAGATCCGAGTCATACCAGGAGTTACATTTGGCTTTGGGCTTCAGGCGGATTCTCATGACGGGGGCAAGGATATCGAGAGTATCAGATATAGAGGAATAGAGCATGGAGAGGGCTGTGTCAGGGTGGGAGTCAGCCGAGGGGGGAGAAGGGGGCGAGAAGGTAGCAGCGAAAGCCTCAACTGACACGCGCTTCATGGGTCGGATGACCGAGAAGGTGGATGGCAGTGAAGAGGGTGGCTTTGCCTGTGGGTTAGGGAGGGAGAGGTGGGAGGATAGGAGAAAGTGATCGCTCCAGGAGAGAGGAGTGGAGAGAGGGAGGGAGAGGGGAAGGTCAGAAGAGATCAGAGCATCAAGAGTGTGCCCTGCAGAGTGAGTAGGCCCAGACGGGAGAATAGAGAGTGAGAGAGAGTTGCAGAGTTCGCGAAAGAGACCAGTGGGGGGACAGGAGGCATCGAGGTGGATGTTGAAGTCACCGAGAAAGAGGAGTTGGGTGGTTGAGGACAGGAGTGAGGAGGAGAGGTCAGCCCACTCAGAGAGGAAGGAGGAAATTTGACCAGGTGGCCGATAGATAGTAGCCACGGTAAGGGAATGGCTAGGAGAGAGAGAGAGTCGGCAGACAAGACATTCAAAAGAGGAGTAGGTCTGCGTAGGAGTGACAGTGGCAGGAATCCACTCAGGGAAGATAAGGGCAACACCACCCCCTGAGCGGTTGGGCCTACTCACTCTGCAGGGCACACTCTTGATGCTCTGATCTCTTCTGACCTTCCCCTCTCCCTCCCTCTCTCCATTGTCACGTAAGGAAAAGAAATATGACGTAAATGATATGTTCTTCCATTTGAATATTTTACATTGGTTGATTTTAATGTGGAAAGTCTAAGATGTTATTTTTTATTTTATTACGGGTAACGGCTTTGATACAATTTAAGGTGAATTTTGTGATGAGTATAATTGAATAGTGATGTTTTGTTGTTGTGTTTGTATATAACATGTGCTTAACGTTTTAAATGATTAAACTAATTGCACAATAAAAAAATCAAATAAAAAAAAGATATCTTCATTAAAAAAGACCTGATAATTACAAGGATTCTTCTTAATCAAATTTTAAACTGAATTCCGAAAAAAAGTGGGTCCGATACAAAGAAACCCAGCACTGAAATAAAGTCCTTGGTCACATTTCATTTCCAGACCACTTTCCTGCTCAATGGGGTATTGGAGGCGAGGGGGATCGGGGCCCTCCCATGTCGTTTTATGATCATACTTCTTACTAGTACGACCTTAAAAGGCTGCCTTTTTAAGGCCCCGCCTCCACGGGAGGTGCCATTAGCTCATAGAGGGGTTTCGTGCAGCCCTCAAATGCAGGTGTTTTTCAAAAGCTGATTCAGTGCATTAGGGCCATTGGCAATTGAGTGTTTGATAGGGCGGGCCATATAACGACCAGCCCCCACGAGCCCCCACCCCTCCCGCTTGACGCGCAGGCCTAAAGTTGAATAGTCCATTCCCTTCAAGTGCCTTACTCTAATGCCTAGGGCACTTTCAGTAATGCCCCACATAACGGAAAGCTAGCCATGAACTCTGTTTGCACCTTTGTACCGCACTGTCCGCTAGCGGCCTGCCACTTATGCACTGCACTTGGGTGCACTTTCACACACATGCACTTTACTTTGGATGCACTTGATGTGGTTTACGTGGGAACTAGCTTTATTCTGGTCTCGGCATTTAAGCAGCCTGTTGTAAATATACGCTCACTAGGCGTGTTCCACCTGCCAGTTTACTGCTTATTGAGTATTTTATTTATATTTAATTATAATGATAAGACATGCCAGTGTCTTTACTTTTAGGTGCAAGTGAGGATGCAAGAAGTCAGGCCGGAGGTCCACTTATCTCCAATTTAACTCCTCATTGATAAACAAGGGGCGAGGGTGTGTTCCTTGAATGGTGGACCAAGCACCAATTGTCCAATGAAATAGGCAGATCCCTAGTGAGTAGAGGAGGGGCTTCTCAGTAAGTGGGAGGTGCGTGCTACTGGGTCGGCGGCTAAATCAATGAATTCCATGAAATGTTGTGCATTCCCCTTTTTAATTATTGCACATGTTGAGTAGAGGGCACACGTTTCGCGTCAACGAGCACTTTTTCAAGGCACATTTCTATCTTCTCTGGGCTGTGTTCCTCATCTCCTTGTTTTACCTGCATGCACAAGCATGCATAAATGCACCTTACCCCGGATACAGTTCCCTAAGAATAGAGTGTGAAATCCTGGCGCATGATAGCACCGGGCGATATCTAGAGGAACCACATAAATGTGTCTTTCCAGGAGTGTATTTTATGAAGGAAACACTTTAATATAGATATTTGCATTTTGATATGTGAACTACACTTGGAATTGGATAGCCTCAAGTGGTGTACATTAAAAGGATGCTTGATGGGGTGACAAGCCGTAGTTGGGTGTGGGCGCTGGCTGGATCCGTGTGTCCAATGCTGGCAATTAAGCTTTTTGTAGTCTAGTAATAGTCCAGTCTTTAGGTTTGTAGACATGGGGCCTCATTACGACCCGGGCGGTAAGGGATTATCGGTACCGGTAAGGGCACCGGTCCAGGTAATCCCTTACCGCCCTATTCCGAGGTCCCTTTGCGGGTCCTCCCTTAACGGCTGGTAAAACCAGCCGTTAAGGACGCGACCCGCAAAGGGACTTTAGAGGTAATAACGGTACCGCAATTTGCGGTACCGTTATTACCGCCTTCCCCATTCCCATTGAGCCCTATGGGGGCTAAAATGGGAATGGGGAAGGGCCATGGTGAATGGGGAATTACCGCCCCCGCCAACCTTGGAATGGGGCAGTAATTGCTCCATTCACCATGGCGGAATCGGTAAGGTTTTGGAGGCAACCATGGCGCTAATAGCGCCATGGTTACCTCCAGGGTCGTAATGAGGCCCATGGTGTCAAAACAGCCGACGCGCGTTTCAAGTCTTTCTCAAGGCAGGGGTGGTATGTCGGATGGCTCGTATTGGAGCTGTTGCTTATTGACACGTGTTAGAATGTCACAAAAATGGCTGGTTAGCCTGATCTATGCCGGGATCGGCGAGTTGCTCCAGCCGTAGTCCTGCTGGAGAGTGACTCACTACGACTACGGCTGGAGCAACTTGCCCAATAGCTCCAATACAAGCCATCTGACATACCACCCCTGCCTTGAGAAAGACTTAGGTTGAAACGCGCGTCGACTGTTTTGTTTCACTTCTGGCTCACAATGCCATACGGACTGGATTTAGTTACTTACACCAATTAAACACTGTGGGCCTCATTACACGGACGGCGGTAAGGGTTAACGGTCACTGTTAATGGTACCGGTGACCGTTAACCCTTACCGCCTTACTACGAGGTCCCTTTGCGGGTTGGAGAATTTAACAACTGCTTTTTGCAGGCGTTAAAAACCAACCCGCAAAGGGACCAGGGAGCTAATTACGGTACCGCAATTTGCGGTGCCGTAATTAGCACCTTCCCCATTCCCATTATGCCCTATGGGGCAAAAATGGGAATGGGGAAGGGCAATGGGGGAAGGGGGAATTACCGCCCCACCAACCTTGGAATGGGGCGGTAATTCCCCTTTCCACCAAGGCGGTGCCGGTATTTTACCGGCATGGACCAAGGTGCTAATAGCACCTTGGTCCACCGCCGTCCGTGTAATGAGGCCCCATGTCTACAAACCTAAAGACTGCGCCTACACCCAACTACGGTTTGTCACCCCATCAAGCATCAATTACTCAGGAACCTTGGAGTTGGTTCCCGGACAAACCATGTATCAGGCAGCAGGGTAAGGTGTGAACATAAACTCAAGGTGCGCAGGGGACCTTCAATCCCGAACCTATAACTCCACACTCTTTAGGTAAGGTATGGTGAGTGACCTACTATAATGCAAATAATGGTGTCCTCATTGTGCGTGGCTCTGTAGGAAAGATGAGTGAGGGGTCTTAGTGGGATAGAGGGAAAGCATATCCTGAAAGTCTGTGGTATTGATGAGTGCAGATCAGAGGTACCCATTACCTGAGTTCTGATGTGATAAGCCTGTGTTCTTGAAAGGGGGGCGCATGCGCGCGCACACACACGTGTACGCGTATACACACACACATAGACACACACAGACACACACACACACACGTTAGCCCTAAACACAACCCTTGATTGCGAGCAGTGCTAGTTTAGGGTGCTGATACTAGAAGACTATGGTATGGTTTATACTACATCTAGTAAGTGGCCTGTCAAGGAGCGAGTTAGGTGTAAGGTTGCAAGATTTAAGTAGTGAGAGGTAGTTGAGGGAAGACTAGGATGGGAGGAGGTATATGTATGTTTCCTTCGCCTGTCACTTTTCTACCCTACTCCAACAGCCCCCTTGACCATACTAAAGCTAAACATTCACTACACATATGTACGCGTGTAAATGGTTAGTTGAACTGAAAATAAGGTTATTGTGAATAATGTGAATTGACCTCAGATCCAGATTCTGCTAATCTGTGATTCCAAATATAGTACCGTCTAACATCAAGGGGGGCACAAACTTTGACACATAAAAGCACTCTTTGTCAATGGACCACCGATTGCCTGATGCCTGGGTGGACTTGATGAACTTCATTTTAGGGCGAAACACACTACGTCTTGACAATTGACAATTGAGTAAAAAACGCACAGTTCACAATCAGTTTTGTATCAAAAGATGGGAAGAAATCCATGAGATGTCTACTAACCAACAGTGCACAGGAGTATTTTCCAACACATTTTCATGATGCCGTTGTCCACTGTATGCCAGTGTAAAAAATAATTTTCATGATGACTGTGCCCACACATGTCCATACCGGCTACACCAATATTTGCCACTATTTCCACATACGAATATGCCGATTTTTTCTTTGCCCATAGTGCCAGGTATGACCGCAGTGTAAACATTCGTGGCAGAATTGACCGTAGACAATTTCTCTGCAAATCTGTTTTCACTTTGGCAAAACAACCCAAATCATGCCATACTCCCAATCTCTCGCCTCTTTCCCCTACTTACCTTTTTCCTCCCTGCCGCCTCCACCGCTCCTCCTGCACCCCCGCTGAGTCGGGTCCGTCCCTCTAACGTGGGTCGCATCCGATGCTGCAGGATCCCTTTTTCTTTTTTTTTGTCTAAAAAAATCTTCACGCGCTCAGGTGCAACAGTCTTCTGTCATTATACTGAACAAGGTTGGGGGGGACGCCTCAGCAGCCCCCTCCTCCCTTGAACACTATAATGCCATTCGAATGGGAGATTTGATCGCAATGATCGTATTCAATCAAATCGTCGATCAAGTCTCTCATTCAAAAAATGTATTCGGTCATATTAGTTAATACCAAGAAACCATTCAAAATCTGGCTCTGCCAATATATTTAATTATCCCCAAGTAAGCACCCAATACCAGTTAGACATGTCGTGCTGTAGTAAGAAGAACCGCCCATGGCCCATGCCCCTGCCACTGGTTGCACCAATATAGGACATTATGGCCACGCAAGAACACTCATCATGTAGGCTTTACCCTTAAAGCCAGGAAAAAAACAAGCTACTATAAGAAGTCACATCTTTCCTGGCTGCTCACCTGCACCCCACCCCAAACCCATGGAAGAACACTCATGATTTTGGCGTTGGCCTCAATGCCAATATAAAATGGCATGCCTCAGTAAGAAAAGATGCCCTTGCTGGCTGCATAAATGCCCCCATGCTAAGAACACTCATCTGGGCTTTACTTTGCATGTAACATGAGTATGGAATGCCATGTCAATGTAAGAATACATGTTTTTGTTGGCTACACAAATGCCCCCCTCCCCATACGTGAAAACACCCATCATGGATTTGCCCTTAAAGTCACTATAAATTGCCATGCCATAGTAAGACAACAGGTCTTTGCTGGCTACCGGCTCTGCACCCCCCCTCATATGTACTAGGACTCATCATTTTAGCCTTGCCTGTAACACCAGTGTAAATTGCCATGCCATAGTAAGAAAATACATCTTTGCTGGGTACACAAATGCCCCCTCCTCATATGCAAGAACACTCCTGTTGGCTTTTCCCTTAATTCCAGTATAAAATGCTCTATGGGCCTCATTACAAGAACGGTGGTGTGAATAAAACATGGCAGTAATGCAGTGGTAATTCCATCACTACTGGTAAAGGTGGAGGATTTACCTCTACCGTTACCACCAAACATGTGGTGCGTTAATTCTATTACCGCACTACAAGTTTGGTGGAGGCGGAGCCTCCAAAAGTCACGAAAATTGGCAGAATTACCATCAGCAG